>NC_060121.1:34244333-34869333 GCF_021461395.2 Schistocerca americana
GTTCAAAACATAGACAGTAAGAGGAGTCAGTTTCCGTGTACTTAAGTCGGCATTGTGCCTTTTGTATTTATTTCCGATGCAATTTCTGTGCTTCATCGTCAATAAGAAGGTCAGAGGGATACAGTAAACCTGAAGTGAACCATCGGAATCTATAACTAGTGTCACAGGAATTGTTCAAAATATAGACAGTAAGAAGAGTCCGTTTTCTTGTACTTAAGTCGGCATTGTGATTTTCTATTTAATTCCGACGCAATTTCTGTGTTTCATTGTCAATAAGACGGTCAGAGGGATACAGAAATCCCGAAGTGAAGCATCGGAATCTATAACTAGTGTCACAGGAGTGGTTCAAAACATAGACAGTAAGAAGAGTCAGTTTTCTAGTACTTAAGTCGGCATTGTGCTTTTGTATTTAATTCCGATGCAATTTCTGTGTTTCATAGTCATTAAGACGGTCAGAGTGATACAGTAAACCTGAAGTGAAGCATCGGAATCTATAACTAGTGTCACAGGAGTGCTTCAAAACATAGACAGTAAGAAGAATCAGTTTTCTTGTACATAAGTCGGCATTGTGCCTTTTGTATTTAATTCCGATGCAATTTCTGTCTGTCATCGTCAGTAAGAAGGTCAGACGGATACAGTAAACCTGAAGTGAAGCATCGGAATCTATAACTAATGTCACAGGAATGGTTCAAAACATAGACAGTAAGAAGAGTCAGTTTTTCTTGTACTTATGTCGGCATAGTGCCTTTTGTATTTAATTCCGATGCAATTTCTGTGTTTCATCGTCATTAAGAGGGTCAAAGGGATACAGTAAACCTGATGTGAAGCATCGGAATCTAGAACTAGTGTCACAGGAATGGTTAAAACCATAGACAGTACGAAGAGTCAGTTTCCTTGTACTTAAGTCGGCATTGAGCCTTTTCATTTTAATTCCGATGCAATTTCTGTGTTTCATCATCAATATGAAGGTCGGAGGGGTACAGTACACCTGAGGCGAAGCATCGGAGTCTATAACTAGTGTCACAGGAATGGTTCAAAACATAGACAGTAAGAAGAGTCAGTTTTCTTGTACTTAAGTCTGCATTGTGCCTTTTGTATTTAATTCCGATGCAATTTCTGGGTTCCATCGTCAATAAGAATGTCCAAGGGATGCAGTAATTCTGAAGTCAAGCATCGTAAACAAAAACTGGTCTCACAGGAAAGGTTCCAAAAAATAGACAGTAAGAAGAGCCAGTCTTCTTGTACTTGA
Source organism: Schistocerca americana (assembly GCF_021461395.2). Classification (NCBI taxonomy): domain Eukaryota; kingdom Metazoa; phylum Arthropoda; class Insecta; order Orthoptera; family Acrididae; genus Schistocerca; species Schistocerca americana. The sequence goes on from NC_060121.1 coordinate 34,245,583, forward strand.
GTCGTTATTGTGCATTTTGTATTTAATTCCGATGCAATTTCTGTGTTTCATCGTCAATAAGAAGGTCAGACGGATACAGTAAACCTGAAGTGAAGCATCAGTATCTATAACTAGTGTCACAGGACTGGTTCAAAGCATAGACAGTATGAAGAGTCAGTTTTCTTATAATTAAGTCGGCATTGTACCTTTTGCATTTAATTTCGATGCAATTTCTGTGTTTCATCGTCAATAAGAAGGTCAGAGGGATACAGTAAACCTGAAGTGAAGCATCGGAATCTGTACTCTAGTGTCACAGGAGTGGTTCAAAACATAGACAGTAAGAAGAGCCAGTTTTCTTGTACTTAAGTCGGCATTGTGCTTTTCTTTTTAATTCCGATGCAATTTCTGTGTTTCATGGTCAATAAGACGGTCAGAGGTATACAGTAAACCTAAAGTGAAGCATCGTAATCTATAACTAGTGTCACATGAGTGGTTCAAAACATTGACAGTAAGAAGAGTCAGTTTTCTTGTACTTAAGTCGGCATTGTGCTTTTCTATTTAATTCCGATGCAATGTCTGTGTTTCGTCGTCAATGAGAAGGTCCTAGGGATACAGTAAACTGGAAGTGAAGCATCGGAATCTTTAACTAGTGACACAGGAATGGTTAAAAACATAGACAGTAAGAAGAATCAGTCTTCTTGTACTTAAGTCGGCATTGTGGCTTTTGTATTTAATTCCGATGCAATATCTGTGTTTCATCGTCAATAAGTAGGTCAGAGGGATACAGTAAACCTGAAGTGAAGCATCGGAATCTATAACTATTGTCACAGGAATGGTTCAAAGCATGGACAGTTAGAAGAGTCAGTTTTCTGTACTTAAGTCGCCATTGTGCCTTTTTTAATTATTTCCGATGCAATTTCTGTGTTTCATCGTCAATAATAGGGTCAATGGGATACAGTAAACCTGATGGGAAGCATCGGAATCAATAACTAGTGTCACAGGAATGGTTAAAACCATAGACAGTATGAAGAGTCAGTTTTCTTGTACTTAAGTCGGCATTGTGCCTTTTCTGTTTAATTCCGATGCACTTTCTGTGTTTCATCATCAATAAGAAGGTCGGAGGGGTACAGTAAACCTGAAGTGAAGAATCGGAATCTATAACTAGTGTCACAGGAATGGTTCAAAGCATTGACAGTAAGAAGAGTCAGTTTTCTTATAATTAAGTCGGCATTGTACCTTTTGTATTTAATTCCGATGCAATTTCTGTGTTTCATCGTCAATAAGAAGGTGAGAGGGATACAGTAAACCTGAAGTGAAGCATCGGAATCAATAACTAGTGTCACAGGAATGGTTAAAACCATAGGCAGAATGAAGAGTCAGTATTCTTGTACTTGAGTCGGCATTGTGCCTTTTCTGTTTAATTCCGATGCAGTTTCTGTTTTTCATCGTCAATAAGAAGGTCAGAAGGATACAGTAAACCTGAAGTGAACCATCGGAATCTATAACTAGTGTCACAGGAGTAGTTCAAAACATAGACAGTAAGAAGAGTCAGTTTTCTTGTATTTATGTCGGCATAGTGCCTTTTGTATTTAATTCCGATGCAATTTCTGTGTTTCATCGTCAATACGAAGGTCAGAGGGATACATTAAACCTGAAGTCAAGCATCGGAATCTAAAACTGGTCTCACAGGAGAGGTTCAAAACATAGACAGTAAGAAGAGCCAGTCTTCTTGTACTTATGTTGGCATTGTGCTTTTTGTTTGTATTCCGATGCAATTTCTGTGTTTCATCGTCAATACGAAGGTCAAAGGGATACATTAAACCTGAAGTCAACCATCGGAATCTCAAACTGGTCTCACAGGAGAGGTTCAAACATACACAGTAAGGAAAGCCTGTCTTCTTGTACTTGAGTCTGAATTGTGCCTTTTGTATTTAATTCCGATGCAATATCTGTGTTCCATCGTCAATAAGAAGGTCCAAGGGATTCGGTAAACCTGAAGTCAAGCATCGGAATCTTAAACTGGTCTCACAAGAAAGATTCAAAGCATAGACAGTAAGAAGAGCCAGTCTTCTTGTACTTAAGTTGGCATTGTGCTTCTTGTTTGTACTCCGATGCAATTTCTGTGTTTCATCGTCAATACGAAGGTCAGAGGGATACAGTAAACCTGAAGTGAATCATCGGAATCTGAAACTAGTGTCACAGGAGTGGTTCAAAACATAGACAGTAAGAGGAGTCAATTTTCTTGTACTTAAGTCGGCATTGTGCTTTTCTTTTTAATTCCTATGCAATTTCTGTGTTTCATGGTCAATAAGATGGGCAGTGGGATACAGTAAACCTGAAGTGAAGCATCGGAATCTATAACTAGACAGTAAGAAGAGTCAGTCTTCTTGTATTTATGTCGGCATAGTGCCTTTTGTATTTAATTCCGATGCAATTTCTGTGTTTCATCGTCAATACGAACGTCAGAGGGATACATTAAACCTGAAGTCAAGCATCGGAATCTAAAACTGGTCTCACAGGAGAGGTTCAAAACATAGACAGTAAGAAGAGCCAGTCTTCTTGTACTTATGTTGGCATTGTGCTTTTTGTTTGTACTCCGATGCAATTTCTGTGTTTCATCGTCAATACGAAGGTCAAAGGGATACATTAAACCTGAAGTCAACCATCGGAATCTCAAACTGGTCTCACAGGAGAGGTTCAAACATACACAGTAAGGAAAGCCTGTCTTCTTGTACTTGAGTCTGAATTGTGCCTTTTGTATTTAATTCCGATGCAATATCTGTGTTCCATCGTCAATAAGAAGGTCCAAGGGATTCGGTAAACCTGAAGTCAAGCATCGGAATCTTAAACTGGTCTCACAGGAAAGATTCAAAGCATAGACAGTAAGAAGAGCCAGTCTTCTTGTACTTAAGTTGGCATTGTGCTTCTTGTTTGTACTCCGATGCAATTTCTGTGTTTCATCGTCAATACGAAGGTCAGAGGGATACAGTAAACCTGAAGTGAATCATCAGAATCTGAAACTAGTGTCACAGGAGTGGTTCAAAACATAGACAGTAAGAGGAGTCAATTTTCTTGTACTTAAGTCGGCATTGTGCTTTTCTTTTTAATTCCTATGCAATTTCTGTGTTTCATGGTCAATAAGATGGGCAGTGGGATACAGTAAACCTGAAGTGAAGCATCGGAATCTATAACTAGTGTCAGAGGAATGGTTCAAAACATAGACAGTAAGAAGAGTCAGTCTTCTTGTACTTAAGTTGTGCCTTTTGTATTTAATTCCGATGCTATTACTGTGTTACATCGTCAATAAGAGGGTCAGAGGGATACAGTAAACCTGTAGTGAAGCATCGGAATCTATAACTAGTGTCACAGGAATGGTTCAAAGCATAGACAGTAAGAAGAGTCAGTTTTCTTATAATTAAGTCGGCATTGTGCCTTTTGTATTTAATTCCGATGCAATTTCTGTGTTTCACTGTCAATAAGAAGGTGAGAGTGATACAGTAAACATGAAGTGAAGCATCGGAATCTATAACTAGTGTCACAGGAATGGTTCAAAGCATAGACAGTAAGAAGAGTCAGTTTCCGTGGACTAAAGTCGGCATTGTGCATTTTCTATTTAATTCCGATGCAATTTCTGTGTTTCGTCGTCAATAAGAAGGTCCAAGGTATACAGTAAACCTATAGTGAAGCATCGGAATCTAAAACCGGTCTCACAGGAAAGGTTCAAAACATAGACAGTAAGAAGAGCCAGTCTTCTTGTACTAGAGTCGGCATTGTGCCTTTTGTATTAAATTCCGATGCAATTTCTATGTTTCATCGTCAATAAAAAGGTCAGAGCGATACAGTAAACCTGAAGTGAACCATTGGAGTCTATAACTAGTGTCACAGGAATGGTTCAAAACATATACAGTAAGAAGAGTCAGTTTTCTTGTACTTATGTCGGCATAGTGCCTTTCGTATTTAATTCCGATGCAATTTCTGTGTTTCATCGTCAATAAGAAGGTCAGAGGGATACATTAAACCTGAGGTCAAGCATCGGAATCTAAAACTGGTCTCACAGGAGAGGTTCAAAACGTAGACAGTAAGAAGAGTCAGTCTTCTTGTACTTGAGTCGTTATTGTGCTTTTTGTATTTCATTCCGATGCAATTTCTGTGTTTCATCGTCAATAAGAAGGTCAGTGGGATACAGTAAACCTGAAGTGAAGAATCGGAAACTATAACTAGTGTCACAGGAATGGTTCAAAACATAGACAGTAAGACGAGTCAGTTTCCGTGTACTTAAGTCGGCATTGTGACTTTTGTATTTAATTCCGATGCAATTTCTGTGTTTCATCGTCAATAAGATTGTCAGAGAGATACAGGAAACCTTGAAGTGAACCTTCTGAATCTACAACTAGTGTCACAGGAATGGTTCAAAACATAGACAGTAAGAAGAGTCAGTTATCTTGTACTTAAGTCGGCATTGTGCTTTTCTATTTAATTCCGATGCAATTTCTGTAGTTCATGGTCAATACGATGGTCAGAGGGATACAGTAAGCCTGAAGTGAACCATCGGAATCTATAACTAGTGTCACAGGAGTGGTTAAAAACATAGACAGTAAGAAGAATCAGTTTTCTTGTACTTAGGTCGGCATTGTGCTTTTTGTATTTAATTCCGATGCAATTTCTGTGTTTCATCGTCAGTAAGAAGGTCAGACGGATACAGTAAACCTGAAGTGAAGCATCGGAATCTATAACTAATGTCACAGGAATGGTTCAAAACATAGACAGTAAGAAGAGTCAGTTTTCTGTACTTAAGTCGCCATTGTGCCTTTTTTAATTAATTCCGATGCAATTACTGTGTTTCGTCAAAAATAAGAGGGTCAGAGGGATACAGTATATCTGAAGTGAAGCATCGGAAACTATAACTAGTGTCACAGGAATGGTTAAAACCATAGACAGTAAGAAGAGTCAGTTTTCTTGTACTTGAGTCTGCATTGTGCCTTTTGTATTTAATTCCGATGCAATTTCTGTGTTTCGTCGTCAATAAGAAGGTCCAAGGGATGCAGTAAACTTGAAGTGAAGCATCGGAATCTAAAACCGGTCTTACAGGAAAGGTTCAAAACATAGAAAGTAAGTAGAGCCAGTCTTCTTGTACTTGAGTCGGCATTGTGCCTTTTGTATTTAATTCTGATGTAATATCTGTGTTTCATAGTCACAAACAAGGTCAGAGGGATACAGTAAACCTGAAGTGAAGCATCGGAATCTAGAACTAGTGTCACAGGAATGGTTCAAACATAGACAGTAAGATGACTCAGTGTTCTTGTTCTAAAGTCGGCATTGTGATTTTCTATTTAATTCCGATGCAATTTCTGTGTTTCGTCGTCAATAAGAAGGTCCAAGGGATACTGTAAACCTGACGTCAAGCACCGGAATCTAAGACTGGTCTCACAGGGAAGGTTCAAAACATAGACAGTAAGAAGAATCAGTTTTCTTGTACTTGAGTCGGCATTGTGCCTTTACTATTTAATTCCTGTGCAATATCTGTGTTTCATCGTCAATAAGCCGGTCAGAGGGATACAGTAAACCTGAAGTGAAGCATCGGAATCTATAACTAGTGTCACAGGAATGGTTCAAAACATAGACAGTAAGAATTGTCAGTTTCCGTGTGCTTAAGTCGGCATAGTGCCTTTTCTATTTAATTCCGATGCTATTTCTGTGTTTCGTTGTCAGTAAGAAGGTCCAATGGATACAGTAAACCTGAAGTCAAGCATCAGAATCTAAAACTGGTCTTACAGGAAAGGTTCAAAACATAGACAGTAAGAAGAGCCAGTCTTCTTGTACTTGAGTCGGCATTGTGCCTTTTGTATTTAATTCCGATGCAATTTCTGTGTTTCATCGTCAATCAGAAGGTCAGAGGGATACAGTAAACCTGAAGTGAAGAATCGGAATCTATAACTAATGTCACAGGAAAGGTTCAAAAGATAGACAGTAAGAAGAGTCAGTTTTCTGTACTAAAGTCGCCATTGTGCCTTTCTTAATTAATTCCGATGCAATTTCTGTGTTTCATCATCAATAAGAGGGTCAGAGGGATACAGTAAACCTGATGTGAAGCATCGGAATCTATAACTAGTGCCACAGGAATGGTTAAAACCATAGACAGCATGAAGAGTCAGTTTTCTTGTACTTAAGTCGGCATTGTGCGTTTTCTGTTTAATTCCGATGCAATTTCAGTGTTTCATCATCAATAAGAAAGTCGGAGGGGTACAGTAAGCCTGAAGTGAAGCATCGGAATCTTTAACTAGTGTCACAGGAATCGTTCAAAACATAGAATGTAAGAAGAGTCAGTTTTCTTGTACTTAAGTCTGCATTGTGCCTTTTGTATTTAATTCCAATGTAATTTCTGTGTTCCATCCTCAATAAGAAGGTCCAAGGGATTCAGTAAACCTGACGTCAAGCATCGGAATCTAAAAATGGTCTCACAGGAAAAGTTCAAACATAGACAGTAAGAGGAGCCAGTCTTCTTGTACTTGAGTCGTTATTGTGCCTTTTGTATTTAATTCCGATGCTATTTCTGTGTTACATCGTCAATAAGAAGGTCAGAGGGATACAGTAAACCTGTAGTGAAGCATCGGAATCTATAACTAGTGTCACAGGAATGGTTCAAAGCATAGACAGTAAGAAGAGTCAGTTTACTCATAATTAAGTCGGCATTGTGCCTTTTGTATTTAATTCCGATGCAATTTCTGTGTTTCATTGTCAATAAGAAGGTGAGAGTGATACAGTAAACCTGAAGTGAAGCATCGGAATCTATAACTAGTGACACAGGAATGGTTTAAAACATAGACAGTAAGGAGAGTCAGTTTTCTTATAATTAAGTCGGCATTTTGCCTTTTGTATTTAATTCCGATGCATTTTCTGTGTCTCATCGTCAATAAGAAGGTGGGAGGGATACAGTAAACCTGAAGTGAGGCATCGAAATCTATAACTAGTGTCACAGGAATGGTTCAAAACATAGACAGTAAGAAGAGTCAGTTTTCTTGTACTTAAGTCGGCATTGTGCTTTTCTATTTAATTCCGATGCAATTTCTGTAGTTCATGGTCAATACGATGGTCAGAGGGATACAGTAAGCCTGAAGTGAACCATCGGAATCTATAACTAGTGTCACAGGAGTGGTTAAAAACATAGACAGTAAGAAGAATCAGTTTTCTTGTACTTAGGTCGGCATTGTGCTTTTTGTATTTAATTCCGATGCAATTTCTGTGTTTCATCGTCAGTAAGAAGGTCAGACGGATACAGTAAACCTGAAGTGAAGCATCGGAATCTATAACTAATGTCACAGGAATGGTTCAAAACATAGACAGTAAGAAGAGTCAGTTTTCTGTACTTAAGTCGCCATTGTGCCTTTTTTAATTAATTCCGATGCAATTACTGTGTTTCGTCAAAAATAAGAGGGTCAGAGGGATACAGTATATCTGAAGTGAAGCATCGGAATCTATAACTAGTGTCACAGGAATGGTTAAAACCATAGACAGTAAGAAGAGTCAGTTTTCTTGTACTTGAGTCTGCATTGTGCCTTTTGTATTTAATTCCGATGCAATTTCTGTGTTTCGTCGTCAATAAGAAGGTCCGAGGGATGCAGTAAACTTGAAGTGAAGCATCGGAATCTAAAACCGGTCTTACAGGAAAGGTTCAAAACATAGAAAGTAAGTAGAGCCAGTCTTCTTGTACTTGAGTCGGCATTGTGCCTTTTGTATTTAATTCTGATGTAATATCTGTGTTTCATAGTCACAAACAAGGTCAGAGGGATACAGTAAACCTGAAGTGAAGCATCGGAATCTAGAACTAGTGTCACAGGAATGGTTCAAACATAGACAGTAAGATGACTCAGTGTTCTTGTTCTAAAGTCGGCATTGTGATTTTCTATTTAATTCCGATGCAATTTCTGTGTTTCGTCGTCAATAAGAAGGTCCAAGGGATACTGTAAACCTGACGTCAAGCACCGGAATCTAAGACTGGTCTCACAGGGAAGGTTCAAAACATAGGCAGTAAGAAGAATCAGTTTTCTTGTACTTGAGTCGGCATTGTGCCTTTACTATTTAATTCCTGTGCAATATCTGTGTTTCATCGTCAATAAGCCGGTCAGAGGGATACAGTAAACCTGAAGTGAAGCATCGGAACCTATAACTAGTGTCACAGGAATGGTTCAAAACATAGACAGTAAGAATTGTCAGTTTCCGTGTGCTTAAGTCGGCATAGTGCCTTTTCTATTTAATTCCGATGCTATTTCTGTGTTTCGTCGTCAGTAAGAAGGTCCAATGGATACAGTAAACCTGAAGTCAAGCATCAGAATCTAAAACTGGTCTTACAGGAAAGGTTCAAAACATAGACAGTAAGAAGAGCTAGTCTTCTTGTACTTGAGTCGGCATTGTGCCTTTTGTATTTAATTCCGATGCAATTTCTGTGTTTCATCGTCAATCAGAAGGTCAGAGGGATACAGTAAACCTGAAGTGAAGAATCGGAATCTATAACTAATGTCACAGGAAAGGTTCAAAAGATAGACAGTAAGAAGAGTCAGTTTTCTGTACTTAAGTCGCCATTGTGCCTTTCTTAATTAATTCCGATGCAATTTCTGTGTTTCATCATCAATAAGAGGGTCAGAGGGATACAGTAAACCTGATGTGAAGCATCGGAATCTATAACTAGTGCCACAGGAATGGTTAAAACCATAGACAGCATGAAGAGTCAGTTTTCTTGTACTTAAGTCGGCATTGTGCGTTTTCTGTTTAATTCCAATGCAATTTCAGTGTTTCATCATCAATAAGAAAGTCGGAGGGGTACAGTAAGCCTGAAGTGAAGCATCGGAATCTTTAACTAGTGTCACAGGAATCGTTCAAAACATAGAATGTAAGAAGAGTCAGTTTTCTTGTACTTAAGTCTGCATTGTGCCTTTTGTATTTAATTCCAATGTAATTTCTGTGTTCCATCCTCAATAAGAAGGTCCAAGGGATTCAGTAAACCTGACGTCAAGCATCGGAATCTAAAAATGGTCTCACAGGAAAAGTTCAAAACATAGACAGTAAGAGGAGCCAGTCTTCTTGTACTTGAGTCGTTATTGTGCCTTTTGTATTTAATTCCGATGCTATTTCTGTGTTACATCGTCAATAAGAAGGTCAGAGGGATACAGTAAACCTGTAGTGAAGCATCGGAATCTATAACTAGTGTCACAGGAATGGTTCAAAGCATAGACAGTAAGAAGAGTCAGTTTTCTCATAATTAAGTCGGCATTGTGCCTTTTGTATTTAATTCCGATGCAATTTCTGTGTTTCATTGTCAATAAGAAGGTGAGAGTGATACAGTAAACCTGAAGTGAAGCATCGGAATCTATAACTAGTGACACAGGAATGGTTTAAAGCATAGACAGTAAGGAGAGTCAGTTTTCTTATAATTAAGTCGGCATTTTGCCTTTTGTATTTAATTCCGATGCATTTTCTGTGTCTCATCGTCAATAAGAAGGTGAGAGGGATACAGTAAACCTGAAGTGAGGCATCGAAATCTATAACTAGTGTCACAGGAATGGTTCAAAACATAGACAGTAAGAAGAGTCAGTTTCAGTGTGCTTAAGTCGGCATTGTGCCTTTTCTATTTAATTCCGATGCAATCTCTGTGTTTCGTCGTCAATACGAAGGTCGGAGGGATACAGTAAACCTGAAGTGAAGCATCGGAATCTATAACTAGTGTCACGGGAATGGTTCAAAACATAGACAGTAAGGAGAGTCAGTTTTGTTGTACTGAAGTCGGCATTGTGCCTTTTGTATTTAATTCCGATGCAATTTCTGTGTTTCATCTTCAATAAGAAGGTCCAGGGGATACATTAAACCTGAAGTCAAGCATCGGAATCTCAAACTGGTCTCACAGGAGAGGTTCAAAACATACACAGTAAGAAGAGCCAGTTTTCTTGTACTTGTGTCGTTATTGTGCCTTTTGTATTTAATTCCGATGCAATGTCCGTGTTTCATCGTCAATAAGACGGTCAGAGGGATACAGTAAACCTGAAGTGAAGCATCGGAATCTATAACTAGTGTCAGAGGAATGGTTCAAAACATAGACAGTAAGAAGAGTCAGTCTTCTTGTACTTAAGTCGACATTGTGCCTTTTGTTTGTATTCCGATGCAATTTCTGTGTTTCATCGACAATAAGAAAGTCAGAGGGATACAGTAAACCTGAAGTGAAGCATCGGAATCAATGACTAGTGTCACAGGAGTGGTTCAAAACATAGACAGAAAGAAGAGTCATTTTTCTTGTACTTAAGTCGGCATTGGGCTTTTCTTTTGAATTCCGATGCAATTTCTGTGTTTCATGGTCAATAAGACGGTCAGAGGGATACAGAAAAGCCTGAAGTGAATCACCGGAATCTATAACTAGTGTCACAGGAGTGGTTCAAAACATTGACAGTAAGAAGAGTCAGTTTTCTTGTACTTAAGTCGGCATTGTGCTTTTCTATTCAATTCCGATGCAATTTCTGTGTTTCGTCGTCAATAAGAAGGTCCAAGGGATACAGTAAACCTGAAGTGAAGCATCGGAATCTTTAACAAGTGTTACAGGAATGGTTAAAACATAGACGGTAAGAAGAATCAGTTTTCTTGTACTTAAGTCGGCATTGTGCCTTTTGTATTTCATTCAGATGCAATTTCCGGGTTTCATCGTCAATAAGAAGGTCAGAGGGATACAGTAAACCTGAAGTGATGCATCGGAATCTATAACTAATGTCACAGGAAAGGTTCAAAAGATAGACACAAAGTAGAGTCAGTTTTCTGTACTTAAGTCGCCATTGTGCCTTTCTTAATTAATTCCGATGCAATTTCTGTGTTTCATCATCAATAAGAGGGTCAGAGGGATACAGTAAACCTGATGTGAAGCATCGGAATCTATAACTAGTGCCACAGGAATGGTTAAAACCATAGACAGCATGAAGAGTCAGTTTTCTTGTACTTAAGTCGGCATTGTGCGTTTTCTGTTTAATTCCGATGCAATTTCAGTGTTTCATCATCAATAAGAAGGTCGGAGGGGTACAGTAAGCCTGAAGTGAAGCATCGGAATCTTTAACTAGTGTCACAGGAATCGTTCAAAACATAGACAGTAAGAAGAGTCAGTTTTCTTGTACTTAAGTCTGCATTGTGCCTTTTTTATTTAATTCCAATGTAATTTCTGTGTTCCATCCTCAATAAGAAGGTCCAAGGGATTCAGTAAACCTGACGTCAAGCATCGGAATCTAAAAATGGTCTCACAGGAAAAGTTCAAAACATAGACAGTAAGTGGAGCCAGTCTTCTTGTACTTGAGTCGTTATTGTGCCTTTTGTATTTAATTCCGATGCTATTTCTGTGTTACATCGTCAATAAGAAGGTCAGAGGGATACAGTAAACCTGTAGTGAAGCATCGGAATCTATAACTAGTGTCACAGGAATGGTTCAAAGCATAGACAGTAAGAAGAGTCAGTTTTCTTATAATTAAGTCGGCATTGTGCCTTTTGTATTTAATTCCGATGCAATTTCTGTGTTTCATTGTCAATAAGAAGGTGAGAGTGATACAGTAAACCTGAAGTGAAGCATCGGAATCTATAACTAGTGTCACAGGAATGGTTCAAAACATAGACAGTAAGAAGAGTCAGTTTCCATGGACTTAAGTCGGCATTGTGCATTTTCTATTTAATTCCGATGCAATTTCTGTGTTTCGTCGTCAATAAGAAGGTCCAAGGTATACAGTAAACCTGTAGTGAAGCATCGGAATCTAAAACCGGTCTCACAGGAAAGGTTCAAATCATAGACAGTAAGAAGAGCCCGTCTTCTTGTACTAGAGTCGGCATTGTGCCTTTTGTATTCAATTCCGATGCAATTTCTGTGTTTCATCGTCAATAAAAAGGTCAGAGCGATACAGTAAACCTGAAGTGAACCATCGGAGTCTATAACTAGTGTCACAGGAATGGTTCAAAACATATACAGTAAGAAGAATCAGTTTTCTTGTACTTATGTCGGCATAGTGCCTTTCGTATTTAATTCCGATGCAATTTCTGTGTTTCATCGTCAATAAGAAGGTCAGTGGGATACAGTAAACCTGAAGTGAAGCATCGGAAACTATAACTAGTGTCACAGGAATGGTTCAAAACATAGACAGTAAGATGAGTCAGTTTCCGTGTACTTAAGTCGGCATTGTGCCTTTTGTATTTAATTCCGATGCAATTTCTGTGTTTCATCGTCAATAAGATTGTCAGAGAGATACAGTAAACCTTGAAGTGAACCTTCTGAATCTACAACTAGTGTCACAGGAATGGTTCAAAACATAGACAGTAAGAAGAGTCAGTTTTCTTGTACTTAAGTCGGCATTGTGCTTTTCTATTTAATTCCGATGCAATTTCTGTGTTTCATGGTCAATACGATGGTCAGAGGGATACAGTAAGCCTGAAGTGAACCATCGGAATCTATAACTAGTGTCACAGGAGTGGTTAAAAACATAGACAGTAAGAAGAATCAGTTTTCTTGTACTTAGGTCGGCATTGTGCTTTTTGTATTTAATTCCGATGCAATTTCTGTGATTCATCGTCAGTAAGAAGGTCAGACGGATACAGTAAACCTGAAGTGAAGCATCGGAATCTATAACTAATGTCACAGGAATGGTTCAAAACATAGACAGTAAGAAGAGTCAGTTTTCTGTACTTAAGTCGCCATTGTGCTTTTTTAATTAATTCCGATGTAATTTCTGTGTTTCGTCGTAAATAAGAGGGTCAGAGGGATACAGTAAATCTGAAGTGAAGCATCGGAATCTATAACTAGTGTCACAGGAATAGTTAAAACCATAGACAGTAAGAAGAGTCAGTTTTCTTGTACTTGAGTCTCCATTGTGCCTTTTGTATTTAATTCCGATGCAATTTCTGTGTTTCGTCGTTAATAAGAAGGTCCAAGGGATACAGTAAACTTGAAGTGAAGCATCGGAATCTAAAACCGGTCTTACAGGAAAGGTTCAAAACATAGAAAGTAAGTAGAGCCAGTCTTCTTGTACTTGAGTCGGCATTGTGCCTTTTGTATTTAATTCTGATGTAATATCTGTGTTTCGTAGTCACAAAGAAGGTCAGAGGGAAACAGTAAACCTGAAGTGAAGCATCGGAATCTAGAACTAGTGTCACAGGAATGGTTCAAACATAGACAGTAAGATGACTCAGTGTTCTTGTTCTAAAGTCGGCATTGTGATTTTCTATTTAATTCCGATGCAATTTCTGTGTTTCGTCGTCAACAAGAAGGTCCAAGGGATACTGTAAACCTGACGTCAAGCACCGGAATCTAAGACTGGTCTCACAGGGAAGGTTCAAAACGTAGACAGTAAGATGAATCAGTTTTCTTGTACTTGAGTCGGCATTGTGCCTTTAGTATTTAATTCCTGTGCAATATCTGTGTTTCATCGTCAATAAGCCGGTCAGAGGGATACAGTAAACCTGAAGTGAAGCATCGGAATCTATAACTAGTGTCACAGGAATGGTTCAAAACATAGACAGTAAGAAGTGTCAGTTTCCGTGTGCTTAAGTCGGCATAGTGCCTTTTCTATTTAATTCCGATGCTATTTCTGTGTTTCGTCGTCAGTAAGAAGGTCCAATGGATACAGTAAACCTGAAGTCAAGCATCAGAATCTAAAACTGGTCTTACAGGAAAGGTTCAAAACATAGACAGTAAGAGGAGCCAGTCTTCTTGTACTTGAGTCGGCATTGTGCCTTTTGTATTTAATTCCGATGCAATTTCTGTGTTTCATCGTCAATCAGAAGGTCAGAGGGATACAGTAAACCTGAAGTGAAGCATCGGAAGCTATAACTAGTGTCACAGGAATGGTCCAAAGCATAGGCAGTAAAAAGAGTCGGTTTTCTTATACTTAAGTCGGCATTGTGCCTTTTGTATTTACTTCCGATGCAATTTCTGTGTTTCATCGTCAATCAGAAGGTCAGTGGGATTCAGTAAACCTGAAGTGAAGCAACGGAACCTATAACTAGTGTCACAGGAATGGTTCAAATCATAGACAGCAAGAAGAGTCAGTTATCTTGTAATTAAGTCGACGTTGTGCACTTTTCTATTTACTTCCGATGCAGTTTCTGTGTTTCGTCGTCAATAAGAAGGTCCGAGGGATACAGTAAACCTGAAATGAAGGGACGGAATCTAAAACCGGTATCACAGGAAAGGTTCAAAACATAGACAGTAAGAAGAGCCAGTCTTTTTGTACTTGAGTCGGCATTGTGCCTTTTGCATTTAATTCCGTTGCAATTTCTGTGTTTCATCGTCAATAAGAAGGACAGAGGGATACAATAAACCTGAAGAAAAGGATCGGAATCTATAACTAGTGTCACAGGAATGGTTCAAAGCATAGACTGTAAGAAGAGTCAGTTTTCTTATACTTAGGTCGGCATTGTGCCTTTTGTATTTAATTCCGATGCAATTTCTGTGTTTCATCGTCAATAAGAAGGTCAGAGGGATAGAGTAAACCTTAAGTGAAGCATCGGAATCTGTAACTAGTGTCACAGTAATGGTTCAAAACATAGACATAAGAAGAAGAGTCAGTTCTCTTGTACTTAAGTCGGCATTGTGCCTTTTCTATTTAATTCAGATGCAATTCCTGTGTTTCGTCGTCAATAAGAAGGTCCAAGGGATACAGTACACCTGAAGTGAAGCATCGGAATCTAAAACCGGTATCACAGGAAAGGTTCAAAACATAGACAGTAAGATGAGCCAGTCTTCTTGTACTTAAGTCGGCATTGTGCCTTTTGTATTTAATTCCGATGCAATTTCTTTGTTTCATCGTCAATCAGAAGGTCACAGGGATACAGAAAACCTGAAGTGATGCATGGGAACCTGTAACTAGTGTCACAGGAATGGTTCAAATCATAGACAGTAAGAAGAGTCAGTTTTCTTGTACTTAAGTCGGCATTGTGCCTTTTCTATTTAATTCCGATGCAATTTCTGTGTTTCGTCGTCAATAAGTAGGTCCAAGGGATACTGCAAACCTGACGTCAAGCACCGGAATCTAAGACTGGTCTCACAGAAAAGGTTCAAAACATAGACAGTAAGAAGAATCAGTTTTCTTGTACTTAAGTCGGCATTGTGCCTTTTGTATTTAATTCCGATGCAATTTCTGAGTTTGATCGTCAATAAGAAGGTCCAAGGGATACAGTAAACCTGAAGTGAAGCATCGGAATCTATAACAAGTGTCACAGGAGAGGTTCAAAACATTGACAGTAAGAATAGTCAGTTTTCTTGTACTTAAGTCGGCATTGCGCTCTTCTATTTAATTCCGATGCAATTTCTGTGTTTCGTCGTCAATAAGAAGGTCCAAGGGATACAGTAAACCTGAAGTGAAGCATCGGAATCTTTAACTAGTGTTACAGGAGTGGTTAAAAACATAGACAGTAAGAAGAATCAGTTTTCTGGTACTTAAGTCGGCATTGTCCCTTTTGTATTTCATTCCGATGCAATTTCTGGGTTTCATCGTCAATAAGAAGGTCAGAGGGATACAGTAAACCTGAAGTGAAGCATCGGAATCTATAACCAATGTCACAGGAATGGTTCAAAGCATAGAAAGTAAGAAGAGTCAGTTTTCTTATAATTAAGTCGGCATTGTGCCTTTTGTATTTAATTCCGATGCAATTTCTGTGTTTCATCGGCAATAAGAAGGTGAGAGGGATAAAGTAAACCTGAAGTGAAGCATCGGAATCTATACCTAGTGTCACAGGAATGGTTCAAAACATAGTCAGTAAGAAGAGTCAGTTTTCTTGTACTTAAGTCGGCATTGTGCCTTTTCTATTTCATTCCGATGCAATTTCTGTGTTTCGGCGTCAATAAGAACGTCCAAGGGATACAGTAAACCTGAAGCGAAGCATCGGAATCTAAAACCGGTCTCACAGGAAAGGTTCAAAATATAGACAGTAAGAACAGCCAGTCTTCTTGTAATAGAGTCGGCATTGTGCCTTTAGTATTTAATTGAGATGCAATGTCTGTGTTTCATCGTCAATAAGAAGGTCAGAGGGATACAGTAAACCATGAGTGAAGCATCGGAATCTATAAGTAGTGTCACAGGAATGGCTCAAAACATAGACAGTAAGAGGAGTCAGTTACAGTGTACTTAAGTCGGCATTGTGCCTTTTGTATTTAATAACGATGCAATTTCTGTGTTTCATCGTGAATAAGATGGTCAGAGGGATACAGTAAACCTTGAAGTGAACCATCGGAATCTATAACTAGTGTCGCAGGAATGGTTCAAAACATAGACAGTAAGAAGAGTCAGTTTCCGTGTGCGTAAGTCGGCATTTTGCATTTTCTATTTAATTCCGATGCAATTTCTGTGTTTCGTCGTCAATAAGAAGGTCCAAGGTATACAGTAAACCTGTAGTGAGGCATCGGAAACTGAAACCGGTCTCACAGGAAAGGTTTAAAACATAGACAGTAAGAAGAGCCAGTCTTCTTGTACTAGAGTCGGCATTGTGCCTTTTGTATTTAATTCCGATGCAATTTCTGTGTTTCATCGTCAATAAAACGGTCAGAGCGATACAGTAAACCTGAAGTGAACCATCGGAATCTATAACTATTGTCACAGGAATGGTTCAAAACATAGACAGTAAGAAGAGTCAGTTTTCTGTACTTAAGTCGCCATTGTGCCTTTTTTAATTAATTCCGATGCAATTTCTGTGTTTCATCGTCAATAAGAGGGTGAGAGGGATACAGTAAACCTAAAGTGTAGCATCGCAATCTATAACTAGTGTCTCAGGAATGGTTAAAACCATAGACAGTAAGAACAGTCATTTTTCTCATACTTGAGTCTGCATTGTGCCTTTTGTATTTAATTCCGACGCAATATCTGTGTTCCATCGTCAATACGAAGGTACACGGGATTCGGTAAACCTGAAGTCAAGCATCGGAATCTTAAACTGGCCTGACAGGAAAGGTTCAAAACATAGACAGTAAGAAGAGCCAGTCTTCTTGTACTAAAGTCGGCATTGTGCCTTTTGTATTTAATTCCGATGCAATTTCTGTGTTTCACCGCTAAAAGTAGGTCGGAGGGATACAGTAAACCTGAAGTGAAGCATCGGAATCTATAACTAGTGTCACAGGAATGGTTTAAAGCATAGACGGTAAGAAGAGTCAGTTTTCTTATAATTAAGTCGGCATTTTGCCTTTTGTATTTAATTCCGATGCAATTTCTGTGGTTCATCGTCAATAAGAAGGTGAGAGGGATACAGTGAACCTAAAGTGAAGCATCGGAATCTATAACTAGTGTCACAGGAATAGTTCAAAGCATAGACAGTAAGAAGAGTCAGTTTTCTTGTACTTAGGTCGACATCGTGCCTTTTCTATTTAATTCCGATGCAATTTCAGTATTTCGTCGTCAATAAGAAGGTCCAAGGGATACAGTAAACCTGAAGTGAAGCATCGGAATCTAAAACCGGTCTCACAGGAGAGGTTCAAATCATAGACAGTAAAAAGAGCCAGACTTCTTGTACTTGAGTCGGCATTGTGCCTTTCGTATTTAATTCCGATGCAATTTCTGTGTTTCATCGTCAATAAGCCGGTCAGAGGGATACAGTAAAACCTGAAGTGAAGCATCGGAATCTATAACTAGTGTCACAGGAATGGTTCAAACATAGACAGTAAGAAGAGTCAGTTTTCTTGTACTTAAGTCGGCATTGTACTTTTTCTATTTAATTCCGATGCAATTTCTGTGTTTCGACGTCTACAAGAAGGTCCAAGGGATACAGTAAACATGAAGCGAAGCATCGGAATCTAAAACCGGTCTCACAGGAAAGGTTTAAAATATAGACAGTGAGAAGAGCCAGTCTTCACGTACTAGAGTCGGCATTTTGTCTTCTGTATTTAATTTCGATGCAATTTCTGTGTTTCATCGTCAATAAGGAAGTCAGAGGGATACAGTTAATCTGAAGTGATGCATCGGAATCTATAACTAGTGTCACAGGAATGGTTCAAAACATAGACAGTAAGAAGAGTCAGTTTTCTTGTAATTAAGTCGACATTGTGCCCTTTCTATTTACTTCCGATGCAGTTTCTGTGTTTCGTCGTCAATTAGAAGGTCCAAGGGATACAGTAAACCTGAAATGAAGGGACGGAATCTAAATCCGGTATCACAGGAAAGGTTCAAAACATAGACAGTAAGAAGAGCCAGTCTTCTTGTACTTGAGTCGGCATTGTGCCTTTTGTATTTAATTCCAATGCAATTTCTGTGTTTCATCGTCAATAAGAAGGTCAGAGGGATACAATAAACCTGAAGAAAAGGATCGGAATCTATAACTAGTGTCACAGGAATGGTTCAAAGCATAGACAGTAAGAAGGGTCAGTTTTCTTATACTTAGGTCGGCATTGTGCCTTTTGTATTTAATTCCGATGCAATTTCTGTCTTTCATCGTCAATAAGAAGGTCAGAGGGATACAGTAAACCTGAAGTGAAGTATCGGAATCTATAACTAGTGTCACAGTAATGGTTCAGAACATAGACAGGAAGAAGAGTCAGTCATCTAGTACTTGATTTGGCTTTGTGTTTTTGTATTTAATCCCGATGCAATATCTGTGTTTCATCGTCAATACGAAGATCAGAGGGATACAGTAAAACTGAAGTGCAGCATCGGAATCTATAACTAGTGTCACAGGAATAGTTCAAAGCATAGACAGTAAGAAGAGACAGTCTTCTTGTACTTAAGTCGGCATTGTGCCTTTTGTATTTAATTCCGGTGTGAATTTCTGTGTTTCATCGTGAATAAGAAGGTCAGCTGGAAACAGTAAACCTGAAGTGAAGCATCAGAATCTATAACTAGTGTCACAGGAATGGTTCAAAACATAGACAGGAAGAAGAGCCAGTCTTCTTGTACACGAGTCGGCATTGTGCCTTTTGTATTTAATTCCGATGCAATTTCTGTGTTTCATTGTCAATACGACGGTCAGAGGGATACAGTAAAACTGAAGTGAAGCATCGGAATCTATAACTAGTGTCACAGGGATGGTTCAAAACATAGACAGTAAGAAGAGTCAGTCTTCTTGTACTTAAGTCTGCATTGTGCCTTTTGTATTTAATTCCGATTTCTGTGTTTCATCGTCAATATGAAGGTCAGCTGGATACAGTAAACCTGAAGTGAAGCATCGGAATCTACAACTAGTGTCACAGGAATTGTTCAAAACATAGACAGTAAGAAGAGTCAGTTTTCTTGTACTTAAGTCGGCATTGTGCCTTTTCTATTTCATTCCGATGCAATTTCTGTGTTTCGTCGTCAATAAGAAGGTGCAAGGGATACAGTAAACCTGAAGCGAAGCATCGGAATCTAAAACCGGTCTCACAGGAAAGGTTCAAAATATAGACAGTAAGAAGAGCCAGTCTTCTTGTAATAGAGTCGGCATTGTGCCCTTAGTATTTAATTGAGATGCAATGTCTGTGTTTCATCGTCAATAAGAAGGTCATAGGGATACAGTAAACCTGTAGTGAGGCATCGGAAACTAAAACCGGTCTCACAGGAAAGGTTCAAAACATAGACAGTAAGAAGAGCCAGTCTTCTTGTACTAGAGTCGGCATTGTGCCTTTTGTATTTAATTCCGATGCAATTTCTGTGTTTCATCGCTAAAAGTAGGTCAGAGGGATACAGTAAACCTGAAGTGAAGCATCGGAATCTATAACTAGTGTCACAGGAATGGTTCAAAACATAGACAGTAAGAAGAGTCAGTTTTCTGTACTTAAGTCCCAATTGTGCGTTTTTAATTAATTCCGATACAATTTCTGTGTTTCATCGTCAATAGGAGGGTCAGAGGGATACAGTAAACCTGAGGTGAAGCATCGGAATCTATAACTAGTGTCACAGGAATGGTTAAAACCATAGACAGTAAGAACAGTCATTTTTCTCGTACTTGAGTCTGCATTGTGCCTTTTGTATTTAATTCCGACGCAATATCTGTGTTCCATCGTCAATACGAAGGTCCAAGGGATTCTGTAAACCTGAAGTGAAGCATCGGAATCTTAAACTGGTCTGACAGGAAAGGTTCAAAACATAGACAGTAAGAAGAGCCAGTCTTCTTGTACTTGAGTCGGCATTGTGCCTTTTGTATTTAATTCCGATGCAATTTCTGTGTTTCATCGTCAATAAGCCGGTCAGAGGGATACAGTAAACCTGAAGTGAAGCATCGGAATCTATAACTAGTGTCACAGGAATGGTTCAAACGTAGACAGTAAGAAGAGTCAGTTTTCTTGTACTTAAGTCGGCATTGTACTTTTTCTATTTAATTCCGATGCAATTTCTGTGTTTCGACGTCTACAAGAAGGTCCAAGGGATACAGTAAACATAAAGCGAAGCATCGGAATCTAAAACCGGTCTCACAGGAAAGGTTTAAAATATAGACAGTGAGAAGAGCCAGTCTTCACAAACTAGAGTCGGCATTTTGTCTTTTGTATTTAATTTCGATGCAATTTCTGTGTTTCATCGTCAATAAGGAAGTCAGAGGGATACAGTTAATCTGAAGTGATGCATCGGAATCTATAACTAGTGTCACAGGAATGGTTCAAAACATAGACAGTAAGAAGAGTCAGTTTTCTTGTAATTAAGTCGACATTGTGCCCTTTCTATTTACTTCCGATGCAGTTTCTGTGTTTCGTCGTCAATTAGAAGGTCCAAGGGATACAGTAAACCTGAAATGAAGGGACGGAATCTAAATCCGGTGTCACAGGAAAGGTTCAAAACATAGACAGTAAGAAGAGCCAGTCTTCTTGAACTTGAGTCGGCATTGTGCCTTTTGTATTTAATTCCAATGCAATTTCTGTGTTTCATCGTCAATAAGAAGGTCAGAGGGATACAATAAACCTGAAGAAAAGGATCGGAATCTATAACTAGTGTCACAGGAATGGTTCAAAGCATAGACAGTAAGAAGAGTCAGTTTTCTTATACTTAGGTCGGCATTGTGCCTTTTGTATTTAATTCCGATGCAATTTCTGTCATTCATCGTCAATAAGAAGGTCAGAGGGATACAGTAAACCAGAAGTGTTGCATCGGAATCTTTAACTAGTGTCTTAGGAATGGTTCAAAACATAGACACTAAGAAGAGTAGGTTTTCTTGTACTTAAGTAGGCATTGTGCCTTTTCTATTTAATTCCAATGCATATTCTGTGTTTCGTCGTCAATAAGAAGGTCCAATGGATACAGTAAACCTGAAGTCAAGCATCGGAATCTAAAACTGGTCTTGCATTAAAGGCTCAAAACATAGACAGTAAGAAGAGCCAGTCTTCTTGTACTTGATTCGGCATTGTGCCTTTTGTATTTAAGTCCGATGCAATTTCTGTGTTTCATCGTCAATAAGAAGGTCAGAGGGATACAGTAAACCTGAAGTGAAGCATCGGAATCTATAACTAGTGTCACAGGAATGGTTCAAAACATAGACACTAAGAAGAGTCAGTTTTCTTGTACTTATGTTGGCATTGTGCCTTTTGTATTTAATCCCGATGCAATTTCTGTGTTTCATCGTCAATAAGGTGAGAGGCATACAGTAAACCTGATGTGATGCATCGGAATCTGTAACTAGTGTCACAGTAATGGTTCAAAATATAGACAAGAAGATGAGTCAGTTTTCTTGTACTTAAGTCGGCATTGTGACATTTCTATTTAATTCCGATGCAATTTCTGCGTTTCGTCGTCTCTACGTAGCTCACCTAGATACAGTAAAACTGAAGTAAAGCATCGGAATCTATAACTACTGTCACAGGAATGGTTCAAAACATAGACAGGAAGAAGAGTCAGTCATCTAGTACTTGATTTGGCTTTGTGTTTTTGTATTTAATCCCGATGCAATATCTGTGTTTCATCGTCAATACGAAGATCAGAGGGATACAGTAAAACTGAAGTGAAGCATCGGAATCTATTACTAGTGTCACATTAATAGTTCAAAGCATAGACAGTAAGAAGAGTCAGTCTTCTTGTACTTAAGTCGGCATTGTGCCTTTTGTATTTAATTCCGGTGTGAATTTCTGTGTTTCATCGTGAATAAGAAGGTCAGCTGGAAACAGTAAACCTGAAGTGAAGCATCGGAATCTATAACTAGTGTCACAGGAATGGTTCAAAACATAGACAGGAAGAAGAGCCAGTCTTCTAGTACACGAGTCGGCATTGTGCCTTTTGTATTTAATTCCGATGCAATTTCTGTGTTTCATTGTCAATACGACGGTCAGAGGGATATAGTAAACCTGAAGTGAAGCATCGAAGTCTATAACTAGTGTCACAGGAATGGTTCAAAACATAGCCAGTAAGATGAGTCAGTCTCATAGTACTTGAGTCGGCGTTGTGCCTTTTGTATTAAATTCCGATGCAATTTCTGTATTTCATCGTCAATAAGAAGGACAGAGGGATACAGTAAAACTGAAGTGAAGCATCGGAATCTATAACTAGTGTCACAGGGATGGTTCAAAACATAGACAGTAAGAAGAGTCAGTCTTCTTGTACTTAAGTCTGCATTGTGCCTTTTGTATTTAATTCCGATTTCTGTGTTTCATCGTCAATAAGAAGGTCCAAGGGATACAGTAAACCTGAAGCGAAGCATCGGAATCTAAAACCGGTCTCACAGGAAATTTTCAACACATAGACAGTAAGAAGAGCCATACTTCTTGTACCTAAGTCGGCATTGTGCATAGACAGTAAGAAGAATGAGTTTTCTTGTACTTAAGACTACATTGTGCCATTTTCTTTTTACTTCCGATGCAGTTTCTGTGTTTCGTCGTCAATAAGAAGGACCAACGGATACAGTTAACCTGAAGTGAAGCATCGGGATATAGAACCGGTATCACAGGAAAGGTTCAAAATATAGACAGTAAGAAGAGCCAGACTTCTTGTACTTGACTCTTCATTGTGCCTTTCGTATTTAATTCCGATGCAATTTCTGTGTTTCATCGTCAATAAGACTGTCAGAGGGATGCAGTAAACCTGAAGTGAAGCACCGGAATCTATAACTAGTGTCACAGGAATGGTTCAAAACATAGACAGTAAGAAGAGTCAGTTGTCTTGTACTAAAGTCGGCATTGTGCCTTTTGTATTTAATTACGATGCAATTTCTGTGTTTCATCGTCAATATGGAGGTCAGAGGGATACAGTAAACCTGAAGTGAAGCATCGGAATCTATAACTAGTGTCACAGGAGTGTTTCCGAACATAGACAGTAAGAAGAGTCAGTTGTCTTGTACTTAAGTCGACATTGTGCCTTTCGTATTTAATTCTGATGCAATTTCTGTGTTTCATCGTCAATAAGACTGTCAGAGGGATACAGTAAACCTGAAGTGAAGCACCGGAATCTATAACTAGTGTCACAGGAATGGTTCAAAGCATAGACAGTAAGAAGAGTCAGTTGTCTTGTACTTAAGTCGGCATTGTGCGTTTTCTATGTAATTCCGATGGAATTTCTGTGTTTCGACGTCAATAAGAAGGTCCAAGAGATACAGTAAACCTGAAGTGAAGCATCGGGATATAGAACCGGTATCACAGGAAAGGTTCAAAATATAGACAGTAAGAAGAGCCAGACTTCTAGTACTTGACTCTTCGTTGTGCCTTTCGTATTTAATTCCGATGCAATTTCTGTGTTTCATCGTCAATAAGACTGTCAGAGGGATACAGTAAACCTGAAGTGAAGCACCGGAATCTAAAACCGGTATCACAGGAAAGGTTCAAACATAGACAGCAAGAGGAGCCAGTCTTCTTGTACTTGAGTCGGCATTGTGCCTTTTGTATTTAATTCCGATGCAATTTCTGTCTTTGATCGTCAATAAGACGGTCAGTTGATACAGTAAACCTGAAGTGAAGCATCGGAATCTATAACTAGTGTCACAGGAATGGTTAAAATTATAGACATTAAGCAGAATCAGTTTTCTTGTACTTAAGTCCGCATTGTGCCTTTTGTATTTAATTCCGATGCAAATTCTGTGTTTCATCGTCAATAAGAAGGACAGAGGGATACAGTAAACCTGAAGTGATGCATCGGAACCTATAAGTAGTGTCACAGGAATGGTTCAAAACATAGACAGTAAGAAGAATGAGTTTTCTTGTACTTAAGACTATATTGTGCCATTTTCTATTTAATTCCGATGCAGTTTCTGTGTTGCGTCGTCAGTAAGAAGGACCAAGGGATACAGTAAACCTGACGTGAAGCATCGGAATCTAAAACCGGTATCACAGGAAAGGTTCAAAACATAGACAGTAAGAAGAGCCAGTCTTCTTGTGCTTGAGTCGGCATTGTGCCTTTTGTATTTACTTCCGATGCAATTTCTGTGTTTCATCGTCAACAAGGAGGTCAGAGGGATACAGTAAACCTGAAGTGAAGCATCGGAATCTATAACTAGTGACACAGGAATGGTTCAAAACATAGACAGTAAGAAGAGTTAGTTGTCTTGTACCTAAGTCGACATTGTGCCTTCAGTTTTTAATTCCGATGCAATTTCTGTGTTTCATCGTAAATAAGAAGGTCAGAGGGATACAGTAAACCTGAAGTGATGCATCGGAACCTATAACCAGTGTCACAGGAATGGTTCAAAGCATAGACAATAAGAAGAATCAGTTTTCTTGTACTTAAGTCAACATTGTGCCATTTTCTATTTAATCCGATGCAGTTTCTGTGTTTCGTCGTCAATAACAAGGACCAAGGTATACAGTAAACCTGACGTGAAGCATCGGAATCTAAAGCCGGTACCACAGGAAAGGTTCAAACATTGACAGCAAGAAGAGCCAGTCTTCTTGTACTTGAGTCGGCATTGTGCCTTTTGTATTTAATTCCGATGCAATTTCTGTGTTTGATCGTCAATAAGACGGTCAGAGGGATACAGTAAACCTGAAGTGAAGCATCGGAATCTATAACTAGTGTCACAGGAATGGTTAAAATCATAGACATTAAGAGGAATCAGTTTTCTTGTACTTAAGTCGGCATTGTGCCTTTTGTATTTAATTCCGATTCAAATTCTGTGTTTCATCGTCAATAAGAAGGACAGAGGGATACAGTAAACCTGAAGTGATGCATCGGAACCTATAAGTAGTGTCACAGGAATGGTTCAAAACATAGACAGTAAGAAGAGTCAGTTGTCAGGGGATACGGAATCGGATTTTGGGTTAAAAAATCGAATTTTTTTTTTATTGGCGTATTATATTCTGCCATGTTTCCTCTTTAAAATGACGTATCATACATAGCTCTACTACAATTATAACTATTTTATTTTTATATATTTGTGAGATCGGGTATTGCGCTTTAGTTATACACATCTCTCGTGGCTGACCATGTACTTTTTGGCAGTACCTTTCAAGTGACATGAATTCAAATATCCCGGTTTCCAGCGACTATTTATACACTAGTTGCCCCAAAATGTTTCTCTCTGGTTTCCTCAAGTTACTCTTTGACTTTGTGGCGGGACTGTTTTGTAAACAGTGTGATATAAGAAAGTAGTTGTTGTTGAGTTATTTCGTATTTAGTGCTTAATTTTTCGCAGTGAAAATGCCTAGAGCTAAAGCAAAAGTATTTAAAAAGCGTGTGAACTGGCAAAAGAAAAGAAATAATGATTCATTAGCAAATCAAAGCAGTTCATCATCATCACTGTTGGAAAATGTGAATCCACTTATTACTGATTTGCCGAACGAACTTACACCAAATGAAAACAGTGCTTCTCATAAAAAACTAAGAGATTTGGAAGAGAAATATAATTTACTTGATAGAGGGAATGAAGTTTTTGAACTCATTGATACGAATATATTGTGTGAAGCTCTTGAAAACAGTTTGTGCTGCAAAAAATGTCATGGAAACGTTTCTCTGAAAGTAGAATCCCATGTTGGCCTGGCTGCCCAGTTTAATTTAATATGCAGTGTTTGTAAATACAGCTGTTTCAGTAACTGTAAATAATGGATACAAGAAAATTGAACTTTATAGTGTAAATATTAGGTTAGTTTATGGATTGCGAGCAATTGGTAAGGGCAAAGCAGCTGGTGATATGCTATGTGGTGTTCTAAATCTTCCAAGTGCACCTTCAAAGTTTGAAGCTTACAATTATGTACTAGGATCTGCAGTTGAAGATGTAGCACAGAAGTCAATGCAGGTTGCTGTTTAAGAAGCAGTGGAAGAAAATGACGGCAGTCGTGACCTCACAGTGGCGTTTGATGGCACGTGGCAGAAAAGGGGCCACACCTCCAACAATGGTGTTGTAACAGCAACTAGTGTTGATACTGGCAAGGTTATTGATGTTGCAATAATGTCTAAATACTGTAGGTGCACAGGCAGGCTGAAAAATGAACACAGTGATGACTGTATTGCTAATTATTATGGTAGTAGTGGTGGCATGGAGGTTGCTGGGGTGAAGAAAATTTTTCATCGCTCTTCACAGTGGTATAATGTTCGCTGTGTCAAATATCTGGGAGATGGTGACTCTAAAGCATTCAAAGAAGTTTTGGAAAGCAAACCATATGGGAACAGTGTAAATATAAGCAAACTTGAATGTATAGGACATGTGCAGAAGAGAATGGGTGCCAGGCTGAGAAGGTTAAAATCAGTTATGAAAGGGAAAAAACTAGATGATGGGAAAACCTTGGATGGCAGAGGAAGATTGACTGATTCCATAATAGACCACATTCAGAACTGCTATGGCCTTGCAATCAGGCAAAATACAGGCAATCTTGAAGAAATGAGGAGAGCTATATGGGCTTTATATTTCCACACCGCATCCACGGATGAGCATCCACAACATGGTTTGTGCCCCAAAGGTGAAAACAGCTGGTGTAAATACAATAGGGGACTAACAACAGGAGAGAAATACATTCACCACCACAGTCTACCATCAGCCATCATGGCAGAAATAAAGCCCATTTTCAGAGATCTGGCTGACAGAAGTCTTCTGATGAAATGTCTTCACGGAAAAACGCAGAACCCCAACGAGTGCTTGAATAGTGTGATATGGCATCGTCTCCCAAAAACAGTGTTTGTCGGAATTAATACACTACATTTTGGTGTGTATGATGCTGTGGCAACCTTCAATCTTGGAAATATAACTAAATGCCAGGTCCTTCAAAAGTTGGGTATGTGTGTTGGTTCCCGTACGGTACGTGCTATGTTCTTTTTAGATCAGCACAGACTAAGGCATGCTGATAATATAATCAAGACATTAGTGAAAAAAGCAAGACAGGTGCAGAGGGGTGCCAAAAGAAGACTTGAAGATGATTATGAAGATTGTGAAGGGGGTATTAGCTACGGATCAGGAATGTTTTAATCTTCTTTCTCCGTTTCCCGTAAGTTTACTTTTTACTTCATCTAGGAACATTATCTCAGGTACTGGTCAACCTAGAAGTCTGAAATTTTTATGACGTAGTGACATAGGTCCCTATTACATACTGAAACAACGATTTTTTAATTACTTGATTTACAAAAGACTTAGGGGTGATAGTCTAGTAAAAAGCAATGGAAAAAATTTACTTAAAAATAAATGTACAATATCTCTGTAGGAAAATACTTTGACAATAGACTGTTGCTTCAGTATTGTTGTAACATATGAATGCACATACAGTAAAATTTTTACCTCTCTGTCTCCAGTAGTTTGTGAGAAAATGTTCCCTATAGTAGGCATATATTAACATTGCGGGGATAGGTGATTCCGTATCCCCTTTTTCTTGTACTTAAGACTACGTTGTGCCATTTTCTATTTAATTCCGATGCAGTTTCTGTGTTTCGTCGTCAATAAGAAGGACCAAGGGATACAGTAAACCTGTCGTGAAGCATCGGAATCTAAAACCGGTAACACAGGAAAGGTTCAAAACATAGACAGTAAGAAGAGCCAGTCTTCTTGTGCTTGAGTCGGCATTTTGCCTTTTGTATTTAATTCCCATGCAATTTCTGTGTTTCATCGTCAATAAGGAGGTCAGAGGGATACAGTAAACCTGAAGTGAAGCATCGGAATCTATAACTAGTGTCACAGGAATGGTTCAAAACATAGACAGTAAGAAGAGTCAGTTGTCTTGTACTTAAGTCGACATTGTGCCTTTTGTAATTAATTCCGATGCAATTTCTGTGTTTCATCGTAAATACACTCCTGGAAATTGAAATAAGAACACCGTGAATTCATTGTCCCAGGAAGGGGAAACTGTATTGACACATTCCTGAGGTCAGATACATCACATGATCACACTGACAGAACCACAGGCACATAGACACAGGCAACAGAGCATGCAGAATGTCGGCACTAGTACAGTGTATATCCACCTTTCGCAGCAATGCAGGCTGCTATTCTCCCATGGAGACGATCGTAGAGATGCTGGATGTAGTCCTGTGGAACGGCTTGCCATGCCATTTCCACCTGGCGCCTCAGTTGGACCAGCGTTCGTGCTGGACGTGCAGACCGCGTGAGACGACGCTTCATCCAGTCCCAAACATGCTCAATGGGGGACAGATCCGGAGATCTTGCTAGCCAGGGTAGTTGACTTACACCTTCTAGAGCACGTTGGGTGGCACGGGATACATGCGGACGTGCATTGTCCTGTTGGAACAGCAAGTTCCCTTGCCGGTCTAGGAATGGTAGAACGATGGGTTCGATGACGGTTTGGATGTACCGTGCGCTATTCAGTGTCCCCTCGACGATCGCCAGTGGTGTACGGCCAGTGTAGGAGATCGCTCCCCACACCATGATGCCGGGTGTTGGCCCTGTGTGCCTCGGTCGTATGGAGTCCTGATTGTGGCGCTCACCTGCACGGCGCCAAACACGCATACGACCATCATTGGCACCAAGACAGAAGCGACTCTCATCGCTGAAGACGACACGTCTCCATTCGTCCCTCCATTCACGCCTGTCGCGACACCACTGGAGGCGGGCTGCACGATGTTGGGGCATGAGCGGAAGACAGCCTAACGGTGTGCGGGACCGTAGCCCAGCTTCATGGAGACGGTTGCGAATGGTCCTCGCCGATACCCCAGGAGCAACAGTGTCCCTAATTTGCTGGGAAGTGGCGGTGCGGTCCCCTACGGCACTGCGTAGGATCCTACGGTCTTGGCGAGCATCCGTGCGTCGCTGCGGTCCGGTCCCAGGTCGACGGGCACGTGCACCTTCCGCCGACCACTGGCGACAACATCGATGTACTGTGGAGACCTCACGCCCCACGTGTTGAGCAATTCGGCGGTACGTCCACCCGGCCTCCCGCATGCCCACTATACGCCCTCGCTCAAAGTCCGTCAACTGCACATACGGTTCACGTCCACGCTGTCGCGGCATGCTACCAGTGTTAAAGACTGCGATGGAGCTCCGTATGCCACGGCAAACTGGCTGACACTGACGGCGGCGGTGCACAAATGCTGCGCAGCTAGCGCCATTCGACGGCCAACACCGCGGTTCCTGGTGTGTCCGCTGTGTCGTGCGTGTGATCATTGCTTGTACAGCCCTCTCGCAGTGTCCGGAGCAAGTATGGTGGATCTGACACACCGGTGTCAATGTGTTCTTTTTTCCATTTCCAGGAGTGTAAGAAGGTCAGAGGGATACAGTAAACCTGAAGTGATGCATCGGAATCTATAACTAGTGTCACAGTAATGGTTCAAAACATTGACAGGAAAAAAATTCAGTTCTCTTGTACTTAAGTGAGCATTGTGCCTTTTCTATTTAATTCCGATGCAATTTCTGTGTTTCGTCGTCAATAAGAAGGTCCAAGGGGTACAGTAAACCTGAAATGAAGCATCGGGATATAGAACCGGTTTCACAGGAAAGGTTCAAAATATAGACAGTAACATGAGCCAGACTTCTTGTACTTGACTCTTCATTGTGCGTTTCGTATTTAATTCCGATGCAATTTCTGTGTTTCATCGTCAATAAGACTGATAGAGGGATACAGTAAACCTGAAGTGAAGCATCGGAATCTATAACTAGTGTCACAGGAATGGTTCAAAATATAGCCACTCAGAAAAGTCAGTTTTCTTGTACTTAAGTCGGCATTGTGCCTTTTCTATTTTTTTCCAATGCATATTCTGTGTTTCGTCGTCAATAAGAAGGTCCAATGGATACAGTAAACCTGAAGTCAAGCATCGGAATCTAAAACTGGTCTTACAGGAAAGGTTTAAAACATAGACAGTAAGAAGAGCCAGTCTACTTATACTTGAGTCGGCATTGTGCCTTTTGTATTTAATTCCGATGCAATTTCTGTGGTTCATCGTCAATAAGAAGGTCAGAGGGATACAATAAAGCTGAAGTGAAGCATAGGAATCTATAACTAGTGTCACAGGGATGGTTCAAAGCATAGACAGTAAGAAGAGTCAGTTTTCATATACTTCAGTCGGCAATGTGCGATTTGTATTTAATTCCGATGCATTTTCTGTGTTTCATCGGCAATAAGAAGGTCAGAGGGATACAGTAAACCTGAAGAGAAACATCGGAATCTAAAACCGGTCTCACAGGAAATGTTTAAAACTTAGACAGTAAGGAGAGCCAGACTTCTTGTACCTGAGTCGGCATTGTGCCTTTTGTATTGCATTACGAAGCAATTTCTGTGTTTCATCGTCAACAAGACGGTCAGAGGGATACAGTAAACCTGAAGTGAAGCATCGGAATCCATAACTAGTGTCACTGGAATGGTTCAAAACATAGACAGTAGGAAGAGTCAGTCTTCTTGTACTTAAGGCGGCCTTGTGCCTTTTGTATTTAATTCCGATGCAATTTCTGTGTTTCATCGTCAGTAAGAATGTCAGCTGGATACAGTAAATCTGAAGTGAAGCATCGGAATCTACAACTAGTGTCACAGGAATGGTTCAAAACATAGACAGGAAGAAGAGTCAGTTTTCTCGTACTTAAGTCGGCATTGTGCCTTTTCTATTTAATTCCGATGCAATTTCTGTGTTTCGTCGTCACTAAGAAGGTTCAAGTGATACAGTAAACCTGAAGTGAAGCATCGGAATCGAAAGCCGGTCTCACAGGAAAGGTTCAAAACATAGACAGTAAGAAGAGCCAGACATCTTGTACTTTAGTCGGCAACGTGCCTTTTGTATTTAATTCCGATGCAATTTCTGTGTTTCATCGTCTATAAGACGGTCAGAGGGATACAGTAAAACTGAAGTGAAGCGTCAGAATCTATTGTGTCACAGGACGAGTGTCACAGGAATGGTTGATAACTTAGGCAGTAGGAAGAGTCAGTCTTCTTGTACTTAAGTCGGCATTAAGCTTTTTGTATTTAAGTAAGATGCATTTTCTGTGTTTCATCGTCAATAAGAAGGTCAGAGGGATAAATTAAAACCTGAAGTGAAGCATCGGAATCTATGACTAGTGTCACAGGAATGGTTCAAAACATAGACAGTGGGGAGAGTCAGTCTTCTTGTACTTAAGTCGGCCTTGTGCCTTTTGTATTTAATGCCGATGCAATGTCTGTGTTTCATCGTCAATAAGAATGTCAGCTGGATACAGTAAACCTGAAGTGAAGCATCGGAATCTATAACTAGTGTCACAGGAATGGTTCAAAACATAGACAGGAATAATAGTAAGTTTTCTCGTACTTAAGTCGGCATTGTGCCTTTTCTATTTAATTCCGATGCAATTTCTGTGTTTCGTCGCCTCTAAGAAGGTCCAAGGGATACAGCAAACCTGAAGTGAAGCATCGGAATCTAAAACCGGTCTCACAGGAAAGGTTCAAAACATCGACAGTAAGAAGAGACAGACATCTTGTACTTTAGTCGGCATTGTGCCTTTTGTATTTAATTCCGATGCAATTTCTGTGTTTCATCGTCCGTACGACGGTCAGAGGGATACAGTAAAACTGAAGTGAAGCATCGGAATCTATAACTAGTGTCACAGGAATGGTTCAAAACAAAGGCAATAGGAAGAGTCAGTCTTCTTGTACTTAAGTCGGCATTGTGCTTTTTGTATTTAAGTAAGATGCATTTTCTGTGTTTCATCGTCAATAAGAAGGTCAGAGGGATACAGTAAACCTGAAGTGAAGCATCGGAATCTATAACTAGTGTCACAGGAATGGTTCAAAACATAGGCAGTAGGAAGAGTCAGTCTTCTTGTACTTAAATCGGCATTGTGCATTTTGTATTTAAGTAAGATGCATTGTCTGTGTTTCATCGTCAAAAAGAAGGTCAGAGGGATAAAGTAAACCTGAAGTAAAGCATCGGAATGTATGACTAGTGTCACAGGAAAGGTTCAAAACATAGACAGTAAGAAGAGCCAGACTCCTTGTACCTGAGTCGGCATTGTGCCTTTTGTATAGCATTCAGATGCAATTTCTGTGTTTCATCGCCAGTAAGACGGTAAGATGGATACAGTAAACCTGAAGTGAAGCATCGGAATCCATAACTAGTGTCACAGGAATGGTTCAAAACTTAGACAGTGGGGAGAGTCAGTCTTCTTGTACTTAAGTCGGCCTTGTGCCTTTTGTATTTAATGCCGATGCAATGTCTGTGTTTCATCGTCAATAAGAATGTCAGCTGGATACAGTAAACCTGAAGTGAAGCATCGGAATCTATAACTAGTGTCACAGGAATGGTTCAAAACATAGACAGGAATAATAGTAAGTTTTCTCGTACTTAAGTCGGCATTGTGCCTTTTCTATTTAATTCCGATGCAATTTCTGTGTTTCGTCGCCTCTAAGAAGGTCCAAGGGATACAGCAAACCTGAAGTGAAGCATCGGAATCTAAAACCGGTCTCACAGGAAAGGTTCAAAACATCGACAGTAAGAAGAGACAGACATCTTGTACTTTAGTCGGCATTGTGCCTTTTGTATTTAATTCCGATGCAATTTCTGTGTTTCATCGTCCGTACGACGGTCAGAGGGATACAGTAAAACTGAAGTGAAGCATCGGAATCTATAACTAGTGTCACAGGAATGGTTCAAAACAAAGGCAATAGGAAGAGTCAGTCTTCTTGTACTTAAGTCGGCATTGTGCTTTTTGTATTTAAGTAAGATGCATTTTCTGTGTTTCATCGTCAATAAGAAGGTCAGAGGGATACAGTAAACCTGAAGTGAAGCATCGCAATCTAAAACTAGTGTCACAGGAATGGTTCAAAACATAGACAGTAAGTAGAGCCAGTCTTCTTGTACTTGAGTCGGCATTATTGCTTTTGTATTTAATTCCGATGCAATTTCTGTGTTTCATCGTCAATAAGAAGGTCAGAGGGATACAGTAAACCTGAAGTGAAGCATCGGAATCTAAAACTAGTGTCTCAGGAATGGTTCAAAACATAGACAGTAGGAAGAGTCAGTCTTCTTGTACTTAAGTCGGCATTGTGCCTTTTGTATTTAATTCTGATGCAATTTCTGTGTTTCATCGTGAATGAGAAGGTCAGAGGGATACAGTAAAACTGAAGTGAAGCATCGGAATCCATAACTTGTGTCGAAGGAATGGTTCAAACATAGACAGTAAGAAGAGTCAGTCTTCTTGTACTTAAGTCGGCATTGTGCCTTTTGTATTTAATTCCGATGCAATTTCTGTGTTTCAACGTCAATAAGAAGATCAGCTGGATACAGTAAACCTGAAGTGAAGCATCGGAATCTATGACTAGTATCACAGGAATGGTTCAAAACATAGACAGTAAGAAGAGCCAGTCTTCTTGTACTTGAGTCGGCATTGTGCCTTTTGTATTTAATTCCGATCAATTTTCTGTGTTTGATCGTCAATAAGAATGTCACAGGGATACAGTAAACCTGAAGTGAAGCATCGGAATCTATAACTAGTGTCACAGGAATGGTTCAAAGCATAGGCAGTAGGAAGAAACAGTCTTCTTGTACTTATGTCAGAATTGTGCATTTTGTATTTATTTCCGATGCAATTTCTGTGATTCATCGTCAATAAGAAGGTCAGAGGGATACAGCGAAACTTAAGTGAAGCATCGGAATCTAAAACTAGTATCACAGGAATGGTTCAAAACATAGACAGTAGGAAGAGTCAGTCTTCTTGTACTTAAGTCGGCATTGAGCCTTTTGTATTTAATTCTGATACAATTTCTGTGTTTCATCGTCAATAAGAAGGTCAGAGGGATACGGTAAAACTGAAGTCAAGCATCGGAATCCATAACTAGTGTCACAGGAATGGTTCAAATCATAGGCAGTAGGAAGAGTCAGTATTCTTGTACTTAAGTCGGCATTGTGCATTTTGTATTTAATTCCGATGCAATTTCTGTGTTTCATCGTCAATACGAATGTCAGAGGGATACACTAAACCCGAAGTGGAGCATCGGAATCTATTACTAGTGTCACAGGAATGGTTCAAAACATAGACTGTAAGAAGAGTCAATTTTCTTGTACTTAATTCGGCATTGTGCCTTTTGTATTTAATTCCGATGCAATTTCTGTGTTTCATCGTCAATAAGAAGGTCACAGGGGTACGGTAAACCTGAAATGAAGCATCGGAATCTATAACTAGTGTCACAGGAATGGTTCAAAACATAGACAGTAAGAAGAGTCTGTCTTTTTGTACTTAAGTCGGCATTGTGCCTTTTGTATCTAATTCCGATGCAATTTCTGAGTTTCATCGTCAATAAGAAAGTCAGAGGGATACAGTAAACCTGAAGTGAAACATCGGAATCTGTAACTAGTGTCACAGGAATGGTTCAAAGCATAGACAGTAAGAAGAGTCAGTCTTCTTGTACTTAAGTCGGCATTGTGCCTTTTGTATTTAATTCCAATGCAATTTCTGTGTTTCATCGTCAATAAGAAGGTCAGAGGGATACAGTAAACCTGAAGTGAAGCATCGGAATCTACAACTAGTGTCACAGGAATGGTTAAAAGCATAGTCAGTAAGATCAGTCAGATTTCTTGTACTTAAGTCGGCATTGTGCCATTCGTATTTAGTTCCGATGCAATTTCTGTGTTTCATCGACATTAAGAAGGTCAAAGGAATACAGTAAACCTGAAGTGAAATATCGGAATCTATAACTAGTGTCACAGGAATGGTTCAAAACATAGACAGTAAGAAGAGTCAGTCTTCTTCTACCTAAGTCGGCATTGTGCCTTTTGTATTTAATTCCGATGCAATTTCTGTGTTTCATCGTTAATAAGAAGGTCAGAGGGATACAGTAAACCTGAAGTGAAGCATCAGAACCTGTAACTAGTGTCCCAGGAATGGTTAAAAACATAGACGGTAAGAAGAATCAGTTTTCTTGTACTTATGTCAGCATTGTGCCTTTTGTATTTAATTCCGATACAATTTCTGTGTTTCATCGTCAATAAGAAGGTCAGAGGGATACAGTAAACCTTAAGTGAAGCATCGGAATCTATAACTAGTGTCACAGGAATGGTTAAGAGCATAGTCAGTAAGATCAGTCAGATTTCTTGTACTTAATTCGGCATTGTGCATTTTGTATTTAATTCCGATGCAATTTCTGTGTTTCATCGTCAATATGAAGGTCAGAGGGATACAGCAAAACTGAAGTGAAGCATCGGAATCTAAAACTAGTGTCACAGGAATGGTTCAAAACATAGGCAGTAGTAAGTGTCAGTCTTCTTGTACTTAAGGCTCCATTGTGCAATTTGTATTTAATTCCGATGCAATTTCTGTGTTTCATCGTCAATAAGAATGTCAGAGGGATACAGTAAACTCGAAGTGAAGCATCGGAATCTATAACTAGTGTCACAGGAATGGTTCAAAACATAGACTGTAAGAAGAATCAATTTTCTTGTACATAAGTCGGCGTTGTGCCTTTTGTATTTAATTCTGATGCAATTTCTGAGTTTCATCGTCAACAAGAAGGTCAGAGGGATACAGTAAACCTGAAGTGAAACATCGGAATCTGTAACTAGTGTCACAGGAATGGTTCAAAGCATAGACAGTAAGAGGAGTCAGTCTTCTTGTACTTAAGTCGGCATTGTGCCTTTTGTATTTAATTCCGATGCAATTTCTGTGCTTCATCGTCAATAAGAAGGTCAGAGGGATACAGTAAACCTGAACTGAAGCATCAGAATCTACAACTAGTGTCACAGGAATGGTTAAAAACATAGACGGTAAGAAGAATCAGTTTTCTTGTACGTAAGTCAGCATTGTGCCTTTTGTATTTAATTCCGATGCAATTTCTGTGTTTCATCGTCAATAAGAAGGTCAGAGGGATACAGTAAACCTGAAGTGAAGCATCGGAATCTATAACTAGTGTCACAGGAATGGTTCAAAACTTAGACAGTAAGAAGAGTCAGTTTTCTTAAACTTAAGTCGACATTGTGCCTTATGTATTTAATTCCGATGCAATTTCTGTGTTTCATCGCCAATACGATGGTCAGAGGGATACAGTAAATCTGATGTGATGCATCGGAATCTATAACTAGTGTCACAGTAATGGTTCAAAACATTGACAGGAAGAAGATTCAGTTCTCTTGTACTTAAGTCGGCATTGTGCCTTTTTTATTTAATTCTGATGCAATTTCTGTGTTTCGTCGTCAATAAGAAGGTCAGGGGGATAAAGTAAAACTGAAGTGAAGCATTGAAATCCATAACTAGTGTCGCAGGAATGGTTCAAAGCATAGACAGTAAGAAAAGTCAGTCTTCTTGTACTTATGTCGGCATTGTGCATTTTGTATATAATTCCGATGCAATTTCTGTGTTTCATCGTCAATAAGAAGGTCAGCTGGATACAGTAAACCTGAAGTGAAGCATAGGAATCTATGACTAGTGTCACAGGAATGGTTCAAAAAATAGCCACTCAGAAGAGTCAGTTTTCTTGTACTTGAATCGGCATTGTGCCTTTTCTATTTAATTCCAATGCTTATTCTGTGTTTCGTCGTCAATAAGAGGGTCCAATGGATACAGTAACCCTGAAGTCAATCATCGGAATCTAAAACTGGTCTTACAGGAATCGTTCAAAACATAGACAGTAAGAAGAGCCAGTCTACTTGTACTTGAGTCGGCATTGTGCCTTTTGTATTTAATTCCGATGCAATTTCTGTGTTTCATCGTCAAAAAGAAGGTCAGAGGGATAAAGTAAAACTGAAGTGAAGCATTGAAATCCATAACTAGTGTCACAGGAATGGTTCAAAGCATAGACAGTAAGAAGAGTCAGTCTTCTCGTACTTAAGTCGGCATTGTGCCTTTTGTATTTAGTTAAGATGCAATTTCTGTGTTTCATCGTCAATAAGAAGGTCAGAGGGATACAGAAAACCTGAAGTGAATCATCGGAATTTATAACTAGTGTCACAGGAATGGTTCAAAACATAGACAGTAAGAAAAGTCAGTCTTCTTGTACTTATGTCGGCATTGTGCATTTTGTATATTATTCCGATGCAATTTCTGTGTTTCATCGTCAATAAGAAGGTCAGCTGGATACAGTAAACCTGAAGTGAAGCATAGGAATGTATGACTAGTGTCACAGGAATGGTTCAAAACATAGACAGTAAGAGGAGCTAGTATTCTTGTACTTGAATGGGAATTGTGCCTTTTGTATTTAATTCCGAACAATTTTCTGTGTTTGATCGTCAATAAGAAGGTCAGAGGGATACAGTAAACTTGAAGTGAAGCATCGGAATCTAAAACTAGTGTCACAGGAATGGTTCAAAACATAGACAGTAAGAGGAGTCGGTTTTCTGGTACTTAAGTCGGGATTGTGCCTTTTGTATTTAATCAAGATGCAATTTCTGTGTTTCATCGTCAATAAGAAGGTCAGAGGGATACAGTAAACCTTAAGTGAAGCATCGGAATCTGTAACTAGTGTCACAGGAATGGTTCAAAGCATAGGGAGTAAGAGGAGTCACTTTTCTTGTACTTAAGTCGGCATTGTGCCTTTTGTATTTAATTCCGATGCATTTTCTGTGTTTCATCGTCAATAAGAAGGTCAGAGGGATACAGTAAAGCTCAAGTGACGCATCGGAATCTGTAACTAGTGCCACAGAAATGGTTCAAAACATAGATAGTTAGAAGAGTCTGTTTTCTTGTACTTAAGCCGCCATTGTGACTTTTGAATTTAATTCCGATGCAATTTCTGTGTTTCATTGTCAATAAGAAGGTCAGGGGTATACAGTAAAACTGAAGTGAAGCATCGGAATCAATAACTAGTGCCACAGGAATGGTTCAAAACATAGACAGTAAGAAGAGTCAGTCTTCTTGTACTTATGTCGGCATTTTGCCCTTTGTATTTAATTCCGATGCAATTTCTGTGTTTCATCGTCAATAAGACGGTCAGAGGGATACAGTAAACCTGAAGCGAAGAATCGGAATCTAAAACCGTACTCACAGGAAAGGTTCAAAACATAGACAGTAAGAAGAGCCAGACTTCTTGTACATGAGTCGACATTGCGCCTTATGTATTTAATTCCGATGCAATCTCTGTGTTTCATCGTCAATGAGACGGTCAGAGTAATACAGTAAACCTGAAGTGAAGAATCGGAATCTATAACTAGTGTCAGAGGAATGGTTCAAAACATAGACAGTAGGAAGAGTCAGTCTTCTTGTACTTAAGTCGGCATTTTGCCCTTTGTATTTAATTCCGATGCTATTTCTGTGTCTCATCGTCAATAAGAAGGTCAGCTGGATACAGTAAACCTGACGTGAAGCATCGGCATCTATAACTAGTGTCACAGGAGTGGTTCAAAACATAGACAGGAAGAAGAGTCAGTTTTCTTGCACTTAAGTCGGTATTGTGCCTTTTCTAATTAATTCCGATGCAATTTCTGTGTTTCGTCGTCAATAACAAAGTCCAAGGGATACAGTAAAACTGAAGTGAAGCATCGCAATCCAAAACCGGTCTCACAGGAAAGGTTCAAAACATAGACAGTAAGCAGAGGCAGACTTCTTGTACTTGAGTCGGCATTGTGCGTTTTGTATTTAATTCCGATGCAATTTCTGTGTTTCATAGTCAATAAGACGGTCAGACGGATACAGTAAAACTGAAGTGAAGCATCGGAATCTATAACTAGTGTCACAGGAATGGTTCAAAACATAGACAGTAAGAAGTGTCAGTCTACTTGTACTTAGGTCGGCATTGTGCCTTATGTATTTAATTCCAATGCAATTTCTGTGTTTCATCGTCAATACGACGGTCAGAGGGATACAGTAAACCTGAAGTGAAGCATCGGAATCTATAACTAGTGTCACAGGAATGGTTCAAAACATAGACAGTAAGAAGAGCCAGTCTTCTTGTACTTAAGTCGGCATTGTGACTTTTGTATCTAATTAAGTTGCAATATCTGTGTTTCATCGTCAATACGGTGGTCAGAGGGATACAGTAAACCTGAAGTGAAGCATTGGAATCTATAACCAGTGTCACAGGAATGGTTCAAAACATAGACAGTAAGAAGAGTCAGTTTTCTTGTACTTAAGTCGGCATGGTGCCTTTTGTATTTAATTCCGTTGCATTTTCTGTGCTTCATCGTCAATAAGAAGGTCAGAGGGATACAGTGAACCTCAAGAGATGCATCGGAATCTATAACTACTGTCACAGGAATGGTACAAAACATAGATATTAAGAAGGGTCTGTTTTCTTGTACTTGAGTCGGCATTGTGCATTTTTCTATTTAATTCCGTTGCAATCTCTGTGTTTCGTAGTCAATAAGAAGGTCCAGGGGATACAGTAAACCTGAAGTGAAGCATCGGAATCTATAACAAGTGTTACAGGAATGGTTCAAAACATAGACAGTAAGAAGAGCCAGTCGTCTCGTACTTAAGTTGCCATTGTGCCTTTTGTATTTAATTCCGATGCAATTTCTGTGCTTCATCGTCAATAAGAAGGTCAACTGGATACAGTAAACCTGAAGTGAAGCATCGGAATCTATAACTAGTGTCACAGGAATGGTTCAAAACATAGACAGTAAGAAGTGTCAGTCTACTTGTACTTAAGTCGGCATTGTGCCTTTTCTGTATAATTCCGATGCAACTTCTGTGTTTCATCGACAATAAGAAGGTCAGGGGGATGCAGTATACCTAAAGTGAAGCAACGGAATCTATAACTAGTGTCACAGGAACGGTTCAAAACATAGCCACGAAGAAGAGCCAGTCTTCTTGTACTTGAGTCGGCATTGTTTCTTTTGCATTTAATTCCGATGCAATTTCTGTGTTCATCGTTAATTCGACGGTCAGGGGGATACAGTAAATCTAAAGTGAAGCATCGGAATCTATAACTAGTGTAACAGGAATGGTTCAAAACATAGACAGTAAGAAGAGCCAGTCTTTTAGTATCTTAGTCGGCATTGTGCCTTTTGTATTTAATTCCGATGCAATTTCTGTGTTTCATCGTCAATAAGAAGGTCAGCTGAATACATTAGACCTGAAGTAAAGCATCGGAATCTATAACTAGTGTCACAGGAACGGTTCAAAACATAGACAGGAAGAAGAGCCAGTCTTCTTGTAAATGAGTCGGCATTGTGCCTTTTGTATTTAATTCCGATGCAATTTCAGTGTTCATCGTTAAAACGACGGTCAGGGGGATACAGTAAATCTGAAGTGAAGCATCGGAATCTATAACTAGTGTCACAGGAATGATTCAAAACATAGACAGTAAGAAGAGTCAGTATACTTGTACTTAAGTCGGCATTGTGCCTTTTGTATTTAATTCCGATGCAATTTCTGTGTTTCATCGTCAATAAGAAGGTCAGCTGGATACAGTAGACCTGAAGTGAAGCATCGGAATCAATAACTAGTGTCAAGAGAATGGTTCAAAACATAGACAGTAAGAAGAGTCAGTCTTTTTGTACTTATGTCGGCATTGTGCCTTTTGTATTTAATTCCGATGCAATTTCTGAGTTTCATCGTCAATACGAAGGTCAGAGGGATACAGTAAACCTGAAGTGAAACATCGGAATCTATAACTAGTGTCACAGGAATGGTTCAAAGCATAGACAGTAAGAGGAGTCAGTCTTCTTGTACTTAAGTCAGCATTGTGCCTTTTGCATTTAATTCCGATGCAATTTCTGTGTTTCATCGTCAATAAGAAGGTCAGAGGGATACAGCAAACCTGAAGTGAAGCATCGGAATCTATAACTAGTGTCACAGGAATGGTTAAAAGCATAGTCAGTAAGATCAGTCAGATTTCTTGTACTTAAGTC
Organism: Schistocerca americana; assembly: GCF_021461395.2. Classification (NCBI taxonomy): domain Eukaryota; kingdom Metazoa; phylum Arthropoda; class Insecta; order Orthoptera; family Acrididae; genus Schistocerca; species Schistocerca americana. The sequence continues at coordinate 34,286,532 of NC_060121.1, forward strand.
GGCATTGTGCCTTTCGTATTTAATTCCGATGCAATGTCTGTGTTTCATCGTCAATAAGAAGGTCAAAGGGATACAGTAAACCTTAAGTGAAATATCGGAATCTATAACTAGTGTCACAGTAATGGTTCAAAACATAGACTGTAAGAAGAGTCAGTCTTCTTGTACGTAAGTCGGCATTGTGCCTTTTGTATTTAATTCCGATGCAATTTCTGTGTTTCATCGTTAATAAGAAGGTCAGAGGGATACAGTAAACCTGAAGTGAAGCATCAGAATCTATAACTAGTGTCACAGGAATGGTTAAAAACATAGACGGTAAGAAGAATCAGTTTTCTTGTACTTAAGTCAGCATTGTGCCTTTTGTATTTAATTCCGATGCAATATCTGTGTTTCATCGTCAATAAGAAGGTCAGAGGACTACAGTAAACCTGAAGTAAAGCATCGGAATCTATAACTAGTGTCACAGTAATGGTTCAAAACATTGACAGGAAGAAGACTCAGTTCTCTTGTACTTAAGTCGGCATTGTGGATTTTTTATTTAATTCTGATGCAATTTCTGCGTTTCTTCGTCAATAAGAAGGTACAAGGGATACAGTAAACCTGAAGTGAAGCATCGGAGTATAGAACCGGTATCACAGGAAAGTTTCAAAATATAGACAGTAAGAAGAGCCGGACTTCTTGTACTTGACCCTTCATTGTGCCTTTTGTATTTAATTCCGATGCAATTTCTGTGTTTCATCGTCAAAAAGAAGGTCAGAGGGATAAAGTAAAACTGAAGTGAAGCATTGAAATCCATAACTAGTGTCACAGGAATGGTTCAAAAAATAGACAGTAAGAAGAGTCAGTCTTCTTGTACTTAAGTTGGCATTGTGCCTTTTGTATATAATTCCGATGCAATTTCTGTATTTCATCGTCAATAAGAAGGTCAGAGGGATACTGTAAACCTGAAGTGAAGCATCGGAATCTATAAATAGTGTCACAGGAATCTTTCAAAACATAGACAGTAAGAAGAGCCAGTCTTCTTTTACTCGAGTCGGCATTGTGCCCTTTGTATTTATTTCCGATACAATTTCTGTGTTTCATCGTCAATACGACGGTCTGAGGGATACAGTAATGCTCAAGTGATGCATCGGAATCTATAACTAGTGCCACAGGAATGGTTCAAAACATAGATATTTAGAAGAGTCTGTTTTCTTGTACTTAAGCCGCCATTGTGACTTTTGTATTTATTTCCGATGCAATTTCTGTGTTTCATGGTCAATAAGAAGGTCAGGGGTATACAGTAAAACTGAAGTGAAGCATCGGAATCAATAACTAGTGTCACAGGAATGGTTCAAAACTTAAACAGCAAGAACAGTAAGTCTTCTTGTACTTAAGTCGGCATTTTGCACTTTGTATTTAATTCCGATGCAATTTCTGTGTTTCATCGTCAATAAGACGGTCAGAGGGATACAGTAAACCTGAAGTGAAGAATCGGAATCTAAAACCGGTCTCACAGGAAAGGTTCAAAACATAGACACTAAGAAGAGCCAGACTTCTTGTACCTGAGTCGGCATTCTGCCTTATGTATTTAATTCCGATGCAATCTCTGTGTTTCATGGTCAATGAGACGGTCAGAGGGATACAGTAAACCTGAAGTGAAGAATCGGAATCTATAAGTAGTGTCAGAGGAATGGTTCAAAACATAGACAGTAGGGAGAGTCAGTCTTCTTGTACTTAAGTCGGCATTTTGCCCTTTGTATTTAATTCCGATGCAATTTCGGTGTTTCATCGTCAATAAAAAGGTCAGCTGGATACAGTAAACCTGAAGTGAAGCATCGGCATCTATAACAAGTGTCACAGGAACGGTTCAAAACATAGACAGGAAGAAGAGTCAGTTTTCTTGCACTTAAGTCGGCATTGTGCCTTTTCTAATTAATTCCGATGCAATTTCTGTGTTTCGTCGTCAATAAGAAAGTCCAAGGGATACAGTAATACTGAAGTGAAGCATCGCAATCCAAAACCGGTCTCACAGGAAAGGTTCAAAACATAGACAGTAAGCAGAGGCAGACTTCTTGTACTTGAGTCGGCATTGTGCGTTTTGTATTTAATTCCGATGCAATTTCTGTGTTTCATCATCAATAAGACGGTCAGAGGGATACTGTAAAACTGAAGTGAAGCATCGGAATCTATAACTAGTGTTACAGGAATGGTTCAAAACATAGACAGTAAGAAGTGTCAGTCTACTTGTACTTAGGTCGGCATTGTGCCTTTTGTATTTAATTCCGATGCAATTTCTGTGTTTCATCGTCAATACGACGGTCAGAGGGATACAGTAAACCTGAAGTGAAGCATCGGAATCTGTAACTAGTGTCACAGGAATGGTTCAAAACATAGACAGTAAGAAGAGTCAGTCTTCTTGTACTTAAGTCGGCATTGTGCCTTATGTATTTAATTATGATGCAATTTCTGTGTTTCATCGTCAATACGAAGGTCAGAGGGATACAGTAAACCCAAAGTGAAGCAACGGAATCTATAACTAGTGTCACAGGAATGGTTGAAAACATAGACAGTAAGAAGAGTCAGTCTTCTTGTACTTGAGTCGGCATTGTGCCTTTTGTATTCAATTAAGATGCAATTTCTGTGTTTCATCGTCAATAAGAAGGTCAGAGGGATACAGTAAACCTGGAGTGAAGCATCGGAATCTAAAACTAGTGTCACAGTAATGGTTCAAAACATAGACAGTAAGAAGGGTCAGTCTTCTTGTACTTAAGTCGCCATTGTGCCTTTTGTATTTAATTCCGATGCAATTTCTGTGTTTCATCGTCAATATCAGTTCAGCTGGATACAGTAAACCTGAAGTGAAGCATCGGAATATATAACTAGTGTCACAGGAACGGTTCAAAACATAGACAGGAAGAAGAGCCAGTCTTCTTGTACTTGAGTCGGCATTGTGCCTTTTGTATTTAATTCCGATGCAATTTCTGTGTTTCATCGTCAATAAGAAGGTCAGCTGAATACATTAGACCTGAAGTAAAGCATCGGAATCTATAACTAGTGTCACAGGAATGGTTCAAAACATAGACAGTAAGAAGAGTCAGTCTTCTAGTACGTTAGTCGGCGTTGTGCGTTTTGTATTTAATTAAGATGCAATTTCTGTGTCCATCGTCAATACGACAGTCAGGGGGATTCAGTAAATCTAAAGTGAAGCATTGAAAATCTAAAACCGGTCTCATAGGAAAGGTTCAAAACATAGACAGTGAGAAGAGCTAGACTTCTTGTACCTGAGTCGGCATTGTGCCTTTTGTATTTAATTCTGATGCAATCTCTGTGTTTAATCGTCAATAAGACAGTCCGAGAGATACAGTAAACCTGAAGTGAAGCATCGGAATCTATAACTAGTGTCACACGAATGGTTCAAAACATAGACAGTAGGAAGAGTCAGTGTTCTTGTACTTAAGTCGGCATTTTGCCTTTTGTATTTAATTCCGATGCAATTTCTGTGTTTCATTGTCAATGAGTAGGTCAGCTGGATACAGTAAACCTGAAGTAAAGCAGCGGAATCTATAACTACTGACACAGGAATGGTTCAAAACATAGACAGGATGAAAAGTCAGTTTTCTTGTACTTAAGCCGACATTGTGCCTTTTCTATTTAGTTCCGATGCAATTTCTGTGTTTCGTCGTCAATAAGAACGTCCAAGGGATACAGTAAACCTGAAGTGAAGCATCGGAATCCAAAACCGGGCTCAAAGGCAAGGTTCAAAACATAGACAGTAAGAAGAGCCAAACTTCTTGTACCTGAGTCGGCATTGTGCCTTTTGTATTTAATTCTGATGCAATCTCTGTGTTTCATCGTCAATTACACAGTCCGAGAGATACAGTAAACCTGAAGTGAAGCATCGGAATCTAAAACTAGTGTCACACGAATGGTTCAAAACATAGACAGTAGGAAGAGTCAGTCTTCTTGTACTTAAGTCGGCATTTTGCCTTTTGTATTTAATTCCGATGCAATATCTGTGTTTCATCGTCAATAAGAAAGTCAGAGGGATACAGTAAACCTGAAGTGAAGCAACGGAATCTATAACTAGTGTCACAGGACTGATTCAAATCATAGACAGTAAGAAGAGTCAGTCTACTTGTACTTAAGTCGGCATTGTGCCTTTTGTATTTAATTCCGATGCAATTTCTGTGTTTCATCGTCAATAAGAAGGTCAGCTGGATACAGTAGACCTGAAGTGAAGCATCGGAATCAATAACTAGTGTCAAGGGAATGGTTCAAAGCATAGACAGTAAGAAGTGTCAGTCTTTTTATACTTATGTCGGCATTGTGCCTTTTGTATTTAATTCCGATGCAATTTCTGAGTTTCATCGTCAATAAGAAGGTCAGAGGGATACAGTAAACCTGAAGTGAAACATCGGAATCTATAACTAGTGTCACAGGAATGGTTCAAAGCATAGACAGTAAGAGGAGTCAGTCTTCTTGTACTTAAGTCGGCATTGTGCCTTTTGTATTTAATTCCGATGCAGTTTCTGTGTTTCATCGTCAATAAGAAGGTCAGAGGGATACAGCAAACCTGAAGTGAAGCATCGGAATCTATAACTAGTGTCACAGGAATGGTTAAAAGCATAGTCAGTAAGATCAGTCAGATTTCTTGTACTTAAGTCGGCATTGTGCATTTCGTATTTAATTCCGATGCAATATCTGTGTTTCATCGTCAATAAGAAGGTCAAAGGGATACAGTAAACCTTAAGTGAAATATCGGAATCTATAACTAGTGTCACAGGAATGGTTCAAAACATAGACAGTAAGAAGAGTCAGTCTTCTTGTACGTATGTCGGCATTGTGCCTTTTGTATTTATTTCCGATGCAATTTCTGTGTTTCATCGTTAATAAGAAGGTCAGAGGGATACAGTAAACCTGAAGTGAAGCATCAGAATCTATAACTAGTGTCACAGGAATGGTTAAAAACATAGACCTTTAAGAAGAATCAGTTTTCTTGTACTTAAGTCAGCATTGTGCCTTTTGTATTTAATTCCGATGCAATATCTGTGTTTCATCGTCAATAAGAAGGTCAGAGGACTACAGTAAACCTGAAGTAAAGCATCGGAATCTATAACTAGTGTCACAGAAATGGTTCAAAACATAGACAGTAAGAAGAGTCAGTTTTCTTAAACTTAAGTCGACATTGTGCCTTTTGTATTTAATTCCGATGCAATTTCTGTGTTTCATCGTCAAAAAGAAGGTCAGAGGGATAAAGTAAAACTGAAGTGAAGCATTGAAATCCATAACTAGTGTCGCAGGAATGGTTCAAAGCATAGACAGTAAGAAGAGTCAGTCTTCTTGTACTTAAGTCGGCATTGTGCCTTTTGTATTTAATTAAGATGCAATTTCTGTGTTTCATCGTCAATAAGAAGGTCAGAGGGATACAGTAAACCTGAAGTGAATCATCGGAATCTATAACTAGTGTCACAGGAATGGTTCAAAACATAGACAGTAAGAAAAGTCAGTCTTCTTGTACTTATGTCGGCATTGTGCCTTTTGTATATAATTCCGATGCAATTTCTGTGTTTCATCGTCAATAAGAAGGTCAGCTGGATACAGTAAACCTGAAGTGAAGCATAGGAATCTATGACTAGTGTCACAGGAATGGTTCAAAACATAGACAGTAAGAGGAGTCAGTCTTCTTGTACTTAAGTCGGCATTGTGCCTTTTGTATATAATTCCGATGCAATTTCTGTATTTCATCGTCAATAAGAAGGTCAGAGGGATACTGTAAACCTGAAGTGACGCATCGGAATCTATAAATAGTGTCACAGGAATCTTTCAAATCATAGACAGTAAGAAGAGCCAGTCTTCTTTTACTCGAGTCGGCATTGTGCCCTTTGTATTTAATTCCGATACAATTTCTGTGTTTCATCGTCAATACGACGGTCAGAGGGATACAGTAAAGCTCAAGTGATGCATCGGAATCTATAACTAGTGCCACAGGAATGGTTCAAAACATAGATATTTAGAAGAGTCTGTTTTCTTGTACTTAAGCCGCCATTGTGACTTTTGTATTTAATTCCGATGCAATTTCTGTGTTTCATCGTCAATAAGAGGGTCAGGGGTATACAGTAAAACTGAAGTGAAGCATCAGAATCAATAACTAGTGTCACAGGAATGGTTCAAAACATAGACAGCAAGAAGAGTCAGTCTTCTTGTACTTAAGTCGGCATTTTGCACTTTGTATTTAATTCCGATGCAATTTCTGTGTTTCATCGTCAATAAGACGGTCAGAGGGATACAGTAAACCTGAAGTGAAGAATCGGAATCTATAAGTAGTGTCAGAGGAATGGTTCAAAACATAGACAGTAGGGAGAGTCAGTCTTCTTGTACTTAAGTCGGCATTTTGCCCTTTGTATTTAATTCCGATGCAATTTGAAGTGAAGAATCGGAATCTATAAGTAGTGTCAGAGGAATGGTTCAAAACATAGACAGTAGGGAGAGTCAGTCTTCTTGTACTTAAGTCGGCATTTTGCCCTTTGTATTTAATTCCGATGCAATTTCGGTGTTTCATCGTCAATAAAAAGGTCAGCTGGATACAGTAAACCTGTAGTGAAGCATCGGCATCTATAACAAGTGTCACAGGAATGGTTCAAAACATAGACAGGAAGAAGAGTCAGTTTTCTTGCACTTAAGTCGGCATTGTGCCTTTTCTAATTAATTCCGATGCAATTTCTGTGTTTCGTCGTCAATAAGAAAGTCCAAGGGATACAGTAAAACTGAAGTGAAGCATCGCAATCCAAAACCGGTCTCACAGGAAAAGTTCAATACATAGACAGTAAGCAGAGGCAGACTTCTTGTACTTGAGTCGGCATTGTGCGTTTTGTATTTAATACCGATGCAATTTCTGTGTTTCATCATCAATAAGACGGTCAGAGGGATACTGTAAACCTGAAGTGAAGCATCGGAATCTATAACTAGTGTCACAGGAATGCTTCAAAGCATAGACAGTAAGAAGTGTCAGTCTACTTGTACTTAGGTCGGCATTGTGCCTTTTGTATTTAATTCCGATGCAATTTCTGTGTTTCATCGTCAATACGACGGTCAGAGGGATACACTAAACCTGAAGTGAAGCATCGGAATCTATAACTAGTGTCACAGGAATGGTTCAAAACATAGACAGTAATAAGTGTCAGTCTTCTTGTACTTAAGTCGGCATTGTGCCTTTTGTATTTATTTAAGATGCAATTTCTGTGTTTCATCGTCAATACGAAGGTCAGAGGGATACAGTAAACCTGAAGTGAAGCATTGGAATCTATAACCAGTGTCACAGGAATGGTTCAAAACATAGACAGTAAGAAGAGTCAGTTTTCTTGTACTTAAGTCGGCATGGTGCCTTTTGTATTTAATTCCGATGCATTTTCTGTGCTTCATCGTCAATAAGAAGGTCAGAGGGATACAGTAAACCTGGAGTGAAGCATCGGAATCTAAAACTAGTGTCACAGTAATGGTTCAAAACATAGACACTAAGAAGGGTCAGCTTCTTGTACTTAAGTCGCCATTGTGCCTTTTGTATTTAATTCCGATGCAATTTCTGTGTTTCATCGTCAATATCAGGTCAGCTGGATACAGTAAACCTGAAGTGAAGCATCGGAATATATAACTAGTGTCACAGGAACGGTTCAAAACATAGACAGGAAGAAGAGCCAGTCTTCTTGTTCTTGAGTCGGCATTGTGCCTCTTGCATTTAATTCCGATGCAATTTCTGTGTTCATCGTTAATTCGACGGTCAGGGGGATACAGTTAATCTGAAGTGAAGCATCGGAATCTATAACTAGTGTAACAGGAATGGTTTAAAACATAGACAGTAAGAAGAGCCAGTCTTTTAGTATCTTAGTCGGCATTGTGCCTTTTGTAATTAATCCCTATGCAATTTCTGTGTTTCATCGTCAATAAGAATGTCAGCTGAATACATTAGACCTGAAGTGAAGCATCGGAATCTATAACTAGTGTCACAGGAACGGTTCAAAACATAGACAGGAAGAAGAGCCAGTCTTCTTGTAAATGAGTCGGCATTGTGCCTTTTGTATTTAATTCCGATGCAATTTCAGTGTTCATCGTTAAAACGACGGTCAGGGGGATACAGTAAATCTGAAGTGAAGCATCGGAATCTATAACTAGTGTAACAGGAATGGTTCAAAACATAGACAGTAAGAAGAGTCAGTCTTCTAGTACGTTAGTCGGCATTGTGCGTTTTGTATTTAATTAAGATGCACTTTCTGTGACCATCGTCAATACGACAGTCAGGGGGATACAGTAAATCTGAAGTGAAGCATTAAAAATCTAAAACCGGTCTCACAGGAAAGGTTCAAAACATAGACAGTAAGAAGAGCCAGACTTCTTGTACCTGAGTCTGCATTGTGCCTTTTGTATTTAATTCTGATGCAATCTCTGTGTTTCATCGTCAATAAGACAGTCCGAGAGATACAGTAAACCTGAAGTGAAGCATCGGAATCTGTAACTAGTGTCACAGGAATGGTTCAAAACATACACAGTAGGAAGAGTCAGTCTTCTTGTACTTAAGTCGGCATTTTACTTCTTGTATTTAATTCCGATGCAATTTCTGTGTTTCATCGTCAATAAAAGGGTCAGCTGGATACAGTAAACCTGAAGTAAAGCATCGGAATCTATAACTACTGACACAGGAATGGTTCAAAACATAGACAGGATGAAGAGTCAGTTTTCTTGTACTTAAGCCGCCATTGTGTCTTTTCTATTTAGTTCCGATGCAATTTCTGTGTTTCGTCGTCAATAAAAATGTCCAAGGAATACAGTACACCTGAAGTGAAGCATCGGAATCCAAAACCGGGCTCAAAGGCAAGGTTCAAAACATAGACAGTAAGAAGAGCCAGACTTTTTGTACTTGAGTCGGCATTGTGCTTTTTGTATTTAATTCCGATGTATTTTCTGTGTTTGATCGTCAATAGGAAGGTCAGAGGGACACAGTAAACCTAAAGTGAAGCATCGGAATCTATAACTAGTGTCACAGGAATGGTAGAAAACATTGACAGTAGGAAGAGTCAGTCTTCTTGTACTTAAGTAGGCATTGTGCCTTTTGTATTTAATTAAGATGCAATTTCTGTGTTTCATCGTCAATACGGAGGTCAGAGGGATACAGAAAACCGCAAGTGAATCATCGGAAATTATAACTAGTGTCACTGGAATGGTTCAAAACATAGACAGTGGGAAGAGTCAGTATTCTTGTACTTAAGTCGGCATTGTGCCTTTTGTATTTAATTCCGATGCAATTTCTGTGTTTCATCGTCAATAAGAAGGTGATCTGGATACAGGAAACCGGAAGTGAAGCATCGGAATCTATAACTAGTGTCACAGCAATGGTTCACAACATAGACAGTAAGAAGAGCCAGCCTTCTTGAACATGTGTCGGCATTGTGTCTTTTGTATTTAATTCCGATGCAATTTCTGTGTTTCATCATCAATAAGACGGTCAGAGGGATACAGTAAAACTGAAGTGAAGCATCGGAATGTATAACTAGTGTCACTGGAATGGTTCAAAACATAGACAGTAAGAATCGTCAGTCTTCTTGTACTTAAAACAGCATTGTGCCTTTTGTATTCAATTAAGATGCAATTTCTGTGTTTCATCGTCAAAAAGACGGTCACAGGGATACAGTAGACCTGAAATGAAGCATCGGAATCTATAACTAGTGTAACAGGAATGGTTCAAAACATAAACAGTAAGAAGAGTCAGTTTTCTTGTACTTAAGTCGGCATTGTGACTCATGAATTTAATTCCGATGCAATTTCTGTGTTTCATCATCAATTAGAGGGTCAGCTGAATACAGTAAACCTGAAGTGAAGCATCGGAATATATAACTAGTGTCACAGGAATGGTTCAAAACATAGACAGTAAGAAGAGTCAGTCTTCTTGTACTTAAGTCGGCATTGTGCTTTTTGTATTTAATTCCGATGCAATTTCTGCGCTTCATCGTCAATAAGAAGGTCTGCTGGATACAGTTACCCTGAAGTGAAGCATCGGAATCTATAACTAGTGTCACAGGAATGGTTCAAAACATAGACAGTAAGAAGAGCCAGTCTTCTTGTACTTGAGCCGGCATTGTGCCTTTTGTATTAAATTCCGATGAATTTTCTGTGTTTAATCGTCAATAAGAAGGTCAGAGGGATACAGTAAACCTGAAGTGAAGCATCGGAACCTATAACTTGTGGCACAGGAATGGTTTAAACCATAGACAGTGAGAAGAGACAGTGTTCTTGTAATGAAGTCGGCATTGTGCCTTTTGTATTTAACTAAGATGCAATTTCGGTGTTTCATCGTCAATAAGAAGGTCAGAGGGATACTGTAAACCTGAAGTGAATCATCGGAATCTATAACTAGTGTCACAGGAACGGTTCAAAACATAGACAGGAAAAAGAGTCAGTCTTCTTGTACCTGAGTCGGCATTGTGCCTTTTGCATTTAATTCCGATGCAATTTCTGTGTCCATCGTCAATACGACAGTCAGGGGGATTCAGTAAATCTGAAGTGAAGCATTGGAATCTAAAACCGGTCTCACAGGAAAGGTTCAAAACATAGACAGTAAGAAGAGCCAGACTTCTTGTACCTGAGTCGGCATTGTGCCTTTTGTATTTAATTCTGATGCAATCTCTGTGTTTCATCGTCAATAAGACAGTCCGAGAGATACAGTAAACCTGAAGTGAAGCATCGGAATCTATAACTAGTGTCACAGGAATGGTTCAAAACATAGACAGTAGGAAGAGTCAGTCTTTTGTACTTAAGTCGGCATTTTGCCTTTTGGATTTAATTCCGATGCAATTTCTGTGTTTCGTCGTCAATAAGAATGTCCAAGGATACAGTAAACCTGAAGTGAAGCATCGGAATCCAAAACCGGGCTCAAAGGCAAGGTTCAAAACATAGACAGTAAGAAGAGCCAGACTTTTGTACTTGAGTCGGCATCGTGCCTTCTGTATTTAATTCCGATGCAATTTCTGTGTTTCATCGTCAATAAGAAGGTCAGAGGGATACAGTAAACCTGAAGTGAAGCATCGGAATCTATAACTAGTGTCACTGGAATGGTTCAAAACATAGACAGTATGAATCGTCAGTCTTCATGTACTTAAAACGGCATTGTGCCTTTTGTATTCAATTAAGATGCAATTTCTGTGTTTCATCGTCAATAAGGAGGTCAGAGTGATACAGTAAACCTGAAGTGAAGCAACGGAATCTATAACTAGTGTCACAGGAATGGTTCAAAACATAGACAGTAAGAAGAGCCAGTTTTCTTGTAGTTGAGTCGGCATTGTGCCTTTTGTATTTAATTGCGATGAAATTTCTGTGTTTGATCGTCAATAAGAAGGTCAGGGGGATACAATAAACCTGAAGTGAAGCATCTGAACCTATAACTAGTGGCACAGGAATGGTTCAAACCATAGACAGTAAGAAGAGCCAGTCTTCTTGTACTTGAGGCGGCATTGTGCCTTTTGTATTTTATTCCGATGAATTTTCTGTGTTTGATCGCCAATAAGGTCAGAGGGATACAGTAAACCTGAAGAGAAGCATCGGAATGTATACCTAGTGGCACAGGAATGGTTCAAACCATAGACAGTAAGAAGAGACAGTGTTCTTGTACTGAAGTCGGCATTGTGCCTTTTGTATTTAACTAAGATGCAATTTCGGTGTTTCATCGTCAATAAGAAGGTCAGGGGGATACAATAAACCTGAAGTGAAGCATCTGAACCTATAACTAGTGTCACAGGAATGGTTCAAAACATGGACAGTAAGAAGAGTCAGTCTTCTTGTACTTGAGTCGGCATTGTGCCTTTTGTATTCAATTAAGATGCAATTTCTGTGTTTCATCGTCAATAAGAAGGTCAGAGGGATACAGTAAACCTGGAGTGAAGCATCGGAATCTAAAACTAGTGTCACAGTAATGGTTCAAAACATAGACAGTAAGAAGGGTCAGCTTCTTGTACTTAAGTCGCCATTGTGCCTTTTGTATTTAATTCCGATGCAATTTCTGTGTTTCATCGTCAATATCAGGTCAGCTGGATACAGTAAACCTGAAGTGAAGCATCGGAATATATAACTAGTGTCACAGGAACGGTTCAAAACATAGACAGGAAGAAGAGCCAGTCTTCTTGTACTTGAGTCGGCATTGTGCCTCTTGCATTTAATTCCGATGCAATATCTGTGTTCATCGTTAATTCGACGGTCAGGGGGATACAGTAAATCTGAAGTGAAGCATCGGAATCTATAACTAGTGTAACAGGAATGGTTTAAAACATAGACAGTAAGAAGAGAAAGTCTTTTAGTATCTTAGTCGGCATTGTGCCTTTTGTAATTAATCCCGATGCAATTTCTGTGTTTCATCGTCAATAAGAATGTCAGCTGAATACATTAGACCTGAAGTGAAGCATCGGAATCTACAACTAGTGTCACAGGAATGGTTCAAAACATAGACAGGAAGAAGAGCCAGTCTTCTTGTAAATGAGTCGGCATTGTGCCTTTTGTATTTAATTCCGATGCAATTTCAGTGTTCATCGTTAAAACGACGGTCAGGGGGATACAGTAAACCTGAAGTAAAGCATCGGAATCTATAACTACTGACACAGGAATGGTTCAAAACATAGACAGGATGAAGAGTCAGTTTTCTTGTACTTAAGCCGCCATTGTGCCTTTTCTATTTAGTTCCGATGCAATTTCTGTGTTTCGTCGTCAATAACAATGTCCAAGGAATACAGTACACCTGAAGTGAAGCATCGGAATCCAAAACCGGGCTCAAAGGCAAGGATCAAAACATAGACAGTAAGAAGAGCCAGACTTTTTGTACTTGAGTCGGCATTGTGCTTTTTGTATTTAATTCCGATGCAATTTCTGTGTTTCAACATCAATAAGAAGGTCAGCTGAATACAGTAAACCTGAAGTGAAGCATCGGAATATATAACTAGTGTCACAGGAATGGTTCAAAACATAGACAGTAAGAAGAGTCAGTCATCTTGTACTTAAGTCGGCATTGTGCTTTTTTATTTAATTCCGATGCAATTTCTGTGCTTCATCGTCAAGAAGATGGTCAGCTGGATACAGTAAACCTGAAGTGAAGCATCGGAATCTATAACTAGTGTCACAGGAATGGTTCAAAACATAGACAGTGCGAAGAGTCAATATTCTTGTACTTAAGTCGCCATTGTGCCTTTTGTATTTAATTCCGATGCAATTTCTGTGTTTCATCGTCAATAAGAAGGTGATCTGGATACAGGAAACCGGAAGTGAAGCATCGGAATCTATAACTAGTGTCACAGCAATGGTTCACAACATAGACAGTAAGAAGAGCCAGCCTTCTTGAACATGTGTCGGCATTGTGTCTTTTGTATTTAATTCCGATGCAATTTCTGTGTTTCATCATCAATAAGACGGTCAGAAGGATACAGTAAAACTGAAGTGAAGCATCGGAATTTATAACTAGTGTCACAGGAATGATTCAAAACATAGATAGTAAGAAGAGTCAGTCTACTTATACTTAAGTCGGCAGTGTGCCTTTTGTGTTTAATTCCGATGCAATTTCTGTGTATCATCGTCAATAAGAAGGTCAGCTGGATACAGTAGACCCTAAGTGAAGCATCGGAATCAATAACTAGTGTCAAGGGAATGGTTCAAAACATAGACAGTAAGAAGAGCAAGTCTTCTTTTACTTGAGTCGGCATTGTGCCTTTTGTATTTAATTCCGATGCAATTTCTGTGTTTCATCGTCTATCAGAAGGTCAGTAGGATACAGTAAACCTGAAGTGAAGCAACGGAACCTATAACTAGTGTTACAGGAATGGTTCAAAACATTGACAGTAAGAAGAGACAGTCTACTTGTGCTTGAGTCGGCATTGTGCCTTTTGTATTTAATTGCGATGAAATTTCTGTGTTTGATCGTCAATCAGAAGGTCAGAGAGATACCGTAAACCTGAAGTGAAGCATCGGAATGTATAACTAGTGTCACTGGAATGGTTCAAAACATAGACAGTAAGAATCGTCAGTCTTCTTGTACTTAAAACGGCATTGTGCCTTTTGTATTCAATTAAGATGCAATTTCTGTGTTTCATCGTCAATAAGAAGGTCAGGGTTATACAGTAAACCTGAAGTGAAGCATCGGAATCTTTAACTAGTGTCACAGGAATGGTGCAAAACATAGACAGTAAGAACAGTCAATTTTCTTGTGCTTAAGTCGGCATTGTGCCTTTTGTATGTAATTCCGATGCAATTTCTGTGTTTCATCGTCAAAAAGAAGGTCACAGGGATACAGTAGACCTGAAATGAAGCATCGGAATCTATAACTAGTGTAACAGGAATGGTTCAAAACATAAACAGTAAGAAGAGTCAGTTTTCTTGTACTTAAGTCGGCATTGTGCCTTTTGTATTTAATTCCGATGCAATTTCTGTGTTTCATCGTCAAAAAGAAGGTCAGAGGGATACAGTAAGCCTGAAGTGAGGCATCTGAATCTATAACTAGTGTCACAGGACTGGTTCAAAACATAGACAGTAAGAAGAGTTAGTTTTCTTGTACTTATGTCAGCATTGTGACTCATGAATTTAATTCCGATGCAATTTCTGTGTTTCATCATCAATTAGAGGGTCAGCTGAATACAGTAAACCTGAAGTGAAGCATCGGAATATATAACTAGTGTCACAGGAATGGTTCAAAACATAGACAGTAAGAGGAGTCAGTCTTCTTGTACTTAAGTCGGCATTGTGCTTTTTGTATTTAATTCCGATGCAATTTCTGTGCTTCATCGTCAATAAGAAGGTCTGCTGGATACAGTAACCCTGTAGTGAAGCATCGGAATCTATAACTAGTGTCACAGGAATGGTTCAAAACATAGACAGTAAGAAGAGCCAGTCTTCTTGTACTTGAGCCGGCATTGTGCCTTTTGTATTAAATTCCGATGAATTTTCTGTGTTTAATCGTCAATAAGAAGGTCAGAGGGATACAGTAAACCTGAAGTGAAGCATCGGAACCTATAACTTGTGGCACAGGAATGGTTTAAACCATAGACAGTAAGAAGAGACAGTGTTCTTGTACTGAAGTCGGCATTGTGCCTTTTGTATTAAACTAAGATGCAATTTCGGTGTTTCATCGTCAATAAGAAGGTCAGAGGGATACAGTAAACCTGAAGTGAATCATCGGAATCTATAACTAGTGTAACAGGAATGGTTTAAAACATAGACAGTAAGAAGAGCCAGTCTTTTAGTATCTTAGTCGGCATTGTGCCTTTTGTAATTAATCCCGATGCAATTTCTGTGTTTCATCGTCAATAAGAATGTCAGCTGAATACATTAGACCGGAAGTGAAGCATCGGAATCTATAACTAGTGTCACAGGAATGGTTCAAAACATAGACAGGAAGAAGAGCCAGTCTTCTAGTAAATTAGTCGGCATTGTGCCTTTTGTATTTAATTCCGATGCAATTTCAGTGTTCATCGTTAAAACGACGGTCAGGGGGATACAGTAAATCTGAAGTGAAGCATCGGAATCTATAACTAGTGTAACAGGAATGGTTCAAAACATAGACAGTAAAAAGAGTCAGTCTTCTAGTACGTTAGTCGGCATTGTGCGTTTTGTATTTAATTAAGATGCAATTTCTGTGTCCATCGTCAATACGACAGTCAGGGGGATTCAGTAAATCTGAAGTGAAGCATTAAAAATCTAAAACCGGTCTCACAGGAAAGGTTCAAAACATAGACAGTAAGAAGAGCCAGACTTTTTGTACTTGAGTCGGCATTGTGCTTTTTGTATTTAATTCCGATGCAATTTCTGTGTTTCAACATCAATAAGAAGGTCAGCTGAATACAGTAAACCTGAAGTGAAGCATCGGAATATATAACTAGTGTCACAGGAATGGTTCAAAACATAGACAGTAAGAAGAGTCAGTCATCTTGTACTTAAGTCGGCATTGTGCTTTTTTATTTAATTCCGATGCAATTTCTGTGCTTCATCGTCAAGAAGATGGTCAGCTGGATACAGTAAACCTGAAGTGAAGCATCGGAATCTATAACTAGTGTCACAGGAATGGTTCAAAACATAGACAGTGCGAAGAGTCAGTATTCTTGTACTTAAGTCGGCATTGTGCCTTTTGTATTTAATTCCGATGCAATTTCTGTGTTTCATCGTCAATAAGAAGGTGATCTGGATACAGGAAACCGGAAGTGAAACATCGGAATCTATAACTAGTGTCACAGCAATGGTTCACAACATAGACAGTAAGAAGAGCCAGCCTTCTTGAACATGTGTCGGCATTGTGTCTTTTGTATTTAATTCCGATGCAATTTCTGTGTTTCATCATCAATAAGACGGTCAGAGGGATACAGTAAAACTGAAGTGAAGCATCGGAATTTATAACTAGTGTCACTGGAATGGTTCAAAACATAGACAGTAAGAAGAGACAGTCTTCTTTTACTTGAGTCGGCATTGTGCCTTTTGTATTTAATTCCGATGCAATTTCTGTGTTTCATCGTCTATAAGAAGGTCAGTAGGATACAGTAAACCTGAAGTGAAGCAACGGAACCTATAACTAGTGTCACAGGAATGGTTCAAAACATTGACAGTAAGAAGAGACAGTCTACTTGTACTTGAGTCGGCATTGTGATTTTTGTATTTAATTGCGATGAAATTTCTGTGTTTGATCGTCAATCAGAAGGTCAGAGAGATACCGTAAACCTGAAGTGAAGCATCGGAATGTATAACTAGTGTCACTGGAATGGTTCAAAACATAGACAGTAAGAATCGTCAGTCTTCTTGTACTTAAAACGGCATTGTGCCTTTTGTATTCAATTAAGATGCAATTTCTGTGTTTCATCGTCAATAAGAAGGTCAGGGTTATACAGTAAACCTGAAGTGAAGCATCGGAATCTTTAACTAGTGTCACAGGAATAGTGCAAAACATAGACAGTAAGAAGAGTCGGTTTTCTTGTGCTTAAGTCGGCATTGTGCCTTTTGTATGTAATTCCGTTGCAATTTCTGTGTTTCATCGTCAAAAAGAAGGTCACAGGGATACAGTAGACCTGAAATGAAGCATCGGAATCTATAACTAGTGTAACAGGAATGGTTCAAAACATAAACAGTAAGAAGAGTCAGTTTTCTTGTACTTAAGTCGGCATTGTGCCTTTTGTATTTAATTCCGATGCAATTTCTGTGTTTCATCGTCAAAAAGAAGGTCAGAGGGATACAGTAAGCCTGAAGTGAGGCATCTGAATCTATAACTAGTGTCACAGGACTGGTTCAAAACATAGACAGTAAGAAGAGTTAGTTTTCTTG
Organism: Schistocerca americana; assembly: GCF_021461395.2. NCBI lineage: Eukaryota > Metazoa > Arthropoda > Insecta > Orthoptera > Acrididae > Schistocerca > Schistocerca americana. The sequence continues at coordinate 34,303,830 of NC_060121.1, forward strand.
TACTTATGTCAGCATTGTGACTCATGAATTTATTTCCGATGCAATTTCTGTGTTTCATCATCAATTAGAGGGTCAGCTGAATACAGTAAACCTGAAGTGAAGCATCGGAATATATAACTAGTGTCACAGGAATGGTTCAAAACATAGACAGTAAGAAGAGTCAGTCTTCTTGTACTTAAGTCGGCATTGTGCTTTTTGTATTTAATTCCGATGCAATTTCTGTGCTTCATCGTCAATAAGAAGGTCTGCTGGATACAGTAACCCTGAAGTGAAGCATCGGAATCTATAACTAGTGTCACAGGAATGGTTCAAAACATAGACAGTAAGAAAAGACAGTGTTCTTGTACTGAAGTCGGCATTGTGCCTTTTGTATTTAACTAAGATGCAATTTCGGTGTTTCATCGTCAATAAGAAGGTCAGAGGGATACAGTAAACCTGAAGTGAATCATCGGAATCTATAACTAGTGTCACAGGAACGGTTCAAAGCATAGACAGGAAAAAGAGTCAGTCTTCTTGTACTTGAGTCGGCATTGTGCCTTTTGCATTTAATTCCGATGCAATTTCTGTGTCCATCGTCAATACGACAGTCAGGGGGATTCAGTAAATCTGAAGTGAAGCATTGGAATCTAAAACCGGTCTCACAGGAAAGGTTCAAATCATAGACAGTTAGAAGAGCCAGACTTCTTGTACCTGAGTCGGCATTGTGCCTTTTGTATTTAATTCTGATGCAATCTCTGTGTTTCATCGTCAATAAGACAGTCCGAGAGATACAGTAATCCTGAAGTGAAGCATCGGAATCTATAACTAGTGTCACAGGAATGGTTCAAAACATAGACAGTAGGAAGAGTCAGTCTTTTGTACTTAAGTCGGCATTTTGCCTTTTGGATTTAATTCCGATGCAATTTCTGTGTTTCGTCGTCAATAAGAATGTCCAAGGATACAGAAAACCTGAAGTGAAGCATCGGAATCCAATACCGGGCTCAAAGGCAAGGTTCAAAACATAGACAGTAAGAAGAGCCAGACTTTTTGTACTTGAGTCGGCATTATGACTTTTGTATTTAATTCCGATGCAATTTCTGTGTTTCATCGTCAATAAGAAGGTCAGAGGGATCCAGTAAACCTGAAGTGAAGCAACGGAATCTATAACTAGTGTCACAGGAATGGTTCAAAACATAGACAGTAAGAAGATCCAGGCTTCTTGTACTTGAGTCGGCATTGTGCCTTTTGTACTTAATTGCGATGAAATTACTGTGTTTGATCGTCATCAGAAGGTCAGAGAGATACAGTAAACCTGAAGTGAAGCATCGGAATCTATAACTAGTGTCACTGGAATGGTTCAAAACATAGACAGTATGAATCGTCAGTCTTCATGTACTTAGAACGGCATTGTGCCTTTTGTATTCAATTAAGATGCAATTTCTGTGTTTCATCGTCAATAAGGAGGTCAGAGGGATACAGTAAACCTGAAGTGAAGAAACGGAATCTATAACTAGTGTCACAGGAATGGTTCAAAGCATAGACAGTAAGAAGAGCCAGTCTTCTTGTACTTGAGGCGGCATTGTGCCTTTTGTATTTTATTCCGATGAATTTTCTCTGTTTGATCGTCAATAAGGTCAGAGGGATACAGTAAACCTGAAGAGAAGCATCGGAATGTATACCTAGTGGCACAGGAATGGTTCAAACCATAGACAGTAAGAAGAGACAGTGTTCTTGTACTGAAGTCGGCATTGTGCCTTTTGTATTTAACTAAGATGCAATTTCGGTGTTTCATCGTCAATAAGAAGGTCAGGGGGATACAATAAACCTGAAGTGAAGCATCTGAACCTATAACTAGTGGCACAGGAATGGTTCAAACCATAGACAGTAAGAAGAGACAGTGTTCTTGTACTGACGTCGGCACGTAGCCTTTTGTATTTAACTAAGATGCAATTTCGGTGTTTCATCGTCAATAAGAAGGTCAGAGGGATACAGTAAACCTGAAGTGAAGCATCGGAATCTGTAAGTAGTGTCACAGGAATGGTTCAAAAGCATAGACAGTAAGAAGAGCAAGTCTTCTTGTACTTGAGCCGGCATTGTGCCTTTTGTATTTAATTCCGATGAATTTTCTGTGTTTGATCGTCAATTAGAAGGTCAGAGGGATACAGTAAACCTGAAGTGAAGCATCTGAACCTATAACTAGTGGCACAGGAATGGTTCAAACCATAGCCAGTAAGAAGAGACAGTGTTCTTGTACTGACGTCGGCACTTAGCCTTTTGTATTTAACTAAGATGCAATTTCGGTGTTTCATCGTCAATAAGAAGGACAGAGGGATACAGTAAACCTGAAGTGAAGCATCGGAATCTATAACTAGTGTCACAGGAATGGTTCCAAAAATAGACAGTAAGAAGAGTCAGTCTTCTTTTACTTAAGTAGGCATTGTGCCTTTTGTATATAATTCCGATGCAATTTCTGTGTTTCATCGTCAATAAGAAGGTCAGCTGGATACAGTAAACCTGAAGGGAAGCATCGGAATCTATAACTAGTGCCACAGGAATGGTTTAAAACATAGGCAGTAAGAAGAGCTAGTCTTCTTGTAATTGAGTCGGCATTGTGCCTTTTGTATTTAATTCCGATGCTTTTCTGTGTTTGATCGTCAATAGGAAAGTCAGAGGGACACAGTAAACCTAAAGTGAAGCATCGGAATCTATAACTAGTGTCACAGGAATGGTAGAAAACATTGACAGTAGGAAGAGTCAGTCTCCTTGTACTTAAGTCGGCAGTGTGCCTTTTGTTTTTAATTCCAATGCAATTTCTGTGTATCATCGTCAATGAGAAGGTCAGAGGGATACAGTAAACCTGAAGTGAAGCATCGGAACCTATAACTAGTTTCACCGGAATGGTTCAAAACTTAGAAAATAGAAAGTGTAGGTCTTCTTCTACTTCAGTCGGCATTGTGCTTCTTGTATTTAATTCCGATGCAATTTCGGTGTTTCATCGTCAATAAGAAGGTCAGAGGGATACAGTTAACCAGAAGTGAAGCATCGGAATCTATAACTAGTGTCACAGGAATGGTGCAAAACATAGACAGTAAGAAGAGTCGGTTTTCTTGTACTTAAGTCGGCATTGTGCCATTTTTATGTAATTCCGATGCAATTTCTGTGTTTCATCGTCAAAAAGAAGGTCACAGGGATACAGTAGACCTGAAGTGAAGCATCAGAATCTACAACTAGTGTCACAGGAATGGTTCAAACCATAAACAGTAAGAGCAGTCAGTTTTCTTGTATTTAAGTCGGCATTGTGCCTTTTGTATTTAATTCCGATGCAATTTCTGTGTTTCATCGTCAATAAGAAGGTCAGAGGGATACAGTAAGCCTGAAGTGAAGCATCTGAATCTATAACTAGTGTGACAGGATTGGTTCAAATAATAGAGAGTAAGAAGAGTTAGTTTTCTTGTACTTATGTCGGCATTGTTTCTCATGAATTTAATTCCGATGCAATTTCTGTGTTTCATCGTCAATAAGAAGGTCAGCTGAATACAGTAAACCTGAAGTGAAGCATCGGAATATATAACAAGTGTCACAGGAATTGTTCAAAACATAGACAGTAAGAAGAGTCAGTCATCTTGTACTTAAGTCGGCATTGTGCTTTTTGTATTTAATTCCGATGCAATTTCTGTGCTTCATCGTCAAAAAGAAGGTCAGCTGGATACAGTAAACCTGAAGTGAAGCATCGGAATCTATAACTAGTGTCACAGGAATGGTTCAAAGCATAGACAGTAAGAAGAGCCAGTCTTCTTGTACTTGAGGCTGCATTGTGCCTTTTGTATTTAATTCCGTTGAATTTTCTGTGTTTCATCGTCAATAAGTAGGTCAGAGGGATACAGTAAACCTGAAGTGAAGCATCCTTTATGTATACCTAGTGGCACAGGAATGGTTCAAACCAAAGACAGTAAAAAGAGACTGTGTTCTTGTACTGAAGTCGGCATTGTGCATTTTGTATTTAACTAAGATGCTATTTCGGTGTTTCATCGTCAATAAGAAGGTCAGGGGGATACAGTAAACCTGAAGTGAAGCATCGGAATCTATAACTAGTGTCACAGGAATGGTGCAAAACATAGACAGTAAGAAGAGTCGGTTTTCTTGTACTTAAGTCGGCATTGTGCCTTTTGTATGTTGTTCCGATGCAATTTTGTGTTTCATCGTCAAAAAGAAGGTCACAGGGATACAGTAGACCTGAAGTGAAGCATCGGAATCTATAACTAGTGTCACAGGAATGGTTCAAAACATAAACTGTAAGAAGAGTCAGTTTTCTTGTACTTAAGTCGGCATTGTGACTTTTGTATTTAATTCCGATGCCATTTCTAAGTTTCATCGTCAATAAAAAGGTCAGAGGGATACAGTAAACCTGAAGTGAAGCATCGGAATCTATAACTGGTGTCACAGGAATGGTTAAAAAAAATAGACAGTAAGAAGAGTCAGTCTTCTTTTACTTAAGTCGGCATTGTGCCTTCTGTATATAATTCCGATGCAATTTCTGTGTTTCATCGTCAATAAGAATGTCAGCTGTATACAGTAAACCTGAAGGGAAGCATCGGAATCTATAACTAGTGTCACAGGATTGGTTCAAAACATAGACAGTAAGAAGAGTTAGTTTTCTTGTACTTATGTCGGCATTGTGACCCATGAATTTAATTCCGATGCAATTTCTGTGTTTCAACATCAATAAGAAGGTCAGCTGAATACAGTAAACCTGAAGTGAAGCATCGGAATATATAACTAGTGTCACAGGAATGGTTCAAAACATAGACAGTAAGAAGGGTCAGTCTTCTTGTACTTAAGTCGGCATTGTGCGTTTTGCATTTATTCCGATGCAATTTCTGTGCTTTATCGTCAATAAGAAGGTCTGCTGGATACAGTAACCCTGAAGTGAAGCATCGGAATCTATAACTAGTGTCACAGGAATGGTTCAAAACATAGACAGTAAGAAGAGCCAGTCTTCTTGTACTTGAGTCGGCGTTGCGCCTTTTGAATTTAATTTCGATGAATTTTCTGTGTTTGATCGTCAATAGGAAGGTCAGAGGGACACAGTAAACCTAAAGTGAAGCATCGGAATCTATAACTAGTGTCACAGGAATGGTAGAAAACATTGACAGTAGGAAGAGTCAGTCTCCTTGTACTTAAGTCTTCATTGTGCCTTTTGTATTTAATTAAGATGCAATTTCTGTGTTTCATCGTCAATAAGAACGTCAGAAGGATACAGTAAACCTGAAGTGAAGCTTCGGGACTTATAACTAGATTCACCGGAATGTTTCAAAACATAGACAATAGGAAGAGTCTGTCTTCTCGAACTTAAGTCGGCATTGTGCATTTTGTATTTAATTCCGATGCAATTTCTGTGTTTCATCGTCAATACGAAGGTGAGCTGGATACAGTAACCCTGAAGTGAAGCATCGGATTCTATAACTAGTGTCACTGGAATGGTTCAAAACATAGACAGTAAGAAGAGTCAGTCTTTTTGTACTTAAGTCCGCATTGTGCCTTTTGTATTCCAATAAGATGCAATTTCTGTGTTTCATCGTCAATAAGGAGGTCAGAGGGATACAGTAAACCTGAAGTGAAGCATAGGAATCTATAACTAGTGTCACAGGAATGGTTCAAAACATAGACAGTAAGAAGAGCCAGTCTTCATGTACTTGAGTCGGCATTGTGCCTTTTGTATTTAATTCTGATGCAATTTCTGTGTTTCATCGTCAATATGAAGGTCAGAAGGATACAGTAAACCTGAAGTGAAGCATCGGAATCTATAACTAGTGTCACAGGAATGGTTCAAAACATAGAGAGTAAGAAGAGTCAGTCTTTTTGCACTTAAGTCGGCATTGATCCTTTTGTATTCAATTCCGATGCAATTTCTATGTCTCATCGTCAATAAGAAGATCAGAGGGATACAGTAAACCTGAAGTGAAGTAATGGAATCTATAACTCGTGTCACAGGAATGGTTCAAAACATAGACAGTAAGAAGAGCCAGTCTTCTTGAACATGAGTCGGCATTGTGCCTTTTGTATTTAATTCCGATGAATTTTCTGTGTTTGATCGTCAATAAGCAGGTCAGAGGGATACTTGAGTCGGCATTGTGCCTTTTGTATTTAATTGCGATGAAATTTCTGTGTTTGGTCGTCAATGAGACGGTCAGAGGGAAACAGTAAACCTGAAGTGAAGCATCAAAATCTATAACTAGTGTCACTGGAATGGTTCAAAACATAGACAGTAAGAATCGTCAGTCTTCTGATACTTAAGTCGGCATTGTGCCTTTTGTATTCAATTAAGATGCAATTTCTGTGTTTCATCGTATAAGGTGGTCAGAGGGATACAGTAAACCTGAAGTAAAACATAGGAATCTGTAACTAGTGTAACAGGAATGGTTCAAAACATAGACAGTAAGAAGAGCCAGTCTTCTTGTACTTGAGTCGGCATTGTGCCTTTTGTATTTAATTCCGATGCAATTTCTGTGTTTCATCGTCAATATGAAGGGCAGAGGGATACAGTAAACCTGAAGTGAAGCATCGGAATATATAACTAGTGTCACAGGAATGGTTCAAAACATAGAGAGTAAGAAGAGTCAGTCTTTTTGTACTTAAGTCGGCATTGTGCATTTTCTATTTAATTCCGATGCAATTTCTGTGTTTCATCGTCCATCAGAAGTTCAGAGGGATACAGTAAAACTGAAGTGAAGCAACGGAATCTATCACTGGTGTCACAGGAATGGTTCAAAGCATAGACAGTAAGAAGAGCCAGTCTTCTTGTATTTGAGTCGGCATTGTGCCTTTTGTATTTAATTCCGATGCAATTTCTGTCTTTCATCGTCAATAAGAACGTCAGAGGGATACAGTAAACCTGAAGTGAAACATCAGAACCTATAACTAGTTTCGACGGAATGGTTCAAAACATAGACAATAGGTAGAAACAGTCTTCTCGTACTTCAGTCGGCATTGTGCCTTTTGTATTTAATTCCGATGCAATTTCTGTGTTTCATCGTCAATAAGAAGGTCAAGGGGTTACAGTAAACCTGAAGTGTAGCATCGGAATCTATAACTAGTGTCACAGGATTGGTTCAAAACATAGACAGTAAGAAGCGTTAGTTTTCTTGTACTTATGTCGGCATTGTGACTCATGAATTTAATTCCGATGCAATTTCTGTGTTTCATCGTCAATAAGAAGGTCAGCTGGATACAGAAACCCTGAAGTAAAGCATCGGAATATATAACTAGTGTCACAGGAATGGTTCAAAACATAGACAGTAAGAAGAGTCAGTTTTCTTGTACTTAATTCGGCATTGTGCATTTTGTATTTAATTCCGATGCAATTTCTGTGTTTCATCGACAATAAGAAGGTCAGTGTGATACAGTAAGCCTGAAGTGAAGCATCGGAATCTATAACTAGTGGCACAGGAATGGTTCAAACCATAGACAGTAAGAAGAGACAGTGTTCTTGTACTGAAGTAGCGCATTGTGCCTTTTGTATTTAATTAAGATGCAATTTCGGTGTTTCATCGTCAATAAGATGGTCAGAGGGATACAGTAAACCTGAAGTGAAGCATCGGAATCTGTAACTAGTGTCACAGGAATGGTTCAAAACATAGACAGTAAGAAGAGTCAGTCTTCTTGTACTTAAGTTGGCATTGTGCCTTTTGTATATAATTCCGATGCAATTTCTGTGTTTCATCGTTAATAAGAAGGTCAGCTGGATACAGTAAACATGAAGGGAAGCATCGGAATCTATAACTAGTGTCACAGGAATGGTAGAAAACATTGACAGCAGGAAGAGTCAGTCTTCTTGTACTTAAGTCGGCATTGTGCCTTTTGTATTTAATTAAGATGCAATTTCTGTGTTTCATCGTCAATAAGGAGGTCAGAGGGATACAGAAAACCTGAAGTGAAGCATCGGAATCTGTAACTAGTGTCACAGGAATGGTTCAAAACAAAGACAATAGGAAGAGTTAGTTTTCTTGTACTTAAGTCGGCATTGTGCCTTTTGTATTTGATTCCGATGCAATTTCTGTGTTTCATCGTCAATAAGAAGGTCAGGGGGATACAGTAAACCTGAAGTGAAGCATCGGAATCTGTAACTAGTGTCACAGGAATGGTGCAAAACATAGACAGTAAGTAGAGTCGGTTTTCTTATACTTAAGTCGGCATTATGCCTTTTGTATTTAATTCCAGTGCAATTTCTGTGTTTGATCGTCAATAAGAAGGTCACAGGGATACAGTAGACCTGAAGTGAAGCATCGGAATCTATAACTAGTGTCACAGGAATGGTTCAAAACATAGCCAGTAAGAAGAGTCAGTCTTCTTGTACTTAAGTCGGCATTGTGCTTTTTGTATTTAATTCCGATGCAATTTCTGTGCTTCATCGTCAATAAGAAGGTCAGCTGGATACAGTAAACCTGAAGTGAAGCATAGGAATCTATAACTAGTGTCACAGGAATGGTTCAAAACATAGACAGTAAGAAGAGTCAGTTTTCTTGTACTTAATTCGGCATTGTGCATTTTGTATTTAATTCCGATGCAATTTCTGTGTTTCATCGTCAATAAGAAGGTCAGTGTGATACAGTAAGCCTGAAGTGGAGCATCGGAATCTATAACTAGTGGCACAGGAATGGTTCAAACCATAGACAGTAAGAAGAGACAGTGTTCTTGTACTGAAGTCGCGCATTGTGCCTTTTGTATTTAATTAAGATGCAATTTCGGTGTTTCATCGTCAATAAGATGGTCAGAGGGATACAGTAAACCTGAAGTGAAGCATCGGAATCTATAACTAGTGTCACAGGAATGGTTCAAAACATAGACAGTAAGAAGAGTCAGTCTTCTTGTACTTAAGTTGGCATTGTGCCTTTTGTATATAATTCCGATGCAATTTCTGTGTTTCATCGTTAATAAGAAGGTCAGCTGGATACAGTAAACATGAAGGGAAGCATCGGAATCTATAACTAGTGTCACAGGAATGGTAGAAAACATTGACAGTAGGAAGAGTCAGTCTTCTTGTACTTAAGTCGGCATTGTGCCTTTTGTATTTGATTAAGATGCAATTTCTGTGTTTCATCGTCAATAAGGAGGTCAGAGGGATACAGAAAACCTGAAGTGAAGCATCGGAATCTGTAACTAGTGTCTCAGGAATGGTTCAAAACATAGACAGTAAGAAGAGTCAGTCTTTTTGTACTTAATTCGGCATTGTGCCTTTTGTATTTAATTCTGATGCAATATCTGTGTTTCATCGTCAACAAGAAAGTCAGAGGGATACAGTAAGCCTGAAGTGAAGCATCGGAATCTATAACTAGGGTCACAGGATTGGTTCAAATCATAGACAGTAAGAAGAATTAGTTTTCTTGTACCTATGTCGGCATTGTGACTCATGAATTTAATTCCGATGCAATTTCTGTGTTTCATCGTCAATAAGAAGGTCAGCTGGATACAGAAACCCTGAAGTAAAGCATCGGAATATATAACTAGTGTCACAGGAATGGTTCAAAACATAGACAGTAAGAAGAGTCAGTTTTCTTGTACTTAATTCGGCATTGTGCATTTTGTATTTAATTCCGATGCAATTTCTGTGTTTCATCGACAATAAGAAGGTCAGTGTGATACAGTAAGCCTGAAGTGAAGCATCGGAATCTATAACTAGTGGCACAGGAATGGTTCAAACCATAGACAGTAAGAAGAGACAGTGTTCTTGTACTGAAGTCGCGCATTGTGCCTTTTGTATTTAATTAAGATGCAATTTCGGTGTTTCATCGTCAATAAGATGGTCAGAGGGATACAGTAAACCTGAAGTGAAGCATCGGAATCTATAACTAGTGTCACAGGAATGGTTCAAAACATAGACAGTAAGAAGAGTCAGTCTTCTTGTACTTATGTTGGCATTGTGCCTTTTGTATATAATTCCGATGCAATTTCTGTGTTTCATCGTTAATAAGAAGGTCAGCTGGATACAGTAAACATGAAGGGAAGCATCGGAATCTATAACTAGTGTCACAGGAATGGTAGAAAACATTGACAGCAGGAAGAGTCAGTCTTCTTGTACTTAAGTCGGCATTGTGCCTTTTGTATTTAATTAAGATGCAATTTCTGTGTTTCATTGTCAATAAGGAGGTCAGAGGGATACAGAAAACCTGAAGTGAAGCATCGGAATCTGTAACTAGTGTCACAGGAATGGTTCAAAACAAAGACAATAGGAAGAGTTAGTTTTCTTGTACTTAAGTCGGCATTGTGCCTTTTGTATTTGATCCGATGCAATTTCTGTGTTTCATCGTCAATAAGAAGGTCAGGGGGATACAGTAAACTTGAAGTGAAGCATCGGAATCTGTAACTAGTGTCACAGGAATGGTGCAAAACATAGACAGTAAGTAGAGTCGGTTTTCTTATACTTAAGTCGGCATTGTGCCTTTTGTATTTAATTCCAGTGCAATTTCTGTGTTTGATCGTCAATAAGAAGGTCACAGGGATGCAGTAGACCTGAAGTGAAGCATCGGAATCTATAACTAGTGTCACAGGAATGGTTCAAAACATAAACACTAAGAAGAGTCAGTTTTCTTGTACTTAAGTTGGCATTGTGCCTTTTGTATATAATTCCGATGCAATTTCTGTGTTTCATCGTTAATAAGAAGGTCAGCTGGATACAGTAAACATGAAGGGAAGCATCGGAATCTATAACTAGTGTCACAGGAATGGTGCAAAACATAGACAGTAAGTAGAGTCGGTTTTCTTATACTTAAGTCGGCATTGTGCCTTTTGTATTTAATTCCAGTGCAATTTCTGTGTTTGATCGTCAATAAGAAGGTCACAGGGATACAGTAGACCTGAAGTGAAGCATCGGAATCTATAACTAGTGTCACAGGAATGGTTCAAAACATAGCCAGTAAGAAGAGTCAGTCTTCTTGTACTTAAGTCGGCATTGTGCTTTTTGTATTTAATTCCGATGCAATTTCTGTGCTTCATCGTCAATAAGAAGGTCAGCTGGATACAGTAAACCTGAAGTGAAGCATAGGAATCTATAACTAGTGTCACAGGAATGGTTCAAAACATAGACAGTAAGAAGAGTCAGTTTTCTTGTACTTAATTCGGCATTGTGCATTTTGTATTTAATTCCGATGCAATTTCTGTGTTTCATCGTCAATAAGAAGGTCAGTGTGATACAGTAAGCCTGAAGTGAAGCATCGGAATCTATAACTAGTGGCACAGGAATGGTTCAAACCATAGACAGTAAGAAGAGACAGTGTTCTTGTACTGAAGTCGCGCATTGTGCCTTTTGTATTTAATTAAGATGCAATTTCGGTGTTTCATCGTCAATAAGATGGTCAGAGGGATACAGTAAACCTGAAGTGAAGCATCGGAATCTATAACTAGTGTCACAGGAATGGTTCAAAACATAGACAGTAAGAAGAGTCAGTGTTCTTGTACTTAAGTTGGCATTGTGCCTTTTGTATATAATTCCGATGCAATTTCTGTGTTTCATCGTTAACAAGAAGGTCAGCTGGATACAGTAAACATGAAGGGAAGCATCGGAATCTACAACTAGTGTCACAGGAATGGTAGAAAACATTGACAGTAGGAAGAGTCAGTCTTCTTGTACTTAAGTCGGCATTGTGCCTTTTGTATTTAATTAAGATGCAATTTCTGTGTTTCATCGTCAATAAGGAGGTCAGAGGGATACAGAAAACCTGAAGTGAAGCATCGGAATCTGTAACTAGTGTCACAGGAATGGTTCAAACAAAGACAATAGGAAGAGTCAGTTTTCTTGTACTTAAGTCGGCATTGTGCATTTTGTATTTAATTCCGATGCAATTTCTGTGTTTCATCGTCAATAAGAAGATCAGAGGGATACAGTAAACCTGAAGTGAAGCAACGGAATCTATAACTAGTATCACAGGAATGGTTCAAAACATAGACAGTAAGAAGAGCAAATCTTCTTGTACTTGAGTCGGCATTGTGCCTTTTGTATTTAATGCCGATGCAATTTCTGTGTTTCATCGTCATTAAGAAGGTCAGAGAGATACAGTAAACCTGAAGTGAAGCATCGGAACCTATAACTAGTTTCACCGGAATGGTTCAAAACATAGACAATAGAAAGAGTCAGTCTTCTTGTACTTCAGTCGGCATTGTGCCTTTTGTATTTAATTCCGAAGCAAATTCTGTGTTTCATCGTCAAAAAGAAGGTCAGAGGGATACAGTAAACCTGAAGTGAAGCATTGGAATCTATGACTAGTGTCACAGGAAAGGTGCAAAACATAGACAGTAAGAAGAGTCGGTTTTCTTGTACTTAAGTCGGCATTGTGCCTTTTGTATTTAATTCCGATGCAATTTCTGTGTGTCATCGTCAAGAAGGAGGTCACAGGGATACAGTAGACCTGAAGTGAAGCATCGGAATCTATAACTAGTGTCATAGGAATGGTTCAAATCATAAACAGTAAGAAGAGTCAGTTTTCTTGTACTTAAGACGGCATTGTGCCTTTTGTATTTAATTCCGATGCAATTTCTGTGCTTCATCGTCAATAAGAAGGTCAGCTGGATACAGTAAACTTGAAGTGAAGCATCGGAATCTATAACTAGTGTCACAGGAATGGTTCAAATCATAGACAGTAAGAAGAGCCAGTCTTCTAGAACATGAGTCGGCGTTGTGCCTTTTGTATTTAATTCCGATGAATTTTCTGTGTTTGATCGTCAATAAGAAGGTCAGAGGGATACAGTAAACCTGAGGTGAAGCATCGGAATCTATTACTAGTGTCACAGGAATGGTTTAAAAGCATAGACTGTAAGAAGAGTCAGTCTTCTTGTACTTACGTCTGCATTGTGCCTTTTGTATTTAATTAAGATGCAATATCTGTGTTTCATCGTCAACAATAAGGTCAGAGGGATACAGTAAACCTGAAGCGAAGCAACGGAATCTATAACTAGGGTCACAGGAATGGTTCAAAACATAGACAGTAAGAAGAGTCAGTCTTCTTGTACTTAAGTCGTCATTGTGCCTTTTGTATTCAATTAAGATGCAATTTCTGTGTTTCATCGTCAATAAGGAGGACAGAGGGATACAGTAAACCTGAAGTGCAGCATAGGAATCTATACCTAGTGTCACAGGAATGGTTCAAAACATAGACAGTAAGAAGAGCCAGTGTTCTTGTACTTGAGTCGGCATTGTGCCTTTTGTATTTAATTCCGATGCAATTTCTGTGTTTCATCGTCAATAAGAAGGTCAGCTGGATACAGTAAGCCTGAAGTGAAGCATCGGAATCTGTAACTAGTGTCACAGGAATGGTTAAAAACATAGACAGTAAGAAGAGTTAGTTTTCTTGTACTTATGTGTGGCATTGTGACTTATAAATTTAATTTCGATGCAATTTCTGTGTTTCATCGTCAATACGAAGGTCAGCTGTATACAGTAAACCTGAAGTGAAGCATCGGATTATATAACTAGTGTCACACAAATGGTTCAAAACATAAAAAGTAAGAAGAGTCAGTCTTCTTGTGCTTAAGTCGGCATTGTGCCTTTTGTATTTAATTCCGATGGAATTTCTGTGCTTCATCGTCAATAAGAAGGTCAGCTGGATACAGTAAACTTGAAGTGAAGCATCGGAATCTATAACTAGTGTCACAGGAATGGTTCAAAACATAGACAGTAAGAAGAGACTGTCTTCTTGAACATGAGTCGGCATTGTGCCTTCTGTATTTATTTCCGATGAATTTTCTGTGTTTGATCGTCAATAAGAAGGTCAGAGGGATACAGTAAAGCTGAGGTGAAGCATCGGAATCTATTACTAGTGCCACACGAATGGTTCAAAACATAGACAGTAAGAAGAGTCAGTCTTCTTGTACTTACGTCTGCATTGTGCCTTTTGCACTTAATTAAGATGCAATATCTGTGTTTCATCGTCAATAATAAGGTCAGAGGGATACAGTAAAACTGAAGTGAAGCATCGGAATCTATAACTAGTGTCACAGGAATGGTTCAAAACATAGACAGTAAGAAGAGTCAGTCTTCTTGTACTTAAGTCGGCATTGTGATTTTTGTATTTAATTAAGATGCAAATTCTGTGTTTCATCTTCAATGAGAAGGTGAAAGGGATACAGTAAACCTGAAGTGAAGCATCGGAATATATAACTAGTGTCACACAAATGGTTCAAAACATAGAAAGTAAGAAGAGTCAGTCTTCTTGTACTTAAGTCGGCATTGTGCCTTTTGTATTTAATTGCGATGCAATTTCTGTGCTTCATCGTCAATAAGAAGGTCAGCTGGATCCAGTAAACCTGAAGTGAAGCATCGGAATCTATAACTAGTGTCACAGGAATGGTTCAAAACATAGGCAGTAAGAAGAGCCAGTCTTCTTGAACATGAGTCGGCATTGTGCCTTTGTATTTAATTCCGATGAATTTTCTGTGTTTGATCGTCAATAAGAAGGTCAGAGGGATAGTGTAAACCTGAAGTGAAGCATCGGAATCTATAACTAGTGTCACAGGAATGGTTCAAACCATAGACAGTAAAAAGAGACAGTGTTCTTGTACTTAAATAGCCATTGTGCCTTTTGTGTTTAATTAAGATGCATTTTCGGTGTTTCATCGTCAATAAGAAGGTCAGAGGGATACAGTAAACCTGAAGTGAAGCATCGGAATCTGTAACTAGTGTCACAGGAATGGTTCAAAACATAGGCAGTAAGAAGAGCCAGTCTTCTTGAACATGAGTCGGCATTGTGCCTTTGTATTTAATTCCGATGAATTTTCTGTGTTTGATCGTCAATAAGAACGTCAGAGGGATACAGTAAACCTGAGGTGAGCATCGGAATCTATTACTTGTATCACAGGAATGGTTCAAAGCATAGGCAGTAAGAAGAGCCAGTCTTCTTGTACTTGAGTCGGCATTGTGCCTTTTGTATTTAATTCCATTGAAATTTCTGTGTTTGATCGTCAATAGAAAGGTCAGAGAGATACAGTAAACCTGAAGTGAAACATCGGAATCTATAACTAGTGTCACAGGAATGGTAGAAAACATTGACAGTAGGAAGAGTCAGTCTTCTTATACTTAAGTGGGCATTGTGCCTTTTGTATTTAATTAAGATGCAATTTCTGTGTTTCATCGTCAATAAGAAGGTCAGAGGGATACAGTAAAACTGAAGTGAAGCATCGGAATCTATAAGTAGTGTCACAGGAGTGGTTCAAAACATAGACAGTAAGAAGAGTCAGTCGTCTTGTACTTAAGTCGGCATTGTGCTTTTTGTATTTAATTAAGATGCAAATTCTGTGTTTCATCTTCAATAAGAAGGTGAAAGGGATGCAGTAAACCTGAAGTGAAGCATGAAATCTATAACTAGTGTCACAGAAAAGGTTCAAAACGTAGACAGTAATAAGAGTCAGTCCTCTTGTACTTAAATCGGCATTGTGCCTTTTGTATATAATTCCGATGCAATTTCTGTGTTTCATCGTCAATAAGACGCTCAGAGGGATACATTAAACCTGAAGTGAAGCTTCGGAATCTATAACTAGTGTCACAGGAATGGTTCAAAACATAGACAGTAAGAAGAGTCAGTTTTCTTGTACTTAAGTCGGCATTGTGCCTTTTGTATTTAATTCCGACGCAATTTCTGTGATTCATCCTCAATAAGAAGGTCAGAGGGATACTGTAAACCTGAAGTGAAGCATCGGAATCTATAACTAGTGTCTCAGGAATGGTTCAAATCATAGACAGTAAGAAGAGTCAGTCTTTTTGTACTTAATTCGGCATTGTGCCTTTTGTATTTAATTCTGATGCCATATCTGTGTTTCATCGTCAACAAGAAAGTCAGAGGGATACAGTAAGCCTGAAGTGAAGCATCGGAATCTATAACTAGGGTCACAGGATTGGTTCAAATCATAGACAGTAAGAAGAGTTAGTTTTCTTGTACTTATGTCGGCATTGTGACTCATGAATTTAATTCCGATGCAATTTCTGTGAATCATCGTCAATAAGAAGGTCAGCAGGATACAGTAAACCTGAAGTTAAGCATCGGAATATATAACTAGTGTCACAGGAATGATTCAAAACATAGACAGTAAGAAGAGTCAGTCTTCTAGTACTTAAGTCGGCATTGTGCTTTTTGTATTTAATTCCGATGCAATTTCTGTGTTTCATCGTCAATAAGGAGGTCAGCTGGATACAGTAAACCTGAAGGGAAGCATCGGAATCTATAACTAGTGCCACAGGAATGGTTCAAAACATAGGCAGTAAGAAGAGCAAGTCTTGTTGTAATTGAGTCGGCATTGTGCCTTTTGTATTTAATTCCGATGAATTTTCTGTGTTTGATCGTCAATAGGATGGTCAGAGGGATACAGTAAACCTGAAGTGAAGCATCGGAATCTATAACTAGTTTCACAGGAATGGTAGAAAACATTCACAGTAGGAAGGGTCAGCCTTCTTGTACTTATGTCGGCATTGTGCCGTTTTTATTTAATTAAGATGCAATTTCTGTGTTTCATCGTCAATAAGGAGGTCAGAGGGATACAGAAAATCTGAAGTGAAGCATCGGAATGTATAACTAGTGTCACAGGAATGGTTCAAAACATAGACAGTAGGAAGAGTCAGTATTCTTGTACTTAAGTCGGCATTGTGCTTTTTGTATTTCATTCCGATGCAATTTCTGTGTTTCATCGTCAATAAGAAGGTGATCCGGATACAGTAAACCTGAAGTGAAGCATCGGAATCTATAACTAGTGTCACAGGAATGGTTCAAAACATAGGCAGTAAGAAGAGCCAGTCTTCTTGAACATGAGTCAGCATTGTGCCTTTTGTATTTAATTCCGATGAATTTTCTGTGTTTGATCGTCAATAGGAAGTCAGAGGGATACAGTAAACCTGAGGTGAAGCATCGGAATCTATTAATAGTGTCACAGGAATGGTTCAAAACATAGACAGTAAGAAGAGTCAGTCTTCTTGTACTTACGTCTGCATTGTACCTTTTGTATTTATTTAAGATGCAATATCTGGGTTTCATCGTCAATAATAAGGTCAGAGGGATACTGTAAACCTGAAGTGAAGCATCGCAATCTATAACTAGTGTCATAGGAATGGTTCAAAACATATACAGTAAGAAGAGTCAGTCTTCGTGTACTTAAGTCGGCATTGTGCCTTTTGTATTTAATTCCGATGCAATTTCTGTGTTTCATCGTCAATAGTATCTCGGAGGGATACATTAAACCCGAAGTTAAGCATCGGAATCTATAACTAGTGTCACAGGAATGGTTCGATACATAGACAGTAAGAAGAGTCCGTTGTCTTGTGCCTATTGTATTTAATTCCGATGCAATTTCTGTGTTTCATCGTCAATAAGAAGGTCAGAGGGATACAGTAAACCTGAAGTGAAGCATCGGAATCTTTAACTAGTGTCACAGGAATGGTTCAAAACATAGACAGTAAGAAGAGTCAGTCTTTTTGTACTTAAGTCGGCATTGTGCATTTAGTATTTAATTCCGATGGAATTTCTGTGTTTCATCGTCAATACGAAGGTCAGAGGGATACAGTAAACCTGAAGTTAAGCATCGGAATCTATAACTAGTGTTACAGGATTGGTTCAAAACATAGCCGGTAGGAAGAGCCAGTCTTCTTGTACTTGAGTCGGCATTGTGCCTGTTGTATTTAATTCCGTTGCAATTTCTGTGTTTCATCGTCAATAAGAAGGTCAGCTGGATACAGTAAGCCTGAAGTGAAGCATCGGAATCTGTAACTAGTGTCACAGGAATGGTTAAAAACATAGACAGTAAGAAGAGTTAGTTTTCTTGTACTTATGTGTGGCATTGTGACTTATAAATTTAATTTCGATGCAATTTCTGTGTTTCATCGTCAATACGAAGGTCAGCTGTATACAGTAAACCTGAAGTGAAGCATCGGATTATATAACTAGTGTCACACAAATGGTTCAAAACATAAAAAGTAAGAAGAGTCAGTCTTCTTGTGCTTAAGTCGGCATTGTGCCTTTTGTATTTAATTCCGATGGAATTTCTGTGCTTCATCGTCAATAAGAAGGTCAGCTGGATACAGTAAACTTGAAGTGAAGCATCGGAATCTATAACTAGTGTCACAGGAATGGTTCAAAACATAGACAGTAAGAAGAGACTGTCTTCTTGAACATGAGTCGGCATTGTGCCTTTTGTATTTATTTCCGATGAATTTTCTGTGTTTGATCGTCAATAAGAAGGTCAGAGGGATACAGTAAAGCTGAGGTGAAGCATCGGAATCTATTACTAGTGTAACACGAATGGTTCAAACATAGACAGTAAGAAGAGTCAGTCTTCTTGTCCTTACGTCTGCATTGTGCCTTTTGCATTTAATTAAGATGCAATATCTGTGTTTCATCGTCAATAATAAGGTCAGAGGGATACAGTAAAACTGAAGTGAAGCATCGGAATCTATAACTAGTGTCACAGGAATGGTTCAAAACATAGACAGTAAGAAGAGTCAGTCTTCTTGTACTTAAGTCGGCATTGTGCCTTTTGTATTTAATTAAGATGCAAATTCTGTGTTTCATCTTCAATGAGAAGGTGAAAGGGATACAGTAAACCTGAAGTGAAGCATCGGAATATATAACTAGTGTCACACAAATGGTTCAAAACATAGAAAGTAAGAAGAGTCAGTCTTCTTGTACTTAAGTCGGCATTGTGCCTTTTGTATTTAATTGCGATGCAATTTCTGTGCTTCATCGTCAATAAGAAGGTCAGCTGGATCCAGTAAACCTGAAGTGAAGCATCGGAATCTATAACTAGTGTCACAGGAATGGTTCAAAACATAGACAGTAAGAAGAGCCAGTCTTCTTGTACCAGAGCCGGCATTGTGCCTTTTGTATTTAATTCCGATGAATTTTCTGTGTTTGATCGTCAATAAGAAGGTCAGAGGGATAGTGTAAACCTGAAGTGAAGCATCGGAATCTATAACTAGTGTCACAGGAATGGTTCAAACCATAGACAGTAAAAAGAGACAGTGTTCTTGTACTTAAATAGCCATTGTGCCTTTTGTGTTTCATTAAGATGCATTTTCGGTGTTTCATCGTCAATAAGAAGGTCAGAGGGATACAGTAAACCTGAAGTGAAGCATCGGAATCTGTAACTAGTGTCACAGGAATGGTTCAAAACATAGGCAGTAAGAAGAGCCAGTCTTCTTGAACATGAGTCGGCATTGTGCCTTTGTATTTAATTCCGATGAATTTTCTGTGTTTGATCGTCAATAACAACGTCAGAGGGATACAGTAAACCTGAGGTGAGCATCGGAATCTATTACTTGTATCACAGGAATGGTTCAAAGCATAGGCAGTAAGAAGAGCCAGTCTTCTTGTACTTGAGTCGGCATTGTGCCTTTTGTATTTAATTCCATTTAAATTTCTGTGTTTGATCGTCAATAGAAAGGTCAGGGAGATACAGTAAACCTGAAGTGAAACATCGGAATCTATAACTAGTGTCACAGGAATGGTAGAAAACATTGACAGTAGGAAGAGTCAGTCTTCTTATACTTAAGTGGGCATTGTGCCTTTTGTATTTAATTAAGATGCAATTTCTGTGTTTCATCGTCAATAAGAAGGTCAGAGGGATACAGTAAAACTGAAGTGAAGCATCGGAATCTATAAGTAGTGTCACAGGAGTGGTTCAAAACATAGACAGTAAGAAGAGTCAGTCGTCTTGTACTTAAGTCGGCATTGTGCTTTTTGTATTCAATTAAGATGCAAATTCTGTGTTTCATCTTCAATAAGAAGGTGAAAGGGATGCAGTAAACCTGAAGTGAAGCATGAAATCTATAACTAGTGTCACAGAAAAGGTTCAAAACGTAGACAGTAATAAGAGTCAGTCCTCTTGTACTTAAATCGGCATTGTGATTTTGGATATAATTCCGATGCAATTTCTGTGTTTCATCGTCAATAAGAAGCTCAGAGGGATACATTAAACCTGAAGTGAAGCATCGGAATCTATAACTAGTGTCACAGGAATGGTTCAAAACATAGACAGTAAGAAGAGTCAGTTTTCTTGTACTTAAGTCGGCATTGTGCCTTTTGTATTTAATTCCGACGCAATTTCTGTGATTCATCCTCAATAAGAAGGTCAGAGGGATACTGTAAACCTGAAGTGAAGCATCGGAATCTATAACTAGTGTCTCAGGAATGGTTCAAAACATAGACAGTAAGAAGAGTCAGTCTTTTTGTACTTAATTCGGCATTGTGCCTTTTGTATTTAATTCTGATGCAATATCTGTGTTTCATCGTCAACAAGAAAGTCAGAGGGATACAGTAAGCCTGAAGTGTAGCATCGGAATCTATAACTAGGGTCACAGGATTGGTTCAAATCATAGACAGTAAGAAGAGTTAGTTTTCTTGTACTTATGTCGGCATTGTGACTCATGAATTTAATTCCGATGCAATTTCTGTGAATCATCGTCAATAAGAAGGTCAGCAGGATACAGTAAACCTGAAGTTAAGCATCGGAATATATAACTAGTGTCACAGGAATGATTCAAAACATAGACAGTAAGAAGAGTCAGTCTTCTAGTACTTAAGTCGGCATTGTGCTTTTTGTATTTAATTCCGATGCAATTTCTGTGTTTCATCGTCAATAAGGAGGTCAGCTGGATACAGTAAACCTGAAGGGAAGCATCGGAATCTATACCTAGTGCCACAGGAATGGTTCAAAACATAGGCAGTAAGAAGAGCAAGTCTTGTTGTAATTGAGTCGGCATTGTGCCTTTTGTATTTAATTCCGATGAATTTTCTGTGTTTGATCGTCAATAGGATGGTCAGAGGGATACAGTAAACCTGAAGTGAAGCATCGGAATCTATAACTAGTTTCACAGGAATGGTAGAAAACATTCACAGTAGGAAGGGTCAGCCTTCTTGTACTTATGTCGGCATTGTGCCGTTTTTATTTAATTAAGATGCAATTTCTGTGTTTCATCGTCAATAAGGAGGTCAGAGGGATACAGAGAATCTGAAGTGAAGCATCGGAATGTATAACTAGTGTCACAGGAATTGTTCAAAACATAGACAGTAGGAAGAGTCAGTATTCTTGTACTTAAGTCGGCATTGTGCCTTTTGTATTTCATTCCGATGCAATTTCTGTGTTTCATCGTCAATAAGAAGGTGATCCGGATACAGTAAACCTGAAGTGAAGCATCGGAATCTATAACTAGTGTCACAGGAATGGTTCAAAACATAGGCAGTAAGAAGAGCCAGTCTTCTTGAACATGAGTCAGCATTGTGCCTTTTTATTTAATTCCGATGAATTTTCTGTGTTTGATCGTCAATAGGAAGTCAGAGGGATACAGTAAACCTGAGGTGAAGCATCGGAATCTATTAATAGTGTCACAGGAATGGTTCAAAACATAGACAGTAAGAAGAGTCAGTCTTCTTGTACTTACGTCTGCATTGTACCTTTTGTATTTATTTAAGATGCAATATCTGGGTTTCATCGTCAATAATAAGGTCAGAGGGATACTGTAAACCTGAAGTGAAGCATCGCAATCTATAACTAGTGTCATAGGAATGGTTCAAAACATAGACAGTAAGAAGAGTCAGTCTTCTTGTACTTAAGTCGGCATTGTGCCTTTTGTATTTAATTCCGATGCAATTTCTGTGTTTCATCGTCAATAGTATCTCAGAGGGATACATTAAACCCGAAGTTAAGCATCGGAATCTATAACTAGTGTCACAGGAATGGTTCGATACATTGACAGTAAGAAGAGTCCGTTGTCTTGTGCCTATTGTATTTAATTCCGATGCAATTTCTGTGTTTCATCGTCAATAAGAAGGTCAGAGGGATACAGTAAACCTGAAGTGAAGCATCGGAATCTTTAACTAGTGTCACAGGAATGGTTCAAAACATAGACAGTAAGAAGAGTCAGTCTTTTTGTACTTAAGTCGGCATTGTGCATTTAGTATTTAATTCCGATGGAATTTCTGTGTTTCATCGTCAATACGAAGGTCAGAGGGATACAGTAAACCTGAAGTTAAGCATCGGAATCTATAACTAGTGTCACAGGATTGGTTCAAAACATAGCCGGTAGGAAGAGCCAGTCTTCTTGTACTTGAGTCGGCATTGTGCCTGTTGTATTTAATTCCGTTGCAATTTCTGTGTTTCATCGTCAATAAGAAGGTCAGCTGGATACAGTAAGCCTGAAGTGAAGCATCGGAATCTGTAACTAGTGTCACAGGAATGGTTAAAAACATAGACAGTAAGAAGAGTTAGTTTTCTTGTACTTATGTGTGGCATTGTGACTTATAAATTTAATTTCGATGCAATTTCTGTGTTTCATCGTCAATACGAAGGTCAGCTGTATACAGTAAACCTGAAGTGAAGCATCGGATTATATAACTAGTGTCACACAAATGGTTCAAAACATAAAAAGTAAGAAGAGTCAGTCTTCTTGTGCTTAAGTCGGCATTGTGCCTTTTGTATTTAATTCCGATTGAATTTCTGTGCTTCATCGTCAATAAGAAGGTCAGCTGGATACAGTAAACTTGAAGTGAAGCATCGGAATCTATAACTAGTGTCACAGGAATGGTTCAAAACATAGACAGTAAGAAGAGACTGTCTTCTTGAACATGAGTCGGCATTGTGCCTTTTGTATTTATTTCCGATGAATTTTCTGTGTTTGATCGTCAATAAGAAGGTCAGAGGGATACAGTAAAGCTGAGGTGAAGCATCGGAATCTATTACTAGTGCCACACGAATGGTTCAAAACATAGACAGTAAGAAGAGTCAGTCTTCTTGTACTTACGTCTGCATTGTGCCTTTTGCATTTAATTAAGATGCAATATCTGTGTTTCATCGTCAATAATAAGGTCAGAGGGATACAGTAAAACTGAAGTGAAGCATCGGAATCTATAACTAGTGTCACAGGAATGGTTCAAAACATAGACAGTAAGAAGAGTCAGTCTTCTTGTACTTAAGTCGGCATTGTGCCTTTTGTATTTAATTAAGATGCAAATTCTGTGTTTCATCTTCAATGAGAAGGTGAAAGGGATACAGTAAACCTGAAGTGAAGCATCGGAATATATAACTAGTGTCACACAAATGGTTCAAAACATAGAAAGTAAGAAGAGTCAGTCTTCTTGTACTTAAGTCGGCATTGTGCCTTTTGTATTTAATTGCGATGCAATTTCTGTGCTTCATCGTCAATAAGAAGGTCAGCTGGATCCAGTAAACCTGAAGTGAAGCATCGGAATCTATAACTAGTGTCACAGGAATGGTTCAAAACATAGACAGTAAGAAGCGCCAGTCTTCTTGTACCTGAGCCGGCATTGTGCCTTTTGTATTTAATTCCGATGAATTTTCTGTGTTTGATCGTCAATAAGAAGGTCAGAGGGATAGTGTAAACCTGAAGTGAAGCATCGGAATCAATAACTAGTGTGACAGGAATGGTTCAAACCATAGACAGTAAAAAGAGACAGTTTTCTTGTACTTAAATAGCCATTGTGCCTTTTGTGTTTAATTAAGATGCATTTTCGGTGTTTCATCGTCAATAAGAAAGTCAGAGGGATACAGTAACCCTGAAGTGAAGCATCGGAATCTGTAACTAGTGTCACAGGAATGGTTCAAAACATAGGCAGTAAGAAGAGCCAGTCTTCTTGAACATGAGTCGGCATTGTGCCTTTGTATTTAATTCCGATGAATTTTCTGTGTTTGATCGTCAATAAGAACGTCAGAGGGATACAGTAAACCTGAGGTGAAGCATCGGAATCTATTAATAGTGTCACAGGAATGGTTCAAAACATAGACAGTAAGAAGAGTCAGTCTTCTTGTACTTACGTCTGCATTGTACCTTTTGTATTTATTTAAGATGCAATATCTGGGTTTCATCGTCAATAATAAGGTCAGAGGGATACTGTAAACCTGAAGTGAAGCATCGCAATCTATAACTAGTGTCATAGGAATGGTTCAAAACATAGACAGTAAGAAGAGTCAGTCTTCTTGTACTTAAGTCGGCATTGTGCCTTTTGTATTTAATTCCGATGCAATTTCTGTGTTTCATCGTCAATAGTATCTCAGAGGGATACATTAAACCCGAAGTTAAGCATCGGAATCTATAACTAGTGTCACAGGAATGGTTCGATACATAGACAGTAAGAAGAGTCCGTTGTCTTGTGCCTATTGTATTTAATTCCGATGCAATTTCTGTGTTTCATCGTCAATAAGAAGGTCAGAGGGATACAGTAAACCTGAAGTGAAGCATCGGAATCTTTAACTAGTGTCACAGGAATGGTTCAAAACATAGACAGTAAGAAGAGTCAGTCTTTTTGTACTTAAGTCGGCATTGTGCATTTAGTATTTATTTCCGATGGAATTTCTGTGTTTCATCGTCAATACGAAGGTCAGAGGGATACAGTAAACCTGAAGTTAAGCATCGGAATCTATAACTAGTGTCACAGGATTGGTTCAAAACATAGCCGGTAGGAAGAGCCAGTCTTCTTGTACTTGAGTCGGCATTGTGCCTGTTGTATTTAATTCCGTTGCAATTTCTGTGTTTCATCGTCAATAAGAAGGTCAGAGGGATACAGTAAACCTGAAGTGAAGCAACCGGATCTATAACTAGTCTCACAGGAATGGTTCAAAGCATAGACAGTAAGAAGAGCCAGTATTCTTTTACTTGAGTCGGCATTGTGCCTTTTGTATTTAATTGCGATGAAATTTCTGTGTTTGATCGTCAATGGGAAGGTCAGAGGGATACAGTAAACTTGAAGTGAAGCATCGGAATCTATAACTAGTGTCACTGGAATGGTTCAAAACATAGACAGTAAGAATCGTCAGTCTTCTTGTACTTAAGTCGGCATTGTGCCTTTTGTATTCAATTAAGATGCAATTTCTGTGTTTCATCGTCAATAAGGAGGTCAGAGGGATACAGTAATCCTGAATAGAAGCATAGGAATCTATAACTAGTGTCACAGGAATGGTTCAAAACATAGACAGTAAGAAGAGCCAGTCTTCTTGTACTTGAGTCGGCATTGTGCATTTTGTATTTAATGCCGATGCAATTTCAGTGTTTCATCGTCAATATGAAGGTCAGAGGGATACAGTAAACCTGAAGTGAAGCATCGGAATCTATAACTAGTGTCACAGGAATGGTTCTATACATACAGAGTAAGAAGAGTCAGTCTTTTTGTACTTAAGTCGGCATTGTGCCTTTTGTATTTAATTCCGATGCAATTTCTGTGTTTCATCGTCAATAAGATGATCAGAGGGATACAGTAAACCTGAAGTGAAGCATCGGAACCTATAACTAGTTTCACCGGAATGGTTCAAAACATAGACAATAGCAAGAGTCAGTCTTTTTGTACTTCAGTCCCCATTATGCCTTTTGTATTTCATTCCGATGCAATCTCTGTGTTTCATCGTCAAAAAGAAGGTCACAGGGATACAGTAGACCTGAAGTGAAGCATCGGAATATATAACTAGTGTCACAGGAATGGTTCAAAACATAGACAGTAAGAAGACCAAATCTTCTTGTACTTGAGTCGGCATTGTGCCTTTTGTATTAAATGCCGATGCAATTTCTGTGTTTCATCGTCATTAAGAAGGTCAGAGAGATACAGTAAACCTGAAGTGAAGCATCGGAACCTATAACTAGTTTCACCGGAATGGTTCAAATCATAGACAATAGAAAGAGTCAGTCTTCTTGTACTTCAGTCGGCATTGTGCCTTTTGTATTTAATTCCGAAGCAATTTCTGTGTTTCATCGTCAAAAGAAGGTCAGAGGGATACAGTAAACCTGAAGTGAAGCATTGGAATCTATGACTAGTGTCACAGGAAAGGTGCAAAACATAGACAGTAAGAATAGTCGGTTTTCTTGTACTTAAGTCGGCATTGTGCCTTTTGTATTTAATTCCGATGCAATTTCTGTGTGTCATCGTCAAGAAGGAGGTCACAGGGATACAGTAGACCTGAAGTGAAGCATCGGAATCTATAACTAGTGTCACAGGAATGGTTCAAATCATAAACAGTAAGAAGAGTCAGATTTCTTGTACTTAAGACGGCATTGTGCCTTTTGTATTTAATTCCGATGCAATTTCTGTGCTTCATCGTCAATAAGAAGGTCAGCTGGATACAGTAAACTTGAAGTGAAGCATCGGAATCTATAACTAGTGTCACAGGAATGGTTCAGAACGTAGACAGTAAGAAGAGCCAGTCTTCTAGAACATGAGTCGGCGTTGTGCCTTTTGTATTTAATTCCGATGAATTTTCTGTGTTTGATCGTCAATAAGAAGGTCAGAGGGATACAGTAAACCTGAGGTGAAGCATCGGAATCTATTACTAGTGTCACAGGAATGGTTTAAAAGCATAGACTGTAAGAAGAGTCAGTCTTCTTGTACTTACGTCTGCATTGTGCCTTTTGTATTTAATTAAGATGCAATATCTGTGTTTCATCGTCAACAATACGGTCAGAGGGATACAGTAAACCTGAAGCGAAGCAACGGAATCTATAACTAGGGTCACAGGAATGGTTCAAAGCATAGACAGTAAGAAGAGTCAGTATTCTTGTACTTAAGTCGGCATTTTGCCTTTTGTATTTAATTCCGATGCTATTTCTGTGTTTCATGGTCAATAAGAAGGTCAGCTGGATACAGTAAACCTGAAATGAAGCATCGGAATCTATAACTAGTGACACAGGAGTGGTTCAAAACATAGACAGTAAGAATCGTCAGTCTTCTTGTACTTAAGTCGTCATTGTGCCTTTTGTATTCAATTAAGATGCAATTTCTGTGTTTCATCGTCAATAAGGAGGACAGAGGGATACAGTAAACCTGAAGTGCAGCATAGGAATCTATACCTAGTGTCACAGGAATGGTTCAAATCATAGACAGTAAGAAGAGCCAGTGTTCTTGTACTTGAGTCGGCATTGTGCCTTTTGTATTTAATTCCGATGCAATTTCTGTGTTTCATCGTCAATAAGAAGGTCAGCTGGATACAGTAAGCCTGAAGTGAAGCATCGGAATCTGTAACTAGTGTCACAGGAATGGTTAAAAACATAGACAGTAAGAAGAGTCAGTTTTCTTGTACTTATGTCGGCATTGTGACTTATAAATTTAATTTCGATGCAATTTCTGTGTTTCATTGTCAATACGAAGGTCAGCTGTATACAGTAAACCTGAAGTGAAGCATCGGATTATATAACTAGTGTCACACAAATGGTTCAAAACATAAAAAGTAAGAAGAGTCAGTCTTCTTGTGCTTATGTCGGCATTGTGCCTTTTGTATTTAATTCCGATGGAATTTCTGTGCTTCATCGTCAATAAGAAGGTCAGCTGGATACAGTAAACTTGAAGTGAAGCATCGGAATCTATAACTAGTGTCACAGGAATGGTTCAAAACATAGACAGTAAGAAGAGACTGTCTTCTTGAACATGAGTCGGCATTGTGCCTTTTGTATTTATTTCCGATGAATTTTCTGTGTTTGATCGTCAATAAGAAGGTCAGAGGGATACAGTAAAGCTAAGGTGAAGCATCGGAATCTATTACTAGTGCCACACGAATGGTTCAAAACATTGACAGTAAGAAGAGTCAGTCTTCTTGTACTTACGTCTGCATTGTGCCTTTTGCATTTAATTAAGATGCAATATCTGTGTTTCATCGTCAATAATAAGGTCAGAGGGATACAGTAAAACTGAAGTGAAGCATCGGAATCTATAACTAGTGTCACAGGAATGGTTCAAAACATAGACAGTAAGAAGAGTCAGTCTTCTTGTACTTAAGTCGGCATTGTGCCTTTTGTATTTAATTAAGATGCAAATTCTGTGTTTCATCTTCAATGAGAAGGTGAAAGGGATATAGTAAACCTGAAGTGAAGCATGGAATCTATAACTAGTGTCACACGAAAGGTTCAGAACATAGACAGTAATAAGACTCAGTCTTCTTGTACTTATGTCGGCATTGTGCCTTTTGCATAAAATTCCGATGCAATTTCTATGTTTCATCGTCAATAAGAAGCTAAGAGGGATACATTAAACCTGAAGTGAAGCATCGGAATCTATAACTAGTGTCAAAGGAATGGTTCAAAACATAGACAGTAAGAAGAGTCAGTTTTCTTGTACTTAAGTCGGCATTTTGCCTTTTGTATTTAATTCGGATGCAATTTCTGTGTTTCATCGTCAATAAGAAGGTCAGCTGGATACAGTAAACCTGAAATGAAACATCGGAATCTTTAACTAGTGCCACAGAAATGGTTCAAAACATAGACAGTAAGAATCGTCAGTCTTCTTGTACTTAAGTCGGCATTGTGCCTTTTGTATATAATTCCGGTGCAATTTCTGTGTTTCATTGTCAATCCGAAGGTCAGCTGTATACAGTAAACCTGAAGTGAAGCATCGGAATATATAACTAGTGTCACACAAATGGTTCAAAACATAGAAAGTAAGAAGAGTCAGTCTTCTTGTACTTTAGTCGGCATTGTGCCTTTTGTATTTAATTGCGATGCAATTTCTGTGCTTCATCGTCAATAAGAAGGTCAGCTGGATCCAGTAAACCTGAAGTGAAGCATCGGAATCTATAACTAGTGTCACAGGAATGGTTCAAACCATAGACAGTAAAAAGAGACAGTGTTCTTGTACTTAAATAGCCATTGTGCCTTTTGTGTTTAATTAAGATGCATTTTCGGTGTTTCATCGTCAATAAGAAGGTCAGAGGGATACAGTAAAACTGAAGTGAAGCATCGGAATCTATAAGTAAAGTCACAGGAGTGGTTCAAAACATAGACAGTAAGAAGAGTCAGTCGTCTTGTACTTAAGTCGGCATTGTGCTTTTTGTATTTAATTAAGATGCAAATTCTGTGTTTCATCTTCAATAAGAAGGTGAAAGGGATGCAGTAAACCTGAAGTGAAGCATGAAATCTATAACTAGTGTCACAGAAAAGGTTCAAAACGTAGACAGTAATAAGAGTCAGTCCTCTTGTACTTAAGTCGGCATTGTGCCTTTTGTATAAACTTCCGATGCAATTTCTGTGTTTCATCCTCAATAAGAAGGTCAGAGGGATACAGTAAACCTGAAGTGAAGCATCGGAATCTATAACTAGTGTCTCAGGAATGGTTCAAAACATAGACAGTAAGAAGAGTCAGTCTTTTTGTACTTAATTCGGCATTGTGCCTTTTGTATTTAATTCTGATGCAATATCTGTGTTTCATCGTCAACAAGAAAGTCAGAGGGATACAGCAAGCCTGAAGTGAAGCATCGGAATCTATAACTAGGGTCACAGGATTGGTTCAAATCATAGACAGTAAGAAGAGTTAGTTTTCTTGTACCTATGTCGGCATTGTGACTCATGAATTTAATTCCGATGCAATTTCTGTGAATCATCGTCAATAAGAAGGTCAGCAGGATACAGTAAACCTGAAGTTAAGCATCGGAATATATAACTAGTGTCACAGGAATGATTCAAAACATAGACAGTAAGAAGAGTCAGTCTTCTAGTACTTAAGTCGGCATTGTGCTTTTTGTATTTAATTCGATGCAATTTCTGTGCTTCATCGTCAATAAGAAGGTCAGCTGGATACAGTAAACCTGAAGTGAAGCATCGGAATCTATAACTAGTGTCACAGGAATGGTTCAAAACATAGACAGTAAGAAGAGCCAGTCCTCTTGTACTTGAGCCGGCATTGTGCCTTTTGTATTTAATTCCGATGAATTTTCTGTGTTTGATCGTCAATAAGAAGGTCAGAGACATACAGTAAACCTGAAGTAAAGCATCGGAATCTATATCTAGTGGCACAGGAATGGTTCAAACCATAGACAGTAAGAAGAGACAGTGTTCTTGTACTGAAGTCGGCAGTGTGCCTTTTGTATTTAATTAAGATGCAATTTCGGTGTTTCATCGTCAATGAGACGGTCAGAGGGATACAGTAAACCTGAAGTGAAACATCGGAATATATAACTAGTGTCACAGGAATGGTTCAAAACATAGACAGTAAGAAGACTCAGTCTTCTTGTACTTAAGTCGGCATTGTGCCTTTTGTATATAATTCCGATGCAATTTCTGTGTTTCATCGTCAATAAGAAGGTCAGCTGGATACAGTAAACCTGGAGGGAAGCATCGGAATCTATAACTAGTGCCACAGGAATGGTTCAAAACATAGGCCGTAAGAAGAGCAAGTCTTGTTGTAATTGAGTCGGCATTGTGCCTTTTGTATTTAATTCCGATGAATTTTCTGTGTTTGATCGTCAATAGGATGGTCAGAGAGATACAGTAAACCTGAAGTAAAGCATCGGAATCTATAACTAGTGTCACAGGAATGGTAGAAAACATTCACAGTAGGAAGAGTCAGCCTTCTTGTACTTATGTCGGCATTGTGCCGTTTTTATTTAATTAAGATGCAATTTCTGTGTTTCATCGTCAATAAGGAGGTCAGAGGGATACAGAAAATCTGAAGTGAAGCATCGGAATGTATAACTAGTGTCACAGGAATGGTTCAAAACATAGACAGTAGGAAGAGTCAGTATTCTTGTACTTAAGTCGGCATTGTGCCTTTTGTATTTCATTCCGATGCAATTTCTGTGTTTCATCGTCAATAAGAAGGTGATCCGGATACAGTAAACCTGAAGTGAAGCTTCGGAATCTATAACTAGTGTCACAGGAATGGTTCAAAACATAGGCAGTAAGAAGAGCCAGTCTTCTTGAACATGAGTCAGCTTTGTGCCTTTTGTATTTAATTCCGATGAATTTTCTGTGTTTGATCGTCAATAGGAAGTCAGAGGGATACAGTAAACCTGAGGTGAAGCATCGGAATCTATTAATAGTGTCACAGGAATGGTTCAAAACATAGACAGTAAGAAGAGTCAGTCTTCTTGTACTTACGTCTGCATTGTACCTTTTGTATTTATTTAAGATGCAATATCAGGGTTTCATCGTCAATAATAAGGTCAGAGGGATACTGTAAACCTGAAGTGAAGCATCGCAATCTATAACTAGTGTCATAGGAATGGTTCAAAACATAGACAGTAAGAAGAGTCAGTCTTCTTGTACTTAAGTCGGCATTGTGCCTTTTGTATTCAATTCCGATGCAATTTCTGTGTTTCATCGTCAATAGTATCTCAGAGGGATACATTAAACCCGAAGTTAAGCATCGGAATCTATAACTAGTGTCACAGGAATGGTTCGATACATAGACAGTAAGAAGAGTCCGTTGTCTTGTGCCTATTGTATTTAATTCCGATGCAATTTCTGTGTTTCATCGTCAATAAGAAGGTCAGAGGGATACAGTAAACCTGAAGTGAAGCATCGGAATCTTTAACTAGTGTCACAGGAATGGTTCAAAACATAGACAGTAAGAAGAGTCAGTCTTTTTGTACTTAAGTCGGCATTGTGCATTTAGTATTTAATTCCGATGGAATTTCTGTGTTTCATCGTCAATACGAAGGTCAGAGGGATACAGTAAACCTGAAGTTAAGCATCGGAATCTATAACTAGTGTCACAGGATTGGTTCAAAACATAGACAGTAGGAAGAGCCAGTCTTCTTGTACTTGAGTCGGCATTGTGCCTGTTGTATTTAATTCCGTTGCATCTTCTGTGTTTCATCGTCAATAAGAAGGTCAGAGGGATACAGTAAACCTGAAGTGAAGCAACCGAATCTATAACTAGTCTCACAGGAATGGTTCAAAGCATAGACAGTAAGAAGAGCCAGTATTCTTTTACTTGAGTCGGCATTGTGCCTTTTGTATTTATTTAATTGCGATGAAATTTCTGTGTTTGATCGTCAATGGCAAGGTCAGAGGGATACAGTAAACTTGAAGTGAAGCATCGGAATCTATAACTAGTGTCACTGGAATGGTTCAAAACATTGACAGTAAGAATCGTCAGTCTTCTTGTACTTAAGTCGGCATTGTGCCTTTTGTATTCAATTGAGATGCAATTTCTGTGTATCATCGTCAATAAGGAGGTCAGAGGAATACAGTAAACCTGAATAGAAGCATAGGAATCTATAACTAGTGTCACAGGAATGGTTCAAAACATAGACAGTAAGAAGAGCCAGTCTTCTTGTACTTGAGTCGGCATTGTGCCTTTTGTATTTAATGCCGATGCAATTTCAGTGTTTCATCGTCAATATGAAGGTCAGAGGGATACAGTAAACCTGAAGTGAAGCATCGGAATCTATAACTAGTGTCACAGGAATGGTTCTAAACATAGAGAGTAAGAAGAGTCATTTTTTTTGTACTTAAGTCGGCATTGTGCCTTTTGTATTTAATTCCGATGCAATTTCTGTGTTTCATCGTCAATAAGATGATCAGAGGAGATACAGTAAACCTGAATTGAAGCATCGGAACCTATAACTAGTTTCACCGGAATGGTTCAAAACATAGACAATAGCAAGAGTCAGTCTTTTTGTATTTCAGTCGGCATTATGCCTTTTGTATTTCATTCCGATGCAATTTCTGTGTTTCATCGCCAAAAAGAAGGTCACAGGGATACAGTAGACCTGAAGTGAAGCATCGGAATATATAACTAGTGTCACAGGAATGGTTCACAACATAGACAGTAAGAAGAGTCAGTCTTCTTGTACTTAAGTCGGCATTGTGCCTTTTGTATTTAATTAAGATGCAATTTCGGTGTTTCATCGTCAATAAGATGGTCAGAGGGAAACAGTAAACCTGAAGTGAAGCATCGGAATGTATAAGTAGTGCCAAAGGAATGGTTCGAAACATAGGCAGTAAGAAGAGCCAGTTTTCTTGTACTTGAGTCGGCATTGTGCCTTTTGTATTTAATTCTGATGGATTTTCTGTGTTAGATCGTCAATAGGAAGGTCAGAGGGATACAGAAAACCTGAAGTGAGGCATAGGAATCTATAACTAGTGTCACTGGAATGGTAGAAAACATTGACAGTAGGAAGGGTCAGTCTTCTTATACTTAAGACGGCATTGTGCTTTTTTATTTAATTAAGATGCTATTTCTGTGTTTCATCGTCAATAAGGAGGTCAGAGGGATACAGAAAACCTGAAGGGAAGCATCGGAATCTATAACTTGTGTCACAGGAATGGTTCAAATCATAGACAGTATGAAGAGTCAGTATTCTTGTACTTAAGTCGGCATTGTCCCTTTTGTATTTAATTCCGATGCAATTTCTGTGTTTCATCGACAATAAGAAGGTCAGCTGGATACAGTAAACCTGAAATGAAGCATCGGAATCTATAACTAGTGTTACAGGAATAATTCAAAACATAGACAGTAAGAATCGTGAGTCTTCTTGTACTTAAGTCGGCATTGTGCCTTTTGTATTCACTTAAGATGCCATTTCTGTGTTTCATCGTCAATAAGGAGGTCTGCGGGATACAGTAAACCTGAAGTGAAGCATAGGAATCTATAACTAGTGTCACAGGAAAAACATAGACAGTAAGATGAGCCAGTCTTCTTGTACTTGAGTCGGCATTGTGCCTTTTGTATTTAATTCCGATGCAATTTCTGTGTTTCATCTTCAATACGAAGGTCAGAGGGATACAGTAAACCTGAAGTGAAGCATCGGAATATATAACTAGTGCAGCAGGAATGGTTCAAACCATAGAGAGTAAGAAGAGTCAGTCTTTTTGCACTTAAGTCGGCATTGTGCCTTTTGTATTTAATTCAGATGAATTTTCTGTGTTTGAGCGACAATAAGAAGGTCAGAGGGATACCGTAAACATGAAGTGAAGCATCGGAATCTATAACTAGTGTCACAGGAATGGTTCAAAACATAGACAGTAAGAAGATCCAGTCTTCTTGTACTTGAGTCGGCATTGTGCCTTTTGTATTTAATTCCGATGCAATTTCTGTGTTTCATCGTCAATAAGGAGGTCAGCTGGATACAGTAAACCTGAAGTGAAGCATCGGAATATATAACTAGTGTCACAGGAATGGTTCACAACATAGACAGTAAGAAGAATCAGTCTTCTTGTACTTAAGTCGGCATTGTGCTTTTTGTATTTAATTCCGATGCAATTTCGGTCTTTCATCGTCAGTAAGATGGTCAGAGGGAAACAGTAAACCTGAAGTGAAGCATCGGAATATATAACCAGTGCCAAAGGAATGGTTCAAAACATATTCAGTAAGAAGACAAAGTATTCTTGTACTTGAGTCGGCATTGTGCCTTTTGTATTTAATTCCGATGGATTTTCTGTGTTTGATCGTCAATAGGAAGGTCAGAGGGATACAGAAAACCTGAAGTGAGGCATCGGAATCTATAACTAGTGCCACAGGAATGGTAGAAAACATTGACAGTAGGAAGGGTCCGTCTTCTTGTACTTAAGTCGGCATTGTGCCTTTTGTATTTAATCAAGATGCTATTTCTGTGTTTCATCGTCAATAAGGAGGTCAGAGGGATACAGAAAACCTGAAGGGAAGCATCGGAATCTATAACTAGTGTCACAGGAATGGTTCAAATCATAGACAGTAGGAAGAGTCAGTATTCTTGTACTTAAGTCGGCATTGTCGCTTTTGTATTTAATTCCGATGCTATTTCTGTGTTTCATCGTCAATAAGAAGGTCAGCTGGATACAGTAAACCTGAAATGAAGCGTCGGAATCTATAACTAGTGTCACAGGAATGGTTCAAAACATAGACAGTAAGAATCGTCAGTCTTCTTGTACTTAAGTCGGCATTGTGCCTTTTGTATTCGATTAAGATGCAATTTCTGTGTTTCATCGTCAATAAGGAGGTCTGCGGGATACAGTAAACCTGAAGTGAAGCATAGGAATCTATAACTAGTGTCACAGGAATGGTTCAAACATAGTCAGTAAGATGAGCCAGTCTTCTTGTACTTGAGTCGGCATTGTGCTTTTGTATTTAATTCCGATGCAATTTCTGTGTTTCATCGTCAATACGAAGGTCAGAGGGATACATTAAACCTGAAGTGAAGCATCGGAATCTATAACTAGTGCCACAGGAATGGTTCAAACCATAGAGAGTAAGAAGAGTCAGTCTTTTTGTACTTAAGTCGGCATTGTGCCTTTTGTATTTAATTCCGATGCAATTTCTGTGTTTCATCGTCAATAAGAAGATCAGAGGGATACAGTAAACCTGAAGTGAGGCATCGGAATCTATAACTAGTGACACGGGAGTGGTTCAAAACATAAACAGTAAGAAGAGTCAGTTTTCTTGTACTTAAGTCGGCATTGTGCCTTTTGTATCTCATTCCGATGCAATTTCTGTGTTTCATCGTCAATAAGAAGGTCAGAGGGCTACAGTAAGCCTGAAGTGAAGCATCGGAATCTATAACAAGTGTCACAGGAATGGTTCAAAACATAGACAGTAAGAAGAGTTAGTTTTCTTGTACATATGTCGGCATTGTGCATTTTGTATTTAATTCCGTCGAATTTTCTGTGATTGAGCGACAATAAGAAGGTCAGAGGGATACAGTAAACCTGAAGTGAAGCATGGGGATCTATAACTAGTGTCACAGGAATGGTTCAAAACATAGACAGTAAGTAGAGCCAGTCTTCTTGTACTTGAGTCGGCATTGTGCCTTTTGTATTTAATTCCGATGCAATTTCTGTGTTTCATCGTTAATAAGAAGATCAGAGGGATACAGTAAACCTGAAGTGAGGCATCGGAATCTATACCTAGTGTCACAGGAGTGGTTCAAAATATAAACAGTAAGAAGGGTCAGTTTTCTTGTGCTTAAGTCGGCACTGTGCCTTTTGTATTTCATTCCGATGCAATTTCTGTGTTTCATCGTCAATAAGAAGGTCAGAGGGATACAGTAAGCCTGAAGTGAAGCATCGGAATCTATAACTAGTGTCACAGGAATGGTTCAAAACATAGACAGTAAGAAGAGTTAGTTTTCTTGTACTTACGTCGGCATTGTGCATTTTGTATTTAATTCCGATGAATTTTGTGTGCTTGAGCGACAATAAGAAGGTCAGAGGGATACAGTAAACCTGAAGTGAAGCATCGGAATCTATAACTAGTGTCACAGGAATGGTTCAAAACATAGACAGTAAGAAGAGCCAGTCTTCTTGTACTTGAGTCGGCATTGTGCCTTTTGTATTTAATTCCGATGCAATTTCTGTGTTTCATCGTCAATTAGAAGGTCAGAGGGATACAGTGAACCTGAAGAGAAGCAACCGAATCTATAACTAGTGTCACAGGAATGGTTCAAAGCATAGACAGTAAGAAGAGCCAGTCTTCTTTTACTTGAGTCGGCATTGTGCCTTTTGTATTTAGTTGCGATGAAATTTCTGTGTTTGATCGTCAATGAGATGGTCAGAGGGATACAGTAAACCTGAATTGAAGCATCGGAATCTATAACTAGTGTCACAGGAATGGTTCACAACATAGACAGTAAGAAGAGTCAGTCTTCTTGTACTTAAGTCGGCATCGTGCTTTTTGTATTTAATTTCGATGCAATTTCGGTGTTTCGTCGTCAATAAGATGGTCAGAGGGAAACAGTAAACCTGAAGTGAAGCATCGGAATATATTACTAGTGCCAAAGGAATGGTTCAAAGCATAGGCTGTAGGAAGAGCCAGTATTCTTGTACTTGAGTCGGCATTGTGCCTTTTGTATTTAATTCCGATGGATTTTCTGTGTTTGATCGTCAATAGGAAGGTCAGAGGGATACAGAAAACCTGAAGTGAGGCATCGGAATCTATAACTAGTGTCACAGAAATAGTAGAAAACATTAACTGTAGGAAGGGTCAGTCTTCTTGTACTTAAGTCGGCATTGTGCCTTTTGTATTTAGTTAAGATGCTATTTCTGTGTTTCATCGTCAATAAGGAGGTCAGAGGGATACAGAAAACCTGAAGGGAAGCATCGGAATCTATAACTAGTGTCACAGGAATGGTTCAAATCATAGACAGTAGGAAGAGTCAGTATCCTTGTACTTTAGTCGTCATTGTCCCTTTTGTATTTAATTCCGATGCAATTTCTGTGTTTCATCGTCAATAAGAAGGTCAGCTGGATACAGTAAACCTGAAATGAAGCATCGGAATCTATAACTGGTGTCACAGGAATGGTTCAAAACATAGACAGTAAGAATCGTCAGTCTTCTTGTACTTAAGTCGGCATTGTGCCTTTTGTATTCAATTAAGATGCAATTTCTGTGTTTCATCGTCAATAAGGAGGTCTGCGGGATACAAGTAACCTGAAGTGAAGCATAGGAATCTATAACTAGTGTCACAGGAATGGTTCAAACATAGACAGTAAGATGAGCCAGTCTTCTTGTACTTGAGTCGGCATTGTGCCTTTTGTATTTAATTCCGATGCAATTTCTGTGTTTCATCGTCAATATGAAGGTCAGAGGGATACAGTAAACCTGAAGTGAAGCATCGGAATCTATGACTAGTGCCACAGGAATGGTTCAAACCATAGAGAGTAAGAAGAGTCAGTCTTCTTGTACTTAAGTCGGCATTGTGCCTTTTGTATTTAATTCCGATGCAATTTCTGTGTTTCATCGTCAATAAGAAGGTCAGAGGGATACAGTAAGCCTGAAGTGAAGCATCGGAATCTATAACTAGTGTCACAGGAATGGTTCAAAACATAGACAGTAAGAAGAGTTAGTTTTCTTGTACTTAAGTCGGCATTGTGCATTTTGTATTTAATTCCGATGAATTTTCTGTGTTTGAGCGTCAATAAGAAGGTCAGAGGGATACAGTAAACCTGAAGTGAAGCATCGGAATCTATAACTAGTGTCACAGGAATGGTTCAAAGCATAGACAGTAAGAAGAGTCTGTCTTCTTGTACATAAGTCGGCATTGCGCCTTTTGTATATGATTCCGATGCAATTTCTATGTTTCATCGTCAATAAGAAGGTCAGCTGGATACAGTAAACCTGAAGGGAAGCATCGGAATCAATAACTAGTGCCACAGGAATGGTTCAAAACATAGGCAGTAAGAAAAGCCAGTCTTCTTGTGCTTGGGTCGGCATTGTGCCTTTTGTATCTAATTCCAATGAATTTTCTGTGTTTGATCGTCAACAGGAAGGTCAGAGGGACACAGTAAACCTGAAGTGAAGTATCGGAATCTATAACTTGTGTCATAGAAATGGTAGAAAACATTGACAGTAGGAAGAGTCAGTCTTCTTGTACTTAAGTGGGCATTGTGCCTTTTGTATTTAATTAAGGTGAAATTTCTGTGTTTCATCGTCAATAAGGTGGTCAGAGGGATACAGAAAACCTGAAGTGAAGCATCGGAATCTATAACTAGTGTCACAGGAATGGTTCAAAACATAGACAGTAAAAAGAGTCAGTATTCTTCTACATAAGTCGGCATTGTGCCTTTTGTATTTAATTCCGATGCAATTTCTGTGTTTCATCGTCAATAGGAAGGTCAGAGGGATACAGTAAAACTGAAGTGAAGCATCGGAATCTATAACTAGTGTCACAGGAATAGTTCAAAACATAGACAGTAGGAAGAGTCAGTATTCCTCTACTTGAGTCGGCATTGTGCCTTTTGTATTTAATTAAGATGCAAATTCTGTGTTTCATCGTCAATAAGATGGTGAAAGGGATACAGTAAACCTGAAGTGAAGCATGGAATCTGTAACTAGTGTCACAGGAATGGTTCAAAACATAGATAGTAATAAGAGTCAGTTTTCGTGTACTTAAGTCGGCATTGTGCCTTTTGTATTTAATTCCGATGCAACATCTGTGTTTTTTCGTCAATAAGAAGGTCAGAGGGATACAGTAAACCTGAAGTGAAGCACCGGATACTATAACTAGTGTCACAGGAATGGTTCAAAACATAGTCAGTAAGAAGAGACAGTCTTCTTGTACTTAAGTCGGCATTGTGCTTTTTGTATTAAATTCCGATGCAATTTACGTGTATCATCGTCAATAAGAAGGTAAGAGGGATACAGTAAACCTGAAGTGAAGCATCGGAATCTATAAGTAGTGACACAGGATTGGTTCAAAACATAGTCAGTAAGAAGAGTCAGTTTTCTTGTTTTTAAGTCGGCATCCTGCCTTTTGTACTTATTTCCGGTGCAATTTCTGTGTTTAATCGTCAATAAGATGGTGAGAGGGAAACAGTAAACCTGAAGTGAAGCATCGGAATATATTACTAGTGCCAAAGGAATGGTTCAAAACATAGGCTGTAGGAAGAGCCAGTATTCTTGTACTTGAGTCGGCATTGTGCCTTTTGTATTTAATTCCGATGGATTTTCTGTGTTTGATCGTCAATAGGAAGGTCAGAGGGATACAGAAAACCTGAAGTGAGGCATCGGAATCTATAACTAGTGTCACAGGAATAGTAGAAAACATTGACAGTAGGAAGGGTCAGTCTTCTTGTACTTAAGTCGGCATTGTGCCTTTTGTATTTAGTTAAGATGCTATTTCTGTGTTTCATCGTCAATAAGGAGGTCTGAGGGATACAGAAAACCTGAAGGGAAGCATCGGAATCTATAACTAGTGTCACAGGAATGGTTCAAATCATAGACAGTAGGAAGAGTCAGTATTCTTGTACTTTAGTCGTCATTGTCCCTTTTGTATTTAATTCCGATGCATTTTCTGTGTTTCATCGTCAATAAGAAGGTCAGCTGGATACAGTAAACCTGAAATGAAGCATGGGAATCTATAACTGGTGTCACAGGAATAGTTCAAAACATAGACAGTAAGAATCGTCAGTCTTCTTGTACTTAAGTCGGCATTGTGCCTTTTGTATTCAATTAAGATGCAATTTCTGTGTTTCATCGTCAATAAGGAGGTCTGCGGGATACAAGTAACCTGAAGTGAAGCATAGGAATCTATAACTAGTGTCACAGGAATGGTTCAAACATAGTAAGATGAGCCAGTCTTCTTGTTCTTGAGTCGGCATTGTGCCTTTTGTATTTAATTCCGATGCAATTTCTGTGTTTCATCGTCGATATGAAGGTCAGAGGGATACAGTAAACCTGAAGTGAAGCATCGGAATCTATGACTAGTGCCACAGGAATGGTTCAAACCATAGAGAGTAAGAAGAGTCAGTCTTCTTGTACTTAAGTCGGCATTGTGCCTTTTGTATTTAATTCCGATGCAATTTCTGTGTTTCATCGTCAATAAGAAGGTCAGAGGGATACAGTAAGCCTGAAGTGAAGCATCGGAATCTATAACTAGTGTCACAGGAATGGTTCAAAACATAGACAGTAAGAAGAGTTAGTTTTCTTGTACTTAAGTCGGCATTGTGCATTTTGTATTTAATTCCGATAAATTTTCTGTGTTTGAGCGTCAATAAGAAGGTCAGAGGGATACAGTAAACCTGAAGTGAAGCATCGGAATCAATAACTAGTGTCACAGGAATGGTTCAAAACATAGACAGTAAGAAGAGTCTGTCTTCTTGTACATAAGTCGGCATTGCGCCTTTTGTATATAATTCCGATGCAATTTCTATGTTTCATCGTCAATAAGAAGGTCAGCTGGATACAGTAAACCTGAAGGGAAGCATCGGAATCTATAACTAGTGCCACAGGAATGGTTCAAAACATAGGCAGTAAGAAGAGCCAGTCTTCTTGTGCTTGGGTCGGCATTGTGCCTTTTGTATTTAATTCCAATGAATTTTCTGTGTTTGATCGTCAACAGGAAAGTCAGAGGGACACAGTAAACCTGAAGTGAAGTATCGGAATCTATAACTAGTGTCACAGAAACGGTAGAAAACATTGCAGTAGGAAGAGTCAGTCTTCTTGTACTTAAGTGGGCATTGTGCCTTTTGTATTTAATTAAGGTGCAATTTCTGTGTTTCATCGTCAATAAGGTGGTCAGAGGGATACAGAAAACCTGAAGTGAAGCATCGGAATCTATAACTAGTGTCACAGGAATGGTTCAAATCATAGACAGTAGGAAGAGTCAGTATTCTTCTACTTAAGTCGGCATTGTGCCTTTTGTATTTAATTCCGATGCAATTTCTGTGTTTCATCGTCAATAAGAAGGTCAGAGGGATACAGTAAAACTGAAGTGAAGCATCGGAATCTATAACTAGTGTCACAGGAATAGTTCAAAACATAGACAGTAGGAAGAGTCAGTATTCCTCTACTTGAGTCGGCATTGTGCCTTTTGTATTTAATTAAGATGCAAATTCTGTGTTTCATCGTCAATAAGATGGTGAAAGGGATACAGTAAACCTGAAGTGAAGCATGGAATCTGTAACTAGTGTCACAGGAATGGTTCAAAACATAGATAGTAATAAGAGTCAGTTTTCGTGTACTTAAGTCGGCATTGTGCCTTTTATATTTAATTCCGATGCAACATCTGTGTTTTTTCGTCAATAAGAAGGTCAGAGGGATACAGTAAACCTGAAGTGAAGCATCGGATACTATAACTAGTGTCACAGGAATGGTTCAAAGCATAGTCAGTAAGAAGAGACAGTCTTCTTGTCCTTAAGTCGGCATTGTGCTTTTTGTATTAAATTCCGATGCAATTTACGTGTATCATCGTCAATAAGAACGTAAGAGGGATACAGTAAACCTGAAGTGAAGCATCGGAATCTACAAGTAGTGTCACAGGAATGGTTCAAAACATAGTCAGTAAGAAGAGTCAGTTTTCTTGTACTTAAGTCGGCATCGTGCCTTTTGTCCTTAATTCCGGTGCAATTTCTGTGTTTAATCGTCAATAAGAAGGTCACAGGGATACAGTAAACCTGAAGTGAAGCATCGGAATCTATAACTAGTGTCACAGAAATGGTAGAAAACATTGACAGTAGGAAGAGTCAGTCTTCTTGTACTTAAGTCGGCATTGCGCCTTTTGTATTCAATTAAGATGCAATTTCTGTGTTTCATCGTCAATAAGCAGGTCTGCGGGATACAGTAAACCTGAAAAGAAGCATAGGATTCTATAACTAGTGTCACAGGAATGGTTCAAACATAGACAGTAAGATGAGCCAGTCTTCTTGTACTTGAGTCGGCACTGTGCCTTTTGTATTTAATTCCGATGCAATTTCTGTGTTTCATCGTCAATATGAAGGTCAGAGGGATACAGTAAACCTGAAGTGAATAATCGGAATCTGTAACAAGTGCCACAGGAATGGTTCAAACCGTAGAGAGTAAGAAGAGTCAGTCTTTTTGTACTTAAGTCTTCATTGTGCCTTTTGTATTTAATTCCGATGCAATTTCTGTGTTTCATCGTCAATAAGAAGATTAGAGGGATACAGTAAACCTGAAGTGAAGCATCGGAATTTATAACTAGTGTCACAGGAGTGGTTCAAAACATAAATAGTAAGAAGAGTAAGTTTTCTTGTACTTAAGTCGGCATTGTGCCTTTTGTATTTCATTCCGATGCAATTTCTGTGTTTCATCGTCAATAAGAAGGTCAGAGGGATACAGTAAGCCTGAAGTGAAGCATCGGAATCTATAACTAGTGTCACAGGAATGGTTCAAAACATAGACTGTAAGAAGAGTTAGTTTTCTTGCACTTACGTCGGCATTGTGCATTTTGTATTTAATTCCGATGAATTTTCTGTGTTTGAGCGTCAAAAAGAAGGTCAAAGGGATACAGTAAACCTGAAGTGAAGCATCGGAATCTTTAACTAGTGTCACAGGAATGGTTCGA
Source organism: Schistocerca americana (assembly GCF_021461395.2). NCBI lineage: Eukaryota > Metazoa > Arthropoda > Insecta > Orthoptera > Acrididae > Schistocerca > Schistocerca americana. The sequence continues at coordinate 34,346,256 of NC_060121.1, forward strand.
AACATTGACAGTAAGAAGAGTCAGTCTTCTTGTACATTAGTCGGCATTGTGCCTTTTGTATATAATTCCGAGGCAATTTCTGTGTTTCATCGTCAATAAGAAGATTAGAGGGATACAGTAAACCTGAAGTGAAGCATCGGAATTTATAACTAGTGTCACAGGAGTGGTTCAAAACATAAACAGTAAGAAGAGTAAGTTTTCTTGTACTTAAGTCGGCATTGTGCCTTTTGTATTTCATTCCGATGCAATTTCTGTGTTTCATCGTCAATAAGAAGGTCAGCTGGATACAGTAAACCTGAAGGGAAGCATCGGAATCTATATTTAGTGCCACAGGAATGTTTCAAAACATAGGCAGTAAGAAGAGCCAGTCTTCTTGTACTTGGGTCGGCATTGTGCCTTTTTTTTTTAATTCCAATGAATTTTCTGTGTTTGATCGTCAACAGGAAGGTCAGAGGGACACAGTAAACCTGAAGTGAAGCATCGGAATCTATAACTAGTGTCACAGAAATGGTAGAAAACATTGACAGTAGGAAGAGTCGGTCTTCTTGTACTTAAGTGGGCATTGTGCCTTTTGTATTTAATTAAGGTGCTATTTCTGTGTATCATCGTCAATAAAGTGGTCAGAGGGATACAGAAAACCTGAAGTGAAGCATCGGAATCTATAACTAGTGTCACAGGACTGATTCTAAACATAGGCAGTAGGAAGAGTCAGTATTCTTCTACTTAATTCTGCATTGTGCCTTTTGTATTTAATTCCGATGCAATTTCTGTGTTTCATCGTCAATAAGAAGGTCAGAGGGATACAGTAAAACTGAAGTGAAGCATTGGAATCTATTACTAGTGTCACAGGAATGGTTCAAAACAAAGACAGTAGGAAGAGTCAGTATTCTTCTACTTAAGTCGGCATTGTGCCTTTTGTATTTAATTAAGATGCAAATTCTGTGTTTCATCGTCAATAAGATGGTGAAAGGGATACAGTAAACCAGAAGTGAAGCATGGAATCTATAACTAGTGTCACAGGAATGGTTCAAAACATAGATAGTAATAAGAGTCAGTTTTCGTGTACTTAAGTCGGCATTGTGCCTTTTGTAATTAATTCCGATGCAACATCTGTGTTTTTTCGTCAATAAGAAGGTCAGAGGGATACAGTAAACCTGAAGTGAAGCATCGGAATCTATAAGTAGTGTCACAGGAATGGTTCAAAACATAGTCAGTAAGAAGAGTCAGTTTTCTTGTACTTAAGTCGGCATCGTGCCTTTTGTACTTACTTCTGGTGCAATTTCTGTGTTTAATCGTCAATAAGAAGGTCACAGGGATATAGTAAACCTGAAGTGAAGCATCGGAATCTATAACTAGTGTCACAGGAATAGTTCAAAAGATAGACAGTAAGAAGAGTCAGTTTTCTTGTACTTAAGTCGGCATTGTGATTTTAGTATGTAATTCCGATGCAATATCTGTGTTTCATCGTCAATAAGAAGGTCAGAGGGATACAGTAAACCTGAAGTGAAGCATCGGAATCTATAACTAGTGTCACAGGAATGGTTCAAACATAGACATTAATAAGAGTCAATTTTCTTGTACTTAAGTCGGCATTGTGCCTTTTCTATTTAATTCCGATGCAATTTCTGTGTTTCGGCGTCAATAAGAACGTCCAAGGGGTACAGTAAACCTGAAGCGAAGCATCGGAATCTAAAACCGGTCTCAGAGGAAAGGTTCAAAACATAGACAGTAAGAGGAGCCAGTCTTCTTGTACATGAGTCGGCATTGTGCCTTTTGTATTTAATTCCGATGCAATTTCTGTGTTTCATCGTCAATAAGAAGGTCAGCTGGATACAGTTAACCTGAAGTGGAGCATCGGAATCTATAACTAGTGTCACAGGAATGGTTCAAAACATAGACAGGAAGTATAGCCAGTCTTCTTGTACTTGAGTCGGCATTGTGCCTTTTGTATTTAATTCGGATGCAATTTCTGTGTTTCATCGTCAATAAGAAGGTCAGAGGGATACAGTAAACCTGAAGTGAAGCATCGGAATCTATAACTAGTGTCACAGGAATGGTTCAAGACATAGACAGTAAGAAGGGTCAGTCTTCTTATACTTAAGTCGGCATTGTGCCTTTTGTATTTAATTCCGATGCAATATCTGTGTTTCCTCGTCAATTAGAAGGTCAGAGGGATACAGTAAACCTGAAGTGAAGCGTCGGAATCTATAACTAGTGTCACAGGAATGGTTCAAATCATAGACAGTAAGAAGTGTCAGTGTTCTTGTACTGAAGTCGGCATTGTGCCCATTGTATTTAATTAAGTTGCAATGTCTGTGTTTCTTCGTCAATAATAAGTTCAGGGGGATGCAGTAAACCTGAAGTGAAGCATCTTAATCTATAACTAGTGTCACAGGATTGGTTCAAAACATAGACAGTAAGCAGAGTCAGTCATCTTGTACTTAAGTCGGCATTGTGCCTTTTGTATTTGATTAAGATGCAATTTCTGTGTTTCATCGTCAATAAGAAGGTCAAAATGGTACAGTAAACCTGAAGTGAAGCATTGGAATCTATAACCAGTGTCACAGGAATGGTTCAAGACATAGACAGTAGGAAGAAACAGTCTTCTTGTACTTAAGTCGGCATTGTGCCTTTTGTATTTAATTCCCGATGCAATTTCTGTGTTTCATCGTCAATACGGTCAGAGGGATACAGTAAACCTGAAGTGAAGCATCGGAATCTATAACTAGTGTCACAGGAATGGTTCAAACATAGACAGTAAGATGGTCAGTCTTCTTGTACTTAAGTCGGCATTGTGCCTTATGTATTTCATTCCGAAGCAATTTGTGTATTTCTTCGTCAATAAGAAGGTCAGAGGGACACAGTAAACCTGAAGTGAAGCATCGGAATCTATAACTAGTGTCACAGAAATGGTTCAAAACATAGACAGTAAGAAGAGCCAGTCTTCCTGTACTTCAGTCGGCATTGTGCGTTTTGTATTTAATTCCGATGCAATTTCTGTGTTTCGTCGTCAATAAGAAGGTCAGAGGGATACAGTAAACCTGAAGTGAAGCATCGGAATCAATAACTAGTGTCACAGGAATGGTTCAAAACATAGACTGTAAGAAGAGTCAGTCTTCTTGTACTTAAGTCGGCATTGTGCCTTTTGTATTTAATTCCGATGCAATTAACGTGTTTAATCGTCAATAAGAAGGTCAGAGGGGTACAGTAAACCTGAAGTGAAGCATCGGAATCTAAAACTATTGTCACAGGAATAGTTCAAAACATAAACAGTAAGAAGAGTCAGTTTTCTTGTACCTAGGTCGGCATTGTGCCTTTTGTATTTAATTCCGTTGCAATTTCTGTGTTTCATTGTCAATAAGAAGGTCAGAGGGATAAAGTAAACCTGAAGTGAAGCATCGGAATCTATAACTAGTGTCACAGGAATGGTTCAAAGCATAGGCAGTAAGAAGGGTCATTTTTCTTGTACTTCAGTCGTCATTGTGCCTCTTGCATGTAATTCCGATGCAATTTCTGTGTTTCATCGTCAATACGAAGGTCAGAGGGAGACAGTATACCTGAAGTGAAGCATCGGAATCTATAACTAGTGTCACAGGAATGGTTCAAAACATAGACAAAAAGAAGAGTCAACTTGCTTGTATTTATGTCGGCATTGTGCCTTTTCTATTTAATTCCGATGCAATTTCTGTGTTTCGGCGTCTATAAGAAGGTCCAAGGGATACAGAAAACCTGAAGTGAAGCATCGGAATCTAAACCCGGACTCAGAGGAAAGGTTCAAAACATAGACAGTAAGAAGAGCCAGTTTTCTTGTACATGAGTCAGCATTGCGCCTTTTGCATTTAATTCCGACGCAATTTCTGTGTTTCATCGTCAAAAAGAAGGTCAGCTGGATACAGTAAACCTGAAGTGAAGCATCGGAATCTATATCTAGTGTCACAGGAATGGTACAAAACATAGACAGGAAGTACAACCAGTCTTCTTGTAATTGAGTCGGCATTGTGCCTTTTGTATTTAATTCCGATGCAATATCTGTGTTTCATCCGCAATACGACGGTCAGAGGGATACTGTAAACCTGAAGTGAAGCATCCGAATCTATAACTAGTGTCACAGGATTGGTTCAAAACTTAGACAGTAGGAAGGGTCACTTTTCTAGTACTTAAGTTGGCATTGTGCTTTTGTATTTAATTCCGATGCATTTTCTGTGTTTCATCGTCAATAAGAGGGTCAGAGGGATACAGTAAACCTGTAGTGATGCTTCGGAATCTATAACTAGTGTCACAGGAAGGGTTCAAAACATAGATATTAAGAAGAGTCTGTTTTCTTGTACATAAGTCGGCATTGTGCCTCTTATATTTAATTCCGATGCAATTTCTGTGTTTCGTCGTCAATAACAAGGTCCAAAGGATACAGTAAATCTCAAGTGAAGCATCGGAATATATAACTAGTGTCACAGGAATGGTTCAAAACATAGACAGTAAGAAGAGTCAGTCTTCTTGTACTTAAGTCGGCATTGTGCCTTTTGTATATAATTCCGATGCAATTTCTGTGTTTAATCGTCAATACGAAGGTCAGCTGGATACAGTAAACCTCAAGGGAAGCATCGGAATCTATAACTAGTGCCAAAGGAATTGTTCAAAACATAGGCAGTAAGAAGAGCCAGTATTCTTGTACTTGAGTCGGCATTGTGCCTTTTGTATTTAATTCCGATGGATTTTCTGTCTTTGATCGTCAATAGGAAGGTCAGAGGGATATAGAAAACCTGAAGTGAGGCATCGGAATCTATAACTAGTGTCACAGGAATGGTAGAAAACATTGACAGTAGGAAGGGTCAGTCTTCTTGTACTTAAGTCGGCATTGTGCCTTTTGTATTTAATTAAGATGCTATTTCTGTGTTTCATCGTCAATAAGGAGGTCAGAGCGATACAGAAAACCTGAAGGGAAACATCGGAATCTATAACTAGTGTCACGGGAATTGTTCAAATCATAGACAGTAGGAAGAGTCAGTATTCTTGTACTTATGTCGGCATTGTCCCTTTTGTATTTAATTCCGATGCAATTTCTCTGTTTCATCGTCAATAAGAAGGTCAGCTGGATACAGTAAACCTGAAATGAAGCATCGGAATCTATAACTAGTGTCAAAGGAATGGTTCAAAACATAGACAGTAAGAATCGTCAGTCTTCTTGTACTTAAGTGGGCATTGTGCATTTTGTATTCAATTAAGATGCAATTTCCGTGTTTCATCGTCAATAAGGAGGTCTGAGGGATACAGTAAACCTGAAGCGAAGCATAGGAATCTATAACTAGTGTCACAGGAATGGTTCAAACATAGACAGTGAGATGAGCCAGTCCTCTTGTACTTGAGTCGGCATTGTGCCTTTTGTATTTAATTCCGATGCAATTTCTGTGTTTCATCGTTAATAAGAAGATCAGAGGGATACAGTAAACCTGAAGTGAAGCATCGGAATCTATAACTAGTGTCACAGGTGTGGTTCAAAACATAAACAGTAAGAAGGGTCAGTTTTTTTTGTACTTAAGTCGGCATTGTGCCTTTTGTATTTAATTCCGATGCAATTTCTGTGTTTCATCGTCAATAAGAAGGTCAGAGGGATACAGTAAGCCTCAAGTGAAGCATCGGAATCTATAACTAGTGTCACAGGAATGGTTCAAAACATAGACAGTAAGAAGAGTTAGTTTTCTTGTACTTACGTCGGCATTGTGCATTTTGTATTTAATTCCGATGAATTTTCTGTGTTTGAGCGTCAATAAGAATGTCAGAGGGATACAGTAAACCTGAAATGAAGCATCGGAATCTATAACTAGTGTCACACTAATGGTTCAAACCATAGACAGTAAGAAGAGTCAGTCTTCTTGTACTTAAGTCGGCATTGTGCCTTTTGTATATAATTCCGATGCAATTTCTGTGTTTCATCGTCAATAAGAAGGTCAGCTGGATACAGTAAACCTGAAGGGAAGCATCGGAATCTATAACTAGTGCCACAGGAATGGTTCAAAACATAGGCAGTAAGAAGAGCCAGTCTTCTTGTACTTGGGTCGGCATTGTGCCTTTTGTATTTAATTCCAATGAATTTCCTGTGTTTGATCGTCAACAGGAAGGTCAGAGGGACACAGTAAAATTGAAGTGAAGCATCGGAATCTATAACTAGTGTCACAGGAATTGTTCAAAACATAGATGTTAAGAAGAGTCTTTTTTCTTGTACTTAAGCTGGCATTGTGCTTTTTCTATTTAATTCCGATGCAATGTCTGTGTATCGTCGTCAATAAGATGGTCCAAGGGATACAGTAAACCTGATGTGAAGCATCGGAATCTAAAACCGGTCTCACAGGAAAGGTTCAAAACATAGACAGTTAGCAGAGCCAGACTTCTTGTACCTGAGCCGGCATTGTGCCTTTTGTGTTTAATTCCAATGCAATTTCTGTGTTTCATCGTCAATAAGACGGTCAGACGGATACATTCAAACTGAAGTGAGGCATCGGAATCTATCACTAGTGTCACAGGAATGGTTCAAAACATAGACAGTAGGAAGAGCCAGTCTTCTTGTACTTAAGTCGGAATTGTGCCTTTTGTATTTAATTCCGATGCAATTTCTGTGTTTCATCGTCAATCAGAAGGTCAGAGGGATACAGTAAACCAGAAGTGAAGCATCGAAGTATATAACTAGTGTCACAGGCATGGTTCAAAACATAGACAGTAAGAAGAGTCAGTTTTCTTGTACTAAAGTCGGCTTTGTGCCTTTTGTATTTAATTCCGATGCAATTTCTGTGTTTCATCGTCAATAAGATGGTCACAGGGATACAGTAAGCCTGAAGTGAAGCATCGGAATCTATAACTAGTGTCACAGGAATGGTTCAAAACACAGACAGTAAGAAGAGTCAGTTTTCTTGTACTTAAGTCGGCATTGTGCCTTTTGTATTTAATTCCGATGCAATTTCTGTGTCTCATCGTCAATAAGAAGGTCAAAGGGATACAGTAAGCCTGAAGTGAAGCATCGGAATCTATAACTAGTGTCACAGGAATGGTTCAAAACATATACAGTAAGAAGAGTCAGTTTTCTTGTACATAAGTCGGCATTGTGCCTTTTGTATTTAATTCCGATGCAATTTCTGTGTTTCATCGTCAATAAGGAGGTCGGAGGGATGCAGTAAACCTGAAGTGAAGCATCGGAATCTATAACTAGTGTCCCAGGCATGGTTCAAACATAGACAGTAAGAAGAGTCAGTTTTCTTGTACATTACTCGGCATTGTGCTATTTGTATTTAATTCCGATTCATTTTCTGTGTTTCATCGTCAATAAGAAGGTCAGAGGGATACATTAAACCTGAAGTGATACATCGGAATCTATAACTAGTGTCACAGGAATGGTTCAAAACATAGATATTACGAAGAGTCTGTTTTCTTGTACTGCATCGGCATTGTGCCTCTTCTATTTAATTCCGATGCAATTTCTGTGCTTCGTAGTCAATAAGAAGGTCCAAGGGATACAGTAAACCTGAAGTGAAGCATCGGAATCTAAGACCGGTCTCACAGGAAATTTTCAAAACATAGACAGTAAGAAGAGCCAGTCCTCCTGTACTTGGATCGGCATTGTGCCTTTTGTGTTTAATTCCGATGCAATTTCTGTGTTTCATCAACAATATGACTGTCAGAGGGATACAGTAAACCTGAAGTGAAGCATCGAAATCCATAACTAGTGTCACAGGAATGGTTCAAAACATTGACAGTAAGAAGAGTCAGTCTTCGTGTACTTGAGTCTGCATTGTGCCTTTTGTATTTAATTAAGATGCAATTTCTGTGTTACGTCGTCAATAAGGAGGTCAGAGTGATACAGTAAACCTGAAGTGAAGCATCTGAATCTAAAACTAGTGTCACAGTAATGGTTCAAAGCAATGACAATAGGAAGAGTCAGTCTTCTTCTACTTAAGTCGGCATTGTCCCTTTTGTATTTAATTCCGATGCAATTTCTGTGTCTCATCGTCAAGAAGAAGGTCAGAGGGATACAGTAAAACTGAAGTGAAGCATCGGAATCTATAACTTGTGTCACAGGAATGGTTCAAAACGTAGACAGTAACAAGAGTCAGTCTTCTTGTACTTAGGTCGGCATTATGCCTTTTGTATTTAATTCCGACGCAATTTCTGTGTTTCATCGTCAATTAGACAGTCAGCTGGATACAGTAAACCTGAATTGAAGCATCGGAATCTGAAACCGGTCTCACGTGAAAGGTTCAAAACATAGACAGTAAGAAGAGCCAGTCTTCCTGTACTTGGGTGGGCATTGTGCCCTTTGTATTTAATTCAGATGCAATTTCTGTGTTTCATCAACAATACGACGGTCAGAGGGATACAGTAAACCTGAAGAGAAGCATCGAAATCTATAACTAGTGTCGCAGGAATGGTTCAAATCATAGACAGTAAGAAGAGTCAGTCTTCGTGTACTTGAGTCTGCATTGTGCCTTTTGTATTTAATTCCGATGCAATTTCTGTGTTTCGTCGTCAATAAGAAGGTCAGCTGGATACAGTAAACATGAAGAGAAGCATCGGAATCCATAACTAGTGTCACAGGAATGGTTCAAAACATAGACAGGACGAAGAGCCAGTCTTCTTGTACTTGAGACGGCATTGTGACTTTTGTATTTAATTCCGATGCAATTTCTGTGTTTCATCGTCAATAAGAAGGTCCAAGGGATACAGTAGACGTGAAGTGAAGCATCGGAATTCATAACAGGTCTTATTGACGAGAAACTATGAAGAGCTTGTAGACGTGACTGTGGTTTAACGGTGAGACACTGGCAGGAGTAACTATGATTCTCTAATGGTAGCCAAAAGCCTTGTCAACAGTCGAAATACATCGGCAAATTGGAGGAGCTGCTAGCAGGGGTAGTGTGAAAGTCATAATGTCGACAAATGATGGCGTCTCTTATCTTGTGAACGTGGAAGAGTAAGCTTGTAGATGTGACTGTTGTAAAACGGAGAGCAACTGACAGGTTTAACTATGACTCTCTTCAGGTATCCAAATGCCTCGTCAACAGGCGAAATACATCGGCAAACTCGAGACCTCCTGGCAGGAGTACTGTGAAAGTCTTTATTTTGACATATAATTTTGTATCGCTTCAGGTGAACTGGCCAGAGTAAGCTTGAAATCGTGACTGTTGTAAAACGGTGAACAATTGGCAAAAGTAACTATGACTCTCTAAAGGTAGCCAAATGCCTCGTCAACAGGCGAAATACATCGGCAAACTGGAGGAGCTCCTAGCAGGAGTAGTGTGAAGGTCATAATATCGACAAATAATGGCGTATCGCTTCTGGTGAACGTGGCAGAGTAAGCTTGTAGATGTGACTGTGGTTTAACGGTGAGACACTGGCAGGAGTATCTATGAGTCTCTTCAGGTATCCAAATGCCTCGTCAACTGGCGTAATACATCAGTAAACTCGAGAAGCTACCGGCAGGAGTACTGTGAAAGTCTTTATGTCGACAGATAATGGCATATCGCTTCAGGTGAACTAGCCAGAGTAGGCTTGTCGATGTGACTGTTGTAAAACGGAGAGCAACTGACACGTTTAACTATGACTCTCTAAAGGTAGCCAAAAGCCTTGTCAACAGGCGATATACATCGGCAAATTGGAGGACCTCCTAGCAGGAGTAGTGTGAAGGTCATAATGTCGATAAATAATGGCGTCTCTTATCTGGTGAACGTGGCAGAGTAAGCTTGTAGATGTGACTGTGGTTAAACGGGGAGAGACTGGCAGGAGTAACTATGACTCTCTTAAGGTAGTTAAATGCCTCGTCAACAGGCGAAATACGTCGGCAAACTCGTGAAGCTCCTGGCAGGAAAACTGGCCAGAGTAAGCTTGTAGAAATCGCATCGGAATTAAATACATAAGGCACAATGCCGTCTTAAGTACAAGAAGACGGGCTCATCTTACATTCTATGATTTGAGGCTCTCCTGTGAGACGTGTTTTTGATATAGATGCTTCACCTCAGGTTTACTGTATCCCTTGGACCTTCATATTGATGATGAAACACAGAAATTGCATCGGCTATAAATACAAGGTCAAAATGCCGACCTAAGTACAAGAAGACGGGCTCTTATTACTGTCTATGTGTTGAGCCTTTCCTGTGAGACCAGTTTTAGATTCCGATGCTTCACTTCCGGTTTACTGTATCCCTTGGACCTTCTTATTGACGATGAAACACAGAAACTGCATCTGAATTCAATACAAAAGGCACAATGCTGACTTAAGTACATGAGGACTGACTCTTCTTATGGTCTATACTTTGAACCTTTCCTGTGAGACCAGTTTTAGATTTCGATGCTTCACTTCAGGTTTACTGTATCCCTTGGACCTTCCTATTGACGATGAAACACAGAAATTGCATGGGAATTAAATACAAAAGGCACAATGCCGACTTACGTACAAGAGGACTAACCCTTCATACATTCTCTGGTTTGAGACTTTCCTGTGGCGATTGAAGTACAAGATGACTGATTCTTCTTACTGTCTATGTTTTGAACCTTCCTGTGAGACCAGTTTTAGATTCTGATGCTTCACTTCAGGATTACAGTATCCCCTGGACCTTGTTATTAACGATCAAAGACAATAATTGCATCGGAATTACATTCAAAAACGCACAATGCCAACTTAAGTACAAGAAGACTGACTCTACTTACCGTTTATATTTTGAACCTTTCCTGTGTGACCAGTATTAGATTCCGATGCTTCACTTTAGGTTCACTGTATCCCTTGGACCTTCTTATTGAAGATGAAACAGAGAAATTTAGTAGGAATTAAATACAAGAGGCACAATCACGACTTAAGTGCAAGAAGACTTACTCTTCTAGCTGTCTATGTTTCGAACCATTCCTGTGAGACCAGTTTTAGATTCCGATGCTTCACTTCCGGTTCACAGTATCCCTTGGACCTTCTTATTGACGATGAAACACAGAAATTGCGTCGGAACTAAATACAAAAGGCACAACGCCGACTTAAGTGCAAGAAGACTGTCTGTTCTTACTGTCTATGATTTGAACCTTTCCTGTGAGACCAGTTTTAGATTCCGATGCTTCACTTCAGGTTTAGTGTATCCCTTGGACCTTCTTATTGACGATGAAACAGAGAAATTTAGTAGGAATTAAATACAAGAGGCACAATCACGACTTAAGTGCAACAAGACTTACTCTTTTAGCTGTCTATGTTTCGAACCATTCCTGTGAGACCAGTTTTAGATTCCCATGCTTCACTTCAGGTTTACTGTATCCCTTGGACCTTCTTATTGACGATGAATCACCGAAATGGCATCGGAATTAAATACAAATGGCACAATGCCGACTTATATACAAGAGGACTGACTCTTCTTACTGTCTATGTTTTGAACCTTTCCAGTGAGACCAGTTTTAGTTTCCGATGCTTCACTTCAGGTTTATGTATTCCTTGGTACTTCATATTGACGATGAAACACAGAAATTGCATCGGAATTAAATACAAAAGGCACAATGCCGACTTAAGTACAAGACGACTGACCCTTCTTACTGTCTATGTTTATACCTTTCCTGTGAGACCAGGTTTAGATATTGATTCTTCTCTTCAGGTTTACTGTATCTTTTGGACCTTCTTATTGGCGATGAAAAAGAAAATGCATCGGAATCAAATACAAAAGGCACAATGCCGACTTAAGTACAAGAGCACAAACTCTTCTTACACTCCATGATTTGAGCCTCTCCTGTGAGACCTGTTTTAGATATCGATGCTTCACCTCAGGTTTACTGTATCCCATGGACCTTCTTATTGAAAATGAAACACAGAAATTGCATCGAAATTAATTACAAAAGGCACAATGCCGACTTAAGTACAAGAAGACTGACTCTTCTTATTGTCTATGTTTTGAACCTTTCCTGTGAGACCAGTTTTAGATTCCGATGCTTCACTTCAGGTTGACTGTATCACTTGGAACTCCTTGTTGACGGTGAAACACAGAAAAGGGATCGGAATTAAATACAAAAGGCACAATGCCGACTTAAGTACAAGAAGACTTACTCTTCTTATTGTCTATATTTTGAACCTTCCTGTGAGACCAGTTTTAGATTCCGATGCCTCACTTCAGATTTACTATATCCCTTGGACCTTCTTGTTGACGATGAAACACAATAATTGCATCGGAATTACATACAGAAGGCACAATGCCGACATAAGTACAAGATGACTGACTCTACTTACTGTCTATATTTTGAACCTTTCCTGTGAGACCAGTTTTCGATTCCGATGCTTCACTTCAGGTTCACTGTATCCCTTGGAACTCCTTGTTGACGATGGAACACAGAAATGGGATCGGAATTAAATACAAAAGGCACAATGCCGACTTAAGTACAAGATGACTGACTCTTCTTATTGTCTATGTTTTGAACCTCTCCTGTGAGACCAGTTTTAGAATCTGATGCTTCACTTCAGGTTTACTGTATCCCTTGGACCTTCTTATTGACGATGAAACACAGATATTGCATCGGAAATAAATACAAGATACACAATGCCGACTTATGTACAAGAAGATTGACTGTTCTTACTGTCTATGATTTGAACCTTTCATGTGAGACCAGTCTTAGATTCCGATTCCTCACTTCAGATTTACTACATCCCTTGGACGTTTTTATTCACGATGAAACACAGATATGGCATCGGAATTAAATTCAAAAGGCACAATGCCGACTTAAGTAAAACATTACTGACTCTTCTTACTGTCTATGCTTTGAACCATTCCTGTGAGACCAGTTTTAGATTCCGATGCTTTACTTCAGGTTTACTGTATCCCTTGGACCTTCTTATTGACGATGAAACACAGAAATTGAATCGGAAATAAATACAAAACTCAAATTGCCAACTTAAGTACAAGAAGACTGACTCTTCTTACCGTCTATGTTTTGAACCTCTCCTACGAGAGCAGTTTTAGATTCCGATGCTTCACTTCCGGTTCACTGTATCCCTTGGACCTTCTTATTGACGATTAAACACAGAAATTGCATCGGAAATAAATATAATGGCACAATGCCGTCTTAAGTACAAGAAGACGGGCTCTTATTACTGCCTATGTTTTGAGCCCTTCCTGTGAGACCAGTTTTAGATTCCGATGCTTCACTTCAATTTTACTGTATCCCTTGGACCTTCCTAGATACGATGAAACGCAGATATTGCATCGGAATTAAATACAAAAGGCACAATGCCGACTTAACTACAAGACGACTGACTCTTCTAATTGTCTATGTTTGAACCATTCCTGTGAGACCAGTTTTAGGTTCCGATGCTTCGCTTCAGGTTTACTGTATCCCTTCGACCTTCGTACTGACGATGAAACATAGAAATTGCATCGGAATTAAATACAAAAGGCACAATGCCGACATACGTACAAGAGGACTAACTCTTCTTTCATTCTATGATTTGAGCCTTTCCTGCGAGACCAGTTTTAGATTCCGATGCTTCACTTCAATTTTACTGTGTGTCTTGGACCTTCTTATATACGATGTAACACAGATATTGCATCGGATTTAAATACAAAAGGCACAATGCCTACTTAAGTAGAAGAAGACGGGCTCTTATTACAGTCTATGTTTTGAGCCTTTCCTGTGTGCCCAGTTTCATATTCCGAGGCTTCACTTCAATTTTACTGTATCCCTGGGACCTTCGTATGTACGATGAATCACAGAGATTGCATCGGAATTAAATTCAAAAGTCACAATGCCGACTTTAGTACAAGAGGACTGACTTTTCTTACTTTCTATGTATTGAACCATTCCAGTGAGACCAGTTTTAGATTCTGATGCTTCACTTCAGGTTTACTGTAACCCTTGGTACTTCTAATTGACGATGAAACACAGAAATTGCATCGGAATTAAATACGAAAGGCACAATGCCGACTTAAGTACAAGAAGACAGGCTCTTCTTACTGTCTATGTCTTGTACCTCTCCTGTGAGACCAGGTTTAGATATTGATGCTTGACTTCAATTTCACTGTATCCCTTGGACCTTCTTATCCAGGATGAAACACAGAAATTGCATTGGAATTAAATACAAAAGGCACAATGCCGACTTAAGCACAAGAAGACGGGCTCTTCTTACTGTCAATGTTTTGAGCCCTTCCTGTGGGACCAGTTTTAGATTTAGATGCTTCACTTCAGGTTTACTGTATCTCTTCGCCCTTCTTATTGACGATGAAACACAGAAATTGCATCGGAATTAGATACTAAAGGTACAATTCCGACTTAAGAACAAGAAGACTGACTCTTCTAACTGTCTATGTCTTGTAGCTTTCCTGTGAGACCAGGTTTAGATATTGATGTTTCTCTTCAGGTTTACTATATCCCTTGGACCTTCTTATTGACGATGAAACACAGAAATTGCATCGGAATTAAATACAAAATGCACAATGGCGACTTAAGTACAAGAGCAATAACTCTACTTTCATTCTATGATTTGAGCCTCTCCTGTAAGACCTGTTTTAGATATCGATGCTTCACCTCAGGTTTACTGTATCCCTAGGACCTTCTCATTGACGATGAAACACAGATATTGCATCGGAATTAAATACAAAGGCACAATGCCGACTTAAGTAGAAGAAGAAGGGCTCTTATTACCGTCTATGTTTTGAGCATTTCCCGTGAGACCAGTTTTAGATTCCGATGCTTCACTTCAGGTTTACTGTATCCCGTGGACCTTCTTATTGACGATGAAACACAGAAATTGCATCGGAATTAAATACAAAAGGCACAACGTCGACTTAAGTATAAGAGGACTGACTTTCCTTACATTCTGTGATTTGAACCTTTCCTGTGAGACCAGCTTTAAATATCGATGCATCACCTCAGGTTTACTTTATCGCTAGGCCATTCTTATTGACGATGAAACACGGAAATTGCATCGGAATTAAATACAAAGGCACAATGCAGACTTAAGTACAAGAAGACGGTCTCTTATTACGGTCTATGTTTTGAGCCTTTCCTGCGAGACCAGTTTTAGATTCCGATGCTTCACTTCAATTTTACTGTATGTCTTGGACCTTCTTATATACGATGTAACACAGATATTGCATCGGAATTAAATACAAAAGGCACAATGCCTACTTAAGTAGACGAAGACGGGCTCTTCTTCCTGTCTATGTTTTGAACCTTTCCTGTGAGACCAGTTTTAAATTCCGATGCTTCACTTCCGGTATACTGTATCCCTTGTACCTTCTTATTGATGATGAAACACAGATATTGCATCGGAATTAAATACAAAACGCACAATGCCGACTTAAGTACAAGAAGACTCACACTTATTACTGTCTATGATTTGAACCTTCCCTGTGAAACCAATATTAGGTTCTGACGCTTCACTTCAGGTTTACTGTATCCCTTTGAACTTCTTATTGACGATGAAACACAGAAATTGCGTCACAATTAAATACAAAAGGCTCAACGCCGACTTAAGTACAAGAAGAGGGGCTCTTATTACAGTCTATGTTTTGAGCCTTTCCTGTGTGACCAGTTTTAGATTCCGAGGCTTCACTTCCGGGTTTACTGTATCCCATGGACCTTCTTATTGACAATGAAACACAGATATGGCATCGGTTTTGAATTCAAAAGGCACAAAGCCGACTTTAGTACAAGGAAACTGACTTTTCTTACTTTCTATGTATTGAACCATTTCAGTGGGACCAGTTTTAGATTCTGATGCTTCACTTCAGGTTTACTGTATCCCTTGGAACTTCTTATTGACGATGAAACACAGAAATTGCATCGGAATTAAGTACGAAAGGCACAATGCCGACTTAAGTAGAAGAAGACAGGCTCTTCTTACAGTCTATGTCTTGTACCTCGCCTGTGAGACCAGGATTAGATATTGATGCTTCACTTCAATTTTACTGTATCCCTTGGCTTTCTTATCGAGGATGAAACACAGAAATTGCATCAGAATTAAATACAAAAGGCACAATACTCACTTTAGTACAAGAAGACTGACTCTTCTTATTGTCTATGTCAGGTACCTCTCCTGTGAGACCAGGTTTAGATATTGATGCTTCACTTCAATTTTACTGTATCCCTTGGACCTTCTTATCGAGGATGAAACACAGAAATTGCATCGGAATTAAATACATAACGCACAATGTCGACTTAAGTAGAAAAATACGGGCTCATCATACTGTCAATGTTTTGAACCCTTCCTGTGAGACCAGTTTTAGATTCCGATGCCTCACATCCGGTTTACTGTATCCCTTGGACCTCCTGTTTGACGATGAAACACAGAAATTGCATCAGAATTGAATACAAACAGCACAATGATGACTTTAGTACAAGAAGGCTGACTTTCTTACGGTCAATGTTTTGAACCTATCCTGTGAGACCATTTTTAGATTCCGATGCTTCACTTCAGGTGTACTGTATCCCTTGGACCTTCTTATTGACGATGAATCTCAGAAATAGCATCGGAATTAAATACAAAAAGGACAATGCCGAGCTAAGTACAAGAAGACGGTCTCTTATTACGGTCTATGTTTTGAGCCTTTCCTGTGAGACCAGTTTTAGATTCCGATGCTTCACTTCAATTTTACTGTATGTCTTGGACCTTCTTATATACGATGCAACACAGAAATTGCATGGGAATTAAATACAAAAGGCACAATGCCTACTTAAGTAGAAGAAGACGGGCTCCTCTTCCTGTCTATGTTTTGAACCTTTCCTGTGAGACCAGTATTAAATTCCGATCTTCACTTCCGGTATACTGTATCCCTTGGACCTTGTTATTGATGATGGAACACATATATTGCGTCGGAATTTAATACAAAAGGCACAATGCCGACGTAAGTACAAGAAGATTGACATTTCTTACGGTCTATGTTTTGAACCTTCCCTGGGAGACCAATTTTAGGTTCTGACGCTTCACTTCAGGTTTACTGTATCCCTTGGACCTCTTACTGACGATGAAGCACAGAAATTGCGTCACAATTAAATACAAAAGGCTCAACGCCGACTTAAGTATAAGAAGACGGGCTCTTATTACAGTCTATGTTTTGAGCCTTTCCTGTGTGACCAGTTTTAGATTCCGAGACTTCTCTTCATTTTTACTGTATCCCTTGGAACTTCTTATGTACGATGAATCACAGAGATTGCATCGGAATTAAATACAAAAGGCACAATGCCGACTTAAGTAGAAGAAGACGGGCTCGTCTCACTGTCCATGCTTTGAACCTTTCCTGTGAGACCAGTTTTAGATTCTGATGCTTCACTTCCATTTTACTGTATCCCTTGGACCTTCTTATTGACGATGAAACACAGAAATTGCATCGGAACTAGATACAAAAGGCACAATGCCCACTATAGTACAAGAGGACTGACTTTTCTTTCTGTCTATGTATTGAACCATTCCTGTGAGACCAGTTTTAGATTCTGATGCTTCACTTCAGGTTCACTGTATCCCTTGGACCTTCTTATTGACAATGAAACACAGAAACGGCTACGGTTTTAAACACAAAAGGCACAATGCCGACTTTAGTACAAGAGGACTTACTTTTCTTACTTTCTATGTATTGAAACATTCCTGTGAGACCAGTTTTAGATACCGATGCTTCACTTCAGGTTTGCTGTATCCCTTGGTAATTCTTATTGACGATGAAACTCAGAAATTGCATCGGAATTAAATACGAAAGGCACAATGCCGACTTAAGTACAAGAAGACTGACTCTTCTTACAGTCTATGTCTTGTACCTCGCCTGTGAGACCAGGATTAGATATTGATGCTTCACTTCAATTTTACTGTATCCCTTGGCTTTCTTATCGAGGATGAAACACAGAAATTGCATCAGAATTAAATACAAAAGGCACAATGCCGACTTTAGTACAAGAAGGCTGACATTCTTACGGTCAATGATTGAACCTATCCTTTGAGACCAGTTTTAGATTCCGATGCTTCACTTCAGGGGTACTGTTTCCCTTGGACCTTCTTATTGACGGTGAATCACAGAAATAGAATCGGAATTAAATACAAAAGGCACAATGCCGAGCTAAGTACAAGAAGACTGACTCTTCTTACTGTCTATGTTTAGACCATTTCCTGTGAGACCAATTTAGATTCCGATGCTTTACTTTAGCTTTTCTGTATCCCTTGGACCTTCTTATTGACGACGAGACATAGAGATTGCATCGGAATTAAATACAAATGGCACAATGATAACTTAAGTACAAGAAGACTGACTCTTCTTACTGTCTATGTTTTGAACCTTTCCTGTTGGACCAGTTTTAGATTGCGATGCTTCACTTCAGGTTTACTGTATCCCATGGACCTTCTTATTGACGATGAGACACATAAATTGCATCGGAATAGTATACAAGAGGCACAATGCCGTCTTAAGTAAAAGAAGACTGACTCATCTTACTGTCTCTGTTTTGAACCTTTCCTGTGAGAACACTTTTAGATCACGATGGTTCACTTCTGGTTTACTGTATCCCTTGGACCCTCTTATTGACGAAGAACCTCAGAAAGTGCATCGGAATTAAATACAAAAGCGCAATGCCGATTTAAGCACAAGATGACTGGGTCTTCCTACTGTCTATGTTTTGAAACTTTCCTGTGGGCCAGTTTTTGATTCCGATGTTTCACTTCAGGTTTCTGTATCCCTTCCACCTTCTTATTGACGATGATACACAGAAATTCAATAGGAAATTAATAAAAAAGGCACAATGACGAATTAAGGACAAGGAGACTGAGTCTTCTTACTGTCTATGTTTTGTACCTTTCCTGTGAGGCCAGGATTAGAAATTGATGCTTCACATCAATTTTACTGTATCCCTTGGACCTTCTTATTGACGATGAAACAAAGAAATTGCATCGGAATTAAATACAAAACGCATAATGCCGACTTAAGTAGAAGAAGACGGGCTCTTCTTACTGTCAGTGTTTTGAACCTTTCCTGTGAGACCACTTTTAGATTCCGATGCTTCACTTCCATTTTACTGTATCCCTTGGACCTTCTTATTGACGATGAAACACAGAAATTGCATCGGAACTAGATACAAAAGGCACAATGCCCACTATAGTACAAGAGGACTGACTTTTCTTTCTGTCTATGTATTGAACCATTCCTGTGAGACCAGTTTTAGATTCTGATGCTTCACTTCAGGTTCACTGTATCCCTTGGACCTTCTTATTGACAATGAAACACAGAAACGGCTACGGTTTTAAACACAAAAGGCACAATGCCGACTTTAGTACAAGAGGACTTACTTTTCTTACTTTCTATGTATTGAAACATTCCTGTGAGACCAGTTTTAGATACCGATGCTTCACTTCAGGTTTGCTGTATCCCTTGGTAATTCTTATTGACGATGAAACTCAGAAATTGCATCGGAATTAAATACGAAAGGCACAATGCCGACTTAAGTACAAGAAGACTGACTCTTCTTACAGTCTATGTCTTGTACCTCGCCTGTGAGACCAGGATTAGATATTGATGCTTCACTTCAATTTTACTGTATCCCTTGGCTTTCTTATCGAGGATGAAACACAGAAATTGCATCAGAATTAAATACAAAAGGCACAATGCCGACTTTAGTACAAGAAGGCTGACATTCTTACGGTCAATGATTGAACCTATCCTTTGAGACCAGTTTTAGATTCCGATGCTTCACTTCAGGGGTACTGTTTCCCTTGGACCTTCTTATTGACGATGAATCACAGAAATAGAATCGGAATTAAATACAAAAGGCACAATGCCGAGCTAAGTACAAGAAGACTGACTCTTCTTACTGTCTATGTTTAGACCATTTCCTGTGAGACCAATTTAGATTCCGATGCTTTACTTTAGCTTTTCTGTATCCCTTGGACCTTCTTATTGACGACGAGACACAGAGATTGCATCGGAATTAAATACAAATGGCACAATGATAACTTAAGTACAAGAAGACTGACTCTTCTTACTGTCTATGTTTTGAACCTTTCCTGTTGGACCAGTTTTAGATTGCGATGCTTCACTTCAGGTTTACTGTATCCCATGGACCTTCTTATTGACGATGAGACACATAAATTGCATCGGAATAGTATACAAGAGGCACAATGCCGTCTTAAGTAAAAGAAGACTGACTCATCTTACTGTCTCTGTTTTGAACCTTTCCTGTGAGAACACTTTTAGATCACGATGGTTCACTTCTGGTTTACTGTATCCCTTGGACCTTCTTATTGACGAAGAACCTCAGAAAGTGCATCGGAATTAAATACAAAAGCGCAATGCCGATTTAAGCACAAGATGACTGGGTCTTCCTACTGTCTATGTTTTGAAACTTTCCTGTGGGCCAGTTTTTGATTCCGATGTTTCACTTCAGGTTTCTGTATCCCTTCCACCTTCTTATTGACGATGATACACAGAAATTCAATAGGAAATTAATAAAAAAGGCACAATGACGAATTAAGGACAAGGAGACTGAGTCTTCTTACTGTCTATGTTTTGTACCTTTCCTGTGAGGCCAGGATTAGAAATTGATGCTTCACATCAATTTTACTGTATCCCTTGGACCTTCTTATTGACGATGAAACAAAGAAATTGCATCGGAATTAAATACAAAACGCATAATGCCGACTTAAGTAGAAGAAGACGGGCTCTTCTTACTGTCAGTGTTTTGAACCTTTCCTGTGAGACCACTTTTAGATTCCGATGCTTCACTTCCGGGTTACTGTATCCCTTGGACCTCCTTTTTGACGATGAAACACAGAAATTTCATCGGAATGAAATACAAGCGGCACAATGCCGACTTGAGTACAAGGAGACTGAC
Organism: Schistocerca americana; assembly: GCF_021461395.2. Lineage (NCBI taxonomy): Eukaryota > Metazoa > Arthropoda > Insecta > Orthoptera > Acrididae > Schistocerca > Schistocerca americana. The sequence goes on from NC_060121.1 coordinate 34,367,058, forward strand.
TCTTCTTACGGTCAATGTTTTGAACCTTTCCTGTGAGACCAGTTTTAGATTCCCATGCTTCACTTCAGGTGTACTGTATCTCTTGGACCATCTTATTGACGATGAATCACAAAAATGACATCGGAATTAAATACAAATATGACAATGCCGACTTAAGTACAAGACGACTGACTCTTCTTACTGTCTATGCATTGGACCTTTCCTGTGAGACCAGTTGTAGATTCCTATGCTTCTCTTCAGGTTCACTGTATCCCTTGGCCCTTCTTATTGACGATGAAACACAGAAATAGCATCGGAATTAAATACAAAACGCACAATGCCGACTTAAATAGAAAAGTGCAGGCTCTTCATACTGTCAATGTTTTGAACCCTTCCTGTGAGACCAGTTTTAGATTCCGATGCCTCACATCCGGTTTACTGTATCCCTTGGACCTCCTGTTTGTCGATGAAACACAGATATTGCATCAGAATTAAATACAAACGGCTCAATTCCGACTTTAGTACAAGAAGGCTGACTTTCTTACGGTCAATGTTTTGAACCTATCCTGTGAGACCAGTTTTAGATTCCGATGCTTCACGTCAGGTGTACTTTATCCCTTGGAACTTCTTATTGACGATGTATCCCAGAAATAGCATCGGAATTAAATACAAAAGGCACAGTGTCGAGCTAAGTACAAGAAGACGGGCTCTTATTACAGTCTATGATTTGAGCCTTTCCTGTGTGACCAGATTTAGATTCCGAGGCTTCACTTCTATTTTACTGTATCTCTCGGACCTTCTTATGTACGATGAATCACAGAGATTGCATCGGAATTAAATACAAGAAGCACATGGCCGACTTAAGTAGAAGAAGGCGGGCTCTTCTCACTGTCCATGTATTGAACCTTTCCTGTGAGACCAGTTTTAGATTCCGATGCTTCACTTCCGGTTTACTGTACTCCTTGGACCTTCTTATTGACGATGAAACACAGAAATTGCATCGGAATTAAATTCAAAAGGCACAATGCCCACTTTAGTACAAGAGTACTGACTTTTCTTACTCTCTATGTATTGAACCATTCCTGTGAGACCAGTTTTAGATTCTGATGCTTCACTTCAGGTTTACTGTATCCCTTGGACTTTCTTATTGACAATGAAACACAGAAATGGCCACGGTTTTAAATACAAAATGCACAATGCCTACTTTAGTACAAGAGGACTGACTTTTCTTACTTTCTATGTATTGAACCATTCCTGTGAGACCAGTTTTTGATTCCGATGCTTCACTTCAATTTTACTGTATACCTTGGACCTCCTTATCAAGGATGCAACACAGAAATTGCATCGGAAGTGAATACAAATGGCACAATGATAACTTAAGTACAAGAACACTGGCTCTTCTTACTGTCTATGTTTTGAACCTTTCCTGTTGGACCAGTTTCAGATTGCGATGCTTCACTTTAGGTTTTCTGTTTCCCTTGGACCGTCTTATTGACGATGAGAGACGGAAATTGCATCGGAATAGTATACAAAAGGCACAATGACGTTTAAGTAAGAGAAGACTGACTCTTCTTACTGTCTCTGTTTTGAACCTTTCTTGTGAGACCACTTTTAGATCACGATGCTTCACTTCAGGTTTCCTGTATCCCTTGGACCTTCTTATTGACGAAGAACCTCAGAAATTTAGTCGGAATTAAATACAAAAGGCACAACGCCGACTTCAATACAACAAGACTGTCTCTTCTAACTGTGAATGATTTGAACCTTTCCTGTGAGACCAGTTTTAGATTCCGATGCTTCACTTCCGGTTTACTGTATCCCTTGGACCTCTCTTATAACGATGGAACACAGAAATTTCTTCGGAATTAAATACAAACGGCACAATGCCGACTTGAGTACAAGGGGACTGACTCTTCTTACGGTCAATGTTTTGAACCTTTCCTTTGAGACCAGTTTTAGATTCCGATGCTTCTCTTCAGGTTCACTGTATCCCTTGGACCTTCCTATTGACGATGAAACACAGAAATAGCATCGGAATTAAATACAAAAGGCACAATGCCGAGCTAAGTACAAGAAGACTGACTCTTCTTACTGTCTATGTTTAGAACATTTCCTGTGAGACCAGTTATGGATTCCGATGCTTCACTTCAGGTTTACTGTATCCCTTGGAACTTCGTTTTGACGATGAAACACAGAAAATGAATCGGAATGTAATACAAAAGCCACAATGCCGACTTAAGAACAAAAAGACGCGCTCTTCTTACTGTCTATGTTTTGAACCTTACCTGTGAGACCAGTATTAGATTCCGATGAATCACTTCAGGCCTACTGTATGCCTTGGACGTCCTCATTGACGATGAAACACAGAAATTGCATCGGAATTAAATAAAAAATGCACAATGCCGACTTAAGTACAAGAAGACTGCCTCTTCTTATAGTCTATGTTTTGTACCTTTCCTGTGAGACCAGGTTTTTGATATTGATACTTCATATCAATTTTACTGTTTTCCTTGGACCTTCTTGTATACGATGAAACACAGAAATTGCATCGGAATTAAATACAAAAGGCACAATGCCGACTTAAGTACAAGAAGACTTACTCTTCTTAGGGTTTATGTTTTGAACCATTCCTGTGGGACCCGTTTAGGATTCCGATGCTTCACTTCAGGTTTACTGTATCCCATGGTACTTCTTATTGACGATGAGACACAGAAACTTCATCGTAATTAAATACAAAAACACAATGCCGACTTTAGTACAAGAAGACGGGCTCTTCTCACTGTCGATGTTTGGGCCTCCCCTATGAGACTAGTTTTAGATTCCGATGCATCACTTCAGGTTTACTGTATCCCCTGGACCTTCCTATTGACGATGAAACACAGAAATTGCATCGGAATTGAATACAAAAGGCATAATGCCGACATAAGTACATGAAGACTGTCTCTTCTAACTGTCTATGATTTGAACCTTTCCTGAGAGACAAGTTTTATATTCCGATGCTTCACTTCAGGTTTACTGTATCCCTTCTACCTTCTTATTGACGATGAAACACAGAAATTCAATAGGAAATTAATAAAAAAGGCACAATGACGAATTAAGTACAAGAAGACTGACTCTTCTTACTGTCTATGTTTCTTACCTTTCCTGTGAGACCAGTTTTAGATTCCGATGCTACACTTCAGGTTTACTGTATCCCTTGGTACTTCTTATTGACGATGAAACACAGAAATTGCATCGGAATTAAATACGAAAGGCACAATGCCGACTTAAGTACAAGAAGACTGACTCATCTTACTGTCTATGCTTTGTACCTTTCCTGTGAGACCCGGTTTAGATATTGATCCTTCACATCAATTTTACTGTATCCCTTGGACCTTGTTATTGACGATGAAACACAGAAATTGCATGGGAATTAAATACAAAAGCACAATGCCGACTTAAGCTCAAGATGACTGGGTCTTCTTACTGTCTATGTTTTGAACCTTTCCTGTGGGACCACATTTAGATTCCGATGTTTCACTTCAGGTTTACTGTATCCCTTAGACCTACTTATTGACGATGACAGACAGAAATTGCATCGGAATTAAATACAAAACGCACAATGCCGACTTAAGTAGAAGAAGACGGGCTCTTTTTACTATCAATGTTTTGAACGTTTCCTGTGAGACCAGTTTTAGATTCCGATGCGTCACTTCCGGTTTACTGTATCCCTTGGACCTCCTTTGTGACGATGAAACACAGAAACTTCATCGGAATTAAATACAAACGGCACAATGCCGACTTGAGTACAAGGAGACTGACTCTTCTTACGGTCAATGTTTTGAACCTATCCTGTGAGACCAGTTTTAGATTCCGATGCTTCTCTTCAGGTTCACTGTATCCCTTGGAACTTCTTATTGACGATGAAACACAGAAATAGCATCGGAATTAAATACAAAAGGCACAATGCCGAGCTAAGTACAAGACGACTGACTCTTCTTACAGTCTATGCTTAGAACAATTCCTGTGAGACCAGTTATTGATTCCGATGCTTCACTTCAGGTTTACTGTATCCCTTGGAACTTCACACTGACGATGAACCACAGAAATTGAGTCGGAATTAAATACAAAAGGCACAACGCCGACTTAAGTAAAAGAGGACTGTCTCTTCTTACTGTCTATGATTTGAACCTTTCCTGTGAGACCAGATTTAGATTCCGATGCTTCATTTCAGGTTTACTGTATGCCCTGGACCCTCTTATTGACGATGAAACACAGAAATTGCATCGGAATTAAATACAAATGGCACAATGATAACTTAAGGAGAAGAAGTGTGCTCCCTGCCGCCGTTGGATAAGCAGCTGAGCAGCAAGTCGTATACTCCTAGCTCACTCATTTGTTACATAGTTTAATTCTTAATTTCTTTGCGTGTTTTTGGTACTTGCATTGTGTATTTCATAAATTTCGGGCGTATTATAGTATTTGAGAGTTGTATCATCGCGTTTTAGTACCTGAATAGTGTAAATTCGCGTAGTCGTTTGTCTACTGTTTTGTTTTGAACGGCCAGTGTCGGCTGGTCGCAGTCAGTGTGCTCCCTGCCGCCGTTGGATAAGCAGCTGAGCAGCAAGTCGTATACTCCTAGCTCACTCATTTGTTACATAGTTTCTTAATTTCTTTGCGTGTTTTTGGTTCTTGCATTGTTTAATTCATAAATTTCGGGCGTATTATAGTATTTGAGAGTGTAGCATCGTGTTTTAGTACCTGAATAGTGTAATTTCGCTTAGTCTCCTTCCGCCGCCGGGCAGTGTCAGCAGTGCGCAAGTAGCAGCATTACTGCATTTACTAGGCAATCTTGTATTTTAATAACCGTTTAAATTTTGTCGATTTGTTTGCGCTCTCTGTAGATTAGTTCAGACGTTCTTAGCAAAACAGTTTTTAGCATGGATAGCGACTGCAACTGCTGTGTTCGGATGCAGGCTGAGTTGTCATCCCTTCGCTCCCAGCTTCAGGCAGTGTTGGCTTCGGTCACACAGCTTGAGGCTGTTGCCAATGGGCATCACTGTGGGGGTCGGGATGGGGGTTTGTCGGGGACGGCCAGCTCGTCCCACGCATCCCCTGATCGGACTACGACTGTGGTTGCCCGGGATACTGCCCGCATTGAGGCTGATCCCTCACCTGTGGTAGAGTGGGAGGTCGTTTCAAGGTGTGGCAGGGGGCGAAAGACATTCCGGAGGGCTGAACGGAAAGCCTCTCCAGTTTTACTGACGAACCGGTTTCAGGCTCTGTCTCAGGCTGATACTGATCTTCGGCCTGACATGGCTGCTTGTCCTGTTCCAGAGGTTGCCCCTCAGTCTGCAAGATCCGGGCAGTCGCAGATGGTGGGCTTACTGGTAGTTGGGAGCTCCAACGTCAGGCGCGTAATGGGGCCCCTTAGGGAAATGGCAGCAGGAGAGGGGAAGAAAACCAATGTGCACTCCGTGTGCATACCGGGGGGAGTCATTCCAGATGTGGAAAGGGTCCTTCCGGATGCCATGAAGGGTACAGGGTGCACCCATCTGCAGGTGGTCGCTCATGTCGGCACCAATGATGTGTGTCGCTATGGATCGGAGGAAATCCTCTCTGGCTTCCGGCGGCTATCTGATTTGGTGAAGACTGCCAGTCTCGCTAGCGGGATGAAAGCAGAGCTCACCATCTGCAGCATCGTCGACAGGACTGACTGCGGACCTTTGGTACAGAGCCGAGTGGAGGGTCTGAATCAGAGGCTGAGACGGTTCTGCGACCGTGTGGGCTGCAGATTCCTCGACTTGCGCCATAGGGTGGTGGGGTTTCGGGTTCCGCTGGATAGGTCAGGAGTCCACTACACGCAACAAGCGGCTACACGGGTAGCAGGGGTTGTGTGGCGTGGGCTGGGCGGTTTTTTAGGTTAGATGGCCGTGGGCAAGTACAGAAAGGGCAACAGCCTCAACGGGTGCGGGGCAAAGTCAGGACATGCGGGGACCAAGCAGCAATCGGTATTGTAATTGTCAACTGTCGAAGCTGCGTTGGTAAAGTACCGGAACTTCAAGCGCTGATAGAAAGCACCGAAGCTGAAATCGTTATAGGTACGGAAAGCTGGCTTAAGCCAGAGATAAATTCTGCCGAAATTTTTACAAAGGTACAGACGGTGTTTAGAAAGGATAGATTGCATGCAACCGGTGGTGGAGTGTTTATCGCTGTTAGTAGTAGTTTATCCTGTAGTGAAGTAGAAGTGGATAGTTCCTGTGAATTATTATGGGTGGAGGTTACACTAAACAACCGAACTAGGTTAATAATTGGCTCCTTTTACCGACCTCCCGACTCAGCAGCATTAGTGGCAGAGCAACTGAGAGAAAATTTGGAATACATTTCACATAAATTTTCTCAGCATGTTATAGTCTTAGGTGGAGATTTCAATTTACCAGATATAGACTGGGACACTCAGATATTTAGGACGGGTGGTAGGGACAGAGCATCGAGTGACATTATACTGAGTGCACTATCCGAAAATTACCTCGAGCAATTAAACAGAGAACCGACTCGTGGAGATAACATATTGGACCTACTGATAACAAACAGACCCGAACTTTTCGAATCTGTATGTACAGAACAGGGAATCAGTGATCATAAGGCCGTTGCAGCATCCCTGAATATGGAAGTTAATAGGAATATAAAAAAAGGGAGGAAGGTTTATCTGTTTAGTAAGAGTAATAGAAGGCAGATTTCAGACTACCTAACAGATCAAAACGAAAATTTCTGTTCCGACACTGACAATGTTGAGTGTTTATGGAAAAAGTTCAAGGCAATCGTAAAATGCGTTTTAGACAGGTACGTGCCGAGTAAAACTGTGAGGGACGGGAAAAACCCACCGTGGTACAACAAAAAAGTTAGGAAACTACTGCGAAAGCAAAGAGAGCTCCACTCCAAGTTTAAACGCAGCCAAAACCTCTCAGACAAACAGAAGCTAAACGATGGCAAAGTTAGCGTAAGGAGGGCTATGCGTGAAGCGTTCATTGAATTCGAAAGTAAAATTCTATGTACCGACTTGACAGAAAATCCTAGGAAGTTCTGGTCTTACGTTAAATCAGTAAGTGGCTCGAAACAGCATATCCAGACACTACGGGATGATGATGGCATTGAAACAGAGGATGACACGCGTAAAGCTGAAATACTAAACACCTTTTTCCAAAGCTGTTTCACAGAGGAAGACCGCACTGCAGTTCCTTCTCTAAATCCTCGCACAAACGAAAAAATGGCTGACATCGAAATAAGTGTCCAAGGAATAGAAAAGCAACTGGAATCACTCAATAGAGGAAAGTCCACTGGACCTGACGGGATACCAATTCGATTCTACACAGAGTACGCGAAAGAACTTGCCCCCCTTCTAACAGCCGTGTACCGCAAGTCTCTAGAGGAACGGAGGGTTCCAAATGATTGGAAAAGAGCACAGATAGTCCCAGTCTTCAAGAAGGGTCGTCGAGCAGATGCGCAAAACTATAGACCTATATCTCTTACGTCGATCTCTTGTAGAATTTTAGAACATGTTTTTTGCTCGCGTATCATGTCATTTCTGGAAACCCAGAATCTACTATGTAGGAATCAACATGGATTCCGGAAACAGCGATCGTGTGAGACCCAACTCGCCTTATTTGTTCATGAGACCCAGAAAATATTAGATACAGGCTCCCAGGTAGATGCTATTTTTCTTGACTTCCGGAAGGCGTTCGATACAGTTCCGCACTGTCGCCTGATAAACAAAGTAAGAGCCTACGGAATATCAGACCAGCTGTGTGGCTGGATTGAAGAGTTTTTAGCAAACAGAACACAGCATGTTGTTATCAATGGAGAGACGTCTACAGACGTTAAAGTAACCTCTGGCGTGCCACAGGGGAGTGTTATGGGACCATTGCTTTTCACAATATATATAAATGACTTAGTAGATAGTGTCGGAAGTTCCATGCGGCTTTTCGCGGATGATGCTGTAGTATACAGAGAAGTTGCTGCATTAGAAAATTGTAGCGAAATACAGGAAGATCTGCAGCGGATAGGCACTTGGTGCAGGGAGTGGCAACTGACCCTTAACATAGACAAATGTAATGTATTGCGAATACATAGAAAGAAGGATCCCTTATTGTATGATTATATGATAGCGGAACAAACACTGGTAGCAGTTACTTCTGTAAAATATCTGGGAGTATGCGTACGGAACGATTTGAAGGGGAATGATCATATAAAACTAATTGTTGGTAAGGCGGGTACCAGGTTGAGATTCATTGGGAGAGTGCTTAGAAAATGTAGTCCATCAACCAAGGAGGTGGCTTACAAAACACTCGTTCGACCTATACCTGAGTATTGCTCATCAGTGTGGGATCCGAACCAGGTCGGGTTGACGGAGGAGATAGAGAAGATCCAAAGAAGAGCGGCGCGTTTCGTCACTGGGTTATTTGGTAACCGTGATAGCGTTACGGAGATGTTTAATAAACTCAAGTGGCAGACTCTGCAAGAGAGGCGCTCTGCATCGCGGTGTAGCTTGCTCGCCAGGTTTCGAGAGGGTGCGTTTCTGGATGAGGTATCGAAGATATTGCTTCCTCCTACTTATACTTCCCCAGGAGATCACGAATGTAAAATTAGAGAGATTAGAGCGCGCACGGAGGCTTTCAGACAGTCGTTCTTCCCGCGAACCATACGCGACTGGAACAGGAAAGGGAGGTAATGACAGTGGCACGTAAAGTGCCCTCCGCCACACACCGTTGGGTGCCTTGCGGAGTATCGATGTAGATGTAGATGTAGAAGATTGACTCTTCTTACTGTCTATGTTTTGTACCTTTCCTGTGAGACCCGTTTCAACTTCCGATGCTTCACTTCAGGTTTACTGTATCCCTTGGACCTTCTTATTGACGATGAAACACAGAAATTGCATCGGAATTAGATACAAAAGGCACAATGCCGACTTAAGTACAAGAAAACTGACTCTACTTACTGTCTATGTTTCGAACCTTTCCTGTGAGACCAGTTATAGATTCCGATGCTTCACTTCATGTTTACTGTATACCTTGGACCTCCTTATTGACGATGAAACACAGAAATTAAATCGGAATTAAATACAAAAGGCACAAAGCCGAATTAAGCACAAGAAGACGGGCTCCTCTTACTGTCTATGATTTTAACCATTCCTGTGAGACCAGATTTAGATTCCGATGCTTCACTTCAGGTTTACTCTATCCCTTGGCTCTTCTTATTGACGATGAAACATAGATATTGAATAGGAATTAAATACAAAAGGAACATTGCCGACTTAAGTACAAGAAGACGGACTCTTGTTACTGTCTATGTTTTGAACCTTTCCTGTGAGACCAGTTTTAGATTCTGATGCTTCACTTCAGGTTTACTTTTTCCCTTGGTACTTCTTATTGACGATGAAACACAGAAGTTGCATCGGAATTAAATACAAAATGCACAATGTCGACTTACGTACAAGAAGACTGACTCTTCTTACTGTCTATGTTTTGTACCTTTCCATTGAGACCAGGTTTAGATATTGAAGCTTCACATCAATTTTACTGTATCCCTTGGACCTTCCCATATACGATTAAACACAGAAATTGCATCGGAATTAAATACAAAAGGCACAATGCCGACTTAAGTAGAAGAAGACGGGCTGTTCTTACTGTCTATGTTTTGAACCTTTCCTGTGAGACCAGTTTTAGATTCCGATGCTTCACTTTAAGTTTACTGTATCCCTTGGACCTTCTTATTTACGACGAAACACAGAAATTGCATCGGAATTAAATACAAACGGCACAATGATAACTTAAGTACAAGAAGACTGACACAACTTACTGTCTATGTTTTGAACCTTTCCTGTGAGACCAGTTTTGTATTTCGATGCTTCTCTTCAGGTTTACTGTATCCCGTGGACCTTCTTATTGAGAATGAAACACAGAAATTGCATCGGAATTAAATACAAAAGGCACAATGCAGACTAAAGTACAAGAAGACTGACACTTCTTACTGTGTATGCTTTGAACCTTTGCTGTGGGACAAGTTTTGGATTCCGATGCCTCACTTCAGGATTACTGCATCCCTTTGACCTACTTATTGACGAAGAGACACAGACATTTCATCGGCATCATATAAAAAAGGCACAATGCCGACTTAAGTACAAGATGACTGATTCTTCTTACTATCTACAATTTGAACCTCTCCTGTGAGACCAGTTTTATATTTCGATGCTGCATTTCAGGTTTACTGTGTCCCTTGGACCTTCTTATTGACGATCAAACACAGATATTGCATCGGAATTAAATACAAAAGGCCCAATGCCGACTTAAGCACAAGAAAACGGGCTCTTCTTGCTGTCTATGTTTTGAACCGTACCTGTGGGACCTGTTATAGATTCCGATGCCTCACTTCAGGTTTACTGTATCCCTTGGACCTTCTTATTGACGATGAAACACATAAATTGCATCGGAATTAAATACAAACGGCACAATGACGACCTAAGTACAAGAAGACTGACTCTTCTTACAGTTTATGTTTGTACCTTACCTGTGGGACCCGTTTTAGATTCCGATGCTTCACTTCAGGTTTACTGCTTCCCTTGGTACTTCTTATTGACGATGAAACACAGAAATTTCAACGGAATTGAATACAAAAACACAATGCCGACTTAAGTACAAGAAGACGGGCTCTTCTTACTGTCGATGTTTGGGCCTCTCCTATGAGACCAGATTTAGATTCCGATGCATCACTTCAGGTTTACTGTATCCCCTGGACCTTCTTATTGACGATGAAACACAGAAATTGCATCGGAATTAAATACAAAGGCACAATGCCGACTTAAGTAAAAGAAGACTGACTCTACTTACTGTCTATGATATGAAACTATAGATTCCGAAGCTTCACTTCAGGTTTACTGTATCACTTGGACCTTCTTATTGACGATGAAACACAGAAATTGCATCGGAATAAAATACAAAAGGCACAATGCCGACTTAAGCTCAAGAAGACGGGCTCTTCTTACTGTCTATGCTTTGAACCTTTCCTGTGAGACCAATTTTAGATATCGATGTTTCAACTCATGGTTACTTTATCCCTTCGACCTTCTGATTGACGATGAAACACACAAAGTGCTTCGGAATAAAATACAAAAGGCACAATGCCGACTTAAGTACAAGAAGAGTCACTCTTCTTATTCTCTATGTTTTGAACCTTTCCTGTGAGACCAGTTTTAGATTCCGATGCTTCAATTCAGGTTTACTGTATCCCTTGGACCTTCTTATTGATGATGAAACATAGAAATTGCATCGGAAATAAATACAAAAGGCACAATGCCGACTTAAGTACAAGAAGACTGACTCTTCTTATCGTCTATGCTTTGTACCTTTCCTGTGAGACCAGTTTTAGATTCCGATGCTCCACTTCAGGTTTACTGTATCCCTTGGACCTTCTTATTGACGATGAAACACAGAAATTGCATCGGAATTAAATATAAATGGCTGAATGATAGCTTAAGTACAAGAGGACTGACTCTTCTTACTGTCTATGTTTTGAACCATTCCTGTGAGACCAGTTATATATTTCCATGGTTCACTTCAGGTTTACTGTATCCCTTGGACCTTCTTATTGACGATGTAACACAGAAATTGCATCCGAATTAAATACAAAAGGCACAATGCCGACTTAAGCACAAGAATACGGGCTCTTCTTACGGTCCATGTTTTGAACCTTTCCTGTGAGACAGGTTTTAGATTCCGATGCTTCACTTCAGGTGTACTGTATCCTTTGGTCCTTCTTACTGACGATGAAACACAGATATTGCATCGGAATTAAATTCAAAAGGCACAATGCCGACTTAAGCACAAGAAGACTGACTCTTCTTACTGTCTATGCTTTGAAACTTTCCTGTGGGGCCAGTTTTAGATTCCGATGCTTCACTTCATGTTCACTGTATCCCTTGGACATTCTTATTCACGATGAAACACAGAAATTGCATCGGAGTTAAATACAAAAGGCACAGTGCCGACTTAAGTACAAGATGACTGACTCTTCTTACTGTCTATGCTTTTAACCTTTCCAGTGAGACCAGTTTTTGATTCCGATGCTTCACTTCAAATTATCTGTATCCCTTGGACCTTCTTATTGACGATGGTACACAGAAATTGCATCGGAATTAAATATAAATGGCACAATGATAACTAGAGTACAAGAAGACTGACTCTTCCTACTGTCTATGTTTTTAACCATTCCTGTGAGACCAGTTTTATATTTCCATGCTTGACTTCAGGTTTACTGTATCCCTTGGACCTTCCTATTGAGAATGAAACACAGATATTGCATCGGAATTAAATATAAAAGGCACAATGCCGACTAAAGTACAAGAAGACTGACTCTTCTTACTGTGTATGTTTTGAACCTTTCCTGTGGGACCAGTTTTGGATTCCGATGCATCACATCTGATTTACTGTATCCCTTGGAGCTTCTTATTGACGATGAAACACAGAAATAGCATCGGAATTAAATACCAAAGGCACAATGCCGACATAAGCACAAGAAGACGGGCTCTTCTTACTTTATTTGTTTTTAACCCATCCTGTGAGACCAGTTTTAGATTCCGATGCTTCACTTCAGATTTACTGTATACCTTTGACCTTCTTATTGACGATGGAAAACAGAAATTGAATAGGAATTAAATACAAAATGCACAACGCCGACTTAAGTACAAGAGGTCTGTCTCTTCTTACTCTCTATGACTTGAACCTTTCCTGTGAGACCAGTTTTAGTTTCCGATGCTTTACTTCAGGTTTACTGTATCCCTTGGACCTACTTATTGACGATGAAACACAGAAAATGAATAGGAATTAAATACAAAAGGCACAATAAGGACTTAAGTACAAGAAGACTGACTCTTCTTACTGTCTATGCTTTGAACCTTTTCTGTAGGACCAGTTTTATTTTCCGATGCTTCACTTCAGGTTCACTGAATCTCTTGGACTTTCTTATCCACGATGAAATACAGAAATTGCATCGGTATGAAATACAAAAGGCTCAATGCCGACTTAAGTATCAGATAACTGACTCTTCTTACTGACTATGCTTTAATCCTTTCCTGTGAGACCAGTTTTTGATTCCGATGCTTCACTTCAGATTTTCTGTATCCCTTGGACCTTCTTATTGACGATGGTACACAGAATTTGCATCGGAATTAAATACAAATGGCACAATGATAACTTAAGTACAAGAAGAGTGATTGTTCCAGCTGTCTATGTTTTGAACGTTTCCTGTGAGACCAGTTTTATATTTCCATGCTTCAATTTAGGTTTACGGTATCCCTTGCACGTTCTTATTGAGGATGAAACACAGAAATTGCATCGGAAATAAATGCAAGTGGCACAATGCCGACTAAAGTACAAGAAGACTAACTCATCTTACTGTGTATGTTTTGAACCTTTCCTGTGGGACCTGTTTTGGATTCCGATGCCTCACTTCAATTTTACTGTATCCCTTGGACCTTTTTACTGACGATGAAACACAGAAAATGCATCGGAATTAAATACAAAAGCCACAATGCCGACTTAAGCAAATGAAGACGGGCTCTTCTTACAGTATATGTTTTTAACCTTTCCTGGAAGACCAGTTTTAGATTCCGATGCTTCACTTCCAGTTTACTGTATCCCTTGGACCTTCTTATTGACGATTAAACACAGAAATTGCATTGGAATTAAATACTAAAGGCACAATGCCGACTTAAGTACATGAAGGCTGACTCTTCTTACTGTCTTTGCTTTGATCCTTTCCTGTGGGACCAGTTTTAGATTCCGATGCTTCCCTTCAGGTGTACTGTATCCCTTGGACCTTCTTATTGACGATGAAACACAGATATTGCATCGGAATTAAATACAAATGGCACAATGATAACTTAAGTACAAGAAGACTGACTCTTCTTACTGTCTATGTTTTGAACCTTTCCTGTGTGACCAGTTGTATATATCCATGCTTCACTTCAGGTTAACTGTATCCCTTGGACCTTCTTATTGAAGATGAAACACCGAAATTGCATCGGATATAAATACAAAAGGCACAATGCCGACTAATCTACAAGAAAACTGACTCTTCTTACTGTGGATGCTTTGAACCTTTCCTGTGGGATCAGTTTTGGATTCCGATGCCTCACTTCAGGTTTGCTGTATCCCTTGGACCTTCTTATCGACGATGAAACACCGAAATTGCTTCGGAATTAAATACAAAAAGCACAATGCCGACTTAAGCACAAGAAGACGGGCTTTTCTTACTGTATATGTTTTTAACCTTTTCTGTGTGACCAGTTTTAGATTCCGATGCTTCACTTCAGATTTTCTGTATCCCTTGGACCTTCTTACTGACGATGGTACACAGAAATGGCATCGGAATTAAATACAAATGGCACAAAGATAACGTAAGTACAAGAAGACTGACTCTTCCTACTGTCTATGTTTTGAACGTTTCCTGTGTGACCAGTTTTATATTTCCAAACTTCACTTCAGGTCTACTGTATCCCTTGGAGGTTCTTATTGCGGATGAAACACAGTAATTGCATCGGAATTAAATACAAAAATCAGATTGTCGACTTAAGTACAAGAAGACTGGCTCTTCTTACTGTCTATGCTTTGAACCTTTCCTGTGGGACCAGTTTTAGATTCCGATGCTTCACTTCAGGTTCACTGTATCCCTTGGACTTTCTTATTCACGATGATACACAGAAAATGCATCGGAATTAAATACAAATGGCACAATGATATCGTAAGTACAAGAAGGCTGACTCTTCTTGCTGTCTATGATTTGAACCTTTCCTGTGAGACCAGCTTTAGATTCCGATCCTTCACTTCAGGTTTACTGCATCGTTTGGTACTTCTTATAGGCGATGGAACACAGAAATTGCATCGGAATTGAATACAAAAGGCACAATGCCGACTTAATTACAAGAAGACTGACTTTTCTTACTGTCTATGTTATGTAACTTTCCTGAGAGACCAGGTTTAGATATTGATGCTTCACTTCAATTTTACTGTATCCCTTGGACCTTCTTATATACGATGAAACACAGAAATTGCAGCGCAATTAAATACAGAAGGCACAATGCCGACTTAAGTCGAAGAAGACGGGCTCTACTTACTGTCCATGTTTTGAACCATTCCTGTGAGACCAGTTTTAGATTCCGATGCTTCACTACCGGTTTACTATATCCCTTGGACCTTCGTATTGACGATGAAACACAGAAATTGCATAGGAATTAAATACAAAAGGCACAATTCCGACTTAAGTACAAGAAGGCTGACTCTTCTTACTGTCTATGCTTTGAATCTTTCCTGTGGGACCAGTCTTAGATTCCGATGCTTCACTTCATGTGTACTGTATCACTTGGACCTTCTTATTGACGATGAAACACAGAAATTGCATCGGAATTAAATACAAAAGGCACAATGGCGACTAAAGTACAAGAAGTCTGACCCTTCTTACTGTGTATGCTTAGAACCTTTCCTGTGGGACCAGTTTTGGATTCCGATTCCTCATTTCAGGTTTACTGTATCCGTTGGACTTTCTTATTGACGATGGGACACTGAAATTGCATAGGAATTATATACAAACGGCGCAATGCCGACTTAAGTACAAGAAGACAGACTCTTCTTACTGTCCCTCTTTGAACCTTTCCTGTAAGACCAGTTTTGGATTCCGGTGCCTCACTTCAGGTATACTGTATCCCTTGGACCTTCGTATTGAAGAGGAATCACAGAATTTGCATCGGAATTAAATATAAAAGGCACAAAGCTGACTAAAGTACTAGAAGACTGACTCTTCTTGCTGTCTATGCTTTGAACCTTTCCTGTGGGACCAGTTTATGATTCAGATGCTTCACTTCAGGTTCACAGTATCCCTTGGACTTTCTTATTCACGATGAAACACAGAAATTGCATCGGATATACATACAAAGGGCACAATGCCTACTTAAGTACAAGATGACTGACTCTTCTTACTGTCTATGCTTTGAACCTTTCCTGTGAGACCAGCTATAGATTCCGATGCTTCACTTCAGGTTTACTGTATCATTTGGACCCTCTTATTGACGATGAAACACAGAAATTGCATCGGAATTAAATACAAAACGCACAACGCCCACTTAAGTACAAGAGGACTCATTCTTCTTACTGTCTATAGTTTGAACCATTTCTGTGAGACCAGTTTTAGATTCCGATGCTTCACTTCAGGTTTACTGCATCCCTTTGACCTTCTTATTGACGTTGAAACACAGAAATTTCATCGGAAATAAATACAAAATTCACAATTACGACTTAAGTACCAGAAAACTGACTCCACTTACTGTCTATGTTTCAAACCTTTCCTGTGAGACCAGCTATAGATTCCGATGATTCACTTCAGGTTTACTGAATCCTATGGACCTTCGTATTGACGATGAAACGCAGAAATTGCATCGGAATTAAATACAAAACGCACAATGTCGACTTAACTACAAGAAGACTGACTCTTCCTACTGTCTATGTTTTTAACCTTTCCTGTGAGACCAGTTTTATATTTCCATGCTTCACTTCAGGTTTACTGTATCCCTTGGACCTTCCTATTGAGAATGAAACACAGATATTGCATCGGAATTAAATACAAAGGGCACAACGCCGACTTAAGTACAAGAAGACTGTCTCTTCTTACTGTCTATGATTTGAACCTTTCCTGTGAGACCAGTTTTAGATTCCGATGCTTCACTTCAGGTTTACTGTATACCTTTGACCTTCTTATTGACGATGGAAAACAGAAATTGAATAGGAATTAAATACAAAATGCACAACGCCCACTTAAGTACAAGAGGTCTGTCTCTTCTTACTCTCTATGACTTGAACCTTTCCTGTGAGACCAGTTTTAGTTTCCGATGCTTTACTTCAGGTTTACTGTATCCCTTGGACCTACTTATTGACGATGAAACACAGAAAATGAATAGGAATTAAATACAAAAGGCACAATAAGGACTTAAGTACAAGAAGACTGACTCTTCTTACTGTCTATGCTTTGAACCTTTTCTGTAGGACCAGTTTTATTTTCCGATGCTTCACTTCAGGTTCACTGAATCTCTTGGACTTTCTTATCCACGATGAAATACAGAAATTGCATCGGTATGAAATACAAAAGGCTCAATGCCGACTTAAGTATCAGATAACTGACTCTTCTTACTGACTATGCTTTAATCCTTTCCTGTGAGACCAGTTTTTGATTCCGATGCTTCACTTCAGATTTTCTGTATCCCTTGGACCTTCTTATTGACGATGGTACACAGAATTTGCATCGGAATTAAATACAAATGGCACAATGATAACTTAAGTACAAGAAGAGTGATTGTTCCAGCTGTCTATGTTTTGAACGTTTCCTGTGAGACCAGTTTTATATTTCCATGCTTCAATTTAGGTTTACTGTATCCCTTGCACGTTCTTATTGAGGATGAAACACAGAAATTGCATCGGAAATAAATGCAAGTGGCACAATGCCGACTAAAGTACAAGAAGACTAACTCTTCTTACTGTGTATGTTTTGAACCTTTCCTGTGGGACCTGTTTTGGATTCCGATGCCTCACTTCAATTTTACTGTATCCCTTGGACCTTTTTATTGACGATGAAACACAGAAAATGCATCGGAATTAAATACAAAAGCCACAATGCTGACTTAAGCAAATGAAGACGGGCTCTTCTTACAGTATATGTTTTTAACCTTTCCTGGAAGACCAGTTTTAGATTCCGATGCTTCACTTCCGGTTTACTGTATCCCTTGGACCTTCTTATTGACGATGAATCACAGAAATTGCATTGGAAATACATACAAAAGGAACAATGCCGACTTAATTACAAGAAGACTGACTCTTGTTACTGTCTATGTTATGTAACTTTCCTGTGAGACCAGGTTTAGATATTGATGCTTCACTCCAATTTTACTGTTTCCCTTGGACGTTCTTATATACGAAGAAACACAGAAATTGCATCGCAACTAAATACAGAAGGCACAATGCCGACTTAAGTAGAAGAAGACGGTCTCTTCTTACTGTCTATGTTATGAACCTTTCCTGTTAGACCAGTTTTAGATTCCGATGCTTCACGTCCGGTTTACTGTATCCCTTGGACCTTCTTATTGACGATTAAACACAGAAATTGCATTGGAATTAAATACTAAAGGCACAATGCCGACTTAAGTACATGAAGGCTGACTCTTCTTACTGTCTTTGCTTTGATCCTTTCCTGTGGGACCAGTTTTAGATTCCGATGCTTCCCTTCAGGTGTACTGTATCCCTTGGACCTTCTTATTGACGATGAAACACAGATATTGCTTCGGAATTAAATACAAATGGCACAATGATAACTTAAGTACAAGAAGACTGACTCTTCTTACTGTCTATGTTTTGAACCTTTCCTGTGTGACCAGTTGTATATATCCATGCTTCACTTCAGGTTAACTGTATCCCTTGGACCTTCTTATTGAAGATGAAACACAGAAATTGCATCGGATATAAATACAAAAGGCACAATGCCGACTAATCTACAAGAAAACTGACTCTTCTTACTGTGGATGCTTTGAACCTTTCCTGTGGGATCAGTTTTGGATTCCGATGCCTCACTTCAGGTTTGCTGTATCCCTTGGACCTTCTTATCGACGATGAAACACCGAAATTGCTTCGGAATTAAATACAAAAAGCACAATGCCGACTTAAGCACAAGAAGACGGGCTTTTCTTACTGTATATGTTTTTAACCTTTTCTGTGTGACCAGTTTTAGATTCCGATGCTTCACTTCAGATTTTCTGTATCCCTTGGACCTTCTTACTGACGATGGTACACAGAAATGGCATCGGAATTAAATACAAATGGCACAAAGATAACGTAAGTACAAGAAGACTGACTCTTCCTACTGTCTATGTTTTGAACGTTTCCTGTGTGACCAGTTTTATATTTCCAAACTTCACTTCAGGTCTACTGTATCCCTTGGAGGTTCTTATTGAGGATGAAACACAGTAATTGCATCGGAATTAAATACAAAAATCAGATTGTCGACTTAAGTACAAGAAGACTGGCTCTTCTTACTGTCTATGCTTTGAACCTTTCCTGTGGGACCAGTTTTAGATTCCGATGCTTCACTTCAGGTTCACTGTATCCCTTGGACTTTCTTATTCACGATGATACACAGAAAATGCATCGGAATTAAATACAAATGGCACAATGATATCGTAAGTACAAGAAGGCTGACTCTTCTTGCTGTCTATGATTTGAACCTTTCCTGTGAGACCAGCTTTAGATTCCGATCCTTCACTTCAGGTTTACTGTATCGTTTGGTACTTCTTATAGGCGATGGAACACAGAAATTGCATCGGAATTGAATACAAAAGGCACAATGCCGACTTAATTACAAGAAGACTGCCTTTTCTTACTGTCTATGTTATGTAACTTTCCTGAGAGACCAGGTTTAGATATTGATGCTTCACTTCAATTTTACTGTATCCCTTGGACCTTCTTATATACGATGAAACACAGAAATTGCAGCGCAATTAAATACAGAAGGCACAATGCCGACTTAAGTCGAAGAAGACGGGCTCTACTTACTGTCCATGTTTTGAACCATTCCTGTGAGACCAGTTTTAGATTCCGATGCTTCACTACCGGTTTACTATATCCCTTGGACCTCCGTATTGACGATGAAACACAGAAATTGCATAGGAATTAAATACAAAAGGCACAATTCCGACTTAAGTACAAGAAGGCTGACTCTTCTTACTGTCTATGCTTTGAATCTTTCCTGTGGGACCAGTCTTAGATTCCGATGCTTCACTTCATGTGTACTGTATCCCTTGGACCTTCTTATTGACGATGAAACACAGAAATTGCATCGGAATTAAATACAAAAGGCACAATGCCGACTAAAGTACAAGAAGTCTGACCCTTCTTACTGTGTATGTTTAGAACCTTTCCTGTGGGACCAGTTTTGGATTCCGATTCCTCATTTCAGGTTTACTGTATCCGTTGAACTTTCTTATTGACGATGGGACACTGAAATTGCATAGGAATTATATACAAACGGCGCAATGCCGACATAAGTACAAGAAGACAGACTCTTCTTACTGTCCCTCTTTGAACCTTTCCTGTAAGACCAGTTTTGGATTCCGGTGCCTCACTTCAGGTTTACTGAATCCTATGGACCTTCGTATTGACGATGAAACGCAGAAATTGCATCGGAATTAAATACAAAACGCACAATGTCGACTTAACTACAAGAAGACTGACTCTTCTTACTGTCTATTTTCTGAACCTTTCCTGTGAGACCAATTTTAGATTCCGATGCTTCACTTCAGGTTTACTGCATCCCTTTGACCTTCTTATTGACGTTGAAACACAGAAATTTCATCGGAAATAAATACAAAATTCACAATTACGACTTAAGTACCAGAAAACTGACTCCACTTACTGTCTATGTTTCAAACCTTTCCTGTGAGACCAGCTATAGATTCCGATGCTTCACTTCAGGTTTACTGTATCATTTGGACCCTCTTATTGACGATGAAACACAGAAATTGCATCGGAATTAAATACAAAACGCACAACGCCCACTTAAGTACAAGAGGACTCATTCTTCTTACTGTCTATAGTTTGAACCATTTCTGTGAGACCAGTTTCAGATTGCGATGCTTCATTTCAGGTTTACTGTATCCCCTGGACCTTGTTATTGACGATGAAACACAGAAATTTCATCGGAATTAAATACAAAAGCACAATGCCGACTATCGTACAAGAAGACGGGCTCTTCTTACTGTCTATGTTTGTGCCTGTCCTGTGAAACCTGTTTTAGATTCCGATTCTTCACTTCAGGTTTACTGTATCCCCTGGACCTTCTTATTGACGATGAAACACAGAAATTTCATTGGAGTGAAATACAAAAAGCCACAATGCCGACTTGAGTAAAAAAAGACTGACTCCACTTACTGTCTATGATATGAACCATTAGATTCCGATGCTTCACTTCAGGTATACTGCATCCCTTGGACCGTCTTATTGACGATGAAACACAGAACATGCACCGGAATTAAATACAAAAGGCATAATGCCGACCTAAGAACAAGAGGACTAACACTTCTCACATTCTATGAATTGGGCCTTTCTGTTGAGACCAATTTTGGATATCGAAGCTTCACCACAGGTTTACTGTATCCCTTGGACCCTCTTATTGACGATGAAACACAGAAATTGCATCGGAATTAACTTCAAAGTACTTCAACTTAAGTACAAGAAGACCGACTCTACATACGGTCTATGTTTTGAACCTTCCTGTGATACCACTTTTAGATTCTGATTCCACACTTCACATTTACTATATCCCATGGACCTTCTTATTGACGATGAAACACAGAAATTGCATCATAATTTCATACAAAAGGCACTATGCCGACTTAAGTACAAGAAAACTGACTCCTCTTACTGTCTATGTTTTGAACCTTTATTGTGAGACCAGTTTTAGATTACGACGATTCACTTCAGGTTTACTGTATCCCTTGGATCTTCTTATTGACGATGAAACACAAACATTGCATTGGAATTAAATAAAAAACGCACAACGCCCACTTAAGTACAAGAGGACTGACTCTTCTTACTTTCTTTGTTTTGAACGTTTCCTGTGAGACCAGTTTTTGATTCCGATGCTTCACTTCAGGTTTACTGTATCCCTTGGACCTACTTATTGACGAACAAACACAGATATTGCATCGGGAATAAATACATAAGCCACAATGCCGACTTATGTACAAGACGACTGACTCTTCTTACTTTCTATAATTTGAGCCTTCTATAATTTGGACCTTCTTGTTGACGATGGAAGACAGAACTTGCATCAGAATTAAATATAAATGGCACAATGCCGACTTAAGTACAAGAAGACTGACCCTTCTTACTGTCTATATTTTGAACCTTTCCTGAGGGACCATTTTTAGATTCCGATGCTTCACTTTAGGTTTACTGTATCCCTTGGACCTTCTTATTGACGATGAAACCCAGAAATTGCTACGGAATGAAATACAAAACTCATAATGCCGACTTAAGTTTTCGAAGACTGACTCTTCTTACTGCCTATGATTAGATCCTTTCGTGTGAGACCACTTTTAGAATCCGATGCTTCGCATCAGGTTTACTGTATCCCTTGGACCTTCTTATTGACGATGAAACACCGAACATGCATCGCAATTAAATACAAAACTCACAATGTCTACTTAAGTACACGAAGACTGACTGTTCTTTCTGCCTATGTTTTGAACCTTTCCTGTGAGACCAGCTTTAGATTCCGATGCTTCGCATCTGGTTTACTGCATCACTTGGACCTTCGTATTGACGATGAAGCACAGAACATGCACCGGAATTAAATACAAAAGGCATAATGCCGACCTAAGTACAAGAGGACTAACACTTCTCACATTCTGTGAATTGGGCCTTTCCGGTGAGACCAATTTTGGAATTCGTAGCTTCACTTCTGGTTTACTGTATCCCTTGGACCCTCTTTTTGACTATGATACACAGAAATTGCATCGGAATTAAATAGAAAAGGCTCAATGCCGACTTAAGTACAAGAAGACTGACTCTACTTACTGTCTACTTTTTGAGCCATTCCTCTGAGAGCAGTTTTAGATTCCGATGCTTCACTTTAGGTTTACTGTATCCCTTGGACCTTCTTATTGACGATGAAACACTGAAATTGCCTCGGAATTAAATACTAAATGCACAGTGCCGACTTAAGTTAAAGAAGACTGACCCTTCTTACTGTCTATATTTTGAACCTTTCCTAATAGACAAGTTTTAGATTCCGATGCTTCACTTTAGGTTTACTGTATCCCTTCGACCTTCTTATTGACGGTGAAACCCAGAAATTGCCACGGAATTAAATACAAAACCCACAATGCCGACATAGGTACACGAAGACTGACTCTTTTTACTGCCTATAATTTGAACCTTTCCTGTGAGACCAGTTTTAGATTTCGATGCTTCACATCAGGTTTACTGCGTCCCTTGTCCCTTCTCATTGACGATGAAACACAGATGATGCATCGCAAATAAATACAAAAGGCACAATGCCTACTTAAGTACAAGAAGACTGACTCATCTTACTGTCTCTGATTTGAACCTTACCTGTGAGACCAGTTTGAAATTACGATGATTCACTTCAGGTTTACTGTATCCCTGGGACCTTCTTATTGACGATGAAACACAGAAATTGCATCGGAATTAAATACAAAACGCACAATGCCCACTTAAGTACAAGAGGACTGACTCTTCTTAAAGTCTAGATTTTGAACGTTTCCTGTGAGACCAGATTTAGATTCTGATGCTTCACTTCAGGTTTAAAGTATCCCTTGGACTTACTTATTGACGAACAAAAACAGAAATTGCATCGGAAATAAATACAAAAGCCACAATGCCGACTTAAGTACAAGACGAATGACACTTCTTACTTCCTATGATTTGAGCCTTTCCTGTGAGAAAAGTTTAGATATCGATGCTTCACCTCAGGCTTACTGTATCCCTTGGACCATCTTATTTACGATGAAATACAGAAATTGCATCGGACTTTAATACAAAAGGCACAACGACGATTTAGTACAAGAAGACTGACTCTTCTTACCGTCTATGTTTTTAACCTACCTGTGAGACCAGTTAAAGTTTTCGATGCTTCACATCAGGTTCACTGTATCCCTTGTACCTACTTATTGACGATGAAACACAGAAATTGCTTCAGAAGTAAATACAAATGGCACAATGCCAACTTATTTACATAATGACTGACTCTTCTTACTGTCTATGATTTAAACCTTTCCTGTGAGACCAGTTTTAGATTCCGATGCTTCACTTCAGGTTTACTGTATCTTTTGTACCTTCTTATTGACGATGTTACACAGAAATTGCATCGGAATTAAAAACAAAAGGCACAATGCCGACTTAAGTACAAGAGGACAAACTCTTCCTACATTCTATGAATTCAGCCTTTCCTATGAAACCAGTTTTAGATAACGATGCTTTTTCCTCGGGTTTACTGTATCCCTTGGACTTTCCTATTGACGTTGAAACACAGAAATTGCATCGGAATTTAAATAAAAAATCACAATGCTGACTTTAGTACAAGAAGACTGACTCTTCTTACATTCTATGATTTGAGCCTTTCCAGTGAGACCAGTTTAGATATCGATGCCTCACCTCAGATTTACTGTTCCCCTTCGACCTTCTTATTGACGATAAAACACAGAAATTGCATCCGAATTAAATTCAAAAGGCACAATGCCGACTTAGGCACAAGATGACTGGCTCTTCGTACTGTCTACGCCTTGTACCCTTCCAGTGAGACCAGTATTAGGTTCCGATGCTTCACTACAGGTTTACTGTTTCCCTTGGAACTTCTCATTGACGATAAAACACAGAAATTGCATTGGAATGAAATACAAAGGGCACAATGCCGACTTAAGTACAAGAAGGCTGACTCTATTTACTGTCTATGGTTTGAACCTTTCCCGTGAGACCAGTTTCAGATATCGATGCTTCACATCAGGTTTACTGTATCCATTGGACCCTCTTGTTGACTATGATACACAGAAATTGCATCGGAATTAAATAGAAAAGGCTCAATGCCGACTTAAGTACATGAAGACTGACTCTACTTATTGTCTATGTTTTGAACCATTCCTCTGTAGGCAGATTTAGAATCCGATGCTTCACTTAGGAATTACTGTATCCCCTGGACCATATTATTGACGATCAAACACAGAAATTGCATCGGAATTAAATACAATAGGCACAATGCCTACTTAAGGACAAGAAGACTTACTATTCTTACTGTCTATGTTTTGAACCTTTCCTGTGAGACCATTTATAGATTCCGATGCAACACTTCAGGTTGTCTGTATCCCTTGGACCTTCTTATTGACGACGAAACACAGAAACTGCACCGGAATTAAGTACAAAAGGCACAATGCCGACCTAAGCGCAAGAGGACTAATACTTCTCACATTCTATGAATTGGGCATTTCCTGTGAGACCAATTTTAGATATCGAAGCTTCACCTCAGGTTTACTGTATCCCTTTGACCCTCTTATTGACGATGAGACAGAGAAATTGCATCAGAAATAACTACAAAGGCACAATGCCGACTTAAGTACACGAAGACTAACTCTCCTTACTGTCTGTGTTTTGAACCTTCCTGTGAGACCAGTTATAGATTCCGATGCTTCACTTCAGGTTTACTGTATCCCTCTGACCTTCATATTGACGATGAAACACAGATATTGCATCGGAATTAAATACAAAAGGCACAATGCCGACTTAAGTACAAACGGACTGACTCTTCTTATATTCTATGGTTTGAGCCTTTCCTGTGAGACCAGTTTTAGATTCCGATGCTTCACTTCAGGTTTACTGTATCCCTTGGAACTTCGTAATGATGATGAAACACAGAAATTGCAATGGAATTATATACGAAATGCACAATGCCGACTTAAAAACAAGAAGACCGACTCTTCTTACTGTCTATGATTTGAACCTTTCCTGTGAGACCACTTTTAGATTCCGATGCTTCACTTCAGGTTTACTGTATCCGTTGAACCTTCTTATTGACGATGAAACACAGAAATTGCATCGGAATTAAATACAAAAACCAAATGCCGACTTAAGCACAACACGACTGAGTCTTCGTACAGTCTACGTCTTGTACCTTTCTAGTGCGACCAGTATTAGATTCCGATGCTTCACCTCATGTTTACTGTTTCCCTTGGAACTCCTCATTGACGATGAAAGACAGAAATTGCATTGGAATTAAATACAAAAGGCACAAGGCCGACTTAAGTACAAGTAGGCTGACTCTTTTTACTGTCTATGTTTTGAACCTTTCCTGTGAGACCAGTTTCAGATATCGATGCTTCACTTCAGGTTTACTGTATCCATGGGACCCTCTTGTTGACTGTGATACACAGAAATTGCATCGGAATTAAATAGAAAAGGCTCAATGCCGACATAAGTCCAAGAACACCGACTCTACTTACTGTCTATGTTTTGAACCATTCCTCTGAGAACTGTTTTAGATTCCGATGCATCATTTTAGGTTAACTGTATCCCTTGGAATTTCTTATTGACGATCAAACACAGAAATTGCATCGGAATTAAATACAAAACGCACAATGCCCACTTAAGTATCGGAATTAAAAACAAAAAAAGAGAAAAGAACAATGCCGACGTTAGTACAAGAAGACTGACTCTTCTTACAGTCTATCTTTTGAACCATTCCTGTGAGAACAGTTTTAGATTCCGATGCTTTACTTCTGGTTTACTGTATCCCTTGGACCTTCTTATTGTCGATGAAACACAGTAATTGCATCGGAGTTAAATGCAAAAGGCACAAAGCCGACTTAAGTACAAGCAGACTGACTCTTCTTACTGTCTGTGTTTTGATCCTTTCCTGTGAGACCAGTTTTAGATTCCGATGCTCACTTCAGGTTTAGTGTATCCCTCTGACCTTCATATTGACGATGAAACACAGAAATTGCATTGGAATTAAATACAAAAGGCACAATGCCGACTTAGGTACAAGAAGGCTGACTCTACTTACTGTCTATGTTTTGAACCTTTCCTGTGTCACCAGTTTTAGATTCCGACGCTTCACTACAGGTTTACTGTATCCCTTGGACCTTCTTGTTGTCAATGAAACACAGCAATTCCATCGGAATTAAACACAAAAGGCACAGTGCCGACTTAAGTACAAGCAGGCTGACTCTATTTACTGTCTTTGTTTTGAACCTTTCCTGTGAGACCAGTTTCAGATATCGATGCTTCACTTCAGGTTTACTGTAGCCATTGGACCCTCTTGTTGACTATGATACACAGAAATTGCATCGGAATTAAATAGAAAAGGCTCAATGCCGACTTAAGTACAAGAACACTGACTCTACTAACTGTCTATGTTTTGAACCATTCCTCTGAGAGCAGTTTTAGATTCCGATGCATCACTTTAGGTTAACTGTATCCCTTGGAATTTCTTATTGACGATTAAACACAGAAATAGCATCGGAATTTCATACAAAAGGCACAATGCAGACTTAAGTACAAGAAAACTGACTCTTCTTACTGTCTAAGATTTGAACCTCTCCTGTGAGACCAGTTATAGATTACGATGATTCGCTTTAGGTTTACTGTATCCCTTATACCTTCTTATTGACGATGAAACACATAAATTGCATCGGAATTAAATACAAAACGCACAATGCCCACTTAAGTACAAGAAGACTGACTCTTCTTACTGTCCAGGTTTTGAACGTTTCCTGTGAGACCAGTTTTAGATTCCGATGCTTCACTTCAGGTTTACTGTATCACTTGGGCCTACTCACTGACGAACAAACACAGATGTTGCATCGGAAATAAATACAAAAGTCATAATGCTGACTTAAGTACAAGACGACTGACTCTACTTACTTTCTATGATTTGAGCCTTACCTGTGAGACCAGTTTAGATATCAATGCTTCACCTCAGGTTTACTGTATCCCTTGGACCATCTTATTGACGATGAAATACAGAAATTGCATCGGAATTAAATACAAAAGGCAAAATTCCGACTTAAGTACAAGAAGACTGACTCTTCTCGCCGTCCGTGTTTTTAACATACCTGTGAGACCGGTTTTAGTTTCCGATGCTTCATATCAGGTTTACTGTATCCCTTGTACCTACTTATTGACGATGAAACACAGAAACTGCATCGGAATAAAATACAAAAGGCACGATGCCAACTTATTTACAAAAAGGCTTACTTTTGTTACAGTCTATGTTTTAAACCTTTCCTTTGAGACCAGTTTTAGATTCCGATGCTTCACTTCAGGTTTACTGTATCACTTGGACCACCTTATTGACGTTGAAACAAAGAAATTTCACTGGAATTAAATACAAAAGCACATTGCCGACTTATGTACAAGAAGACCGACTCTTCTTGCTGTCGATGGTTTGAACCTTTCCTGTGAGACCAGTTTTAGATTCCAACGCTTCACTTCAGGTTTACTGTATCTCTTGGACCTTCTTAATGACGATGCAACACAGAAATTTCATCGGAATGAAATACAATACGCTCAATACCGACGAAAGTACAAAAAGACTGACTCTCCTTACTGTCTTTGTTCTGAACCTTTCTGTGAGCCCAGTTTTGGGTTCAGATGCTTCACTTCGGGTTTACAGTATCTCTTGGACCTTCTTATTGACGATGGAAGCTAGAACTTGCATCAGAATTAAATATAAATGGCACAATGCCGACTTAAGTACTAGATGACTGACTCTTCTAACTGTCTATGTTTTGAACCTTTCCTGTGAGACCAGTTTTAGAATCCGATGCTTCACTTCAGGTTTGCTGTATCCCTTGGACCTTCTTATTGACAATGAAACGCAGCAATTGCATCGGAGTTAAATGCAAAAGGCACAAAGCCGACTTAAGTACATGCAGACCGACTCTTCTTACTGTCTATGTTTTGATCCTTTCCTGTGTGACCAGTTTTAGATTCCGATGCTCACTTCAGGTTTAGTGTATTCCTCTGACCTTCATATTGACGATGAAACCCAGAAGTTGCATCGGAATTATATACGAAAGCACAATGCCGACTCAAAAACAGGAACACCGACTCTTCTTACAGTCTATGTTTTGAACCTTTCCTGTGAGACCAGTTTTAGATTCCGACGCTTCACTTCAGGTTTACTGTATCCCTTGGAACTTGTCATTGACGATGAAGCACAGAAATTGAATTTGAATTAAATACAAAAGGCACAATGCCGACTTAAGTACAAGAAGGCTGACTCTACTAACTGTCAATGTTTTGAACCTTTCCTGTGTGACCAGTTTTAGATTCCGACGCTTCACTTCAGGTTTTACTGTATCCCTTGGACCTTCTTAATGACGATGAAACACAGAAATTGCATCGGAATGATATACAAAACGCTCAAAGCCACCTGTAGTACAAGAAGACTGACTCTTCTTACTGTCATTGCTTTGAACCTTTCCTGTGAGACCAGTTTTAGATTCAGATGCTTCACTTCAGGTTTACTGTATCCCTTGGACCTTCTTATTGACGATGAAACACAGAAATTGCATCGGAAATAAATACAAAACGCACAATGCCCACTTAAGTACAAGAGGACTGACACTTCTTACTTTCTAGGTTTTGAACGTTTCCTGTGAGACCAGTTTTAGATTCCGATGCTTCACGTCAGGTTTACTGTATCCCATGGACCTACTTATTGACGAACAAACACATAAATTGCATCGGAAATAAATTCAAAACCACAATGCCGACTTAAGTACAAGACGACTGACACTTCTTACTTTCTATGACTTGAGCCATTCCTGTGAGACCAGTTTAGATATCGATGCTTCACCTCAGGTTTACTGTATCTCTTGGACTATCTTATTGACGATAAAATACAGAAATTGCATCGGGATTAAATACAAAAGGCACAATGCCGACTTAAGTACAAGAAGACTGACTCTTCTTACCGTCTATGTATTTTACCTACCTGTGAGACAAGGTATAGTTTCCGATGCTTCACATCAGGTTTACTGTATCCCTTGTACCTACTTATTGACGATGAAACACAGAAATTGCATTGGAATTAAATGCAAAAGGCACAATGCCAACTTATTTACAAAAAGACCGACTCTTCTTACTGTCTATGTGTTAAACCTTTCCTGGAGACCAGTTTTGGATTCCGATGCTTCACTTCAGGTTTACTGTATCTCATGGACCTCCCCATTGGCGATGAAACAAAGAAAATGCACTGGAATTAAATACAAAAGGCACAATGCCGACTTAAGTACAAGAAGACAGACACTTCTTATTGTCTATGGTTTGAACCGTTCCTGTGTGACCAGTTTTAGATTCCGACGCTTCACTTCAGGCTTACTGTATCCCAGGGAACCTTCTTAATGACGATGAAACACAGAAATTGCATCGGAAAGAAATAGAGAACGCTCTATGCCGACTAAAGTACAAGAAGACTGACTCTTCTTACTGTCTATGTTCTGAACCTTTCTTGGGAGCCCAGTTTTGGCTTCCGATGCTTCACTTCGGGTTTACTGTATAGCTTGGACATTCTTATTGACGATGAAAGACAGAACTTGCATCAGAATTAATTACAAAAGGCACAATGCCGACTTAACTACAAGATGACTGACACTTCTTATTTTCTAGGTTTTGAACGTTTCCTGTGAGACCAGTTTTAGATTCCGATGCTTCACGTCAAGTTTACTGTATCCCTTGGACCTACTTATTGACGAACAAACACAGAAATTGCATCGGAAATAAATTCAAAACCACAATGCCGACTTAAGTACAAGACGACTGACACTTCTTACTTTCTATGTTTTGCGCCTTTCCAGTGAGACCAGTTTCGATATCGATGCTTCACCTCAGGTTTACTCTTCCCCTTGGACTTTCTTATTGACGACGAAACACAGATATTGCATCGGAATTACATACAAAAGGCACAATGATTACTTAAGTACAAGAGTACTGACTCGTCTTACATTCTATGATTTGAGTCTTTCCTGTGAGACCAGTTTCAGATATCCATGCTTCACTTTAGGTTTACTGTATCCCTTGGACCTTCGTATTGATGATGAAACACAGAAATTGCATCGGAATTATATACGTAATGCACAATGCCGACTTAAGGATAAGAAGACTGACTCATCTTCCTGTCTATGTTTTGAACTTTCCTGTGAGACCAGTTTTAGATTCCAATGCTTCACTTCAGGGTTACTGCATCCCTTGGACCTTCTTATTGACGATGAAACACAGATATTGCATCGGAATTAGATACAGAATGCACAATGCCGACATAAGAACAAGAGGACTGACTCTTCTTAGAATCTTTGGTTTGAGCCCTTCCTGTGAGACCAGTTTTAGATTCTGATGCTTCACATCAGGTTTACTGTATCCCTTGGACCTTCGTATTGATGATGAAACACAGATATTGCATCGGAATCATATACGAAATGCACAATGCCGACTTACGTACAAGAGGACTGACTCTTCTTACTGTCTATGTTTTTGAACCTTTCCTGTGGGAACAGTTTTAGATTCCGATTCTCACTTCAGGTTTACTGTATACCTTAGACCTTCTGATTGACGATGAAACACAGAGATTGCATCGGAATTAAATGCAAAAGACACAATGCCGACTTACGACCAAGCAGACTGACTCTTCTTACTGTCTACGTTTTGAACATTTCCTATGAGACCAGTTTTAGATTCCGATGCTCCTCTTCGGGTTTACTGCATCCCTTGGACCTTGTTATTGACGATGAAATCAGAAATTGCATCGGAATAAAATACAAAAGGCACAATGCCGACTTAAGTACCAGAAGACAAACTCTTGTTACTGTCTATGCTTTAAACCTTTCCTGTGAGAACAGTTTTAGATTTCGATGCTTCACTTCAGATTTACTGTATCCCTTGGACCTTCTTATTGACAATAGAACACAGAAATTGCATCGGAATTATATACGAAATGCACAATGCCGACTTAAGGACAAGAAGACTGACTATTCTTACTGTCTTTTTTTTGAACCTTTCCTGTGAGACCAGTTATAGATTCCGATGCTTCACTTCAGAATTACTGAATCCCTTGGACCTTCTTATTGACGACGAAACACAGAATTTGCAACTGAATTAAATTCAAAACTCACAATGCCGACTTAAGTACAGGAAGACTGACTCTTCTTTCTGTCTATGCTTTGTACCTATCCTGTGAAACCAGTTAAAGATTCCGATGCTGCTCTTAAGGTTTACGGTATCCCTTGTACCTTCTTATTGACGATGATACAGAGAAATTGCATCGGAATTAA
Organism: Schistocerca americana; assembly: GCF_021461395.2. Taxonomy (NCBI): domain Eukaryota; kingdom Metazoa; phylum Arthropoda; class Insecta; order Orthoptera; family Acrididae; genus Schistocerca; species Schistocerca americana. The sequence goes on from NC_060121.1 coordinate 34,398,943, forward strand.
ATACAAAAGGCACAATGCCGAATTAAGTACAAGAGGACTAACTCTTCTTACATTATATGATTTGAGCCTTCCCTATGAGACCAGTTTTAGATATCGATGCTTCACCAAAGGTTTACTGTATCCCTTGGACTTTCTTATTGACGATGAAACACAGAAATCGCATCGGAATTAAATAGAAACATCACAATGCCGACTTAAGGGCAAGAGGACTGACTCTTCTTACATTCTATGATCTGAGCCGTTCCTGTGAGACCAGATTACATAACGATGCTTCACCTCAGGTTTACGGTATCCCTTGTACCTTCTTATTGACGATGATACAGAGAAATTGCATCGGAATTAAATACAAAAGGCACAATGCCGACTTAAGTACAGGAGGACTAACTCTTCTTACATTCTATGATTTGAGCCTTTCCTGTGAGACCAGTTTAGATATCGATGCTTCACCTCAGGTTTACTGTACCCCTTGGACCTTCTTATTGACGATAAAACACAGAAATTGCATCCCAATTAAATACAAAACGCACAGTGCCCAGTTACGTATAAGAGGATTGACTCTTCTTACTGTCTATGTTTTGTACCTTTACAGTGAGACCAGTTTCAGATATCGATGTTTCAGTTCAGGTTTAGTGTATCACTCGGACCTTCTTGTTGACTATGAAACACAGAAATTGCATCGGAATTTAAAAAAATGGCTCAATGCCGACTTAGGTACTAGAAGACTGACTCTTCTTACTGTCTATGTTTGGAACCTTTCCGGTGTGACCAGATTTAGATTCCGATGCTTCACTTCAGGTTTACTCTATTCCTTGGACCTCCTTATTGACGAAGAAACACAGAAATTGCATCGGAATTAGATACAAAATGCACAAAGCCGACATAAGGAAAACAAGACTGACCCTTCTTAATGTCTATGTTCTAAACCTTTCCTGTGAGACTAGTTTTAGATTCCGATGCTTCAGTTCAGGTTAACTGTATCCCTCTGACCTTCTTATTGACGATGAAACACAGATGTTGCATCGGAATTAAATCAAAATGCACGACGCCGACTTAAGTACAAGAAGACTGTCTCTTCTTACTGTCTATGATTTGAACCTTTCCTGTGAGACCAGTGTTAGATTCCTATGCTTCACTTCAGGTTTACTGTACCCCTTGGACCTTCTTATTGACGATAAAACACAGAAATTGCATCGGAATTATATACAAAAGGCACAATGCCGACTTAAGTACCAGAAGACTCACTCTTCTTACTGACTATGTTTGAACTTTTCCTGTGACACCAGTAATAGATTCCGATGCTTCACCTCAGGTTTACTGTATCCCTTGGACCTTCTTATTTACGATGAAACACAGAAATTGCATTGGAACTAAATACAAAAGGCACAATGCCGACTTTAGTACAAGAAGACTGACTCTTCATACTGTTTATGTTTTGAACCTTCCTGTGAGACCAGTTTTAGATTCCAATGCTTCACTTCAGGTTTACTGCATTCTTTGGACCTTCTTATTGACGATGAAACACAGAAATTACATCGGATTTAAATACAAAAGGCACAATGATGACTTAAGTATAAGAGCACTAACGCTTCTTACATTCTATGATTTGAGCCTATCCTGTGAGACCCGTTTTAGATATCGATGCTTCACTTCAGTTTTACTGTATCCCTTGGGGCTTCTTGTTGACTATGAAACACAGAAATTGCATCGGAATTAAATACAAATGGCTCAATGCCGACTTAAGTACAAGAAGACTGTCTCTTCTTACTGTCTACCTTTTGTACCTTTCCTGTGAGACCAGATTTAGATTCCGATGCTTCACTTCAGGTAAACTGTATCCCTTGGACCTTCTTATTGACGATGAAACACAGATATTGCAACTGAAGTAAATACAAAAGGCACAATGCCGACTTAAGTATAAGAAGTCTGACACTTCTTACTGTCTATGATTTGTACCTTTCCCGTGAGACCAGTTTTAGATTCCGATGCTTCTCTTAAGGTTTACTGTTTCCCTTGTACCTTCGTATTGACGATGATACACCGAAATTGCATCAGATTTAAATACAAAATGCACAATGATGACTTAAGTACAAGAGGACCGACTCGTCTTTTATTCTATGATTTGAGCTTTTCCTGTGAAACCAGATTTAGATATCGATGCTTCACCTCAGGTTTACGGAATCCCTTGGACTTTCTTATTGACGATGAAACACAGAAATTGCATCGGAATTAAATACAAAAATCACAATGCCGACTTAAGTACAAGAGGACTGACTCTTCTTACATTCAATGATTTGAGCCTTTCCTGTGGGACCAGCTTAGATTTCGTTGCTTCACCTCAGGTTTACTGTATCCTTTGGACCTTCTTATTGACGATAAAACACAGAAATTGCATCCGAATTAAATACAAAACGCACAGTGCCCAGTTAAGTACAAGAGGAATGATGCTTCTTACTGTCTATGATTTGAACCTTGTCTGTGAGACCAGTTTTAGATTCCGAAGCATCACTTCAGGTTTACTGCATCACTTGGAACTACTTGTTGACGATGAAACACAGAAATTGCATCGGAAATAAATACAAATGGCACAATGCCGACTGAAGTACAAGATGACTGACTCTTCTTACTGTCTATGTTTTGAACCTTTCCTGTGAGACCAGTTTTAGATTCCGATGCTTCACTTCAGGTTGACTGTATACCTTGGACCTCCATATTGACGATGAAACACAGAAATTGCATCGAAATTAAACACAAAAGACACAATGCCGACTGAAGTACAAGATGACTGACTCTTCTTACTGTCTATGTTTTGAACCTTTCCTGTGAGACCAGTTTTAGATTCCGATGCTTCACTTGAGGTTGACTGTATAGCTTGGACCTTCTTATTGACGATGAAACACAGAAATTGCATCAGAATTTAATGCAAAAGGCACATGCCGACTTATGTACAAGTTGACTGATTCTTCTTACTGTCTACGTTTTTAACCTTTCCTGTAAGACCAGTTTTAGATTCCATTGCTTTTCAGGTTTACTGTATCCCTTGGACCTTCTTATTGACGATGAAACACAGAAATTGCATCGGATTTAGATACAAAAGGACTGTGATGACCTAAGTACAAGAGGATTGAATCGTCTTACAATCTATGATTTGAGCCTTTCCTGTGTGACCAGTTTCAGATATAGATGCTTCACTTTAGGTTTACTGTATCCCTTGGACCTTCTTGATGACTATGAAACACAGAAATTGCATCGGAATTAAATATAAAAGGCACAATGCGGTCTTAAGTACAAGAAGACTGACTCCTCTTACTGTCTAAGTTTTGTGTGTTTCCTGTGAGGCCAGTTTTAGATTCCGATGCTTCACTTCACTTTTACTATATCCCTCGGTCCTTCTTAGTGACCATGATACCCAGAAAAATTCATCGGGATTAATTACCAAACGCACAATGCCGACTTAAGTACAATAAGACAGACTCTTCTCACTGTCTATGTATTGAACCTTTCCTGTGAGACCAGTTTTAGATTCCGATGCTTCTCTTCAGGTTTACTGTATCCCTTGTACCTTCTTATTGACGATGATACACAGAAATTACAACGGAATTAAATACAAAAGGCACAATGCCGACTTAAGTACAAGAGGACTAACACTTCTTACATTCTAAGATTTGAACCATTCCTGTGAGAACAGTTTCAGATATCGATGCTTCACCTCAGGTTTACTGTATCCCTTGTACATTCTTATTGACGAAGAAACACAGAAATTGCATCGGAATTAAATACGAAATTCACAATGCCGACTTAAGTACCAGAAGACTGACTCTTCTAACATTGTGTGATATGAGCCTTACCTGTGAGAACAGTTTTAGATATCGATGCTTCACCTCAGTTTTACTGTATCCCTTGGACCTTCGTATTGACGACGAAACACAGAAATTGCATCGGAATTAGATACAAAACGCACAATGCCCACTTAGGTATGAGAGAACTGACTCTTCTTACTGTCTATGTTTTGAACCTGCCTGTGAGACCAGTTTTAGAATCCGATGCTTCACTTCAGGTTTACTGTATCCCTTGGACCTTCTTATTGACGATGAATCGTAGAAATTGCTTCGGAATTAAATACAAAAGGCACAATGCCGACTTAAGTACGAGAAGACTGACTCTTCTTACTGCCTATGTTTGAACCTTTCCTGTAAGACCAGTTTTAGATTCCGATGCTTCACTTCAGGTTTACTGTATCACTTCGACATTCTCATTGACGATGAAACACAGAAATTGCATCGGAATTAAATAGAAAAGGCACAATGCCGACTTAAGTACAAGAAGACTGACTCTTCTTACTGTCTATGATCTGAACCTTTCCCGTGGGACTAGTTTCAGATTCCGATGCATCACTTCAGATTTACTGTATCCCTTGGACCTTCTTATTGATTATGAAACACAGAAATTGCATCGGAATTAAATATAAAAGGCACAATGCCGTCTTAAGTACAAGCAGACTGACTCCTCTTACTGTCTATGTTTTGAGTCTTTCCTGTGAGGCCAGTTTTAGATTCCGATGCTTCACTTCAGGTTTACTGTATCCATCGGTTCTTCTTATTGACGATGAAACACAGAAATTGCATCGCAATTAAATACAAAAGCACAATGCCGACATAAGTACCAGAAGACAGACTCTTCTTACTGTCAATGTTTTGAACCTTTCCTGTGAGACCAGTTTTAGATTCCGTTGCATTACTTCAGTTTGACTGTATCCCATGGACCTTCGTATCGACGACGAAACATACAAATTGCATCGGAATTAAATACAAAAGCACAATGCCGACCTAAGTGCAAGAAGACTTACTTTCCTTACTGGCTATGTTTTGAACCTTTTTTGTGATACCAGTCTCAGATTCCGTTGCTTCACTTCATTTTTACTGTATCCCTTGGACCTTCTAATTGACGATGAAACACAGATATTGCTTCGGAATTAAATACAAAAGGCACAATGCCGACTTAAGTACAAGAAGACTCACTCTTCCTACTCTCTATGATTTGAACCTTTCCTGTGAGACCAGTTTTGGATTCCGATGCTTCATTTCACATTTACTGCATCCCTTGGACCTTCTTATTGACAATGAAACACAGAAATTGCATCGGAATTTAATAAAAAAGGGCACAATGCTGACTTAAGTACACGAATTCTGACTCCTTCTCTCTTTCTATGTTTTGAGTACTTCCTGTGAGGCCAGTTTTAGATTCCGATGCTTCACTTCAGGTTTACTGCATCCCTTGGACCTTCTTATTGACGATGAAACACAGAAATTGCATCGGAATTTAATAAAAAAAGGCACAATGCTGACTTAAGTACAAGAATACTGACTCCTTCTCTCTTTCTATGTTTTGAGTATTTCCTGTGAGGCCAGTTTTAGATTCCGATGCTTCACTTCAGGTTTACTGCATCCCTTGCACCTTCTTATTGACGATGAAAAACAGAATTGGCATCGGAATTAAATACAAAAGGCACAATGCCGACTTAAGTACAAGAGGACTGACTCTTCTTCCATTCTATGATTAGAGCCTTTCCTGTGAGACCAGTTTTAGATATCGATGCTTCACTTCTGGTTTACAGTATCCCTCTGACCTTCTTATTGACGGTGAAACACCGAAATTGCATCGGAATTAAATACAAAAGCACAATGCTGACTTACGTGCAAGAAGACTGGCTCTTCTTACTGTCTATGTTTTGAACCATTCCTGTGAGACCGGTTTTAGATTCCGATGCTTCACTTCAGGTTCACTGTATCCCTTGAACCTTTTTATTGACGATGAAAATCAGAAATTGCATCGGAATTAAATACAAAATGCTCAATGCAGACTTAAGTACAAGATGACTGACTCACCTTACTGGCTATGATTTGAACCTTTTTTGTGGTACCAGTTCTAGATTCTGTTGCTTCACTTCATTTTTACTGTATCCCTTGGACCTACCAATTGACAATGAAACACAGATATTGCTTCGGAATTAAATAGAAAAGGCACAATGCCGACTTAAGTACAAGAAGACTCACTCTTCTTACTCTGTATGTTTGGAACCTTTCTTGTAAGACCAGTTTTAGATTCCGATGCTTCATTTCAGTTTTACTGTATCCCTTCGACATTCTCATTGACGATGAAACACAGAAATTGCATCGGAATTAAATAGAAAAGGCACAATGCCGACTTCAGTGCAAGATGACTGACTCTTCTTACTGTCTATGATTTGAACCTTTCCTGTGAGACCAGTTTTGGATTCCGATGCTTCACTTCAGATTTACTGCATCCCTTGGACCTTCTTATTGACAATGAAACAAATAAATTGCATCGGAATTAAATGAAACACAGAAACTGCATCTGAATTAAATACTAAAGGCTCAATGCCGACTTAAGTACTAGAAGTCTGACTCTTCTTACTGTCTATGTTTGAACCTTTCCTGCATGACCAGTTTTAGATTCCGACGCTTCACTTCAGGTTTACTGTATCCCTTCGACATTCTCATTGATGATGAAACACAGAAATTGCATCGGAATTAAATAGAAAAACCACAATGCCGACTTAAGTACAAGAAGACTGACTCTTCTTACTGTCTATGATTTGAACCTTTCCCGTGCGACTAGTTTCAGGTTTCGTTGCATCACTTCAGATTTACTGTATCCCTTGGACCTTCTTATTGACTATGAAACACAGAAATTGCATCGGAATTAAATATAAAAAGCACAATGCCGTCTTAAGTACAAGCAGACTGACTCCTCTTACTGTCTATGTTTTGAGTCTTTCCTGTGAGGCCAGTTTTAGATTCCGATGCTTCACTTCAGGTTTACTGTATCTCTCGGTTCATCTTATTGACGATGAAACACAGAAATTGCATCGGTATTAAATACAAAACACACAATGCCGACTTAAGTACAAGAAGACTGACTCTTCCTACTGTCTATGATTTTAACCTTTCCTGTGAGACCAGTTTTAGATTCCGATGCTTCAATTCAGGTTTACTGTATCCCTTGGACCATCTTATTGACGATGAAACACAGAAACTGCATCTGAATTAAATACTAAAGGCTCAATGCTGACTTAAGTACAAGAAGAGCGACACTTCTTACTGTCTATCTTTTGAATCTTTTCTGTGAGGTCAGTTTTAATTTCCGATGCTTCACTTCATGTTTACTGTATCCCTTGGATCTTCATATTGACGATGAAACACAGAAATTGCATCGGAATTAAATACAAAAGGCACAACGCCGTCTTAAGTACCAGAAGACAGACTCTTCTTACTGTCAATGTTTTGAACCGTTCCTGTGAGACCAGTTTTAGATTCCGATGCTTTACTTCAGCTTGAATGTATCCCATGGACCTTCGTATCGACGACGAAACACACAAATTGCATCGGAATTAAATACAAAAGGCACAATGCCGACCTAAGTACAAGAAGACTGACTCTCCTTGCTGGCTATGTTTTGAACCTTTTTTGTGATACCAGTTTTAGATTCCGATGCTTCACTTCAGGTTTACTGTATCCCTTGGACCCTCTTATTGTGACGATAGAACACAGAAATTGCATCGGAATTAAATACAAATTGCACAATGCCGACTTAAGTACAAGAAGACTGACTCTACTTACTGTCAATGTTTTGAACCTTTCCTGCGAGACCAGTTTTAGGGTCCAATGATTCACTTCATGTTTACTGTATCCCTTGGACCCTCTTACTGACGACGAAACACAGAAATTGCATCGGAATTAAATACAAAAGGCACATTGCCGACTTAAGTACGATAAGACTGACTCTACTTATGTCTATGTTTTGAACTACTCCTGTGAGCCAAGTTTCAGATTCCGATGCTTCACTTCAGGGTTGCTGTATCCCTCTGATCTTCCTACTGACAATGGAACACAGAAATTGCATCTCAATTAAATACAAAAGTCACAATGCCGACTTAAGTACGAGTGGACTGACTCTGCTTACAGTCTATGTTTTGAACCTTTCCTGTGAGACCAGTAATAAATTCCGACGCTTCACTTCAGGTTTACTGTATCACTTGGACCTACATATTGACGATGAAACACAGAAATTACATCGGAATTAAATACAAATGGGTCAATGCCGACTTAAGTACAAGAAGACGGACTCTTCGTACTGTCTAAGATTTGAACCCTTCCTGTGAGACCAGTTTTAGATTCCGATGCTTCACTTCAGGTTTACTGTATCCCTTGGACCTTCATATTGACGATGAAATTCAGAAATTGCATCGGAATTAAAGACAAAAGGCTCAATGACGACTTAAGTACAAGAGGACTGACTCTTCTTGCTGTCTATGTTTTGAACCTTTCCTATGAGACCAGTTTTAGATTCCGATGCTTCACTTCATGTTTACTGTATCCCTTGGACCCTCTTACTGACGACGAAACACAGAAATTGCATCGGAATTAAATACAAAACGCACATTGCCGACTTAAGTACAATAAGACTGACTCTACTTAGGTCTATGTTTTGAACTACTCCTGTGAGACAAGTTTCAGATTCTGATGCTTCACTTCAGGGTTGCTGTATCCTTCTGATCTTCCTATTGACAATGGAACACAGAAATAGCATCTCAATTAAATACAAAAGTCACAATGCCGACTTAAGTACAAGTGGACCGACTCTGCTTACAGTCTATGCCTTGAACCTTTCCTGTGAGACCAGTAATAAATTCAGAAGCTTCACTTCAGCTTTACTGTATCACTTGGACCTACTTATTGACGATGAAACACAGAAATTGCATCGGAAATAAATACAAAAGGCACAATGCCGACATAAGTACAAGAAGAGCGACTCTTCTTAGTGTCTATCTTTTGAACCTTTCTGTGAGATAAGTTTTTGTTTCCGATGCTTCACTTCAGGTTTGTTGTATAACGTGAACCTTCTTATTGACGATGAAACACAGATATTGCTTCGGAATTAAACACCAAACGCACGATGCCGACTTAAGTACAAGAAGACTCACTCTTCTTACTCTCTATGTTTTGAACCTTTCCTGTAAGACCAGTTTTAGATTCCGATGCTTCACTTCAGGTTTCCTGTATCCCCTCGACATTCTCATTGACGATGAAACACAGAAATTGCATCGGAACTAAATAGAAAAGGCCCAATGCCGACTTCAGTACAAGAACACTGACTCTTCTTACTGTCTATGATTTGAACCTTTCCTGTGAGACAAGTTACAGATTCCGATGCTTCACTTCAGATTTACTGCATACCTTGGACCTTCTTATTGACAATGAAACTCAGAAATTGCATCGGAATTAAATAAAAAAGGCACAATGCCGACTTAAGTACAAGAAGACTGACTCCTCTTACTGTCTATGGTTAGAGTCTTTCCTGTGGGGCCAGTTTTAGATTCCGATGCTTCACTTCAGGTTTACTGTATTCCTCGGTCCTTCTTATAGACGATGAAACACAGAAATTGCATCGGGACTGAATACAAAACGCACAATGCTGACTTAATTACAAGGAGACAGACTCTTCTTACTGTCTATGTTTTGAACCTTTCCTGTGAGACCAGCTTTAGATTCCGGTGCTTCACTTTAGGTTCACTGTATCCCTTCGGCCTTCTTATTGACGATGAAACACAGAGATTGCATCGCAATTAAATACAAAAGGCACAATGCCGACTTAAGCACAAGATAACTGGCTCTTCGTACTGTCTACGTCTTGTATCTTTCCAGTGAGACCAGTTTTAGATTCCGATGCTTCACTTCAGGTTTCCTGTATCCCTTCGACATTCTCATTGACGATGAAACACAGAAATTGCATCGGAACTAAATAGAAAAGGCACAATGCCGACTTCAGTACAAGAACACTGACTCTTCTTACTGTCTATGATTTGAACCTTCCTGTGAGACCAGTTATAGATTCTGATACCTCATTTCAGATTTTATATATCCCATGGACCTTCTTATTGACGATGTAACACAGAAATAGCATCGGAATTTCATACAAAAGGCACAATGACGACATAAGTACAAGAAAACTGCCTCTTCTTACTGTCTAAGATTTGAACCTTTCCTGTGAGACCAGTAATAGTTTACGATGATTCGCTTGAGGTTTACTGTATCCCTTATACCTTCGTATTGACGATGAAACACAGAAATTGCATCGGAATTAATTACAAAACGCACAATGCCCACTTAAGTACAAGAAGACTGACTCTTCTTACCGTCTGTGTTTTTAACCTACCTGTGAGACCAGTTATAGTTTCCGATGCTTCATATCAGGTTCACTGTATCCCTTGTACCTACTTATTAACGTTGAAACACAGAAATTGCATCGGAATTAAATGCAAAAGGCACAATGCCAATTTATTTACAAAAAGGCTTACTTTTCTTACAGTCTATGTTTTAAACCTCTCCTGTGAGACCAGTCATAGACTCCGATGCTTCACTTCAGGTTTACTGTATCTCTTGGACCTCCTTATTGACGTTGAAACAAAGATATTTCACTGGAATTAAATACAAAATCACAATGCCGACTTATGTACATGAAGACCGACTTTTCTTACTGTCTATGGTTTGAACCTTTCCTGTGAGACCAGTTTTAGATTCCGAAGCTTCACTTCAGGTTTACAGTACCCCCTTGGACTTTCTTAATGACGATGGAACACAGAAATTGCATCGGAATGAAACACAAAACGCTCAATACCGACTAAAGTACAAGAAGACTAACTCTTCTTACTGTCTATGTTCTGAAACATTCCTGTGAGCCAGTTTTGGTTTCAGATGCTTCACTTCGGGTTTACAGTATCGCCTGGACCTTGTTATTGACGATGGAAGACAGAACTTGAATCAGAATTAAATATAAATGGCACAATGCCGACTTAAGTACTAGATGACTGACTCTTCTTACTGACTATGCTTTGAACCTTTCCTGTGAGACCAGTGTCAGTGGGCGCTGATGACCTCGCTGTTTAGCGCCCGTAAACCTCACACACACACACACACACACACACACCAGTGTCAGATTCCGATGCTTCTCTTCAGGTTTGCTGTATCCCTTGGACCTTCTTATTGACAATGAAACACAGCAATTGCATCGGAATTAAATACAAAAGGCACAACGCCGACTTAAGTACAAGAAGACTGACTCTTCTTACCGTCTATGTTTTTAACCTACCAGTGATACCAGTTGTAGCTTCCGATGCTTCACATCAGGTTTACTGTATCCCTTGTACCTACTTATTGACGATGAAACAAAGAAAATGCACTGGAATTAAATACAAAAGGCACAATGCCGACTTAAGTACAAGACGACTGACACTTCTTACTATCTATGATTTGAGCCTTTCCTGTGAGACCGGTTAAGATATCGATGCTGCACCTCAGGTTTACTGTATCCCTTGGACTATCTTATAGACAATGAAATACAGAAATTGCATCGGAATTAAATACAAAAGGCACAACGCCGACTTAAGTACAAGAAGACTGACTCTTCTTACCGTCTATGTTTTTAACCTACCAGTGATACCAGTTGTAGCTTCCGATGCTTCACATCAGGTTTACTGTATCCCTTGTACCTACTTATTGACGATGAAACAAAGAAAATGCACTGGAATTAAATACAAAAGGCACAATGCCGACTTAAGTACAAGAAGACTGACTCTTCTTACTGTCTATGGTTTGAACCGTATCTGTGTGACCAGTTTTAGATTCCGACGCTTCACTTCAGGTTTACTGTACCCCTTGGACCTTCTTAATGACGATGAAACACAGAAATTGCATCGGAATGAAACACAAATCGCTCAATGCCGACTAAAGTGCAAGAAGACTGACACTTCCTACTGTCTATGTTTTGAACCTGACCTGTGAGACCAGTTTTAGATTCCGATGCTTCACTTCAGGTTTACTGTATCCCTTCGGCCTTCTTATTGACGATGAATTACAGAAATTGCATCGGAATTAAATACAAAAGGCTCAATGCCGACTTAAGTACAAGAAGACTGACACTTCCTACTGTCTATGTTTTGAACCTTTCCAGTGAGACCAGATTTAGATTCCAATGCTTCACTTCACGTTTACTGTATCCCTTGGACCTTCTTATTGACGATGAAACACAGAAATTGCATCGGAATGAAATACAAAACGCTCAAAACCGACTGTAGTACAAGAAGACTGACTCTTCTTACTGTCATTGCTTTGAACCTTTCCTGTGAGACCAGTTTTAGATTCAGATGCTTCACTTCAGGTTTACTGTATCCCTTCGGCCTTCTTATTGACGATGAATTACAGAAATTGCATCGGAATTAAATACAAAAGGCTCAATGCCGACTTAAGCAAAAGATGACTGACTCTTCTTACCGTCTACGTTTTGTACCTTTCCAGTGAGTCCAGTATTAGATTCCGATGCTTCTCTTCAGGTTTACTGTATCCTTTGTACCTTCTTATTGACTATGTTACACAGAAATTGCATCGGAATTAAAAACAAAAGGCACAAGGCCGACTTAAGTACAAGAGGACTAACTCTTCCTACATATTATGATTTTAGGATTTCCTATGAGACCAGTTTTAGATATCGGTGATTTTTCCTCAGGTTTACTGTATCCTTTGGACTCTCTTATTGACGATGAAACTCAGAAATTGCATCGGAACTAAATAGAAAAATTACAATGCCGACTTAAGTACAAGAAGACTGATTCTTCTTACATTCTATGATTTGAGTCTTTCCAGTGAGACCAGTTTAGATAACGATGCTTCACCTCAGGTTTGCTCTTCCCCTTGGACCTTCTTATATACGATGAAACACTGAAATTGCATCGGAATGAAATACAAAAAAAAACAATGCCGTCGTAAGTACAAGAAGACAGACTCTTCTTACTGTCTATCTTTTGAACATTTCCTGTGTGACCAGTTTTAGATTCCGACGCTTCACTTCAGGTTTACTGTATCCCTTGGACCTTCTTAATGACGATGAAACACAGAAATTGCATCGGAATGAAATACAAAACGCTCAAAACCGACTGTAGTACAAGAAGACTGACTCTTCTTACTGTCATTGCTTTGAACCTTTCCTGTGAGACCAGTTTTAGATTCAGATGCTTCACTTCAGGTTTACTGTATCCCTTCGGCCTTCTTATTGACGATGAATTACAGAAATTGCATCGGAATTAAATACAAAAGGCTCAATGCCGACTTAAGTACAAGAAGACTGACACTTCCTACTGTCTATGTTTTGAACCTTTCCAGTGAGACCAGATTTAGATTCCAATGCTTCACTTCACGTTTACTGTATCCCTTGGACCTTCTTATTGACGATGAAACACAGAAATTGCATCGGAAATAAATACAAAACGCACAATGCCCACTTAAGTACAAGAGGACTAACTCTTCTTACTTTCTAGGTTTTGAACGTTTCCTGTGAGACCAGTTTTAGATTCCGATGCTTCACGTCAGGTTTACTGTATCCCTTGGACCAACCTTTTGACGAACAAACACAGAATGTGCATCGGAAATACATTCAAAACCACAATGCCGACTTAAGTACAAGACGACTGACACTTCTTACTTTCTATGACTTGAGCCTTTCCTGTGAGACCAGATTAGATATCGATGCTTCACCTCAGGTTTACTGTATCCCTTGGACTATCTTATTGACGATGAAATACAGAAATTGCATCTGCATTAAATACAAAAGGCACAATGCCGACTTAAGTACAAGAAGACTGACTCCTCTTACCGTCTATGTTTTTAACCTACCTGTGAGACAAAATATAGTTTCCGATGCTTCACATCAGGTTTACTGTATCCCTTGTACCTACATATTGACGATGAAACACAGAAATTGCATCGGAATTAAATACAAAAGGCACAATGCCAACTTATTTACAAAAAGACTGACTCTTCTTACTGTCTATGTTTTAAACCTTTCCTGGAGACCAGTTTTGGATTCCGATGCTACACTTCAGGTTTACTGTATCTCTTGGACCTCCCCATTGGCGATGAAACAAAGAAAATGCACTGGAATTAAATACAAAAGGCACAATGCCGACTTAAGTATCAGAAGACAGACTCTTCTTATTGTCTATGGTTTGAACCTTTCCTGTGTGAACAGTTTTAGATTCCGACGCTTCACTTCAGGCTTACTAAATCCCAGGGAACCTTCTTAATGACGATGAAACACAGAAATTGCATCGGAATGAAATAGAAAAAGCTCTATGCCGACTAAAGTACAAGAAGACAGACTCTTCTTACAGTCTATGTTCTGAACCTTTCCTGTGAGCCCAGTTTTGGCTTCCGATGCTTCACTTCGGGTTTACTGTATCGCTTGGACATTCTTATTGACGATGAAAGACAGAACTTGCATCAGAACTAAATACAAAAGGCACAATGCCGACTTAACTACAAGATGACAGACTCTTCTTACTGTCTATGTTTTGAACCTTTCCTGTGAGACCAGTTTTAGAATCCGATGCTTCAATACAGTTTTTCTGTATCAGTTTGAACTTCTTATTGACGATGAAACACAGAAATTGCATCGGAATTAAATACAAAATGCACAATGTCGACTTAAGCAAAAGATAACTGACTCTTCTTACCGTCTACGTTTTGTACCTTTCGAGTGAGACCAGTATTAGATTCCGATGCTTCTCTTCAGGTTTACTTTATCCCTTGTACCTTCGTATTGACGATGTTACACAGAAATTGCATCTGAATTAAATACAAAAGGCACAATGATGACTTAAGTACAAGAGGACTGACTCGTCTTACATTCTATGATTTGAGTCTTTCCTGTGAGACCAGTTTCAGATATCCATGCTTCACTTCAGGTTTACTGTATCCCTTGGACCTAAGTATTGATGATGAAACACAGAAATTGCATCGGAATTATATACGAAATGCACAATGCCGACTTAAGGACAAGAAGATTGACTCTTCTTACTGTCTATGTTTGAACCTTTCCTGTGAGACCAGTTTTAGAGTCCGATGCTTCACTTCAGGGTTACTGCATCCCTTGGACCTTCTTATTGACGATGAAACACAGATATTGCATCGGAATTAGATACAAAAGGCACAATGCCGACATAAGAACAAGACGACTGACTCTTCTTAAAATCTTTGGTTTGAGCCCTTCCTGTGAGACCAGTTTTAGATTCTGATGCTTCACTTCAGGTTTACTGTATCCCTTGGACCTTTGTATTGATGATGAAACACAGAAATTGCATCGGAATTATATACGAAATGCACAATGCCGACTTAAGGACAAGAAGACTGCCTATTCTTACTGTCTATGTTTGAACCTTTCCTGTGAGCCCAGTTTTAGATTCCAATGCTTGACTTCAGGTTTACTTTATCCCTCTGACCTATTTATTGACCATGAAACACATATGTTGCATCGGAATTAAAAACAAAAGGCACATTGCCGACTTACGTACAAGAGGACTGACTATTCTTACTGTTTATGTTTTTGAACCTTTCCTGTGGGAACAGTTTTAGATTCCGATGCTCACTTCAGGTTTACTGTATACCTTAGACCTTCTGATTGACGATGAAACACTGAGATTGCATCGGAATTAAATGCAAAAGACACAATGCCGACTTACGACCAAGCAGGCTGACTCTTCTTACTGTCTACGTTTTGAACCTTTCCTGTGAGACCAGTTTTAGATTCCGATGCTCCTCTTCGGGATTACTGCATCCCTTGGACATTGTTATTGACGATGAAACCAGAAATTGCATCGGAATAAAATACAAAAGGCACAATGCCGACTTAAGTACCAGAAGACATACTCTTGTTACTGTCTATGTTTTAAACCTTTCCTGTGAGAACAGTTTTAGATTCCGATGCTTCACTTCAGGTTTACTGTATCCCTTGGACCTTCTTATTGACAATAGAACACAGAAATTGCATCGGAATTATATACGAAATGCACAATGCCGACTTAAGGACAAGAAGACAGACTCTTCTTACTGTCTATCTTTTGAACCTTTCCTGTGAGACCAGTAATAAATTCAGAAGCTTCCCTTCAGGTTTACTGTATCACTTGGACCTTCTTATTTGCGATGAAACACAGAAATTGCATCGGAATTAAATACAAAAGCACAATGCAGACTTAAGTACAAGAAGACTGACTTTCCATACTGTCTACGCTTTGAACCTTTCCTGTGAGACCAGTTTTTGATTCAGATGCTTTACTTCAGGTTGACTGTATCCCTAGGACCCTCTTATTGACGATGACACACAGAAATTGCATCGACATTAAATACAAAAGGCACAATGCCGACTTAAGTACCAGAAGACTGATACTTCTTACTGTTTATGTTATGAACCTATCCTGTGGGACCAGTTTTAGATTCCGATGCTTCTCTTAGGGTTTACTGTATCCATTGGACTTTCTTATTGACCATGAAACACAGAAAATGCATCTGAATTAAACACAAAATTCACAATGCATACCTAAGTACAAGAGGATTGACTCTTCTTACATTCTGTGAGTAAGAGCCTTGCCTGTGAGACCAATATAGATATCGATGCTTCACCTCAGTTTTACTGTATTCCTTGGACCTTCTTATTGACGATGAAATACAGAAACTGCATCGGAATTAAATACAAAATGCACAATGCCGACTTAAGTACCAGAAGACTGATACTACTTATGGTCTATGTTATGAACCTTTATTGTGAGACCAGTTTTAGATTCCGATGCTTCACTTCAAGTTTATTATATCCCTTGGACCTTCTTATTGACGATGAAACACTGAAATTGCATCGGAATCAAATTCAAAATTCACAACGCCGACTTATGTACCAGAGGACTGACTCTTCTTACTGTGTATGCTTTGAACCTTTGCTGTGAGACCAGTTTTAGATTCCGATTCTTCACTTCAGTTTTGCTGTATCCCTCGTACCTTCTTATTGACGATGAAACAGAGAAATTGCATCGGAATTAAATACAAGACGCACAATGCCGACTTAAGTACAAGAAGACTGACTCTTGTTACTGTCTATGTTTTGAACCTCTCCTGTGAGACCAGTTTTAGATTCCGATGCTTCACTTCAGGTTTACTGTATCCCTTGTACCTTCTTATTGACGATGAAACACTGAAATTGCATCGGAATCAAATTCAAAATTCACAACGCCGACTTATGTACCAGAGGACTGACTCTTCTTACTGTGTATGCTTTGAACCTTTGCTGTGAGACCAGTTTTAGATTCCGATTCTTCACTTCAGTTTTGCTGTATCCCTCGTACCTTCTTATTGACGATGAAACAGAGAAATTGCATCGGAATTAAATACAAGACGCACAATGCCGACTTAAGTACAAGAAGACTGACTCTTGTTACTGTCTATGTTTTGAACCTCTCCTGTGAGACCAGTTTTAGATTCCGATGCTTCACTTCAGGTTTACTGTATCCCTTCGACCTTCTTATTGACGATGGAACACAGAAATTGCATCGGAAGTAAACACAAGAGGCACAATGTCGACTTAAGTACAAGAAGACTGACTCCTCTTACTGACTATGCTTTGAACCTTTCCTGCGAGACCAGTTCTAGATTGCGATGCTTCAGGTCAGGTTTACTGTATTCCTCGGGCCTTCTTATAGACGACGAAACACAGAAATTGCACCGGAATTAAATACAAAAGCACAATGCAGACTTAAGTACCAGAAGACTGACTTTTCTTACTGTCTATGTTTTGAACCTTTCCTGTGAGACCAGTTTTAGATTCAGATACTTTACTTCAGGTTGGCTGTATCCCTAGGACCCTCTTGTTGACGATGTCACACAGAAATTGCGTCGACATTAAGTACAAAAGGCACAATGCCGACTTAAGTACCAGAAGACTGATACTTCTTACTGTCTATGTTATGAACCTTTCCTGTGAGACCAGTTAAAGATTCCAATGCTTCACGTCAGGTTTACTGTATTCCTTGGACCTTCTTATTGACGACGAAACACAGAAATTGCATCGGAATTAAATACAAAAGGCACAATGCCGACTTAAGTACAAGAAGACTGAATCTTCTGACTGTCTATGTTTTGAACCTTTCCACTGAGACCAGTTTTAGATTCCCATGCTTCACTTCAAGTTTACTATATCCCGTGGACCTTCTTATTGACGATGAAACACAGAAATTGCATCGGAAATAAATAGAAAATTCACAATGCCTACTTAAGTACAAGAGGAATGACACTTCTTACAGTGTATGCTTTGACCCTTTGCTGTGAGACCAGTTTTAGATTCCGATGCATCACTTCAGGTTTACTGTATCCCTTGGACTTGCTTATTGACCATGAAACAAAGAAATTGCTTCGGAATGAAATACAAAAGGCGCAATGCAGACTTAAGTACAAGAAGTCTGACTCTTTATACTGTCTATGTTTTGATACTTTCCTGTGAGACCAGTTTTAGATTCCGATGCTTCACTTCAAGTTTACTATATCCCTTGGACCTTCTTATTGACGATGAAACACAGAAATTGCATCGGAATCAAATTCAAAACTCACAATGCCGACTAATGTACAAGAGGATTGGCTCTTCTTACTGTGTATGCTTTGAACCTTTGTTGTGAGACCAGTTTTAGATTCCGATGCTTCACTCTAGGTTTACTGTATCCCTCGTACCTTCTTATTGACGATGAAACAGAGAAATTGCATCGGAATTAAATACAAAACGCACAATGCCGACTTAAGTACAAGAAGGCTGACTCTTGTTACTGTCTATGTTTTGAACCTCTCCTGTGAGAGTAGTTCTAGATTCTGAGGCTTCACTTCAGGTTTACTGGATCCCTTTTACCCTCTTATTGACGATGAAACACAGAAATTGCATCGGAATTAAATTCAAAAGGCACAATGCCGGCTTAAGTACAAGAGGACAATCTCTTCTTACATTCTATGATTTGGGCCTTTTCTGTGAGACCAGTTTTAGATATCGGTGCTTTACTTCAGTTTTTCTGTATCCTTCTGACCTTCTTATTGACGGTGAAACACAGAAATTGTATCGGAATTAAATAAAAAACACAATGCCGACTTAAGTAAGAGAAGACTGGCTCTTCTTACTTGCTATGTTTTGAACCTTTCGTGTGAGAGCAGTTTTAGATTCCGATGCTTCACTTCAGGTTTGCTGTATCCCTTGGACATCCTTATTTACGATGAAACACAGAAATTGCATCGGAATTAAATAGAAAAGGCACAATGCCAACTTAAGTACAAGAGAACTGACTCTTCTTACATTCTGTGTTTTGAGCCATTCCTCTGAGTCCAGTTTTAGATATAGATGCTTCACTGTAGGTTTACTGTATCCCTTGGACCTTCTTATTGACGATGAAACACTGAAATTCCATCTGAATTATATACAAAAGACACAATGCCGACTTAAGTGCAAGAAGACAGACTCTTCTTACCGTCTACATTTGAACCATTCCTGTGAGGCCAGTTTTAGATTCCGATGCTTCACTTCAGGTTTACTGTATCCCTTGGACCTTGTTGTTGACGATGAAACATAAAACGTATTCGGAATTAAATACAATAGGCACAATGCCGACTTAAGTACAAGAAGACTGCCTCTTCTTACTGTCTATGTTTTGAACCTTTCCTGTGAGACCAGTTTTGGATTCCGATGCTTCACATCAGGTTTACTGTATCCCTCGGACTTTCTTATTGACGATGAAACAGAGAAATTGCATCGGAGTTAAATACAAAAGCCACAATGATGATATAAGTACAAGAAGACTGACTCGTCTTACATTCGATGATTTGTGCCTTTCCTGAGAGACCAGTTTTAGATATCGATGCTTCACTTCAGGTTTACTGTATCCCTTGTACCTTCTTATTGACGAATAAACATAGAAATTGCATCGGAGTTAAATACAACTGCCACAATGCCGACTTAATTACAAGAAGACTGACTCTTCTTACTGTCTACGTTTTGAACCTTTCCTGTGAGTCCAGTTTTAGATTCCGATGCTTCACTTCTGGTTTACTGTATCCTTTGGACTCTCATATTGACGATGAAACACAGAAATTGCATCGGAATTAAAATAAAAAGGCACAATGGCTACTTAAGTACAATTAGACTGACTCTTCTTACTGTCTATGTTTTTAACCTTTCCTGTGAGACCAGTTTTAGATTCCGATGCTTCACTTCAGGTGTACGGTATCCCTTGGACCACCTTATTGACGATGAAACACAGAAATTGGACCTTCTTATTGACGATGAAACTCATTAATTGTATCGGAATTAAATACAAAAATTACAATGCCGACTTCAGTACAAGAAGACTGACCCTTCTTACATGCTGTGGTTTAAAGCTTTTCCTTTGAGACCAGTTTATATATCGATGCTTCACCTCAGGTTTACTGTATCCCTTGGACCTTCTTATTGACGATGAAACACAGAAATTGCATCGGAATTAAATACAAAAGGCACAATGCCGACTTAAGTACCAGAAGACACACTCTTCTTACTGTTTATGTTTTGAACCTTTCCTGTGAGACCAGTTTTTAATTCCGATACTTTACATCAGGTTGACTGTATCCCTAGGACCTTCTTATACGATGAAACACAGAAATTGCTTCAAAATTAAATACAAAAGGCACAATGCCGACTTAAGTACAAGAATACTGACTCGTCTTACTGTCAATGATTTAACCTTTCCTGTGAGACCAGTTATAGATTCCGATGCTTCACTTCAGGTTTACTGTATCCCTTGGACCTTCTTATTGACGACGAAACACAGAAATTGCATCGGAATTAAATACAAAAGCACAATGCAGACGTAAGTACCAGAAGACTGATACTTCTTACTGTCTATGTTATGAACCTTTCCTGTGAAACCAGTTTAAGATTCCGATGCCTCACGTCAGGTTTAATGTATCCCTTGGACCTTCTTATTGACGATGAAACACAGAAATTGCATCGGAATTAAATACAAAAGCACAATGCAGACGTAAGTACCAGAAGACTGACTCTTCTTACTGTCTATGTTTTTAACCTTTCCTGTGAGACCAGTTTTAGATTCCGATGCTTCAATGCAGGCGTACTGCATCCCTTGGACCTTCTTGTCGATGATGTAACACAGAAATTGCATCGGAATTAAATAGAAAAGGCACAATGCCGACGTAAGTACCAGAAGACTGATACTTCTAATTGTCTATGTTATGAACCTTTCCTGTGAGACCAGTTTTAGATTCCGATGCTTCACGTCAGGTTTACTGTATCCCTTGGACCTTCTTATTGACGATGCAGCACAGAAATTGCATCTGAATTATATACAAAGCGCACAATGCCGACGTAAGTACAAGAAGTCTGACTCTTCTGACTGTCTATGTTTTGAACCTTTCCTGTGAGACCAGTTTTAGATTCCCATGCTTCACTTCAAGTTTACTATATCCCTTGGACCTTCTCATTGACGATGAAACACAAATATTGCATCGGAATTAAATAGAAAATTCACAATGCCGACTTAAGTACAAGAGGACTGACACTTCTTACTGTGTATCATTTGATCCTTTGTAGTGAGACCAGTTTTAGTTTCCGATGCTTCACTTCAGGTTTACTGTATCCCTTGGACTTGCTTATTGACCATGAAACAAAGAAATTGCATCGGAATTAAATACAATAAGCACAATGCAGACTTAAGTACAGGAAGTCTGACTCTTCTTACTGTCCATGTTTTGAACCTTTCCTGTGAGACCAGTTTTAGATTCCGATGCTACACTTCAAGGTTATTATATCCCTTTGACCTTCTTATTGACGATGAAACACAGAAATTGCATCGGAATCAAATTCAAAATTCACAATGCCGATTTATGTACAAGAGGACTGACCCTTGTTACTGTGTATGCTTTGAACCTTTGCTGTGGGACCAGTTTTAGATTCCGATGCTTCACTTCAGGTTTACTGTATCCCTTGGACCTTCGTATTGACGGTGGAACACAGAAATTGCATCGGAAGTAAATACAAGAGGCACAATGCCGACTTAAGTACATGAAGACTGACTCTTCTTAGTGACTATACTTTGAACCTTTCCTGCGAGACCAGTTCTAGATTCCGATGCTTCAGGTCAGGTTTACTGTATCCCTAGGATCCTCTTATTGACGATGAATTACAGAAATTGCATCGGAATTAAATGCAAAAGCACAATGCAGACTTAAGTACCACAAGACTGACTTCTCTTACTGTCTATGATTTGAACCTTTCCTGTGAGACCAGTTTTAGATTCAGATGCTTTACTTCAGGTTGACAGTATCCCTAGGGCCCTCTTATTGACGATGACACACAGAAATTGCATCGACATTAAGTACAAAAGGCACAATGCCGACTTAAGTACCAGAAGACTGATACTTCTTACTGTCTATGTTATGAACCTTTCCTGTGGAGACCAGTTTAAGATTCAGGTGCTTCACGTCAGGTTTACTGTATCCCTTGGACCTTCTTAGTGACGATGAAACACAGAAATTGCATCGGACTTAAATATAAAATTTACAATGCCGACTTAAGTACAAGAAGACTGACTCTTCTTACTGCCTATGTTATGAACCTTTCCTGTGAGACCAGTTTTAGATTCCAATACTTCAATGCTGGCGTACTGTATCCCTTGGACCTTCTTGCCGACGATGAAACACAGAAATTGCTTCGGAATTAAATACAAAAAGCACAATGCCGACTTAAGTACAAGTAGACTGACTCTTGTTACTGTCTATGTTTTGAACCTCTCTTGTGAGACCAGTTTAAGATTCCGATGCTTCACTTCAGGTTTACTGTATCCCTTGGACCCTCTTATTGACGATGAAACACGGAAATTGCATCGGAATTAAATACAAAAGGCACAATGCCGACTTAAGTACAAGAGGACTGACTCTTCTTACATTCTATGATTTGAGCCTTTCCTGTGTGACCTGTTTTAGATATCGGTGCTTCACTTCAGTTTTACTGAATCCCTCTGACCTTCTTATTGACGCTGAAACGCAGAAATTTCATCGGAATTAAATAAAAAACACAATGCCGACTTAAGTAAAAGAAGACTTACTCTTCTTACTGTCTATGTTTTGAACCTTTCCTGTGAGACCGGTATTAGATTCCGATGCTTCACTTCAGGTTTACTGTATCCCTTGGACCTTCTTATTGACGATGAGAATCAAAAATTGCATTGGAACTAAATACAAAAGGCACAATGCCGACTTAAGTACAAGGAGACTGACTCTTCATACTGTCTATGTTTTGAACTTTTCCTGTGAGACCAGTTTTGAATTCCGATGCTTCACTTCAGGTTTGCTGTATCCCTTGGACATCCTTATTTACGATGAAACACAGAAACTGCATCGGAAATAAATACAAAAGGCATAATTCCGAGTTAAGTTCAAGAAGACTGACTCTTCTTACTGTCTATGTTTTCATTCTTTCCCGTGAGACCAGTTTTAGATTCCGATGCTTCACTTCAGGTGTACTGTATCACTTGGACCGTCTTATTGACGATGAAACACAGAAATTGGACCTTCTTATTGACGATGGAACTTATAAATTACATCGGAATTAAATACGAAATGCACAATGCTGACTTAAGTACAAAAAGACTGACTCTTCTTACTGTCTATGTTTTGAACCTATCCTGTGAGACCAGTTTTAGATTCCGATGCTTCACTTCAGGTTTACTGTATCCCTTGGACCTTCTTATTGACGATAAAACACAGAAATTGCATCGAAAATAATTACTTAAGGCACAATGATGACTTAAGTACATTCTATGATTTGAGCCTTTTCTGTGAGATCAGTTTTAGGTATCGATGCTTCACTTCAGGTATACTGTATCATTTGGACTTTCAAATTGACGATGAAACACAGAAATTGCATCGGAATTAAAAAAAAAGGCACAATGCCTACTTAAGTACAACTAGACTGCCTCTTCTTACTGTCTATGTTTTGAACCTGTCCTGTGAGACCAGTTTTAGATTCCGAAGCTTCGGTTCAGGTTTACTGTACCCCTTGCAACTTCTTATTGACGATGAAACACAGAAAGTGCATCGGAATTAAATGCAAAAGGCACAACGCCAATTTAAGTACATGAAGACTGACTCTTCTTACTGTCTATGTTTTGAACCATTTCTGTGAGGCCAGTTTTAGATTCCGATGCTTCACATCAGGTTTACTGTATCACTTGGACCTTCTTATTGACGACAAAACACAGTAATTGCATCGGAAATAATTACTTAAGGCACAATGATGACTTAAGTACATTCTATGATTTGAGCCTTTTCTGTGAGACCAGTTTTTGGTATCGATGCTTCACTTCAGGTTTACTGTGTATCTTGGACCCTCTTATTGACGATGAAACACGTAAATTGCATCTGAATGAAATACAAAAGGCACAATGCTGACTAAAGTACAAGAAGACTGACTCTTCTTACTGTCTAGGTTCTGAACGTTTCATGTGAGACCAGTTTTAGATTCCGATGCTTCACTTCAGGTTTACTGTATCCCTTGTACCTTCTTATTGACGATGATACACAGAAATTGCATCGGAAAGAAATACAAAATTCACAATGCCGACTTAAGTACAAGAGGACTAACTCTTCTTACATTCTACGAATTAAGCCTTTCCTGTGAGACCAGTTTTACATATCGATGCTTCACCTCAGGTTTACTGTATCCATTGGACTTTCTTATTGACGATGAAACACAGAAATTGCATCGGAATTAAATACAAAAAACACAATGCCGACTTCAGTACAAGAAAACTGACTCTTGTTACTGTCTATGTTTTGAACCTCTCCTGTGAGACCAGTTTTAGATTCCGAAGCTTCACTTCAGGTTTACTGTATGCCTTGGACCTTCTTATTGACGATGGAACACAGAAATTGCACCGGAAGTAAATACAAGAGGCACAATGCCGACTTTAGTACAAGAAGACTGACTCTTCTTACATTCTATGATTTTAGCCTTTCCTGTGAGACCAGTTTTAGATATCGGTGCTTCACTTCGGTTTTACTGTATCCCTCTGACCTTCTTATTGACGGTGAAACACAGAAATTGCATCGGAATTAAATAAAAAACACAATGCCGACTTAAGTAAAAGGAGACTGGCTCTTCTTTCTGTCTATGTTTTGAACCTTTCCTGTGAGACCGGTATTAGATTCCGATGCTTCACCTCAGGTTTACTGTATCCCTTGGACATTCTTATTGACGATGAAAATCAGAAATTGCATTGGAATTAAATACAAAAGGCACAATGCCGACTTAAGTACAAGGAGACTGACTCTTCATACAGTCTATGTTTTGAACCTTTCCTGTGAGACCAGTTTTAGATTCCGATGCTTCACTTCAGGTTTGCTGTATCCCTTGGACATCCTAATTTACGATGAAACACAGAAATTGCATCGGAATTAAATAGAAATGGCACAATGCCAACTTAAGTACGAGAGAACTGACTGTTCTTACATTCTATGATTTGAGCCATTCCTCTGAGACCAGTTTTAGATATAGATGCTTCACTGTAGGTTTACTGTATCCCTTGGACCTTCGTATTGACGATGAAACACAGAAAAGACATCTGAATTAAATACAAGAGGCACAATGCCGACTTAAGTACAAGAAGACTGACTCCTCTTACTGTCTATGTTTTGAACCATTCCTGTGAGGCCAGTTTTAGATTCCGATGCTTCACTTCAGGTTTACTGTATCCCTTGGACCTTGTTGCTGACGATAAAACGTAAAACTTATACGGAATTAAATACAATAGACACAATGCCGATTTAAGTACAAGAAGACTGACTCTTCTTACTGTCTATGTTTTGAACCTTTCCTGTGAGACCAGTTTTCGATGCCGATGCTTCACATCAGGTTTACTGTATCCCTTGGGACTTCTTATTGACGATGAAACAGAGAATTTGCATCGCAGTTAAATACAAAAGGCACAATGATGATTTAAGTACAAGAGGACTGACTCGTTTTACATTCGATGATTTGAGCCTTTCCTGAGAGACCAGTTTTAGATATCGATGCTTCACCTCAGGTTTACTGTATCCCTTGTACCTTCTTATTGACGAAGAAACATAGAAATTGCATCGGAATAAAATACAACACCCACAATGCCGACTCAATTACGAGAAGACTGACTCTTCTTACTGTCTATGTTTTGAACCATTTCTGTGATGCCAGTTTTAGATTCCGATGCTTCAATTCAGGTTTACTGTATCCCTTGGGCCTTCATATTGACGATGAAACACAGAAATTGCATCGGAATTAAATACAAAAGGCACACTGCCTACTTAAGTACAAGAAGACTGACTCTTCTTACTGTCTATGTTTTGAACCTTTCCTGTCAGACCAGTTTTTGATTCCGATGCTTCGCATCAGGTTTACTGAATCCCTTGGACCTTCTTATTGACGATGAAACACAGAAACTGCATCGGAATTAAATACAAAAGGCACAATGCCGACTTAAGTACAAGAAGACTGACTCTTCTTACTGTCTATGTTCTGAACTTTTCATGTGAGACCAGTTTTAGATTCCGATGCTTCACTTCAGGTTTACTGTATCTCTTGTACCTTCTTGTGGCGATGATACACAGAAATTGCAACGGAATTAAATACAAAATTCACAATGCCGACTTAAGTACAAGAGGACTTACTCTTCTTACATTGTACGATTTAAACCTTTCCTGTGAGACCAGTTTTACATATCGATGCTTCACCTCAGGTTTACTGTATCCATTGGAGTTTCTTATTGACGATGAAACACAGAAATTGCATCGGAATTAAATACAAAAATCACAATGCCGACTTAAGTACAAGAAGACTGATTCTTCTTACATTCTGTGATTGGAGCCTTTCCTGTTACTTCAGTTTAGATATCGATGCTTCATCTCAGGTTTACTGTATCCCTTGGACCTTCTTATTGACGATGAAACACAGAAATTGCATCGGAATTAAATACAAAAGGCACAATGCCCTCTTAAGTACCAGAAGAGAGACTCTTCTTACTGTCTATGTTTTGAACCTTTCCTGTGAGACCAGTTTTAGATTCCGATGCTTCACTTCAGGTTTACTGTATCACTTGGACCTTCGAACTGACGATGAAACACAGAAATTGCATCGGATTTAAATACAAAAGGCACAATGCCGACTTAAGTGCCAGAAGACAGACTCTTCTTACTGTCTAGGATTTGTGCTATTCCTGTGAGACCAGCTATAGATTCCGATGCTTCGCTTAAGGTTTACTGTATCCTTTGAACCTTCTTATTGACGATGATACACAGATTTTGCATCGGAATTAAGTACAAAAATCACAATGCCGACTTAAGTACAAGAGGACTGACTCTTCTTACATTCTGTGATTGGAGCCTTTCCTGTGAGACCAGTTTAGATAACGATGCTTCACCTCAGGTTTACTGTATCCCTTGGACCTTCTTATTGACGATGAAACACAGAAACTGCATCTGAATTAAATGTTACAGGCACAATGCCGACTTAAGTACAAGAAGAGCGACTCTTCTTACTGTCTATCATTTGAAACTTTCCTGTGAGATCAGTTTTAGTTTCCGATGCTTCACTTCAGGTTTACTGTATCCCTTGGACCTTCTAATTGACGATGAAAATCAGAAATTGCATCAGAATTAAATACAAAAGGATCAATGCCGACTTAAGCACAAGAAGACTGACTCATCTTACTGTCTACGAATTAAACCATTCCTGCGATACCAGTTTTAGATTCCGATATTACACTTCAGGTTCACTGTATCCCTTTGGACCATCTTATTGACGATGAAACACAGAAATTGCATCGGAATTAAATACAAAAGGCACAATGCCGACTTAAGTACAAGAGGACTGACTTTTGTTCCATTCTATGATTTGAGCACTTCCTGTGAGACCAGTTTTAGATGTCGATGCTCCACTTCAGGTTTACTGTATCCCTCTGACCTTCTTATTGACGATGAGACACAGAAATTGCATCGGAATTAAATACAAAAGCACAATGCCGACTTAAGTACAAGAAGACTGGCTCTTCTTACTGTCTATGTTTTGAACCATTCCTGTGAGACCGGTTTTAGATCCCAATGCTTCACTTCAGGTTTACTGTATCCCTTGGACCTTCTAATTGACGATGAAAATCAGAAATTGCGTCAGAATTAAATACAAAAGGCTCAATGCCGACTTAAGTACAAGAAGACTGACTCATCTTACTGTCTATGCTTTGAACCTTTACTGTGAGAACATTTTTAGATTCCGATGCTTCACTTCATGTTTACTGTATCCCTTGGACCTTCTTATTGACGATGAAAATCAGAAATTGCGTCGGAATTAAAGACAAAAGGCTCAATGATGACTTAAGTACAAGAGGACTGACTCTTCTTCGTGTCCATGTCTTGAACCTTTCCTGTGAGACCAGTTTTAGATTCCAATGCTTCACTTCAGTTTCACTGTATCCCTTGGACCTTCTTATTGACGATGAAACACAGAAATTGCATCGGAAATATATACAAAACGCACAATGCCGACGTAAGTACAACAAGACTGACTCTTCTGACTGTCTATGTTTTGAACCTTTCCTGTGAGACCAGTTTTAGATTCCCATGCTTCACTTCAAGTTTACTATATACTTGGTCCTTCTTATTGATGTTCAAACACAGATATTGCATCGGAATTAAATACAAAATTCACAATGCCGACTTATGTACAAGCGGACTGACTCTTCTTACGGCTTATGCTTTGAACCTTTGCTGTGAGACCAGTTTTAGTTTCCGATGCTTCACTTCAGGTTTACTGTATCCATTGGACTCTCTTGTTGACGTTGAAACACAGAAAATGCATCGGAATTAAATAGAAAAGGCACAATGCAGACTTAAGTACCAGAAGACTGACTTCTCTTACTGTCTATGATTTGAACCTCTCCTGTGAGACCAGTTTTAGATTCATATGCTTTACTTCAGGTTGGCTGTATCCCTAGGACCGTCTTATTGACGATGACACACAGAAATTGCATCGACATTAAATACAAAAGGCACAATGCCGACTTAAGTACCAAAAGACTTATACTTCTTACTGTCTATGTTATGGACCTTTCCTGTGAGACCAGTTTTAGATTCCGATGCTTCACGACAGGTCTACTGTATACCCTGGACCTTCTTATTTACGATAAAACACAGAATATGCATCGGAATTAAATACAAAAGGCACAATGCCTACTTCAGTACAAGAAGACTGACTCTTCTTACTGTCTATGTTATAAAACTTTCCTGTGAGACCAGTTTTAGATTCCGATGCTTCACTTCAGCTTTACTGTATCCCTTGGACTATCTTCTTGACGATGAAACAGTGAAATTGCATCGGAATTAAATACAAAAGGCACAATGCCGACTTAAGTACTAGAAAACTGACACTCCTTACCGTCTAAGTTTTGAACCTTTCCTGTGAGAGCAGTTTTAGATTCCGATGCTTCACGGCAGGCGTACTGTATCCCATGGACCTTATTGTCGACGATGAAACACAGAAATCGCATCGGAATTAAATACAAAAGGCACGATGCCGACTTAAGTACCAGACGACTGATACATCTTACTGTTTATGTTATGAACCTTTCCTGTGAGACCAGTTTTAGATTCCGATGCTTCTCTTCAGGTTTACTGCATCCCGTGGTCTTTCTTATTGACGATGAAACACAGAAATTGCATCGGAATTAAATACAAGACCCACAATGCCCACTTAACTACAAGAAGACTGACTCTCCTCACTGTCTATGAATTAAACCATTCCTGCGATACCAGTTTTATATTCCGATGTTTCACTTCAGGTTCACTGTATCCCTTGGACCTTCTTATAGACGATGAAACACAGAAATTGCATCGGAATTAAATACAAAAGGCACAATGCCGACTTAAGTACAAGAAGACTGACTTTTGTTCCATTCTATGATTAGAGCACTTGCTGTGAGACCAGTTTTAGATGTCGATGCCCCACTTCAGGTTTACTGTATCCATCTGACCTTCTTATTGACGATGAGACACAGAAATTGCATCGGAATTAAATACAAAAGCACAATGCCGACTTAAGTACAAGAAGACTGGCTCTTCTTACTGTCTATGTTTTGAACCATTCCTGTGAGACCGGTTTTAGATTCCAATGCTTCACTTCAGGTTTACTGTATCCCTTGGACCTTCTAATTGACGATGAGAGTCAGAAATTGCATCAGAATTAAATACAAAAGGCTCAATGCCGACTTAAGTAGAAGAAGGCTGACTCATCTTACTGTCTATGCTTTGAACCTTTCCTGTGAGACCAGTTTTAGATTCCGATGCTTCACTTCAGGTTTACTGTATCCCTTGGACCTTCTTATTGACGATGAAAATCAGAAATTGCGTCGGAATTAAAGACAAATGGCTCAATGATGACTTAAGTACAAGAGGACTGACTCTTCTTCGTGTCTATGCCTTGAACCTTTCCTGTGAGACCAGTTTTGGATTCCGATGCTTCACTTCAGGTGTACTGTAACCCTTGGAACATCTTATAGACGATGAAACACAGCAAAGGCATCGGCATTAAATACAAAAGGCAAAATGCCGACTTAAGTACAAGAAAACTGCCCTTTCTTACTGTCTATGAATTGTACCTTTCCTGTGAGACCAGTTTTAGAATCCGATGCTTCTCTTCGGGTTTACTGTATCCATTGGACTTTCTTGTTGACGATGAAACACAGAAAATGCATCGGAATTAAAAACAAAAGGCACAATGCAGACTTAAGTACCAGAAGACTGACTTTTCTTACTGTCTATGATTTGAACCTCTCCTGTGAGACCAGTTTTAGATTCAAACGCTTTACTTCAGGTTGGCTGTATCCCTATGACCGTCTTATTGACGATGACACACAGAAATTGCATCGACATTAAATATAAAAGGCACAATGCCGACTTAAGTACCAGAAGACTTATACTTCTTACTGTCTATGTTATGAACCTTTCCTGTGAGACCAGTTTTAGATTCCAATGCTTCACTTCAGTTTCATTGTATCCCTTGGACCTTCTTATTGACGATGAAACACAGAAATTGCATCGGAAATATATACAAAACGCACAATGCCGACGTAAGTACAAGAAGACTGACTCTTCTGACTGTCTATATTTTGAACCTTTCCTGTGAGACCAGTTTTAGATTCCCATGCTTCACTTCAAGTTTACTATATACTTGCTCCTTCTTATTGATGTTCAAACACAGATATTGCATCGGAATTAAATACAAAATTCACAATGCCGACCTATGTACAAGAGGACTGACTCTTCTTACGGTGTATGCTTTGAACCTTTGCTGTGAGACTAGTTTTCATTTCCGATGCTTCACTTCAGGTTTACTGTATCCATTGGACTCTCTTGTTGACGATGAAATACAGAAAATGCATCGGAATTAAATAC
Source organism: Schistocerca americana (assembly GCF_021461395.2). Classification (NCBI taxonomy): domain Eukaryota; kingdom Metazoa; phylum Arthropoda; class Insecta; order Orthoptera; family Acrididae; genus Schistocerca; species Schistocerca americana. The sequence goes on from NC_060121.1 coordinate 34,430,331, forward strand.
AAAAGGCACAATGCAGACTTATGTACCAGAAGACTGACTTTTCTTACTGTCTATGATTTGAACATCTCCTGTGAGACCAGTTTTAGATTCAAATGCTTTACTTCAGGTTGGCTGTATCCCTAGGACCGCCTTATTGACGATGACACACAGAAAATGCATCGACATTAAATACAAAATGCACAATGCCGACTTAAGTAACAAAAGCCTTATACTTCTTACTGTCTATGTTATGAACCTTTCCTGTGAGACCAGTTTTAGATTCCGATGCTTCACGACAGGTTTACTAAATACCTTGGACCTTCTTATTGACGATGAAACACAGAATATGCATCGGAATTAAATACAAAATGCACAATGTCGACTTGAGTACAAGAAGACTGACTCTTCTTACTGTCTATGTTATGAAACTTTCCTGTGAGACCAGTTTTAGATTCCGATGCTTCACTTCAGCTTTACTGTATACCTTGGACTATCTTCTTGACGATGAAACAGTGAAATTGCATCGGAATTAAATACAAAAGGCACAATGCCGACTTAAGTACTAGAAAACTGACACTCCTTACCGTCTAAGTTTTGAACCTTTCCTGTGAGAGCAGTTTTAGATTCCGATGCTTCACGGCAGGCGTACTGTATCCCATGGACCTTATTGTCAACGATGAAACACAGAAATCGCATCGGAATTAAATACAAAAGGCACGATGCCGACTTAAGTACCAGACGACTGATTCATCTTACTGTCTATGTTATGAACCTTTCCTGTGAGACCAGTTTTAGATTCCGATGCTTCTCTTCAGGTTTACTGCATCCCGTGGTTATTCTTATTGACGATGAAACACAGAAATTGCATCGGAATTAAATACAAGACCCACAATGCCCACTTAACTACAAGAAGACTGACTCTCCTCACTGTCTATGAATTAAACCATTCCTGCGATACCAGTTTTATATTCCGATGTTTCACTTCAGGTTCACTGTATCCCTTGGACCTTCTTATAGACGATGAAACACAGAAATTGCATCGTAATTAAATACAAAAGGCACAATGCCGACTTAAGTACAGGAAGACTTACTTTTGTTCCATTCTATGATTAGAGCACTTGCTGTGAGACCAGTTTTAGATGTCGATGCCCCACTTTAGGTTTACTGTATCCATCTGACCTTCTTATTGACGATGAGACACAGAAATTGCATCGGAATTAAATACAAAAGCACAATGCCGACTTAAGTACAAGAAGACTGGCTCTTCTTACTGTCTATGTTTTGAACCATTCCTGTGAGACCGGTTTTAGATTCCAATGCTTCACTTCAGGTTTACTGTATCCCTTGGACCTTCTAATTGACGATGAGAGTCAGAAATTGCATCAGAATTAAATACAAAAGGCTCAATGCCGACTTAAGTAGAAGAAGGCTGACTCATCTTACTGTCTATGCTTTGAACCTTTCCTGTGAGACCAGTTTTAGATTCCGATGCTTCACTTCAGGTTTACTGTATCCCTTGGACCTTCTTATTGACGATGAAAATCAGAAATTGCGTCGGAATTAAAGACAAATGGCTCAATGATGACTTAAGTACAAGAGGACTGACTCTTCTTCGTGTCTATGCCTTGAACCTTTCCTGTGAGACCAGTTTTGGATTCCGATGCTTCACTTCAGGTGTACTGTAACCCTTGGAACATCTTGTAGACGATGAAACACAGCAAAGGCATCGGCATTAAATACAAAAGGCAAAATGCCGACTTAAGTACAAGAAAACAGCCCTTTCTTACTGTCTATGAATTGTACCTTTCCTGTGAGACCAGTTTTAGAATCCGATGCTTCTCTTCGGGTTTACTGTATCCATTGGACTTTCTTGTTGACGATGAAACACAGAAAATGCATCGGAATTAAAAACAAAAGGCACAATGCAGGCTTAAGTACCAGAAGACTGACTTTTCTTACTGTCTATGTTTTGAACCTCTCCTGTGAGACCAGTTTTAGATTCAAACGCTTTACTTCAGGTTGGCTGTATCCCTATGACCGTCTTATTGACGATGACACACAGAAATTGCATCGACATTAAATACAAAAGGCACAATGCCGACTTAAGTACCAGAAGACTTATACTTCTTACTGTCTATGTTATGAACCTTTCCTGTGAGACCAGTTTTAGATTCCAATGCTTCACTTCAGTTTCATTGTATCCCTTGGAACTTCTTATTGACGATGAAACACAGAAATTGCATCGGAAATATATACAAAACGCACAATGGCGACGTAAGTACAAGAAGAGTGACTCTTCTGACTGTCTATATTTTGAACCTTTCCTGTGAGACCAGTCTTAGATTCCCATGCTTCACTTCAAGTTTACTATATACTTGGTCCTTCTTATTGATGTTCAAACACAGATATTGCATCGGAATTAAATACAAAATTCACAATGCCGACTTATGTACAAGAGGACTGACTCTTCTTACGGTGTATGCTTTGAACCTTTGCTGTGAGACTAGTTTTCATTTCCGATGCTTCACTTCAGGTTTACTGTATCCATTGGACTCTCTTGTTGACGATGAAATACAGAAAATGCATCGGAATTAAATACAAAAGGCACAATGCAGACTTATGTACCAGAAGACTGACTTTTCTTACTGTCTATGATTTGAACATCTCCTGTGAGACCAGTTTTAGATTCAAATGCTTTACTTCAGGTTGGCTGTATCCCTAGGACCGCCTTATTGACGATGACACACAGAAAATGCATCGACATTAAATGCAAAATGCACAATGCCGACTTAAGTAATAAAAGCCTTATACTTCTTACTGTCTATGTTATGAACCTTTCCTGTGAGACCAGTTTTAGATTCCGATGCTTCACGACAGGTTTACTAAATACCTTGGACCTTCTTATTGACGATGAAACACAGAATATGCATCGGAATTAAATACAAAATGCACAATGTCGACTTGAGTACAAGAAGACTGACTCTTCTTACTGTCTATGTTATGAAACTTTCCTGTGAGACCAGTTTTAGATTCCGATGCTTCACTTCAGCTTTACTGTATACCTTGGACTATCTTCTTGACGATGAAACAGTGAAATTGCATCGGAATTAAATACAAAAGGCACAATGCCGACTTAAGTACTAGAAAACTGACACTCCTTACCGTCTAAGTTTTGAACCTTTCCTGTGAGAGCAGTTTTAGATTCCGATGCTTCACGGCAGGCGTACTGTATCCCATGGACCTTATTGTCGACGATGAAACACAGAAATCGCATCGGAATTAAATACAAAAGGCACGATGCCGACTTAAGTACCAGACGACTGATTCATCTTACTGTCTATGTTATGAACCTTTCCTGTGAGACCAGTTTTAGATTCCGATGCTTCTCTTCAGGTTTACTGCATCCCGTGGTTATTCTTATTGACGATGAAACACAGAAATTGCATCGGAATTAAATACAAGACCCACAATGCCCACTTAACTACAAGAAGACTGACTCTCCTCACTGTCTATGAATTAAACCATTCCTGCGATACCAGTTTTATATTCCGATGTTTCACTTCAGGTTCACTGTATCCCTTGGACCTTCTTATAGACGATGAAACACAGAAATTGCATCGTAATTAAATACAAAAGGCACAATGCCGACTTAAGTACAAGAAGACTTACTTTTGTTCCATTCTATGATTAGAGCACTTGCTGTGAGACCAGTTTTAGATGTCGATGCCCCACTTTAGGTTTACTGTATCCATCTGACCTTCTTATTGACGATGAGACACAGAAATTGCATCGGAATTAAATACAAAAGCACAATGCCGACTTAAGTACAAGAAGACTGGCTCTTCTTACTGTCTATGTTTTGAACCATTCCTGTGAGACCGGTTTTAGATTCCAATGCTTCACTTCAGGTTTACTGTATCCCTTGGACCTTCTAATTGACGATGAGAGTCAGAAATTGCATCAGAATTAAATACAAAAGGCTCAATGCCGACTTAAGTAGAAGAAGGCTGACTCATCTTACTGTCTATGCTTTGAACCTTTCCTGTGAGACCAGTTTTAGATTCCGATGCTTCACTTCAGGTTTACTGTATCCGTTGGACCTTCTTATTGACGATGAAAATCAGAAATTGCGTCGGAATTAAAGACAAATGGCTCAATGATGACTTAAGTACAAGAGGACTGACTCTTCTTCGTGTCTATGCCTTGAACCTTTCCTGTGAGACCAGTTTTGGATTCCGATGCTTCACTTCAGGTGTACTGTAACCCTTGGAACATCTTAAAGACGATGAAACACAGCAAAGGCATCGGCATTAAATACAAAAGGCAAAATGCCGACTTAAGTACAAGAAAACAGCCCTTTCTTACTGTCTATGAATTGTACCTTTCCTGTGAGACCAGTTTTAGAATCCGATGCTTCTCTTCGGGTTTACTGTATCCATTGGACTTTCTTGTTGACGATGAAACACAGAAAATGCATCGGAATTAAAAACAAAAGGCACAATGCAGGCTTAAGTACCAGAAGACTGACTTTTCTTACTGTCTATGTTTTGAACCTCTCCTGTGAGACCAGTTTTAGATTCAAACGCTTTACTTCAGGTTGGCTGTATCCCTATGACCGTCTTATTGACGATGACACACAGAAATTGCATCGACATTAAATACAAAAGGCACAATGCCGACTTAAGTACCAGAAGACTTATACTTCTTACTGTCTATGTTATGAACCTTTCCTGTGAGACCAGTTTTAGATTCCAATGCTTCACTTCAGTTTCATTGTATCCCTTGGAACTTCTTATTGACGATGAAACACAGAAATTGCATCGGAAATATATACAAAACGCACAATGGCGACGTAAGTACAAGAAGAGTGACTCTTCTGACTGTCTATATTTTGAACCTTTCCTGTGAGACCAGTCTTAGATTCCCATGCTTCACTTCAAGTTTACTATATACTTGGTCCTTCTTATTGATGTTCAAACACAGATATTGCATCGGAATTAAATACAAAATTCACAATGCCGACTTATGTACAAGAGGACTGACTCTTCTTACGGTGTATGCTTTGAACCTTTGCTGTGAGACTAGTTTTCATTTCCGATGCTTCACTTCAGGTTTACTGTATCCATTGGACTCTCTTGTTGACGATGAAATACAGAAAATGCATCGGAATTAAGTACAAAAGGCACAATGCAGACTTATGTACCAGAAGACTGACTTTTCTTACTGTCTATGATTTGAACATCTCCTGTCAGACCAGTTTTAGATTCAAATGCTTTACTTCAGGTTGGCTGTATCCCTAGGACCGTCTTATTGACGATGACATACAGAAAATGCATCGACATTAAATACAAAATGCACAATGCCGACTTAAGTAACAAAAGCCTTATACTTCTTACTGTCTATGTTATGAACCTTTCCTGTGAGACCAGTTTTATATTCCGATGCTTCACGACAGGTTTACTGTATACCTTGGACCTTCTTATTGACGATGAAACACAGAATATGCATCGGAATTAAATACAAAATGCACAATGTCGACTTGAGTACAAGAAGACTGACTCTTCTTACTGTCCATGTTATGAAACTGTCCTGTGAGACCAGTTTTAGATTCCGATGCTTCACTTCAGCTTTACTGTATCCCTTGGACTATCTTCTTGACGATGAAACAGTGAAATTGCATCGGAATTAAATACAAAAGGCACAATGCCGACTTAAGTACAAGAAAACTGACACTCCTTACCGTCTAAGTTTTGAACCATTCCTGTGAGAGCAGTTTCAGATGCCGATGCTTCACTGCAGGCGTACTGTATCCCATGGACCTTCTTGTCGACGATAAAACACAGATATCGCATCGGAATTAAATACAAAAGGCACGATGCCGACTTAAGTACCAGACGACTGATACATCTTACTGTCTATGTTATGAACCTTTCCTGTGAGACCAGTTTTAGATTCCGATGCTTCACTTCAGGTTTACTGCATCCCTTGGTCTTTTTTATTGACGATGAAAAACAGAAATTGCATCGCAATTAAATACAAGACCCACAATGCCGACTTAAGTACAAGTAGACTGACTCTTCGTACTGTCTATACTCTGAACCTCACCTGTGAGGTCAGTCTTGGATTCCGATGCTTCACTTGAGGTTTACTGTTTCCTTTGGACCTTCTTGTTGACGATGTAACACAGAAATTGCATCGCAATTTAACACAAAAGGCACAATTCAGACTTAATTACTAGAAGACTGACTCATCATACTGTCTATGATTTGAACCTTTCCTGTGAGACCAGTTTTAGATTCCGATGCTTCACTTCAGGTTTACTGTATCCCTTCGACAATCTTATTGACGATGAAACGCAGAAATTGCATCGGAATTAAACACAAAAGGCACAATGCCGAATTAAGTACAAGAAGACTGACACTTCTTACTGTCTATGTTACGAACCTTACCTGTGAGACCAGTTTCAGATTCCGATGCTTCACGTAAGGTTTACTGTATCCCTTGGACCTTCTTATTGACGATGAAACACAGAAATTGCATCGGAATTTAATACAAAAAGCACAATGCCGACTTAAGTACAAGAAGACTGACTCATCTTACTGTCTATGTTTTGAACCTTTCCTGTGAGACCAGTTTCAGATTCCACTGCTTCACTTCAGTTTTACTGTATCCCTTGGACCTTCTTAAAGGCGATGAAACACAGAAATTGCATCGGAAATATATACAAATCGCACAATGCCGACGTAAGTACAAGAAGACTGACTCTTCTGACTGTCTATGTTTTGAACCTTTCCTGTGAGACCAGTTTTATATTCCCATCATTCACTTCAAGTTTACTATATACTTGGTCCTTCTTATTGATGTTCAAACACAGATATTGCATCAGAATTAAATACAAAATTCACAATGCCGACTTATGTACAAGAGGACTGTCTCTTCTTACGGTGTATGCTTTGAACCTTTGCTGTGAGACCAGTTTTAGTTTCCGATGCTTCACTTCAGGTTTACTGTATCCCTTGGACGCTCTTATTGACGATGGAACACAGACATTGGATCGGAAGTAAATACAAGAGGCACAATCCCGACTTAATTACAAGAAGACTGTCTCTTCTTACTGACTATGTTTTGAACCTTTCCTGCGAGACCTGCTCTAGATTCCGATGCTTCAGGTCAGGTTTACTGCATCCCTTGGTCTTTTTTATTGACGATGAAAAACAGAAATTGCATCGCAATTAAATACAAGACCCACAATGCCGACTTAAGTACAAGTAGACTGACTCTTCGTACTGTCTATACTCTGAACCTCACCTGTGAGGTCAGTCTTGGATTCCGATGCTTCACTTGAGGTTTACTGTTTCCTTTGGACCTTCTTGTTGACGACGTAACACAGAAATTGCATCGCAATTTAATACAAAAGGCACAATTCAGACTTAATTACTAGAAGACTGACTCATCATACTGTCTATGATTTGAACCTTTCCTGTGAGACCAGTTTTAGATTCCGATGCTTCACTTCAGCTTTACTGTATCCCTTGGACTTTCTTATTGACGATGAAACAGTGAAATTGCATCGGAATGAAATACAAAAGGCACAATGCCGAAATATGTACAAGAAAACTTACACTCCTTACCGTCTAAGTTTTGAACCTTTCCTGTGAGACCAGTTTTAGATTCCGATGCTTCACTGCAGGCGTACTGAATCCCATGGACCTTCTTGTCGACGATGAAACACAGAAATTGCATCGTAATTAAATACAAAAGGCACAATGCCGACTTAAGTACCAGAAGACTGATACTTCTTAATGTCTATGTTTTGAACCTTTCCTGTGACACCAGTTTTAGATGCTGATGCTTCACTTCATTTGTATTGTATCCCATGGACCTACTTATCGACGATGAAATACAGAAATTGCGTCGGAATTAAATAGAAAAGGCAGAATGCCGACTTCTGTACAAGAAGACTGACACTTCTTACTGTCTATGTTTTGAACCTTTCCTGTGAGACCAGTTTCAGATTCCACTGCTTCACTTCAGTTTTACTGTATCCCTTGGACCTTCTTAAAGGCGATGAAACACAGAAATTGCATCGGAAATATATACAAAACGCACAATGCCGACGTAAGTACAAGAAGACTGACTCTTCTGACTGTCTATGTTTTGAACCTTTCCTGTGAGACCAGTTTTATATTCCCATCATTCACTTCAAGTTTACTATATACTTGGTCCTTCTTATTGATGTTCAAACACAGATATTGCACCAGAATTAAATACAAAATTCACAATGCCGACTTATGTACAAGAGGACTGTCTCTTCTTACGGTGTATGCTTTGAACCTTTGCTGTGAGACCAGTTTTAGTTTCCGATGCTTCACTTCAGGTTTACTGTATCCCTTGGACGCTCTTATTGACGATGGAACACAGACATTGGATCGGAAGTAAATACAAGAGGCACGATCCCGACTTAATTACAAGAAGACTGTCTCTTCTTACTGACTATGTTTTGAACCTTTCCTGCGAGACCTGCTCTAGATTCCGATGCTTCAGGTCAGGTTTACTGTATCCCTTGGACCTTCTTAGTGACGATGAATTAGAGAAATTGCATCGGAATTAAATACAAAAGGCACAATGCCGACATAAGTACAAGAAGACTTACTCTTCTTACTGTCCATCTTTTGAGTGTTTCCTGTGAGGCCAGTTTTAGATTCCGATGCTTCACATCAGGTTTACTGCATCCCTTGGTCTTTCTTATTGACGATGAAACACAGAAATTGCATCGGAATTAAATACAAGACGCACAATGCCGACTTAAGTACAAGGAGACTGACTCTACTTACTGCCTATGCATTGAACCTCTCCTGTGAGACCAGTTTTAGATTCCGATGTTTCGCTTCAGGTTTACTGAATCCCTTGGACCTTCTTATTGACGATGAAACACAGAAACTGCATCAGAATTAAATACAAAATGCATAATGCCGACATAAGTACAAGAAGACTGACTCTTCTTACTGTCTATCTTCTAAATTTTTCCTGTGAGACCAGTTTTAGAATCCGATGCTTCATTTCAGGTTTACTGTATCCCATGGACCTACTTATTTACGATGAATCACAGAAATCGCATCGGAATTAAATACAAAAGACACATTGCCGACATAAGTACAAGAAGACTGACTCTTCTTACTGTCTATGTTTTGAACCTTTCCTGTGAGGCCAGTTTTAGATTCCGATGCTTCACTTCAGGTTTACTGTATCCCATGGACCTTCATATTGACAATGAAACACAGAAATTGCATCGGAATTAAATACAAAAGGCACAATGCCCACTTAAGTACAAGAAAACTGACTCTTCTTACTCTCTATGTTTTGAACCTTTCCTGTGACACCAGTTTTAGATTCCGATGCTTCCCTCAGGTTTACTGTTTCCCTTGGACGTCCTTATTTACGAAGAAACACAGAAATTGCATCGGAATTAAATAGAAAAGGCACAATGCCAACTTAAGTACAAGAGAGCTGACTCATGTTACGTTCTATGACTTGAGCCTTTACTGTGAGGCCAGTTTTAGATATCGATGCTTCACTTCAGGTTTACAGTATCTCTTGGACCTTCTTATTGATGATGAAACACAGAAATTGCATCGGAAATAAATGCTAAAGGCACAATGATGACTTAAGTACAAAAGGATTGGTTCGTTTTACATTCTATGATTTGAACCTTTAGTGTGAGACCAGTTTTAGATATCGATGCTTCACTTCGGGTTTACAGTATCCCTTAGACCTTCTTATTGACGATGAAACACATAAATGGCATCGGAATTAAATACAAAAGGCACAATGCTGACTTATGTACAAGAAGACTGACTCTTCTTACTGTCTATGATTTGAACCTTTCCTGTGAGACTAGTTTTAGATTCCAATGCTTCACGTCTGGTTTACTGTATCCCTTGTACCGTCATATTGACGATGAAACACAGAAATTGCAACGGAATTAATTACAAAAGCACAATGCCGAGTTAAGTACAAGAAGTCTGTCTTTTCTTACTGTCTATGTTTTGAACCTTTCCTGTGAGACCGGTTTAGATTCCGATGCTTCTCTTCAGGTGTACTGTTTCCCTTGGACCTTCTTATTGACGATGAAACACAGATATAGCATCGGAATTAAATAGAAAAGGCGCAATGCCGACTTAAGTACAAGAAAACTGACTTTTCTTACTGTCTACGTTTTGAACCTTTCCTGTGAGAACAGTTTTTGATTCCGATGCTTCACTTCAGGTTTACTGTTTCCCTTGGACCTTCATATTGCGGATGAAACACAGAAATTGCATCGGAATTAAATACAAAAGGCACAATGCCTACTTAAGTACAAGTAGGATGACTCTTCTTACCGTCTATGCTTTGAAACTTTCCTGTGAGACACGTTTTTGATTCCGATCCTTCAGTTCAGGTTTACTGTATCCCTTGGACCTTCTTATTGACGATGAAACACAGAAATTGCATCGGAATTAAATACAAGAGGCACAATGCCTACTTAAGTACAAGTAGGCTGACTCTTCTTACCGTCTATGCTTTGAAACTTTCCTGTGAGACGCGTTTTTGATTCCGATCCTTCAGTTCAGGTTTACTGTATCCCTTGGACCTTCTTATTGACGATGAAACACAGAAAATGCATCGGAATTAAATACAAAAAGCACAATGCCGAATTAAGTACAAGAAGACTGACTCTTCTTACTGTCTATGTTTTGAACCTTTCCTGTGAGGCCTGTTTTAGATTCCGATGCTTCACTTCAGGTTTAGTGTATCCCATGGACCTTCATATTGACGATGAAACACAGAAATTGCATCGGAATTAAATAGAAAAGGCTCAATGCCGACTTAAGTACATGAAAAGTCACTCTTCTTACTGTCTATGCTTTGAACCTTTCCTGTGAGACCAGTTTTAGATTCCGATGCTTCACTTCAGGTTTACAGTATCCATAGGACCGTCTTATTGACGGTGAAACATTGAAATTGCATCGGAGTTAATTACAAAAGGCACAATGCCGACTTGAGTACAAGACGACTGATTCTTCTTACTGTCTAAGCTTTGAACCATTCCTGTGAGACCAGTTTTAGATTCCGATGCTTCACTTCAGGTTAACTGTATCCCTTATACCCTCTTATTGACGATGAAACCCATAAATTGCCTCGGAATTAAAAACAAAAGGCACAATGCTGACTTAAGTACAAGAAGACTGACTCTTCTTACTGTCTATGTTTTGAACCTTTCCTGTGAGACCTGTTTTTGATTCCGATACTTCACCTCAGGTTTACTGTATCCCTTGGACCTTCTTGTTGACGATGAAACACAGAAATTGCATCGGAAACAAATACTTAAGGAACAATGATGACTTAAGTACAAGAGGACTGACTCATCTTACATTCTAAGATACGAGCCTTTACTGTGAGACCAGTTTTAGATATCGATGCTTCACATCAGGTTTACAGTATCCCTTGGACCTTCTTATTGACGATGAAACACATAAATGGCATCGCAATTAAATGCAAAAGGCACAATGCTGACTTAAGTAAAAGAGACTGACCCTTCTTACTGTCTACGTTATGAGCCTTTCCTGTGAGACCAGTTTTAGATTCCGATGCTTCACGTCAGGTTTACTGTATCCCTTGGACCTTCATATTGCGGATGAAACACAGAAATTGCATCGGAATTAATTACAAAAGGCACAATGCCTACTTACGTACAAGAAGACTGACTCTTCTTACCGTCTATATTATGAACCTTTCTTGTGAGACCAGTATTAGATTCCGATGCTTCGGTTCAGGTTTACTGTATCCCTTGGACCTTCTTACGATGAAACACAGCAATTACATCGGAATTAAATACAAAAGGCACAATCCCGACATATGTACAAGATGACTGACTCTTCTTACTGTCTATGTTTTGAACCTTTCCTACAAGACCAGTTTCAGTTTCCGATGCTGCACTTCAGGTTTTCTGTATCCCTTGGACCCTCTTATTAACGAAGAAACACAGAAATTGCATCGGAATTAATAACAAAAGGCACAATGCCGACTTAAGTACAAGAGGACTGACTCTTCTTACATTCTTTGATCTGAGCCTTTCCTGTGGGACCAGTTTTAGATTTCGATGCTACACTTCAGGTTTCCTGTATTCCTCCGACCTTCTTATTGACGATGAAACACAGAAATTGCATTGGAATTAAAAACAAAAAGCACAATGCCGACATTAGTACAAGAAGACTGACTCTTCTTACTGTCTATGTTTTGAACCTTTCCTGTGAGGCCAGTTTTAGATTCCGATGCTTCACCTCAGGTTTACTATATCCCACGGACCTTCATATTGACAATGAAACACAGAAATTGCATCGGAATTATATACAAAAGGCACAATGCCCACTTAAGTACAAGAAAACTGACTATTCTTACTCTCTACGTTTTAAACCTTTCCTGTGACACCAGTTTTAGATTCTGATGCTTCGCTTCTGGTTGACTGTATCACTACGGCCTTCTTATTGACGATGAAACACAGAAACTGCATTGGAATGAAATACAAAAGGCACAATGCCGACTAAAGTACAAGAAGACTGAATCTTCTTACTGTCAATGTTTTGAACCTTTCCTGCGAGACCATTCTAGATTCCGATGCTTCACTTCAGGTTTACTGTATCCCTTGCACATTCTTATTGGCGAAGGAAATCAGAAATTGCATCGGAATTAAATACAAAAGGCTCAATGCTGACTTAAGTACAAGAAGACCGACTCTTCATACTCTCTATGTTCTGAACCTTTCCTGTGAGACCATTTTTGGATTCCGATTCTTCACTTCAGGTTTACTGTATCCCTAGGACCTTCTTATAACGATGAAACACAGAAATTGCATCGGAATTAAATACAAAAAGCACAATGCCCACGAAAGTACAAGAAGACTGACTCTTCTTACAGGCTATGTTTTGTACCTTTCCTGTGAGACCAGTTATAGATTCTGATGCATCACCTCAGGTTTACAGTATGCCTTGGATCATCTTATTAACGATGAAACACAGAAATTGCATCGGAATTAAAAACAAAAGGCACAATGAGAACTTAAGCACAAGAAGACTGACTCTTCTTACTGTCTATGCTTTGAACCTCTCTGGTGAGACCAGTTTTAGATTCCGATGCTTCCCTCAGGTTTACTGTATCCCTTGGACATCCTTATTTACGAAGAAACACAGAAATTGCATCGGAATTAAATAGAAAAGGCACAATGCCAACTTAAGTACAAGAGAACTGACTCTTGTTACGTTCTATGATTTGAGCCTTTACTGTGAGACCAATTTTAGATATCGATGCTTCACTTCAGGTTTACAGTATCCCTTGGACCTTCTTATTGACGACGAAACACAGAAATTCCATCGGAATTAAATAGAAAAAGCACAATGAAGATTTAAGTACAAGAAAACGGACTCTTCTTACTGTCTATGTTTTGAACCTTTTCTGTGAGACCTGCTTTAGTTTCCGATGCTTCACTTCAGGTTTACTGTATCCCTTGGAACTTCTTGTTGACGATGAAACACAGAAATTGCTTCGGAATTACAATCAAATGGAACAATGCCGACTTAAGAACAAGAAGACTGACTCCTCTTACTGTCTATAGTTTGAACTTACCCTGTGAGACCAGTTTTAGATTCCGATGCTTCACTTCAGGGTTACTGTATCCCCTGAACCATCTTACTTAATATGAAACACAGAAATTGCATCGGAATGAAATAGAAAATGCACAAAGCCAACTTAAGTACAAGAGAACAGACCCTTCCTATTTTCTATTATTTGAGCCTTTCCTCTAAGACCAGTTTTAGAAATCGATGTTTCAATTTAGGTTTACTGTATCCCTTGGACCTTCTTACTGACGATGAAACACAGAAATTGCATCGAAATTTAATACAAAAATCGCAATGCCGACTTAAGGACAAGAAGACTGACTCTTCTTACTGTCTATGTATTGAACCTTTCCAGTGAGATCAGTTTCAGATTCCGATGCTTGACTTCTGGATTACTGTATCCCTTGTACCTTCTTATTGACGATGAAACACAGAAATTGCATTGGAACTAAATACAAAAGGCACAATGATGACTGAAATACAAGAGGAGTGACTCGTCTTACATTCTATGATTTGAGCCTTTCCTGTGAGACCAGTTTTAGATATCGATGTTTCACTTCAGGTTTACTGTATCCCTTGTAACTTCGTATTGACGATGAAACACAGTAATTGCACCGGAATTAAATACAAAAGGCACAATGCCGTCTTAAGTACAAGAAGACTGACTCTTCTTACTGTCTATGCTTTAACCTTTCCTCTGAGACCAGTTTTAGATTCCGATGCCTCACTTTTGGTTTTCTGTATCCCTTGGACCTTCTTGTAGACGAAGCAAAACACAGAAATTGCATCGGAATTAAAAATTAAAGGCACAATGCCGACTTAAGTACAAGAAGACTGACTCTTCTTACTGTCTATGCCTTGAACCTTTCCAGTGAGACCAGTATTAGATTCCGATGCTTCACTTCAGGTTTACTGCATCCCTTGGACCTTCTTATTTACGATGAAACACAGAAATTGCATCGGAATTAAATAGAAAATGCACTATGCCAATTTTAGTACAAGTGTACTGACTCTTCTTATATTCTAATATTGAAGCCTTTCCACTGAGACCAGTTACAGATATCGATGCTTCACTTTAGGTTTACTGTACCCCTTGGACCTTCTTACTGTCGATGGAACACAGAAATTGCATCGGAATTAAAATTAAAAGGCACAATCCCGACTTAAGGACAAGAAGACTAACTCTTCTTACTGTCTATGTTTTAACCTATCCTGTGAGACAAGTTTTAGATTACGATGCTTCACTTCAGGTTTACTGTATCCCTGGGACCTTCTTATTTTCGATGAAACATAGAACTTGCATCGCAATTAAATAGAAACGGCACAATGCCGACTTAAGTACAAGAAGACTGACTCTTCTTACTGTCTATGTTTGAACCTCTCCTGTGCGACCAGTTTTAAATTCCGCTGCTTCACTTCAGGTTTACTGTATCCTTTGGACCTGTTCATGACGATGAAACACAGTAATTGCATCGGAATTAAATACAAATGGCACAATGCCGACTTAGGTACAAGTAGACTGACCCTTCTTACTGTCTATGGTTTGAACCATTCCTGTGAGACCAGTTTCAGATTCCGATGCTTCACTTCAGGTTTACTGTATCCCTTGTACCTTCTTGTTGACGATGAAACACAGAAATTGTATCGGAATTAAATACAAAAGGCACAATGCCAACTTAAGTACAGGAAGACTGACTCTTCTTACAGAGTATGTTTTGGACCTTTCCTGTGAGACCAATTTTAAATTTCGATGCTTCACTTCAGGTTTACTGTATCCCTTGGTACTTTTTACTGACGATGAAATACAGAAATTGCATCGGAATTAAATACAAAAGGCACAATGCCGGCTTAAGTACAACAAGACTGACTCTTCATACTGTCTACGATTTGAACCCTTCCTGTAAGACCAGTTTTAGATTCCGATGCTTCACTTCAGGTTTACTGTATCCCTTCGACATTCTTATTGACGATGAAACACAGAAATTGCATCGGAATTAAAAGGAAAATGCACAATGCCGACTTAAGTACAAGAATACTGAGTCATCTTATTGTGTATCTTTGAACCTTACTTGTGAGATCTGTTTTGCTTTCCGATGCTTCACTTCGGGTTTACTGTATCTGTTGGACCTTCTTATCGACGATGAAACAGTAATTGCATTGGAATTAAATTCAGATTGCACAATGCCGACTCAAGCACAAGAAGACTGACTCTTCCTACTTTCTATGTTTTGAACCTTTCCTGTGAAACCAGTTTTAGTTTACGATGCTTCACTTCAGGTTTACTGCATCCCTTGGACCTTCTTATTGACGATGAGACACAGAAATTGCATCGGAAGTAAATACAAAAGGCACTATGCCGATTTAAGTACAAGAAGACTGACTCTTCTTACTGTCTACGATTTGAACCTTTCCTGCGAGATCAGTTTTAGATTCAGATGCTTCACATCAGGTTTACTGTATCTCTTGGACCTTCTTATTGACGACGAAACACAGAAATTGCATCGGAATTAAATAGAAAAGGCACAATGCCGTCTTAAGTACAAGAATACTGACTCATCTTACTGTCTATGATTTACACCATTCCTGTGAGGCCAGTTTTAGATTACGATGCTTCACTTCAGGTTTACTGTATTCCTTGGACCTTCTTATTGACGATGAAACATAGAAATTGCATCGGAATTAAATACAAAAGGCACAATGCCAACTTAACTGCAAGAATAGTGACTCTTCCTACTGTCTATGCATTTGAAACTTTCCTGTGAGACCAGTTTGAGATTCCGATGTTTCACTTCAGGTTTACTGTATCCATTGGACCTTCTTTTTGACGATGAACCACATAAATTGCAGCGGAATCAAGTACAAAAGGCATATTGATGACTTAAGTACAAGAAGACTGACTTTTCCTATTGCCTATGTTTTGAAACTATTCTGTAGGACCAGTTTTAGATTCCGACGCTTCACGTCAGGTTTACTGTATCCCTTGGACCTTGTTAGTGATGATGAAACACAGAAATTGCATCGGAGTTAAATACAAAGGGCAAAATGCCGACTTAAGTACAAGAGGACTGACTCTTCTTACATACTATGAGTTGAAATTTTCCTGTGAGACCAGTTTTGAATTCCGATGCTTCACTTCATGTTCACTGTATCCCTTGGACCTTCATATTGACGATGAAACATAGAAATTGCATCGGAAATTAATACAAACGTTACAATGCCGACTCAAGTACAAGAAGACTGACTCTTCTTACTGTCTATGATTTGAACCTTTCCTGTTAGACCAGTTCTACATTTCAATGCCTCACATCAGGTTCACTGTATCACTTGGACCTTCTTATTGACGATGAAGCACAGAAATTGCATCGGAATTAAATACAAAAGGCACAATGCCGACTTATGTACAAGAAGACTGACTCTTCTTACCGTCTATGTCTTGCACCTTTCCTGTGAGACCAGTTTTAGATTCCGATGCTTCACTATATGTTTGCTGTATCCCTTGGACCTTCTTATTGACGATGAAACACAGAATTTGCATAGGCATTAAACACAAATGGCACAATGCGGACTTAAGTACAAAAAGACTGACCCTTCTTACTGTCTACGATTTGAACCTTTCCTGCGAGACCAGTTTTAGATTCAGATGCTTCTCTTCAGGTTTACTGTATCCCTTGGACCTTCTTATAGACGATGAAACACAGAAATTCCATCGGAATTGAATAAAAGAGGCACAATGCTGACTTAGGTACAAGAGGACTGACCCTTCTTACATTCTATGTTTTGAGAATTTCCTGTGAGATCAGTTTTAGATTCCGATGCTTCACCTCAGGTTTATTGTATCCTTTGGACCTTCTTATTTACGATGAAACACAGAAAATGCATTGGACTTAAAAACAAAAGGCACAATGCCGACTTTAGTTTAAGAAGACTGACTCTTAATACTGTCTATGTTTTGAACCTTTCCTGTGAGACCAGATTTAGATTCCGATGCTTCACTTCAGGGTTACTGTATCCCTTGGACCATCTTAATTAATATGAAACACAGAAATTACATCGGAATGAAATAGAAAATGCACAAAGCTAACTTAAGTACAAGAGAACAGACCCTTCCTATTTTCTAATATTTGAGCCTTTCCTCTAAGACCAGTTTTAGAAATCGATGTTTCAGTTTAGGTTTACTGTATCCCTTGGCCTTTCTTACTGACGATGAAACACAGAAATTGCATCTTAATTAAATACAAAAATCGCAATGCCGACTTAAGGACAAGAAGACTCACTCTTCTTACTGTCTATGTTTTGAACCTTTCCAGTGAGATCAGTTTCAAATTCCGATGCTTCACTTCTGGATTACTGTATCCCTTGGACCTTACTATTGACGATGAAACATAAAACTTGCATCGGAATTAAATAGAAAAGGCACAATGCCGACTTAAGTACAAGAAGACTGACCCTTCTTTCAGTCTATGTTTTGAACCTTTCCTGTGAGACCAGTTTTAGATTCCGATTTTTCAATTCAGGTTTACTGTATCCCTTCGACATTCTTATTGACGATGAAACACAGTAATTGCACCGGAATTAAATACAAAAGGCACAATGCCGTCTTAAGTACAAGAAGACTGACTCTTCTTACTGTCTATGCTTTAACCTTTCCTCTGAGACCAGTTTTAGATTGAGATGCCTCACTTTTGGTTTTCTGTATCCCTTGGACCTTCTTGTAGACGAAGCAAAACACAGAAATTGCATCGGAATTAAAAATTAAAGGCACAATGCCGACTTAAGTACAAGAAGACTGACTCTTCTTACTGTCTATGCCTTGAACCTTTCCAGTGAGACCAGTATTAGATTCCGATGCTTCACTTCAGGTTTACTGCATCCCTTGGACCTTCTTATTTACGATGAAACACAGAAATTGCATCGGAATTAAATAGAAAATGCACTATGCCAATTTCAGTACAAGTGAACTGACTCTTCTTATATTCTAATATTGAAGCCTTTCCACTGAGACCAGTTACAAATATCGATGCTTCACTTTAGGTTTACTGTACCCCTTGGACCTTCTTACTGTCGATGGAACACAGAAATTGCATCGGAATTAAAATTAAAAGGCACAATCCCGACTTAAGGACAAGAAGACTAACTCTTCTTACTGTCTATGTTTTAACCTATCCTGTGAGACCAGTTTTAGATTACGATGCTTCACTTCAGGTTTACTGTATCCCTGGGACCTTCTTATTTTCGATGAAACATAGAACTTGCATCGCAATTAAATACAAAACCCACAATACCGACTTAAGTACTAGAAGACTGACTTTTGTTACTGTCTATGCTTTGAATGTTTCCTGTGCGACCAGTTTTAGATTCCGATGCTTCACTTCAGGTTTACTGAATCCCTTGGACCTTCTTATTGACGATGAAAGATTGGAATCGCACCGGAAATAAATACAAAAGGCACAATGCTGAATTTAGTACAAGAAGACTGACTCTTCTTACTGTCTATGCTTTAACCTTTCCTGTGAGACCAGTTTTAGATTCCGATGCTTCACTTCAGGTTTACTGCATCCCTTGGACCTTCATATTTACGATGAAACAAAGAAATTGCATTGGAATTAAAGAGAAAAGGCACAATGCCGACTTAAGTACAAGAGAACTGACTCTTCTTACATTCTATGATTTGAGAGTTTGATCTGAGACCAGATTTAAATATCGATGCTTCACTTTAGGTTTTGCTGTATCCCTTGTACCTTCTTGTTGACGATGAAACACAGAAATTGCATCGGAATTAAATACAAAAGGCACAATGCCAACTTAAGTACAGGAAGACTGACTCTTCTTACAGTCTATGTTTTGGACCTTTCCTGTGAGACTAATTTTAAATTTCGATGCTTCACTTCAGGTTTACTGTATCCCTTGGTACTTTTTACTGACGATGAAATACAGAAATTGCATCGGAATAAAATACAAAAGGCACAATGCCGGCTTAAGTACAACAAGACTGACTCTTCATACTGTCTATGATTTGAACCCTTCCTGTAAGACCAGTTTTAGATTCCGATGCTTCACTTCAGGTTTACTGTATCCCTTCGACATTCTTATTGACAATGAAACACAGAAATTGCATCGGAATTAAATGGAAAATGCACAATGCCGACTTAAGTACAAGAATACTGAGTCATCTTATTGTGTATCTTTGAACTTTTGTTGTGAGATCCGTTTTGCTTTCCGATGCTTCACTTCGGGTTTACTGTATCTGTTGGACCTTCTTATCGACGATGAAACAGAAATTGCATTGGAATTAAATTCAGATTGCACAATGCCGACTCAAGCACTAGAAGACTGACTCTTCCTACTTTCTATGTTTTGAACCTTTCCTGTGAAACCAGTTTTAGTTTACGATGCTTCACTTCAGGTTTACTGCATCCCTTGGACCTTCTTATTGACGATGAGACACAGAAATTGCATCGGAAGTAAATACAAAAGGCACAATGCCGATTTAAGTACAAGAAGACTGACTCTTCTTACTGTCTACGATTTGAACCTTTCCTGCGAGATCAGTTTTAGATTCAGATGCTTCACTTCAGGTTTACTGTATCTCTTGGACCCTCTTATTGACGATGAAACACAGAAATTGCATCGGAATTAAATAGAAAAGGCACAATGCCGTCTTAAGTACAAGAATACTGACTCATCTTACTGTCTATGATTTACACCATTCCTGTGAGGCCAGTTTTAGATTACGATGCTTCACTTCAGGTTTACTGTATTCCTTGGACCTTCTTATTGACGATGAAACATAGAAATTGCATCCGAATTAAATACAAAAGGCACAATGCCAACTTAAGTGCAAGAATAGTGACTCTTCCTACTGTCTATGCATTTGAAACTTTCCTTTGAGACCAGTTTGAGATTCCGATGTTTCACTTCAGGTTTACTGTATCCATTGGACCTTCTTTTTGACGATGAACCACAGAAATTGCAGCGGAATCAAGTACAAAAGGCATAATGATGACTTAAGTACAAGAAGACTGACTCTTCCTATTGCCTATGTTTTGAAACTATTCTGTAGGACCAGTTTTAGATTCCGACGCTTCACGTCAGGTTTACTGTATCCCTTGGACCTTGTTAGTGATGATGAAACACAGAAATTGCATCGGAGTTAAATACAAAAGGCAAAATGCCGACTTAAGTACAAGAGGACTGACTCTTCTTACATACTATGAGTTGAAATTTTCCTGTGAGACCAGTTTTGAATTCCGATGCTTCACATCATGTTCACTGTATCCCTTGGACCTTCATATTGACGATGAAACATAGAAATTGCATCGGAATTAATACAAACGTTACAATGCCGACTCAAGTACAAGAAGACTGACTCTTCTTACTGTCTATGATTTGAACCTTTCCTGTTAGACCAGTTCTACATTTCAACGCCTCACATCAGGTTTAATGTATCACTTGGACCTTCTTATTGACGATGAAGCACAGAAATTGCATCGGAATTAAATACAAAAGGCACAATGCCGACTTATGTACAAGAAGACTGACTCTTCTTACTGTCTATGCTTTAACCTTTCCTCTGAGACCAGTTTTAGATTCCGATGCCTCACTTTTGGTTTTCTGTATCCCTTGGACCTTCTTGTAGACGAAGCAAAACAAAGAAATTGCATCGGAATTAAAAATAAAAGGCACAATGCCGACTTAAGTACAAGAAGACTGACTCTTCTTACTGTCTATGCCTTGAACCTTTCCGGTGAGACCAGTTTTAGATTCCGTTGCTTCACTTCAGGTTTACTGCATCCCTTGGACCTTCTTATTTACGATGAAACACAGAAATTGCATCGGAATTAAATAGAAAATGTACTATGCCAATTTCAGTACAAGTGAACTAACTCTTCTTATATTCTAATATTGAAGCCTTTCCACTGAGACCAGTTACAAATATCGATGCTTCACTTTAGGTTTACTGTACCCCTTGGACCTTCTTACTGTCGATGGAACACAGAAATTGCATCGGAATTAAAAGTAAAAGGCACAATCCCGACTTAGGGACAAGAAGACTAACTCTTCTTACTGTCTATGTTTTAACCTATCCTGTTAGACCAGTTTTAGATTACGATGCTTCACTTCAGGTTTACTGTATCCCTGGGACCTTCTTGTTGGCGATGAAACATAGAACTTGCATCGCAATTAAATAGAAAAGGCACAATGCCGACTTAAGTGCAAGAAGACTGACTCTTCTTATTGTGTTTGTTTGAACCTCTCATGTGCGACCAGTTTTAAATTCCGCTGCTTCACTTCATGTTTACTGTATCCTTTGGACCTGTTCATGACGATGAAACACAGTAATTGCATCGGAATTAAATACAAATGGCACAATGCCGACTTAGGTACAAGTAGACTGATCCTTCTTACTGTCTATGGTTTGAACCATTCCTGTGAGACCAGTTTCAGATTCCGATGCTTCACTTGAGGTTTACTGTATCCCTTGGACCTTCTTATTGACGATGAAACACAGAAATTACCTCGGAATTAAATACAAAACCCACAATACCGACATAAGTACTAGAAGACTGACTTTTGTTACTGTCTATGCTTTGAATGTTTCCTGTGAGACCAGTTTTAGATTCCGATGCTTCACTTCAGGTTTACTGAATCCCTTGGACCTTCTTATTGACGATGAAAGATAGGAATCGCACCGGAAATAAATACAAAAGGTACAATGCTGAATTTAGTACAAGAAGACTGACTCTTCTTACTGTCTATGCTTTAACCTTTCCTGTGAGACCAGTTTTAGATTCCGATGCTTCACTTCAGGTTTACTGCATCCCTTGGACCTTCACATTTACGATGAAACACAGAAATTGCATTGGAATTAAATAGAAAAGGCACAACGCCGACTTTAGTACAAGAGAACTGACTCTTCTTACATTCTATGATTTGAGAGTTTAATCTGAGACCAGATTTTGATATCGATGCTTCACTTTAGGTTTTGCTGTATACCTTGTACCTTCTTGTTGACGATGAAACACAGAAATTGCATCGGAATTAAATACAAAAGTCACAATGCCAACTTAAGTACAGGAAGACTGACTCTTCTTACAGTCTATGTTTTGGACCTTTCCTGTGAGACCAGTTTTAAATTTCGATGCTTCACTTCAGGTTTACTGTATCCCTTGGTACTTTTTACTGACGATGAAATACTGAAATCGCATCGGAATTAAATACAAAAGGCACAGTGCCGGCTTATGTACAACAAGACTGACTCTTCATACTGTCTTTGATTTGAACCCTTCCTGTAAGACCAGTTTTAGATTCCGATGCATCACTGCAGGTTTACTGTATACCTTCGACATTCTTATTGACGATGAAACACAGAAATTGCATCGGAATTAAATAGAAAATGCACAATGCCGACTTAAGTACAAGAATACTGAGTCGTCTTATTGTGTATCTTTGAACCTTTCTTGTGAGATCTGTTTTGCTTTCCGATGCTTCACTTCGGGTTTACTCTATCCGTTGGACCTTCTTATCGACGATGAAACAGAAATTGCATTGGAATTAAATTCAGATTGCACATGCCGACTCAAGCACAAGAAGACTGACTCTTCCTACTTTCTATGTTTTGAATCTTTCCTGTGAAACCAGTTTTAGTTTACGATGCTTCACTTCAGGTTTACTGCATCCCTTGGACCTTCTTATTGACGATGAAACACAGAAATTGCATCGGAAGTAAATACAAAAGGCACAATGCCGATTTAAGTACAAGAAGACTGACTCTTCTTACTGTCTACGATTTGAACCTTTCCTGCGAGATCAGTTTTAGATTCAGATGCTTCACTTCAGGTTTACTGTATCTCTTGGACCTTCATATTGACGATGAAACATAGAAATTGCATCGGAATTAAATACAAATGTTACAATGCCGACTCAAGTACAAGAAGACTGACTCTTCTTACTGTCTATGATTTGAACCTTTCCTGTTAGACCAGTTCTACATTTCAATGCCTCACATCAGGTTTAATGTATCACTTGGACCTTCTTATTGACGATGAAGCACAGAAATTGCATCGGAATTAAATACAAAAGGCACAATGCCGACTTATGTACAAGAAGACTGACACTTCTTACCGTCTATGTTTTGCACCTTTCCTGTGAGACCAGTTTTAGATTCCGATGCTTCACTATATGTTTGCTGTATCCCTTGGACCTTCTTATTGACGATGAAACACAGAATTTGCATAGGAATTAAACACAAATGGCACAATGCCGACTTAAGTACAAGAAGACTGACTCTTCTTACTGTCTACGATTTGAACCTTTCCTGCGAGACCAGTTTTAGATTCAGATGCTTCTCTTCAGGTTTACTGTATCCCTTGGACGTTCTTATAGACGATGAAACACAGAAATTCCATCGGAATTGAATAAAACAGGCACAATGCTGACTTAGGTACAAGAGGACTGACCCTTCTTACATTCTATGATTTGAGAATTTCCTGTGAGACAAGTTTTAGATTCCGATGCTTTACCTCATGTTTATTGTATCCCTTGGACCTTCTTATTTACGATGAAACAGAGAAATTGCATTGGAACTAAAAACAAAAGGCACAAAGCCGACTTTAGTTTAAGAAGACTGACTCTTAATACTGTCTATGTTTTGAACCTTTCCTGTGAGACCAGATTTAGTTTCCGATGCTTCACTTCAGGCTTACTGTATCCCTTGGACCTTGTTATTGACGATAAAACACAGAAATTGCATCGGAATTAAATACAAAAGGCACAATGCCGACTTAGGTACAAGAAGACTGACTCTTCTTACTGTCTATGTTTTGAACCTTTCCTGTGAGGCCAGTTTTAGATTCCGATGCTTTACTTCAGGTTTACTGTATCCCTTGGACCTTCTCATATACGATAAAACACAGCAATTGCATCGGAATTAAATAGAAAAGGCACAATGCCGCCCTATGTATAAGAGAACTGACTCTTCTTACATTCTATAATTTGGGCGTTTAATCTGAGACCAGTTTTTAATTCCGGTGCTTCACTTTAGGTTTACTGTATCCGTTGGACATTCATATTGACGATGAGACACTGAAATTGCATCGGCATTAATTCAAAAGGCACTACGCCGATTTAAGTTCAAGAAGACAGACTCTTCTTACTGTCTATGATTTGACTCTTTCCTGTAAGACCAATTTTAAATTCCGATGCTTCACTTCAGGTTTACTGTATCCCTTGGACCTTCGTATAGACGATGAAACACAGAAATTGCAGCGGAATTAAATACAAAAGGCGCAATGCCGACTTATGTACAAGAAGACTGACTCTTCTTACTGTCTATGTTTTGCACCTTTCCTGTGAGACCAGTTTTAAATTCCGATGTTTCACTATATGTTTACTGTATCCCTTGGACCTTCTAA
The DNA here is from genome assembly GCF_021461395.2 of Schistocerca americana. Lineage (NCBI taxonomy): Eukaryota > Metazoa > Arthropoda > Insecta > Orthoptera > Acrididae > Schistocerca > Schistocerca americana. The sequence continues at coordinate 34,455,373 of NC_060121.1, forward strand.
TTGACCATGAAACACAGAAATTGCATCGGAATTAAATACAAATGGCACAATGCCGACTTAAGTACAAGAAGACTGACTCTTCTTACTGTCTACGATTTGAACCTTTCCTGCGAGACCAGTTTTAGATTCAGATGCTTCACTTCAAGTTTCCTGTATCTCTTGGACCTTCTTATTGACGATGAAACACAGAAATTGCATCGGAATTAAATAGAAAAGGCACAATGCCGACTTAAGTGCAAGAATACTGACTCATCTTACTGTCTATGTTTTGAACCTTTCTTGTGAGACAATTTTTAGATTACGATGCTTCACTTCAGGTTTACTGTATTCCATAGACCTTCTTATTGACGATGAAACACAGAAATTGCGTCGGAATCAAATACAAAATGCACAATGCCGACTTAGGTACAAGAGGACTGACTCTTCTTACTGTCTACGATTTGAACCTTTCCTGCGAGACCGGTTTTAGATTCAGATGCTTCACTTCAGGTTTACTGTATATCTTGGACCTTCTTGTTGACGGTGAAACATAGAAATTGCATCGGAATTAAATACAAAAGGCACAATGCCGATTTATGTACAAGAAGACTGATTCTTCTTATTGTCTATGCTTTTGCACCTTTCCTGTGAGACCAGTTTTAGATTCCGATGCTTCACTATATGTTTACTGTATCCCCTGGACCTTCTTATTGACGACGAAACACATAATTAGCACCGGAATTAAACACAAATAGCACAATGCCGACTTAAGTACAAGAATAATGACACATCTTACTGTCTATGATTTGAACCTTTCCTGTGAGACCAGTTTTAAATTCCGATGCTTCACAACAGGTTTACTGTATCCGTTGGACTTTCATATTGACGGTGAAACAAAGAAATTGCATCGGATTAAATACAAAAGGCACAACGCCGACTTAAGTACAAGAAGACTGACTCTTCTTATTGTCTATGTTTTGAACCTTTCCTGTGAGACCAGTTTTAGATTCCGATGCTTTACTTCAGGTCTACTGTATCCCTTGGACATCCTTATTTACGAAGAAACCCAGAAATTGCATCGGAATTAAATAGAAAAGGCACAATGCCAACATAAGTACAAGAGAACTGACTCTTGTTACGTTCTATGATTTGAGCCTTTACTATGAGACCAGATATAGATATCGATGCTTCTCTTCAGGTTTACAGTATCGCTTGGACCCCCTTATTGATGATGAAACACAGAAATTGCATCGGAAAGAAATACTAAAGGCACAATGATGACTTAAGTACATGAGGACTGACACGTTTTAGATTCTATGATTTGAACCTTTAGTGTGAGACCAGTTTTAGATATCGATGCTTCACTTCAAGTTTACAGTATACCTTGGACCTTCTTATTGACGATGATACACATAAATGGCATCGGAATTAATTACAAAAGGCACAATGCCGACTTAAGTACAAGAAGACTGTCTTTTCTTACTGTCTATGTTTTGAACCTTTCCTGTGAGACCGGTTTTAGATTCCGATGCTTCTCTTCAGGTTTACTGTTTCCCTTGGACCTTCGTATTGACGATGAAACACAGATATAGCATCGGAATTAAATAGAAAAGGCGCAATGCCGACTTAAGTACAAGAAAACTGACTTTTCTTACTGTCTATGTTATGAACCTTTCCTGTGAGACGAGTTTTTGATTCCGACGCTACACTTCAGGTTTACTGTATCCCTTGGACCTTCATATTGCGGTGGAAACACAGAAATTGCATCGGAATTAAATACAAAAGGCACAATGCCTACGTAAGTACAAGTAGACTGACTCTTCTTACTGTCTATGCTTTGAAACTTTCCTCTGAGACGAGTTTTTGTTTCCGATGGTTCAGTTCAGGTTTACTGTATCCCTTGGACCTTCTTATTGACGATGAGACACAGAAAATGCATCGGAATTAAATACAAAAAGCACAATGCCGACTTAAGTACAAGAAGATTGACTCCTCTTACTGTCTATGTTTTGAATCTTTCCTGTGAGGTCAGTTTTAGATTCCGATGCTTCACTTCAGGTTTACTGTATCACACGGACTTTCATATTGACGATGAAACACAGAAATTGCATCGGAATTTAATACAAAAGGCACAATGCCTACTTAAGTACAAGAAGACTGACTCTTCTTACTGTCTATCTTTTGAACCTTTCCTGCGAGACCAGTTCTAGATTCCGATGCTTCACTTCAGGTTTACTGTATTCCTTGGACCTTCTTAGTGACGATGAAACACAGAAATTGCATCGGAATTAAATAGAAAAGGCTCAATGCCGTCTTAAGTACATGAAAAGTGACTCTTCTTAGTGCCTATGTTTTGAACCTTTCCTGTGAGACCAGTTTTAGATTCCGATGCTTCACTTCCGGTTTACAGTATCCCTAGGACCGTCTTATTGACGGTGAAACACAGAAATTGCAACGGAGTTAATTACAAAAGGCACAATGCCGACTTGAGTACAAAAAGACTGACTCTTCTTACTGTCTATGCATTGAACCTTTCCTGTGAGACCAGTTTTAGATTCCGATGCTTCACTTCAGGTTAACTGTATCCCTTATACCTTCTTATTGACGATGAAACCCATAAATTGCACCCGAATTAGAAACAAAAGGCACAATGCTGACTTAAGTACAAGAAGACTGACTCTTCTAACTGTCTATGTTTTGAACCTTTCCTGTGAGACCAGTTTTTGATTCCGATACTTCACCTCAGGTTTACTGTATCCCTTGGACCTTCTTATTGACGATGAAACACAGAAATTGCATCGGAAATAAAAACTAAAGGAACAATGATGTCTTAAGTACAACAGGACTGACTCGTCTTACATTCTAAGATATGAGCCTTTACTGTGAGACCAGTTTTAGATATCGATGCTTCACTTCAGGTTTACAGTATCCCTTGGACCTTCTTAGTGACGATGAAACACATAAATGGCATCGGAATTAAATGCAAAAGGCACAATGCTGACTTAAGTAAAAAAGACTGACCCTTCTTACTGTCTAGGTTTTGAACCTTTCCTGTGAGACCAGTTTTAGATTCCGATGCTTCACGTCAGGTTTACTGTATCCCTTGGACTGTCTTATTGACGATGAAACACAGAAATTGCATCGGAATTAATTACAAAAGGCATAATGCCGATTTAAGAACAAGAAGACTGACTCGTCTTACTGTCGATGTTTTGAACCTTTTCTGTGAGACCGGTTTTAGATTCCGATGCTTCACTTCAGGTTTACTGTTTCCCTTGGACCTTCTTATTGACGATGAAACACAGAAAATGCATCGGAATTAAATACAAAAGGCACAATGCCAACTTAAGTACAAGAATACTGTCTCTTCTTACTGTCTATGATTTACACCATTCCTGTGGGACCAGTTTTAGATTCCGATGCCTCACTTTTGGTTTTCTGTATCCCTTGGACCTTCTTGTAGACGAAGCAAAACACAGAAATTGCATCGGAATTAAAAACAAAAGGCACAATGCCGACTTAAGTACAAGAAGACTGACTCTTCTTACTGTCTATGCCTTGAACCTTTCCGGTGAGACCAGTTTTAGATTCCGATGCTTCACTTCAGGTTTACTGAATCCCTTTGACCTTCTTATTTACGATGAAACACAGAAATTGCATCGGAATTAAATAGAAAATGCACTATGTCAATTTCAGTACAAGAGAACTGACACTTCTTATATTCTAATATTGAAGCCTTTCCTATGAGACCAGTTACAAATATCGATGGTTCACTTTAGGTTTACTGTACCCCTTGGACCTTCTTACTGTCGATGAAACACAGAAATTGCATCGGAATTAAAAATAAAAGTCACAATCCCGACTTAAGGACAAGAGGACTAACTCTTCTTACTGTCCATGTTTTAACTTATCCTGTGAGACCAGTTTTAGATTACGATGCTTCACTTCAGGTTTACTGTATCCCTGGGACCTTCTTATTGGCGATGAAACACAGAACTTGCATCGCAATTAAATAGAAAAGGCACAATGCCGACTTAAGTACAAGAAGACTGACTCTTCTTACTGTCTATGTTTGAACCTCTCCTGTGCGACCAGTTTTCGATTCCGCTGCTTCACTTCAGGTTTACTGTATCCTTTGGACCTGTTAATGACGATGAAACACAGTAATTGCATCGGAATTAAATACAAATGGCACAATGCCGACTTAGGTACAAGTAGACTGACCCTTCTTACTGTCTATGGTTTGAACCATTCCTGTGAGACCAGTTTTAGATTCCGATGCTTCACTTCAGGTTTACTGTATCCCTTGGACCTTCTTATTGACGATGAAAAACAGAAATTACTTCGGAATTAAATACAAAACCCACAATACCGACTTAAGTACTAGAAGACTGACTTTTGTTACTGTCTATGCTTTGAATGTTTCCTGTGAGACCAGTTTAGGATTCCGATGCTTCACTTAAGGTTTACTGAATCCCTTGGACCTTCTTATTGGCGATGAAAGATAGAAATCGCACAGGAAATAAATACAAAAGGCACAATGCCGAATTTAGTACAAGAAGACTGACTCTTCTTAATGTCTATGCTTTAACCTTTCCTGTGAGACCAGTTTTAGATTCCGATGCTTCACTTCAGGTTTACTGCATCCCTTGGACCTTCTTATTTACGATAAAACACAGAAATTGCATTGGAAATAAATGGGAAAGGCACAATGCCGACTTAAGAACAAGAGAACTGACTCTTCTTACATTCTATGATTTGAGAGTTTAATCTGAGATCAGATTTAGATATCGATGCTTCACTTTAGGTTTTGCTGTATCCCTTGTACCTTCTTGTTGACGATGAAACACAGAAATTGCATCGGAATTAAATACAAAAAGCACAATGCCAACTTAAGTACAGGAAGACTGACTCTTCTTACAGTCTATGTTCTGGACCTTTCCTGAGAGACCAGTCTTAAATTTCGATGCTTCACCTCAGGTTTACTGTATCCCTTGGTACTTTTTACTGACGATAACATACAGAAATTGCATCGGAATTAAATACAAAAGGCACAATGCCGGCTTAAGTACAACAAGACTGACTCTTCATTCTGTCTATGCTTTGAACCCTCCCTCTAAGACCAGTTTTAGATTCCGATGCTTCACTTCAGGTTTACTGTATCCCTTCGACATTCTTATTGACGATGAAACACAGAAATTGCATCGGAATTAAATAGAAAATGCACAATGCCGACTTAAGTACAAGAATACTGAGTCTTCTTATTGTGTATCTTTGAACCTTTCTTGTGAGATCTGTTTTGATTTCCGATGCTTCACTGCGGGTTTACTGTATCCGTTGGACCTTATTATCGACGATGAAACAGAAATTGCATCGGAATTAAATTCAGATTGCACAATGCCGACTCAAGCACAAGAAGACTGACTCTTCCTACTTTCTATGTTTTGAACCTTTCCTGTGAAACCAGTTTTAGTTTACGATGCTTCACTTCAGGTTTACTGCATCCCTTGGGCTTCTTATTGACGATGAAACACAGAAATTGCAACGGAAGTAAATACAAAAGGCACAATGCCGATTTAAGTACAAGGAGACTGACTCTTCTTACTGTCTATGATTTGAACCTTTCCTGCGAGACCAGATTTAGATTCAGATGCTTCACTTCAGGTTTACTGTATCTCTTGGACCTTCTTATTGACGATGAAACGCAGAAAATGCATCGGAATTAAATAGAAATGGCACAATGCCAACTTAAGTACAAGATTACTGACTCTTTTTACGATCTATGATTTGAGCCTTTCCTTTGAGACCAGGTTAAGATAACGATGCTTCACATTAGGTTTACTGTATCCCTTGGACCTTCTTATTGACGAGGAAACATAGAAATTGCATCGGAATTAAATACAAAACGCACAATGCCAACTTAAGTACAAGAATAGTGACTCTTCCTACTGTCTATGCATTTGAAACTTTCCTGTGAGTTCAGTTTGAGATTCCGATGTTTCACTTCAGGTTTACTGTATCCATTTAACCTTCTTATTGTCGATGAACCACAAAAATTGCAGCGGAATCAAGTACTAAAGGCATAATGATGACTTAAGTAGAAAAAGGACTGACTCTTACTATTGTCTATGTTTGAAACTATTCTGTAGGACCAGTTTTAGATTCCGACGCTTCACTTCAGGTCTACTGTATCCCTTGGACCTTGTTAGTGATGATGAAACACAGAAATTGCATCTGAGTTAAATACAAAAGGCAAAATCCGACTTATGTACAAGAGGACTGAATCTTCTTACATACTATGAGTTGAAATTTTCCTGTCAGACCAGTTTTGAATTCCGATGCTTCAGTTCATGTTCACTGTATCCCTTGGACCTTCATATTGACGATGAAACATAGAAATTACATCGGAATTAAATACAAATGTTACAATGCCTACTCAAGTACTACAAGACTGACTCTTCTTACTGTCTATGTTTTGAACCTTTCCTCTGAGACCAGTTTTAGATTCCGATGCTTCACTTCAGGTTTACTGTATCCCTTGGACCTTCTTATTGACGATAAAACACAGAAATTTGCATCGGAATTAAATACAAAAGGCACAATGCCGACTTAGGTACAAGAAGACTGACTCTTCTTACTGTCTATGTTTTAAACCTTTCCTGTGAGACCAGTTTTAGATTCCGATGCTTTACTTCAGGTTTACTATATCCCTTGGTCTTTCTCATATACGATGAAACACAGCAATTGTGTCGGAATTAAATAGAAAAGGCACAATGCCGACCTATGTACAAGAGAACTGACTCTTCTTACATTCTATAAATTGAGCCTTTAATCTGAGACCAGTTTTAAATTCCGGTGCTTCACTTCAGGTTTACTGTATCCGTTGGACATTCATATTGACGATGAAACACTTAAATTGCATCGGCATTAATTCAAAAGGCACAACGCCGACTTAAGTTCAAGAAGACTGACTCTTCTTATTGTCTATGATTTGACTCTTTCCTGTGAGACCAATTTTAAATTCCGATGCTTCACTTCAGGTTTACTGTATACCTTGGATCTTCTTACTGACAATGAAACACAGAAATTGCATCGGAATTAAATAGAAAAGGCACAATGCCGACTTATGTACAAGAAGACTGACACTTCTTACTGTCTAAGTTTTGCACCTTTTTTGTGAGACCAGTTTTAGATTCCGATGCTTCACTATATGTTTACTGTATCCCTTGGACCTTCTTATTGACGATGAAACACAGAATTTGCATCGGAATTAAATACAAATGGCACAATGCCCACTGAAGCACAAGAAGACTGACTCATCTTACTGTCTACAATTTGAACCTTTCCAACGAGACCAGTTTTAGATTCAGATGCTTCACTTCAGTTTTACTGTATTTCTTGGACCCTCTTATTTACGATAAAACAAAGAAATTGCATCGAAATTAAGTAGTAAAGGCACAATGCCGACTTAAGTACAAGAGAACTGACTCTTCTTACATTCTATCATTTGAGCTTTTAATCTGAGACCAGTTTTAGATTCCGGTGCTTCACTTCAGGTTTTATGTATCCGGTGGACTTTCATATTGACGATGAAACACAGAAATAGCATCGGAATTAAATACAAAAGCCACAACGCCGACTTATGGACCAGAAGTCTGACTCTTCGTACTGTCTATGATTTGACTCATTGCTGTGAGACCGGTTTCAAATTCCGATGCTTCACTTCAGGTTTGCTGTATCCCTTGGACCTTCTTATTGACGATGAAACACATAAATTGCATCGGAATCAAATACAAAATGCACAATGCCGACTTAGGTACAAGAGGACTGACTCTTCTTACTGTCTACGATTTGAACCTTTCCTGCGAGACCCGTTTTAGATTCAGATAATTCACTTCAGGTTTTCTGTATTCCTTGGACCTCCTTATTGACGATGAAACACAAAAATTGCATCGGAATTAAATACAAAAGGCACAATGCCGACTTAAGTACAAGAAAACTGACTCTTCTAAATGTCCATGCTTTGAACCTATCGGGCGAGACCAGTTTTAGATTCCGATGCTTCACTTCAGGTTTACTGCATCACTTGGACCTACTTATTTACGATGAAACACAGAATTGCGTCGGAATTAAATAGATAAGGCACAATGCCGACTTAAGTACAAGAGAACTGACTCTTTTTACGATCTATGATTTGAGCCTCTCCTCTGAGACCAGGTTAAGATAACGATGCTTCACTTAAGGTTTACTGTATCCCTTGGACCTTCTTATTGACGATGAAACACATTAATTGCATCGGAATTAAGTACAAAAGGCACAATGCCCTCTTACGTACTAGAAGACTGACTCTTCTTACTGTCTATGTTTGAACCCTTCCTGTGACACCAGTTCTAGATGTCGATGCTTCACATCAAGTTTAATGTATCCTTTGGACCTTCTTATTGACAATGAAACACAGAAATTGCATCGGAATTAAATACAAAAGGCACAATGCCGACATATAAACAAGAAAACTGACTCTTCTTACTGTCTATGCTTTTGCACCTTTCCTGTGAGACCTGTTTTAGATTCCGATGCTTCACTATATGTTTACTGTATCCCCTGGACCTTCTTATTGACGACGAAACACACAACTAGCATCGGAATTAAACACAAATTGCACAATGCCGACTTAAGTACAAGAATAATGACACATCTTACTGTCTATGATTCGAACCTTTCCTGTGAGACCAGTTTTAGATTCCGATGCTTCACTTCAGGTTTACTGCATCCGTTAGACTTTCATATTGACGATGAAACACAGAAATTGCATCGGAATTAAATACAAAAGGCACAACGATGACTTAAGTACAAGAAGACTGACTCTTCTTATTGTCTATGTTTTGAACCTTTCCTGTGAGACCAGTTTTAGATTCCGGTGCTTCACTTCAGGTTTACTGTATCCGTTGGACCTTCATATTTACGATGAAACAAAGAAATTGCATTGGAATTAAATACAAAAGGCACAATGCCGACTTAGGTACAAGTAGACTGACCCTTCTTACTGTCTATGGTTTGAACCATTCCTGTGAGACCAGTTTCAGATTCCGATGCTTCACTTCAGGTTTACTGTATCCCTAGGACCTTCTTATTGACGATGAAACACAGAAATTACCTCGGAATTAAATACAAAACCCACAATACCGACTTAAGTACTAGAAGACTGACTTTTGTTACTGTCTATGCTTTGAATGTTTCCTGTGAGACCAGTTTTAGATTCCGATGCTTCACTTCAGGTTTACTGAATCCCTTGGACCTTCTTATTGACGATGAAAGATTGGAATCGCACCGGAAATAAATACAAAAGGCACAATGCTGAATTTAGTACAAGAAGACTGACTCTTCTTACTGTCTATGCTTTAACCTTTCCTGTGAGACCAGTTTTAGATTCCGATGCTTCACTTCAAGTTTACTGCATCCCTTGGACCTTCATATTTACGATGAAACAAAGAAATTGCATTGGAATTAAAGAGAAAAGGCACAATGCCGACTTAAGTACAAGAGAACTGACTCTTCTTACATTCTATGATTTGAGAGTTTGATCTGAGACCAGATTTAAATATCGATGCTTCACTTTAGGTTTTGCTGTATCCCTTGTACCTTCTTGTTGACGATGAAACACAGAAATTGCATCGGAATTAAATACAAAAGGCACAATGCCAACTTAAGTACAGGAAGACTGACTCTTCTTACAGTCTATGTTTTGGACCTTTCCTGTGAGACCAATTTTAAATTTCGATGCTTCACTTCAGGTTTACTGTATCCCTTGGTACTTTTTACTGACGATGAAATACAGAAATTGCATCGGAATAAAATACAAAAGGCACAATGCCGGCTTAAGTACAACAAGACTGACTCTTCATACTGTCTATGATTTGAACCCTTCCTGTAAGACCAGTTTTAGATTCCGATGCTTCACTTCAGGTTTACTGTATCCCTTCGACATTCTTATTGACGATGAAACACAGAAATTGCATCGGAATTAAATGGAAAATGCACAATGCCGACTTAAGTACAAGAATACTGAGTCATCTTATTGTGTATCTTTGAACCTTTGTTGTGAGATCTGTTTTGCTTTCCGATGCTTCACTTCGGGTTTACTGTATCTGTTGGACCTTCTTATCGACGATGAAACAGAAATTGCATTGGAATTAAATTCAGATTGCACAATGCCGACTCAAGCACAAGAAGACTGACTCTTCCTACTTTCTATGTTTTGAACCTTTCCTGTGAAACCAGTTTTAGTTTACGATGCTTCACTTCAGGTTTACTGCATCATTTGGACCTTCTTATTGACGATGAGACACAGAAATTGCATCGGAAGTAAATACAAAAGGCACAATGCCGATTTAAGTACAAGAAGACTGACTCTTCTTACTGTCTACGATTTGAACCTTTCCTGCGAGATCAGTTTTAGATTCAGATGCTTCACTTCAGGTTTACTGTATCTCTTGGACCCTCTTATTGACGATGAAACACAGAAATTGCATCGGAATTAAATAGAAAAGGCACAATGCCGTCTTAAGTACAAGAATACTGACTCATCTTACTGTCTATGATTTACACCATTCCTGTGAGGCCAGTTTTAGATTACGATGCTTCACTTCAGGTTTACTGTATTCCTTGGACCTTCTTATTGACGATGAAACATAGAAATTGCATCCGAATTAAATACAAAAGCACAATGCCAACTTAAGTGCAAGAATAGTGACTCTTCCTACTGTCTATGCATTTGAAACTTTCCTTTGAGACCAGTTTGAGATTCCGATGTTTCACTTCAGGTTTACTGTATCCATTGGACCTTCTTTTTGACGATGAACCACAGAAATTGCAGCGGAATCAAGTACAAAAGGCATAATGATGACTTAAGTACAAGAAGACTGACTCTTCCTATTGCCTATGTTTTGAAACTATTCTGTAGGACCAGTTTTAGATTCCGACGCTTCACGTCAGGTTTACTGTATCCCTTGGACCTTGTTAGTGATGATGAAACACAGAAATTGCATCGGAGTTAAATACAAAAGGCAAAATGCCGACTTAAGTACAAGAGGACTGACTCTTCTTACATACTATGAGTTGAAATTTTCCTGTGAGACCAGTTTTGAATTCCGATGCTTCACCTCATGTTCACTGTATCCCTTGGACCTTCATATTGACGATGAAACATAGAAATTGCATCGGAATTAAATACAAACGTTACAATGCCGACTCAAGTACAAGAAGACTGACTCTTCTTACTGTCTATGATTTGAACCTTTCCTGTTAGACCAGTTCTACATTCCAATGCCTCACATCAGGTTTAATGTATCACTTGGACCTTCTTATTGACGATGAAGCACAGAAATTGCATCGGAATTAAATACAAAAGGCACAATGCCGACTTATGTACAAGAAGACTGACTCTTCTTACTGTCTATGCTTTAACCTTTCCTCTGAGACCAGTTTTAGATTCCGATGCCTCACTTTTGGTTTACTGCGTCGCTTGGACCTTCTTATTTACGATGAAACACAGAAATTGCATCGGAATTAAATAGAAAATGTACTATGCCAATTTCAGTACAAGTGAACTGACTCTTCTTATATTCTAATATTGAAGCCTTTCCACTGAGACCAGTTACAAATATCGATGCTTCACTTTAGGTTTACTGTACCCCTTGGACCTTCTTACTGTCGATGCAACACAGAAATTGCATCGGAATTAAAAGTAAAAGGCACAATCCCGACTTAGGGACAAGAAGACTAACTCTTCTTACTGTCTATGTTTTAACCTATCCTGTTAGACCAGTTTTAGATTACGATGCTTCACTTCAGGTTTACTGTATCCCTGGGACCTTCTTGTTGGCGATGAAACATAGAACTTGCATCGCAATTAAATAGAAAAGGCACAATGCCGACTTAAGTGCAAGAAGACTGACTCTTCTTACTGTGTTTGTTTGAACCTCTCATGTGCGACCAGTTTTAAATTCCGCTGCTTCACTTCATGTTTACTGTATCCTTTGGACCTGTTCATGACGATGAAACACAGTAATTGCATCGGAATTAAATACAAATGGCACAATGCCGACTTAGGTACAAGTAGACTGACCCTTCTTACTGTCTATGGTTTGAACCATTCCTGTGAGACCAGTTTCAGATTCCGATGCTTCACTTCAGGTTTACTGTATCCCTTGGACCTTCTTATTGACGATGAAACACAGAAATTACCTCGGAATTAAATACAAAACCCACAATACCGACATAAGTACTAGAAGACTGACTTTTGTTACTGTCTATGCTTTGAATGTTTCCTGTGAGACCAGTTTTAGATTCCGATGCTTCACTTCAGGTTTACTGAATCCCTTGGACCTTCTTGTTGACGATGAAAGATAGGAATCGCACCGGAAATAAATACAAAAGGTACAATGCTGAATTTAGTACAAGAAGACTGACTCTTCTTACTGTCTATGCTTTAACCTTTCCTGTGAGACCAGTTTTAGATTCCGATGCTTCACTTCAGGTTTACTGCATCCCTTGGACCTTCACATTTACGATGAAACACAGAAATTGCATTGGAATTAAATAGAAAAGGCACAATGCCGACTTTAGTACAAGAGAACTGACTCTTCTTACATTCTATGATTTGAGAGTTTAATCTGAGACCAGATTTAGATATCGATGCTTCACTTTAGGTTTTGCTGTATACCTTGTACCTTCTTGTTGACGATGAAACACAGAAATTGCATCGGAATTAAATACAAAAGTCACAATGCCAACTTAAGTACAGGAAGACTGACTCTTCTTACAGTCTATGTTTTGGACCTTTCCTGTGAGACCAATTTTAAATTTCGATGCTTCACTTCAGGTTTACTGTATCCCTTGGTACTTTTTACTGACGATGAAATACTGAAATCGCATCGGAATTAAATACAAAAGGCACAGTGCCGGCTTATGTACAACAAGACTGACTCTTCATACTGTCTTTGATTTGAACCCTTCCTGTAAGACCAGTTTTAGATTCCGATGCATCACTTCAGGTTTACTGTATACCTTCGACATTCTTGTTGACGATGAAACACAGAAATTGCATCGGAATTAAATAGAAAATGCACAATGCCGACTTAAGTACAAGAATACTGAGTCGTCTTATTGTGTATCTTTGAACCTTTCTTGTGAGATCTGTTTTGCTTTCCGATGCTTCACTTCGGGTTTACTCTATCCGTTGGACCTTCTTATCGACGATGAAACAGAAATTGCATTGGAATTAAATTCAGATTGCACAATGCCGACTCAAGCACAAGAAGACTGACTCTTCCTACTTTCTATGTTTTGAATCTTTCCTGTGAAACCAGTTTTAGTTTACGATGCTTCACTTCAGGTTTACTGCATCCCTTGGACCTTCTTATTGACGATGAAACACAGAAATTGCATCGGAAGTAAATACAAAAGGCACAATGCCGATTTAAGTACAAGAAGACTGACTCTTCTTACTGTCTACGATTTGAACCTTTCCTGCGAGATCAGTTTTAGATTCAGATGCTTCACTTCAGGTTTACTGTATCTCTTGGACCTTCATATTGACGATGAAACATAGAAATTGCATCGGAATTAAATACAAATGTTACAATGCCGACTCAAGTACAAGAAGACTGACTCTTCTTACTGTCTATGATTTGAACCTTTCCTGTTAGACCAGTTCTACATTTCAATGCCTCACATCAAATTTAATGTATCACTTGGACCTTCTTATTGACGATGAAGCACAGAAATTGCATCGGAATTAAATACAAAAGGCACAATGCCGACTTATGTACAAGAAGACTGACACTTCTTACCGTCTATGTTTTGCACCTTTCCTGTGAGACCAGTTTTAGATTCCGATGCTTCACTATATGTTTGCTGTATCCCTTGGACCTTCTTATTGACGATGAAACACAGAATTTGCATAGGAATTAAACACAAATGGCACAATGCCGACTTAAGTACAAGAAGACTGACTCTTCTTACTGTCTACGATTTGAACCTTTCCTACGAGACCAGTTTTAGATTCAGATGCTTCTCTTCAGGTTTACTGTATCCCTTGGACGTTCTTATAGACGATGAAACACAGAAATTCCATCGGAATTGAATAAAACAGGCACAATGCTGACTTAGGTACAAGAGGGCTGGCCCCTCTTACATTCTATGATTTGAGAATTTCCTGTGAGATAAGTTTTAGATTCCGATGCTTTACCTCAGGTTTATTGTATCCCTTGGACCTTCTTATTTACGATGAAACAGAGAAATTGCATTGGAACTAAAAACAAAAGGCACAAAGCCGACTTTAGTTTAAGAAGACTGACTCTTAATACTGTCTATGTTTTGAACCTTTCCTGTGAGACCAGATTTAGTTTCCGATGCTTCACTTCAGGTTTACTGTATCCCTTGGACCTTGTTATTGACGATAAAACACAGAAATTGCATCGGAATTAAATACAAAAGGCACAATGCCGACTTAAGTACAAGAAGACTGACTCTTCTTACTGTCTATGTTTTGAACCTTTCCTGTGAGGCCAGTTTTAGATTCCGATGCTTTACTTCAGGTTTACTGTATCCCTTGGACCTTCTCATATACGATAAAACACAGCAATTGCATCGGAATTAAATAGAAAAGGCACAATGCCGCCCTATGTACAAGAGAACTGACTCTTCTTACATTCTATAATTTGGGCGTTTAATCTGAGACCAGTTTTAAATTCCGGTGCTTCACTTTAGGTTTACTGTATCCGTTGGACATTCATATTGACGATGAGACACTGAAATTGCATCGGCATTAATTCAAAAGGCACTACGCCGATTTAAGTTCAAGAAGACTGACTCTTCTTACTGTCTATGATTTGACTCTTTCCTGTAAGACCAATTTTAAATTCCGATGCTTCACTTCAGGTTTACTGTATCCCTTGTATCTTCTTACTGACAATGAAACACAGAAATTGCATCGGAATAAATAGAAAAGGCACGATGCCAACTTATGTACAAGAAGACTGACTCTTCTTACTGTCTAGGTTTTGCACCGTTTTTGTGAGACCAGTTTTGGATTCCGATGCTTCACTATATGTTTACTGTATCCCTTGGACCTTTTTATTGACGATGAAACACAGAATTTGCATCGGAATTAAATACAAATGGCACAATGCCCACTTAAGAACAAGAAGACTGACTCATCTTACTGTCTACAATTTGAACCTTTCCAACGAGACCAGTTTTAGATTCAGATGCTTCACTTCAGTTTTACTGTATCTCTTGGACCCTCTTATTTACGATAAAACAATGAAAATGCATCGGAATTAAGTAGAAAAGGCACAATGCCGACTTAAGTACAAGAGAACTGACTCTTCTTACATTCTATGATTTGAGCCTTTAATCTGAGACCAGTTTTAGATTCCGGTGCTTCACTTCAGGTTTCCTGTATCCGGTGGACTTTCATATTGACGACGAAACACAGATATAGCATCGGAATTAAATACAAAAGGCACAACGCCGACTTAAGGACAAGAAGTCTGACTCTTCTTACTGTCTATGGTTTGACTCATTCCTGTGGGACCAGTTTCATATTCCGATGCTTCACTTCAGGTTTACTGTATCCCTTGGACCTTCGTATAGACGATGAAACACAGAAATTGCAGCGGAATTAAATACAAAAGGCGCAATGCCGACTTATGTACAAGAAGACTGACTCTTCTTACTGTCTATGTTTTGCACCTTTCCTGTGAGACCAGTTTTAAATTCCGATGTTTCACTATATGTTTACTGTATCCCTTGGACCTTCTAATTGACCATGAAACACAGAAATTGCATCGGAATTAAATACAAATGGCACAATGCCGACTTAAGTACAAGAAGACTGACTCTTCTTACTGTCTACGATTTGAACCTTTCCTGCGAGACCAGTTTTAGATTCAGATGCTTCACTTCAAGTTTCCTGTATCTCTTGGACCTTCTTATTGACGATGAAACACAGAAATTGCATCGGAATTAAATAGAAAAGGCACAATGCCGACTTAAGTACAAGAATAATGACTCATCTTACTGTCTATGTTTTGAACCTTTCTTGTGAGGCAATTTTTAGATTACGATGCTTCACTTCAGGTTTACTGTATTCCATAGACCTTCTTATTGACGATGAAACACAGAAATTGCGTCGGAATCAAATACAAAATGCACAATGCCGACTTAGGTACAAGAGGACTGACTCTTCTTACTGTCTACGATTTGAACCTTTCCTGCGAGACCAGTTTTAGATTCAGATGCTTCACTTCAGGTTTACTGTATATCTTGGACCTTCTTGTTGACGGTGAAACATAGAAATTGCATCGGAATTAAATACAAAAGGCACAATGCCGATTTATGTACAAGAAGACTGATTCTTCTTATTGTCTATGCTTTTGCACCTTTCCTGTGAGACCAGTTTTAGATTCCGATGCTTCACTATATGTTTACTGTATCCCCTGGACCTTCTTATTGACGACGAAACACATAATTAGCACCGGAATTAAACACAAATAGCACAATGCCGACTTAAGTACAAGAATAATGACACATCTTACTGTCTATGATTTGAACCTTTCCTGTGAGACCAGTTTTAAATTCGGATGCTTCACAACAGGTGTACTGTATCCGTTGGACTTTCATATTGACGGTGAAACACAGAAATTGCATCGGATTAAATACAAAAGGCACAACGCCGACTTAAGTACAAGAAGACTGACTCTACTTATTGTCTATGTTTTGAACCTTTCCTGTGAGACCAGTTTTAGATTCCGATGCTTTACTTCAGGTCTACTGTATCCCTTGGACATCCTTATTTACGAAGAATCCCAGAAATTGCATCGGAATTAAATAGAAAAGGCACAATGCCACCTTAAGTACAAGAGAACTGACTCTTGTTACGTTCTATGATTTGAGCCTTTACTATGAGACCAGATATAGATATCGATGCTTCTCTTCAGGTTTACAGTATCGCTTGGACCCTCTTATTGATGATGAAACACAGAAATTGCATCGGAAATAAATACTAAAGGCACAATGATGACTTAAGTACAAGAGGACTGACACGTTTTAGATTCTATGATTTGAACCTTTAGTGTGAGACCAGTTTTAGATATCGATGCTTCACTTCATGTTTACAGTATACCTTGGACCTTCTTATTGACGATGAAACACATAAATGGCATCGGAATTAATTACAAAAGGCACAATGCCGACTTAAGTACAAGAAGACTGACTCTTCTTACTGTCTATCTTTTGAACCTTTCCTGTGAGACGAGTTTTTGATTCCGATGCTACACTTCAGGTTTACTGTATCCCTTGGACCATCATATTGCGGTGGAAACACAGAAATTGCATCGGAATTAAATACCTGTGAGACCGGTTTTAGATTCCGATGCTTCTCTTCAGGTTTACTGTTTCCCTTGGACCTTCGTATTGACGATGAAACACAGATATAGCATCGGAATTAAATAGAAAATGCGCAATGCCGACTTAAGTACAAGAAAACTGACTTTTCTTACTGTCTATGTTATGAACCTTTCCTGTGAGACGAGTTTTTGATTCCGATGCTACACTTCAGGTTTACTGTATCCCTTGGACCATCATATTGCGGTGGAAACACAGAAATTGCATCGGAATTAAATACAAAAGGCACAATGCCTACGTAAGTACAAGTAGACTGACTCTTCTTACTGTCTATGCTTTGAAACTTTCCTCTGAGACGAGTTTTTGTTTCCGAGGGTTCAGTTCATGTTTACTGTATCCCTTGGACCTTCTTATTGACGATGAGACACAGAAAATGCATCGGAATTAAATACAAAAAGCACAATGCCGACTTAAGTACAAGAAGATTGACTCCTCTTACTGTCTATGTTTTGAATCTTTCCTGTGAGGTCAGTTTTAGATTCCGATGCTTCACTTCAGGTTTACTGTATCACACGGACTTTCATATTGACGATGAAACACAGAAATTGCATCGGAATTTAATACAAAAGGCACAATGCCTACTTAAGTACAAGAAGACTGACTCTTCTTACTGTCTATCTTTTGAACCTTTCCTGCGAGACCAGTTCTAGATTCCGATGCTTCACTTCAGGTTTACTGTATTCCTTGGACCTTCTTAGTGACGATGAAACACAGAAATTGCATCGGAATTAAATAGAAAAGGCTCAATGCCGTCTTAAGTACATGAAAAGTGACTCTTCTTAGTGCCTATGTTTTGAACCTTTCCTGTGAGACCAGTTTTAGATTCCGATGCTTCACTTCCGGTTTACAGTATCCCTAGGACCGTCTTATTGACGGTGAAACACAGAAATTGCAACGGAGTTAATTACAAAAGGCACAATGCCGACTTGAGTACAAAAAGACTGACTCTTCTTACTGTCTATGCATTGAACCTTTCCTGTGAGACCAGTTTTAGATTCCGATGCTTCACTTCAGGTTAACTGTATCCCTTATACCTTCTTATTGACGATGAAACCCATAAATTGCACCCGAATTAGAAACAAAAGGCACAATGCTGACTTAAGTACAAGAAGACTGACTCTTCTAACTGTCTATGTTTTGAACCTTTCCTGTGAGACCAGTTTTTGATTCCGATACTTCACCTCAGGTTTACTGTATCCCTTGGACCTTCTTATTGACGATGAAACACAGAAATTGCATCGGAAATAAAAACTAAAGGAACAATGATGTCTTAAGTACAAGAGGACTGACTCGTCTTACATTCTAAGATATGAGCCTTTACTGTGAGACCAGTTTTAGATATCGATGCTTCACTTCAGGTTTACAGTATCCCTTGGACCTTCTTAATGACGATGAAACACATAAATGGCATCGGAATTAAATGCAAAAGGCACAATGCTGACTTAAGTAAAAGAGACTGACCCTTCTTACTGTCTACGTTTTGAACCTTTCCTGTGAGACCAGTTTTAGATTCCGATGCTTCACGTCAGGTTTACTGTATCCCTTGGACTGTCTTATTGACGATGAAACACAGAAATTGCATCGGAATTAATTACAAAAGGCATAATGCCGATTTAAGAACAAGAAGACTGACTCGTCTTACTGTCGATGTTTTGAACCTTTTCTGTGAGACTGGTTTTAGATTCCGATGCTTCACTTCAGGTTTACTGTTTCCCTTGGACCTTCTTATTGACGATGAAACACAGAAAATGCATCGGAATTAAATACAAAAGGCACAATGCCAACTTAAGTACAAGAATACTGACTCTTCTTACTGTCTATGATTTACACCATTCCTGTGGGACCAGTTTTAGATTCCGATGCCTCACTTTTGGTTTTCTGTATCCCTTGGACCTTCTTGTAGACGAAGCAAAACACAGAAATTGCATCGGAATTAAAAACAAAAGGCACAATGCCGACTTAAGTACAAGAAGACTGACTCTTCTTAGTGTCTATGCCTTGAACCTTTCCGGTGAGACCAGTTTTAGATTCCGATGCTTCACTTCAGGTTTACTGAATCCCTTGGACCTTCTTATTTACGATGAAACACAGAAATTGCATCGGAATTAAATAGAAAATGCACTATGCCAATTTCAGTACAAGAGAACTGACACTTCTTATATTCTAATATTGAAGCCTTTCCTATGAGACCAGTTACAAATATCGATGGTTCACTTTAGGTTTACTGTACCCCTTGGACCTTCTTACTGTCGATGAAACACAGAAATTGCATCGGAATTAAAACTAAAAGTCACAATCCCGACTTAAGGACAAGAGGACTAACTCTTCTTACTGTCCATGTTTTAACCTATCCTGTGAGACCAGTTTTAGATTACGATGCTTCACTTCAGGTTTACTGTATCCCTGGGACCTTCTTATTGGCGATGAAACATAGAACTTGCATCGCAATTAAATAGAAAAGGCACAATGCCGACTTAAGTACAAGAAGACTGACTCTTCTTACTGTCTATGTTTGAACCTCTCCTGTGCGACCAGTTTTCGATTCCGCTGCTTCACTTCAGGTTTACTGTATCCTTTGGACCTGTTAATGACGATGAAACACAGTAATTGCATCGGAATTAAATACAAATGGCACAATGCCGACTTAGGTACAAGTAGACTGACCCTTCTTACTGTCTATGGTTTGAACCATTCCTGTGAGACCAGTTTTAGATTCCGATGCTTCACTTCAGGTTTACTGTATCCCTTGGACCTTCTTATTGACGATGAAACACAGAAATTACTTCGGAATTAAATACAAAACCCACAATACCGACTTAAGTACTAGAAGACTGACTTTTGTTACTGTCTATGCTTTGAATGTTTCCTGTGAGACCAGTTTAGGATTCCGATGCTTCACTTCAGGTTTACTGAATCCCTTGGACCTTCTTATTGGCGATGAAAGATAGAAATCGCACCGGAAATAAATACAAAAGGCACAATGCCGAATTTAGTACAAGAAGACTGACTCTTCTTAATGTCTATGCTTTAACCTTTCCTGTGAGACCAGTTTTAGATTCCGATGCTTCACTTCAGGTTTCCTGCATCCCTTGGACCTTCTTATTTACGATAAAACACAGAAATTGCATTGGAAATAAATGGGAAAGGCACAATGCCGACTTAAGAACAAGAGAACTGACTCTTCTTACATTCTATGATTTGAGAGTTTAATCTGAGATCAGATTTAGATATCGATGCTTCACTTTAGGTTTTGCTGTATCCCTTGTACCTTCTTGTTGACGATGAAACACAGAAATTGCATCGGAATTAAATACAAAAAGCACAATGCCAACTTAAGTACAGGAAGACTGACTCTTCTTACAGTCTATGTTCTGGACCTTTCCTGTGAGACCAGTCTTAAATTTCGATGCTTCACCTCAGGTTTACTGTATCCCTTAGTACTTTTTACTGACGATAACATACAGAAATTGCATCGGAATTAAATACAAAAGGCACAATGCCGGCTTAAGTACAACAAGACTGACTCTTCATTCTGTCTATGCTTTGAACCCTCCCTCTAAGACCAGTTTCAGATTCCGATGCTTCACTTCAGGTTTACTGTATCCCTTCGACATTCTTATTGACGATGAAACACAGAAATTGCATCGGAATTAAATAGAAAATGCACAATGCCGACTTAAGTACAAGAATACTGAGTCATCTTATTGTGTATCTTTGAACCTTTCTTGTGAGATCTGTTTTGATTTCCGATGCTTCACTGCGGGTTTACTGTATCCGTTGGACCTTCTTATCGACGATGAAACAGAAATTGCATCGGAATTAAATTCAGATTGCACAATGCCGACTCAAGCACAAGAAGACTGACTCTTCCTACTTTCTATGCTTTGAACCTTTCCTGTGAAACCAGTTTTAGTTTACGATGCTTCACTTCAGGTTTACTGCATTACTTGGGCTTCTTATTGACGATGAAACACAGAAATTGCAACGGAAGTAAATACAAAAGGCACAATGCCGATTTAAGTACAAGGAGACTGACTCTTCTTACTGTCTACGATTTGAACCTTTCCTGCGAGACCAGATTTAGATTCAGATGCTTCACTTCAGGTTTACTGTATCTCTTGGAAATTCTTATTGACGATGAAACACAGAAAATGCATCGGAATTAAATAGAAATGGCACAATGCCAACTTAAGTACAAGAATAGTGACTCTTCCTACTGTCTATGCATTTGAAACTTTCCTGTGAGTTCAGTTTGAGATTCCGATGTTTCACTTCAGGTTTACTGTATCCATTGGACCTTCTTATTGTCGATGAACCACAAAAATTGCAGCGGAATCAAGTACTAAAGGCATAATGATGACTTAAGTAGAAAAAGGACTGACTCTTACTATTGTCTATGTTTGAAACTATTCTGTAGGACCAGTTTTAGATTCCGACGCTTCACTTCAGGTCTACTGTATCCCTTGGACCTTGTTAGTGATGATGAAACACAGAAATTGCATCGGAGTTAAATACAAAGGGCAAAATCCGACTTATGTACAAGAGGACTGAATCTTCTTACATACTATGAGTTGAAATTTTCCTGTCAGACCAGTTTTGAATTCCGATGCTTCAGTTCATGTTCACTGTATCCCTTGGACCTTCATATTGACGATGAAACATAGAAATTACATCGGAATTAAATACAAATGTTACAATGCCTACTCAAGTACTACAAGACTGACTCTTCTTACTGTCTATGTTTTGAACCTTTCCTCTGAGACCAGTTTTAGATTCCGATGCTTCACTTCAGGTTTACTGTATCCCTTGGACCTTCTTATTGACGATAAAACACAGAAATTTGCATCGGAATTAAATACAAAAGGCACAATGCCGACTTAGGTACAAGAAGACTGACTCTTCTTACTGTCTATGTTTTAAACCTTTCCTGTGAGACCAGTTTTAGATTCCGATGCTTTACTTCTGGTTTACTGTATCCCTTGGTCTTTCTCATATACGATGAAACACAGCAATTGTGTCGGAATTAAATAGAAAAGGCACAATGCCGACCTATGTACAAGAGAACTGACTCTTCTTACATTCTATAAATTGAGCCTTTAATCTGAGACCAGTTTTAAATTCCGGTGCTTCACTTCAGGTTTACTGTATCCGTTGGACATTCATATTGACGATGAAACACTTAAATTGCATCGGCATTAATTCAAAAGGCACAACGCCGACTTAAGTTCAAGAAGACTGACTCTTCTTATTGTCTATGATTTGACTCTTTCCTGTGAGACCAATTTTAAATTCCGATGCTTCACTTCAGGTTTACTGTATACCTTGGATCTTCTTACTGACAATGAAACACAGAAATTGCATCGGAATTAAATAGAAAAGGCACAATGCCGACTTATGTACAAGAAGACTGACACTTCTTACTGTCTAAGTTTTGCACCTTTTTTGTGAGACCAGTTTTAGATTCCGATGCTTCACTATATGTTTACTGTATCCCTTGGACCTTCTTATTGACGATGAAACACATAAATTGCATCGGAATCAAATACAAAATGCACAATGCCGACTTAGGTACAAGAGGACTGACTCTTCTTACTGTCTACGATTTGAACCTTTCCTGCGAGACCGGTTTTAGATTCAGATGCTTCACTTCAGGTTTTCTGTATTCCTTGGACCTCCTCATTGACGATGAAACACAAAAATTGCATCGGAATTAAATACAAAAGGCACAATGCCGACTTAAGTACAAGAAAACTGACTCTTCTAAATGTCCATGCTTTGAACCTATCGGGCGAGACCAGTTTTAGATTCCGATGCTTCACTTCAGGTTTACTGCATCACTTGGACCTACTTATTTACGATGAAACACAGAATTGCGTCGGAATTAAATAGATAAGGCACAATGCCGACTTAAGTACAAGAGAACTGACTCTTTTTACGATCTATGATTTGAGCCTTTCCTCTGAGACCAGGTTAAGATAACGATGCTTCACTTAAGGTTTACTGTATCCCTTGGACCTTCTTATTGACGATGAAACACATTAATTGCATCGGAATTAAGTACAAAAGGCACAATGCCCTCTTACGTACTAGAAGACTGACTCTTCTTACTGTCTATGTTTGAACCCTTCCTGTGACACCAGTTCTAGATGTCGATGCTTCACATCAAGTTTAATGTATCCTTTGGACCTTCTTATTGACAATGAAACACAGAAATTGCATCGGAATTAAATACAAAAGGCACAATGCCGACATATAAACAAGAAGACTGACTCTTCTTACCGTCTATGCTTTTGCACCTTTCCTGTGAGACCTGTTTTAGATTCCGATGCTTCACTATATGTTTACTGTATCCCCTGGACCTTCTTATTGACGACGAAACACACAATTAGCATCGGAATTAAACACAAATTGCACAATGCCGACTTAAGGGCAAGAATAATGACACATCTTACTGTCTATGATTCGAACCTTTCCTGTGAGACCAGTTTTAGATTCCGATGCTTCACTTCAGGTTTACTGTATCCGTTAGACTTTCATATTGACGATGAAACACAGAAATTGCATCGGAATTAAATACAAAAGGCACAACGATGACTTAAGTACAAGAAGACTGACTCTTCTTATTGTCTATGTTTTGAACCTTTCCTGTGAGACCAGTTTTAGATTCCGGTGCTTTACTTCAGGTCTACTGTATCCCTTGGACCTTCTTATTTACGATGAAACACAGAAATTGCTTCGGAATTAAATACAAAAGGCACAATGCCGACTTAGGTACAAGAAGACTGACTCTTCTTACTGTCTATGTTTTAAACCTTTCCTGTGAGACCAGTTTTAGATTCCGATGCTTTACTTCTGGTTTACTGTATCCCTTGGTCTTTCTCATATACGATGAAACACAGCAATTGTGTCGGAATTAAATAGAAAAGGCACAATGCCGACCTATGTACAAGAGAACTGACTCTTCTTACATTCTATAAATTGAGCCTTTAATCTGAGACCAGTTTTAAATTCCGGTGCTTCACTTCAGGTTTACTGTATCCGTTGGACATTCATATTGACGATGAAACACTTAAATTGCATCGGCATTAATTCAAAAGGCACAACGCCGACTTAAGTTCAAGAAGACTGACTCTTCTTATTGTCTATGATTTGACTCTTTCCTGTGAGACCAATTTTAAATTCCGATGCTTCACTTCAGGTTTACTGTATACCTTGGATCTTCTTACTGACAATGAAACACAGAAATTGCATCGGAATTAAATAGAAAAGGCACAATGCCGACTTATGTACAAGAAGACTGACACTTCTTACTGTCTAAGTTTTGCACCTTTTTTGTGAGACCAGTTTTAGATTCCGATGCTTCACTATATGTTTACTGTATCCCTTGGACCTTCTTATTGACGATGAAACACAGAATTTGCATCGGAATTAAATACAAATGGCACAATGCCCACTGAAGCACAAGAAGACTGACTCATCTTACTGTCTACAATTTGAACCTTTCCAACGAGACCAGTTTTAGATTCAGATGCTTCACTTCAGTTTTACTGTATTTCTTGGACCCTCTTATTTACGATAAAACAAAGAAATTGCATCGAAATTAAGTAGTAAAGGCACAATGCCGACTTAAGTACAAGAGAACTGACTCTTCTTACATTCTATGATTTGAGCCTTTAATCTGAGACCAGTTTTAGATTCCGGTGTTTCACTTCAGGTTTTATGTATCCGGTGGACTTTCATATTGACGATGAAACACAGAAATAGCATCGGAATTAAATACAAAAGGCACAACGCCGACTTATGGACCAGAAGTCTGACTCTTCGTACTGTCTATGATTTGACTCATTGCTGTGAGACCAGTTTCAAATTCCGATGCTTCACTTCAGGTTTGCTGTATCCCTTGGACCTTCTTATTGACGATGAAACACATAAATTGCATCGGAATCAAATACAAAATGCACAATGCCGACTTAGGTACAAGAGGACTGACTCTTCTTACTGTCTACGATTTGAACCTTTCCTGCGAGACCGGTTTTAGATTCAGATGCTTCACTTCAGGTTTTCTGTATTCCTTGGACCTCCTCATTGACGATGAAACACAAAAATTGCATCGGAATTAAATACAAAAGGCACAATGCCGACTTAAGTACAAGAAAACTGACTCTTCTAAATGTCCATGCTTTGAACCTATCGGGCGAGACCAGTTTTAGATTCCGATGCTTCACTTCAGGTTTACTGCATCACTTGGACCTACTTATTTACGATGAAACACAGAATTGCGTCGGAATTAAATAGATAAGGCACAATGCCGACTTAAGTACAAGAGAACTGACTCTTTTTACGATCTATGATTTGAGCCTTTCCTCTGAGACCAGGTTAAGATAACGATGCTTCACTTAAGGTTTACTGTATCCCTTGGACCTTCTTATTGACGATGAAACACATTAATTGCATCGGAATTAAGTACAAAAGGCACAATGCCCTCTTACGTACTAGAAGACTGACTCTTCTTACTGTCTATGTTTGAACCCTTCCTGTGACACCAGTTCTAGATGTCGATGCTTCACATCAAGTTTAATGTATCCTTTGGACCTTCTTATTGACAATGAAACACAGAAATTGCATCGGAATTAAATACAAAAGGCACAATGCCGACATATAAACAAGAAGACTGACTCTTCTTACCGTCTATGCTTTTGCACCTTTCCTGTGAGACCTGTTTTAGATTCCGATGCTTCACTATATGTTTACTGTATCCCCTGGACCTTCTTATTGACGACGAAACACACAATTAGCATCGGAATTAAACACAAATTGCACAATGCCGACTTAAGGGCAAGAATAATGACACATCTTACTGTCTATGATTCGAACCTTTCCTGTGAGACCAGTTTTAGATTCCGATGCTTCACTTCAGGTTTACTGTATCCGTTAGACTTTCATATTGACGATGAAACACAGAAATTGCATCGGAATTAAATACAAAAGGCACAACGATGACTTAAGTACAAGAAGACTGACTCTTCTTATTGTCTATGTTTTGAACCTTTCCTGTGAGACCAGTTTTAGATTCCGGTGCTTTACTTCAGGTCTACTGTATCTCTTGGACCTTCTTATTTACGATGAAACACAGAAATTGCTTCGGAATGAAATAGAAAAGGCACAATGCCGACTTAAGTACAAGATAACTGACTCTTCTTACATTCTATGATTTGAGCCTTTAATCTGAGACCAGTTTTAGATTCCGGTGCTTCACTTCAGGTTTACTGTATCCGTTGGACTTTCATATTGACGATGATACACAGAAATTGCATCGGAATTAAATACAAAAGGCACAACACCGACTTAAGTACAAGAAGACTGACTCTTCTTACTGTCTATGATTTGACTCTTTCCTGTGTGACAATGCCGACTTATGTACAAGAAGACTGACTCTTCTTACTGTCTATGTTTTGCACCTTTATTGTGAGACCAGTGCTAGATTCCGATGCTTAACTATATGTTTACTGTATGAATTGGACCTTCTTATTGACGATGAACCACAGAAATTGCAGCGAAATTAAGTACAAAAGGCATAATAATGACTTAAGTACAAGAGAACTGACTCCTCTTATTGTCTATGTATTGAAACTATTCTGTGGGACCAGTTTAAGATTCCGACGCTTCACTTCAGGTTTACTATATCTGTTGGACCTTGTTAGTGACGATCAAACAGAGAAATTGCATCGGAATTAAATACTAAAGGCACAATGCCGACTTAAGTACAAAAGGACTGACTCTTCTCACATACTATGAATTGAACCTTTCCTGTGAGACTAGTTTTGAATTCCGATGCTTCACTTTAGGTTCACTGTATCCCTTGGACCTTCATGTTGACGATGAAACACATTAATTGCATCGGAATTAAATACAAAAGGCACAATGCCCTCTTAAGTACTAGAAGACTGACTCTTCTTACTGTCTATGTTTGAACCGATCCTGTGAGACCAGTTTTAGATTCCGATGCTTCACCTCAGGTATACTGTATATCTTGGACCTTCTTATTGACGATGAAACATAGAAATTGCATCGGAATTAAATATAGATGTTACAAAGCCGACTCAAGTACATGAAGACTGACTCTTCTTACTGTCTATGATCTGAACCTTTCCTGTGTGACCAGTTCTAGATTTCGATGCTTCACATCATGTTTAATGTATCCCTTGGACCTTCTTATTGACGATGAAACACAGAAATTGCATCGGAATTAAATACAAAAGGCACAATGCCGACTTAAGTACAAGAGGACTGACTCTCCTCACATTCTGCGATTTGTACCTTTCCTGTGAGACCAGTTTTTGATTCCGATGCTTCACTTCAGGTTTACTGTATCCCTAGGACCTTCTTATTGACGATGAGAAACAGAAATTGCATCTGAATTAAATACAAAAGGCACAATGCCGACTTAAGTATAAGAAGACTTACTCTTCTTACTGTCTATGTTTTGAACCTTTGCTATGAGACCAGTTTTAAATTCCGATGCTTCACTTCAGGTTTACTGTATCCCTTGGACCATCTCACGACGATGAAACACAGATATTGCAACCGAATTAAATACAAATAGCACAATGGCGACATAAGTACAAGAGGAGTGATTCTTCTTACTGTCTATGTTTTGAACCTTTCCTGAGAGATCAGTTTTAGATTCCGATGCTTCACTTCTGGTTTACTCTATCCCTTGGACCGTTATATTGACGATGTAACACAGAAATTGCATCGGAAGTAAGTACAAAAATCAAAATGTAGACTTACGTACAAGAGGACTGACTCTTCTTACTGTCTACGATTTGAACCTTTCCTGCAAGACCGGTTTTAGATTCACATGCTTCACTTCAAGTTTACTGTGGACCTTGGACCATCTTATTAACGATGAAACACAGAAATTGCATCGGAATTAAATACAAAAGACACAATGCCGACTCTAGTACAAGAAGACTGACTCTTCTTACTGTCTATGACTTGAACCTTTCCTGTGAGACCGGTTTCAGATTCCCATGCTTCACTTCAAGTTTACTGTATCCCATGGACCTTCTTATTGACGACGAAACACAAAAATTGCAACAGAATTAAATGGAAAAGACACAATGCCCACTTAAGTACAAGAGTACTGACACATCATACTGTCTATGATTTGAACCTTTCCTGTGAGACCAGATTTAGATTCCGATGCTTCACTTCTGGTTTACTGTATTCCTTGAACCTTCTAATTGACGATGAAACACAGAAATTGCATCGGAATTAAATACAAAAGGCACAATGCCGACTTAGGTACAAGAAGACTGACGCTTCTTATTCTCTATGTTTTGAACCTTTCCTGTGAGACCAGTTTTAGATTCCGATGCTTTACTTCAGGTTTACTGTATCCCTTGGACCTACTTATTTACGATGAAACACAGAAATTGCATCGGCATTAAATACAAAAGGCACAATGCCGACTTATGTACAAGAAGACTGACTCTTCTTACTGTCTATGTTTTGCACTTTTTTTGTGAGACCAGTTTTAGATTCCGATGCTTCACCACATGTTTACTGTACCCTTGGACATTCTTATTGACGATGAAACACAGAATTTACATCGGAAATAAGTACAAATGGCACAATGCCCACTTAAGGACAAGGAGACTGACTCTTCTTACTGTCTATGATTTGAACCTTTCCTGCGAGACCAGTTTTAGGTTCAGATGCTTCACTTCAGGTTTACTGTATCCCTTGGAACTTCTTATTGACGATTAAACACCGAAATTGCATCGGAATTAAATACAAAAGGCACAATGCTGACTTAAGTACAAGAGGACTGACTCTTCTTACATTCTATGATTTGAGATTTTCCTGTGAGACCAGTTTTAGATATCGATGCTTCACGTCAAGGTTACTGTATCCCTCTGTCCTTCTTATTGACGATGAAACACAGAAATTGCATTGGAATTAAATACAAAAGGCGCAATGATGACTTAAGTGCAAGAAAACTGACTCTTCCTACTGTCTATGTTTTGATCCTTTCCTGTGAGACCAGTTTTAGATTCCGATGCTTCACTTCAGATTTACTGAATCCCTTGGACCTTCTTAGTGACGATGAAACACAGAAATTGCATCGGAATTAAATACAAAAGGCACAATGCCGACTTATGTACAAGAAGACTGACTCTTCTTACTGTCTATGTTTTGCACTTTTTTTGTGAGACCAGTTTTAGATTCCGATGCTTCACCATATGTTTACTGTACCCTTGGACCTTCTTATTGACGATGAAACACAGAATTTGCATCGGAAATAAATACAAATGGCACAATGCCCACTTAAGCACAAGGAGACTGACTCTTCTTACTGTCTATGATTTGAACCTTTCCTGCGAGACCAGTTTTAGATTCAGACGCTTCACTTCAGGTTTACAGCATCCCTTGGACCTTCATATGACGATGAAACACAGAAATTGCATCGGAATTAAATGCAAAAGGCATAATGCCGACGTTGGTACAAGAAGACAGATTCTTCTTACTGTCAATGTGTTGAATCTTTCCTGAGAGACAAGTTTTAGTTTCCGATGCTTCACTTCAGGTTTACTGCATCCCTAGGACCTTCTTAGTGACGATGAAACACAGTAATTGCATCGGAATGAAATACAAAAAGCACAATGCCGACTTAAGTACAAGAAGACTGACTCTTCTTACTGTCTCTGCTTTTGAACCTTTCCTGTGAGACCAGTTTTAGATTCCGATGCTTCCGGGTTACTGTAGACCTTGGACCATCTTATTGACGATCAAACACAGAAATTGCATCGGAATTAAATACAAATAGCACAATGCCCACTTAAGGACAAGGAGACTGACTCTTCTTACCGTCTATGATTTGAACCTTTCCTGTGAGACTAGTTTTGAATTCCGATGCTTCACTTCAGGTTCACTGTATCCCTTGGACCTTCATATTGACGATGAATCACAGTAGTTGCATCGGAATTAAATACAAAAGGCACAATGCCTTCTTAAGTACTTGAAGACTGACTCTTCTTACTGTCAATGTTTTGCACCTTTCATGTGAGACCAGTTTTGGATTCCGATGCTTCACTATATGTTTACTGTACCCCTTGGACCTTCTTATTGACGATGAAACACACAATTTGCCTTTGGAATAACCACAAATGGCACAATGCCGACTTAAGTACAAGAAGACTGACTCTTCTTACTGTCTATGATTTGAACCTTTCCTGCGAGACCAGTTTTAGATATCGATGCTTCACATCAGGGTAACTGTATTCCTCTGGCCTTCTCATTGACGATGAGACACAGAAATTGCATCCGAATTAAATGCAAAAGACACAATGCCGACGTAAGTACAAGAAGACTGACTCTTCTTACTGTCTATGCTTTGAACCATTTCTGTGAGACCGGTTTTAGATTCCCTTGCTTCACTTCAAGTTTACTGTATTACTTGGACCTTCTTATTGACGACGAAACACAGAAATTGCATCAGAATTAAATAGAATAGGCACAATGCCCACGTAAGTACCGGAATACTGACACATCTTACTGTCTATGATTTGAACCTTTCATGTGAGACCAGTTTTAGATTCCGATGCCTCACTTCAGGTTTACTGTATTCCCTGGACCTCCTTATTGACGATGAGACACAGAAATTGCATCGGAATTAAATACAAAAGGCACAATGCCGACTTAGATACAAGAAGACTGACTCTTCTCATTATCTATGTTTTGAACCTCTCCTGTGAGACCAGTTTTAGATTCCGATGCTTCACTTCAGGTTTACTGCATCACTTGGACCTACTTACTTACGATGAAACACAGAAATTGCGTCGGAATTAAATAGATAAGGCACAATGCCGACTTAAGTACAAGAGAACTGACACTTTTTACGTTCTATGATTTGAGCCTTTCCTCTGAGACCAGGTTAAGATAACGATGCTTCACTTAAGGTTCACTGTATCCCTTGGACCTTCTTATTGACGATGAAACACATTAATTGCATCGGAATTAAGTACAAAAGGCACAATGCCCTCTTACGTACTAGAAGACTGACTCTTCTTACTGTCAATGTGTGAACCCTTCCTGTGAGACCAGTTTTAGATTCCGATGCTTCTCTTCAGGTTTACTCTATATCTTGGACCTTCTTATTGACGATGAAACATAGAAATTGCATCGGAATAAAATATAAAAGTTACAATGCCGACTCTAGTACAAGAAGACTGACTCTTCTTACTGTCTATGATTTGAACCTTTCCTGTGAGACCGGTTTCAGATTCCCATGCTTCACTTCAAGTTTACTGTATCCCTTGGACATTCTTATTGACGACGAAACACAAAAATTGCAACAGAATTAAATGGAAAAGACACAATGCCCACATAAGTACAAGAGTACTGACACATCTTACTGTCTATGATTTGAACCTTTCCTGTGAGACCAGATTTAGATTCCGATGCTTCACTTCAAGTTTACTGTATTCCTTGAACCTTCTAATTGACGATGAAACACAGAAATTGCATCGGAATTAAATACAAAAGGCACAATGCCGACTTAGGTTCAAGAATACTGTCTCTTCTTATTCTCTATCTTTTGAACCTTTCCTGTGAGACCAGTTTTAGATTCCGATGCTTTACTTCAGGTTTACTGTATCCCTTGGACCTACTTATTTACGATGAAACACAGAAATTGCATCGGAATTAAATACAAAAGGCACAAAGCCGACTTATGTACAAGAAGACTGACTCTTCTTACTGTCTATGTTTTGCACTTATTTTGTGAGGCCAGTTTTAGATTCCGATGCTTCACCACATGTTTACTGTACCCTTGGACCTTCTTATTGACGATGAAACACGGAATTTACATCGGAAATAAATACAAATGGCACAATGCCCACTTAAGGACAAGGAGACTGACTCTTCTTACTGTCTATGATTTGAACCTTTCCTGCGAGACCAGTTTTAGGTTCAGATGCTTCACTTCAGGTTTACTGTATCCCTTGGAACTTCTTATTGACGATGAAACACCGAAATTGCATCGGAATTAAATACAAAACTCACAATGCTGACTTAAGTACAAGAGGACTGACTCTTCTTACATTCTATGATTTGAGATTTTCCTGTGAGACCAGTTTTAGATATCGATGCTTCACGTCAAGGTTACTGTATCCCTCTGTCCTTCTTATTGACGATGAAACACAGAAATTGCATCGGAATTAAATACAAAAGGCACAATGATGACTTAAGTGCAAGAAAACTGACTCTTCCTACTGTCTATGTTTTGATCCTTTCCTGTGAGACCAGTTTTAGATTCCGATGCTTCACTTCAGATATACTGAATCCCTTGGACCTTCTTAGTGACGATGAAACACAGAAATTGCATCGGAATTAAATACAAAAGGCACAATGCCGACTTATGTACAAGAAGACTGACTCTTCTTACTGTCTATGTTTTGCACTTTTTTTGTGAGACCAGTTTTAGATTCCGATGCTTCACCATATGTTTACTGCACCCTTGGACCTTCTTGTTGACGATGAAACACAGAATTTGCATCGGAAATAAATACAATTGGCACAATGCCCACTTAAGCACAAGGAGACTGACTCTTCTTACTGTCTATGATTTGAACCTTTCCTGCGAGACCAGTTTTAGATTCAGACGCTTCACATCAGGTTTACAGCATCCCTTGGACCGTCATATGACGATAAAACACAGAAATTGCATCGGAATTAAATGCAAAAGGCATAATGCCGACGTAAGTACAAGAAGACTGATTCTTCTTACTGTCAATGTGTTGAACCTTTCCTGAGAGACAAGTTTTAGTTTCCGATGCTTCACTTCAGGTTTACTGTATCCCTTGGACCTACTTATTTACGATGAAACACAGAAATTGCATCGGAATTAAATACAAAAGGCACAATGCCGACTTATGTACAAGAAGACTGACTCTTCTTACTGTCTATGTTTTGCACTTTTTTTGTGAGACCAGTTTTAGATTCCGATGCTTCACCACATGTTTACTGTACCCTTGGACCTTCTTATTGACGATGAAACACAGAATTTACATCGGAAATAAATACAAATGGCACAATGCCCACTTAAGGACAAGGAGACTGACTCTTCTTACTGTCTATGATTTGAACCTTTCCTGCGAGACCAGTTTTAGGTTCAGATGCTTCACTTCAGGTTTACTGTATCCCTTGGAACTTCTAATTGACGATGAAACACCGAAATTGCATCGGAATTCAATACAAAAGGCACAATGCTGACTTAAGTACAAGAAGACTGACTCTTCTTAATGTCAATGTTTTGCACCTTTCATGTGAGACCAGTTTTGGATTCCGATGCTTCACTATATGTTTACTGTACCCCTTGGACCTTCTTATTGACCATGAAACACACAATTTGCATCGGAATAACCACAAATGGCACAATGCCGACTTAAGTTTAAGAAGACTGACTCTTCTTATTCTCTTTGTTTTGAACCTTTCCTGCGAGACCAGTTTTAGATATCGATGCTTCACATCAGGGTAACTGTATTCCTCTGACCTTCTTATTGACGATGAAACACAGAAATTGCATCCGAATTAAATGCAAAAGGCACAATGCCGACGTAAGTACAAGAAGACTGACTCTTCTTACTGTCTACGCTTTGAACCATTTCTGTGAGACCGGTTTTAGATTCCCTTGCTTCACTTCAAGTTTACTGTATTACTTGGACCTTCTTATTGACGACGAAACACAGAAATTGCATCAGAATTAAATAGAATACTCACAATGCCAAGGTAAGTACCGGAATACTGACACATCTTACTGTCTATGATTTGAACCTTTCATGTGAGACCAGTTTTAGATTCCGATGCTTCACTTCAGGTTTACTGTATTCCCTGGACCTCCTTATTGACGATGAGTCACAGAAATTGCATCGGAATTAAATACAAAATGCACAATGCCGACTAATGTACAAGAAGACTGACTCTTCTTACTGTCTATGCTTTTGCACCTTTCCTGTGAGACCAGTTTTAGATTCTGTTGCTTCACTATATGTTTACTGTATCCCCTGGACCTTCTTATTGACGACGAAACACACAATTAGCATCGGAATTAAACACAAATTGCACAATGCCGACTTAAGTACAAGAATAATGACACATCTTACTGTCTATGATTTGAGCCTTTAATCTGAGACCAGTTTTAGATTCCGGTGCTTCACTTCAGGTTTACTGTATCCCTTGGACCTTCTTATTGACGATGAGAACCAGAAATTGCATCTGAATTAAATACAAAAGGCAGAATGCCGACTTAAGTATAAGAAGACTTACTCTTCTTACTGTCTATGTTTTGAACCTTTGCTATGAGACCAGTTTTAAATTCCGATGCTTTACTTCAGGTTTACCGTATCCCTTGGACCATCTTACGACGATGAAACACAGATATTGAATCCGAATTAAATACAAATACCACAATGCCGACATAAGTACAAGAGGAGTGATTCTTCTTACTGTCTATGTTTTGAACCTTTCCTGAGAGACCAGTTTCAGATTCCGATGCTTCACTTCTGATTTACTCTATCCCTTGGACCGTTATATTGACGATGTAACACAGATA
Source organism: Schistocerca americana (assembly GCF_021461395.2). Taxonomy (NCBI): domain Eukaryota; kingdom Metazoa; phylum Arthropoda; class Insecta; order Orthoptera; family Acrididae; genus Schistocerca; species Schistocerca americana. The sequence goes on from NC_060121.1 coordinate 34,490,438, forward strand.
TTTCATCGGAATTAAGTACAAAAATCGAAACGTAGACTTAAGTACAAGACGACTGACACTTCTTACTATCTACGATTTGAACCTTTCCTGCGAAACCGGTTTCAGATTCACATGCTTCACTTCAGGTTTATTGTAGACCTTGGACCATCTTATTTACGATGAAACACAGAAATTGCATCGGAATTACATACAAAAGGCACAATGCCGACTTAAGTACAAGAAGACTGACTCTTCTAAGTGTCCATGCTTTGAACCTACCCGGCGAGACCAGTTTTAGATTCCGATGCTTCACTTCAAGTTAACTGTATCACTTGGACCTACTTATTTACGATGAAACACATTAATTGCATCGGAATTAAATACAAAAGGCACAATGCCCTCTTAAGTACTAGAAGACTGACTCTCCTTACTGTCCATGTTTGAACCCTTCCTGTGAGACCAGTTTTAGATTCCGATGCTTCACTTCAGGTTTACTGTATATCTTGGACCTTCTTATTGACGATGAAACATAGAAATTGCATCGGAATTAAATATAAAAGTTACAATGCCGACCCTAGTACCAGAAGACTGACTCTCCTTACTGTCTATGATTTGAAGCTTTCCTGTGAGACCGGTTTCAGATTCCCATGCTTCACTTCAAGTTTACTGTATCCCTTGGACCTTCTTATTGACGACGAAACACAAAAATTGCAACAGAATTAAATAAAAAAGACACAATGCCCACTTAAGTACAAGAATACTGACACATCTTACTGTCTATGATTAGAACCTTTCCTGTGAGACCAGTTTTAAATTCCGATGCTTCACTTCAGGTTTACTGTATCCGTTGGACTTTCATATTGACGATGAAACACAGAAATTGCATCGGAATTAAATACCAAAGGCATAACGCCGACTTAAGTACAAGAAGACTGACTCTTCTTACTGTCTATGATTTGACTCTTTCCTGTGTGACAATGCCGACTCATGTACAAGAAGACTGACTCCTCTTACTGTCTATGTTTTGCACCTTTATTGTGAGACCAGTGCTAGATTCCGATGCTTAACTATATGTTTACTGTATGCCTTGGACCTTCGAATTGACGATGAAACACTGAATTTGCATCGGAAATAAATACAAATGGCACAATGTACACTTAAGGACAAGGAGACTGACTCTTCTTACTGGCTATGATTTGAACCTTTCCTGCGAGACCAGTTTTAGGTTCAGATGCTTCACTTCAGGTTTACTGTATCCCTTGGACCCTCTTATTGACGATGAACCACAGAAATTGCAGCGAAATTAAGTACAAAAGGCATAATAATGACTTAAGTGCAAGGAGACTGACTCTTCTTATTGTCTATGTATTGAAACTATTCTGTGGGACCAGTTTAAGATTCCGACTCTTCACTTCAGGTTTACAGTATCCGTTGGACCTTGTTAGTGACGATCAAACACAGAAATAGCATCGGAATTAAATACTAAAGGCACAATTCCGACTTAAGTACAAAAGGACTGACTCCTCTTACATACTATGAATTGAACCTTTCCAGTGAGACTAGTTTTGAATTCCGATGCTTCACTTCAGGTTCACTGTATCCCTTGGACCTTCATGTTGACGATGAAACACATTAATTGCATCGGAATTAAATACAAAAGGCACAATGCCCTCTTAAGTACTAGAAGACTGACTCTTCTTACTGTCTATGTTTGAACCCATCCTGTGAGACCAGTTTTAGATTCCGATGCTTCACCTCAGGTATACTGTATATCTTGGACCTTCTTATTGACGATGAAACATAGAAATTGCATCGGAATTAAATATAGAAGTTACAAAGCCGACTCAAGTACATGAAGACTGACTCTTCTTACTGTCTATGATTTGAACCTTTCCTGTGAGACCAGTTCTAGATTTCGATGCTCACATCAGGTTTAATGTATCCCTTGGACCTTCTTATTGGCAATGAAACACAGAAATTGCATCGGAATTAAATAAAAAGGCACAATGCCGACTTAAGTACAAGAGGACTGACTCTCCTTACATTCTGCAATTTGTACCTTCCCTGTGAGACCAGTTTTAGATTCTGATGCTTCACTTCAGGTTTACTGTATCCCTAAGACCTTCTATTGACGATGAGAAACAGAAATTGCATCTGAATTAAATACAAAAGGCACAATGCCGACTTAAGTATAAGAAGACTTACTCTTCTTACTGTCTATGTTTTGAACCTTTGCTATGAGGCCAGTTTTAAATTCCGATGCTTCGCTTCAGCTTTACTGTATTTCTTGGACCATCTTACGACGATGAAACACAGATATTGCATCCGAATTAAATACAAATAGCACAATGCCGACATAAGTACAAGAGGAGTGATTCTTCTTACTGTCTGTGTTTTGAACCTTTCCTGGGAGACCAGTTTTAGATTGCGATGCTTCACTTCTGGTTTACTCTATCCCTTGGACCGTTATATTGACGATGTAACACAGAAATTTCATCGGAATTAAGTACAAAAATCAAAATGCAGACTTAAGTACAAGACGACTGACTCTTCTTAGTGTCTACGATTTGAACCTTTCCTGCGAGACCGGTTTTAGATTCACATGCTTCACTTTAGGTTTACTGTAGACTTTGGACCATCTTATTTACGATGAAATACAGAAATTGCATCGGAATTAAATACAAAAGGCACAATGCCGACTTAAGTACAAGAAGACTGACTCTTCTAAGTGTCCATGCTTTGAACCTATCCGGCGAGACCAGTTTTAGATTCCGATGCTTCACTTCAGGTTAACTGTATCACTTGGACCTACTTATTACGATGAAACACATTAATTGCATCGGAATTAAATACAAAAGGCACAATGCTCTCTTAAGTACTAGAAGACTGACTCTTCTTACTGTCCATGTTTGAACCCTTCCTGTGCGACCAGTTTTAGATTCCGATGCTTCACTTCAGGTTTACTGTATATCTTGGACCTTCTTATTGACGATGAAACATAGAAATTGCATCGGAATTAAATATAAAAGTTACAATGCCGACCCTAGTACAAGTAGACTGACTCTTCTTACTGTCTATGATTTGAACCTTTCCTGTGAGACCGGTTTCAGATTCCCATGCTTCACTTCAAGTTTACTGTATCCCTTGGACCTTCTTATTGACGACGAAACACAACAATTGCAACAGAATTAAATAGAAAAGACACAATGCCCACTTAAGTACAAGAATACTGACACATCTTACTGTCTATGATTTGAACCTTTCCTGTGAGATTAGTTTTAGATTCCGATGCTTCACTTCAGGTTTACTGTATCCGTTGGACTTTCATATTGACGATGAAACACAGAAATTGCATCGGAATTAAATACAAAAGGCACAACGCCGACTTAAGTACAAGAAGACTATTACTTCTTACTGTCTATGTTGTGAACCTTTCCAGTGAGACCAGTTTTAGATTCCGGTGCTTTACTTCAGGTCTACTGTATCCCTTGGACCTTCTTATTTACGATGAAACACAGAAATTGCATCGGAATGAAATAGAAAAGGCACAATGCCGACTTAAGTACAAGAGAACTGACTCTTCTTACATTCTATGATTTGAGCCTTTAATCTGAGACCAGTTTTAGATTCCGGTGCTTCACTTCAGGTTTACTGTATCCGTTGGACTTTCATATTGACGATGAAACACATAAATTGCATCGGTATTAAATACAAAAGGCACAACGCCGACTTAAGTTCAAGAAGACTGACTCTTCTTACTGTCTATGATTTGACTCTTTCCTGTGTGACAATGCCGACTCATGTACAAGAAGACTGACTCTTCTTACTGTCTGTGTTTTGCACCTTTATTGTGAGACCAGTGCTAGATTCCGATGCTTAACTATATGTTTACTGTATGCCTTGGACCTTCGAATTGACGATGAAACACTGAATTTGCATCGGAAATAAATACAAATGGCACAATGCCCACTTAAGGACAAGGAGACTGACTCTTCTTCCTGGCTACGATTTTAACCTTTCCTGCGAGACCAGTTTTAGGTTCAGATGCTTCACTTCAGATTTACTGTATCCCTTGGACCTTCTTATTGACGATGAACCACAGAAATTGCAGCGAAATTAAGTACAAAAGGCATGATAATGACTTAAGTACAAGAAGACTGACTCTTCTTATTGTCTATGTATTGAAACTATTCTGTGGGACCAGTTTAAGATTCCGACGCTTCACTTCAGGTTTACTGTATCCGTTGAACCTTGTTAGTGACGATCAAACACAGAAATTGCATCGGAATTAAATACTAAAGGCACAATGCCGACTTAAGTACAAAAGGACTGACTCCTCTTACATACTATGAATTGAACCTTTCCTGTGTGACTGGTTTTTAATTCCGATGCTTCACTTCAGGTTCACAGTATTCCTTGGACCTTCATGTTGACGTTAAAACACATTAATTGCATCGGAATTAAATACAAAAGGCACAATGCCCTCTTAAGTACTAGAAGACTGACTCCTCTTACTGTCTATGTTTGAACCCATCCTGTGAGACCAGTTTTAGATTCCGATGCTTCACCTCAGGTATACTGTATATCTTTTACCTTCTTATTGACGATGAAACATAGAAATTGCATCGGAATTAAATATAGAAGTTACATAGCCGACTCAAGTACATGAAGACTGACTCTTCTTACTGTCTATGATTTGAACCTTTCCTGTGAGACCAGTTCTAGATTTCGATGCTTCGCATCAGGTTTAATGTATCCCTTGGGCCTTCTTATTGACGATGAAACACAGAAATTGCATCGGAATTAAATACAAAAGGCACAATGCCGACTTAAGTACAAGAGGACTGACTCTCCTTACATTCTGCGATTTGTACCTTCCCTGTGAGACCAGTTTTAGATTCCGATGCTTCACTTCAGGTTTACTGTATCCCTAGGACGTTCTTATTGACGATGAGAAACAGAAATTGCATCTGAATTAAATACAAAAGGCACAATGCCGACTTAAGTATAAGAAGACTTACTCTTCTTACTGTCTATGTTTTGAACCTTTGCTATGAGACCAGTTTTAAATTCCGATGCTTCACTTCAGCTTTACTGTATCCCTTGGACCATCTTACGACGATGAAACACAGGTATTGCATACGAATTAAATACAAATAGCACAATGCCGACATAAGTACAAGAGGAGTGATTCTTCAACCTGTCTATGTTTTGAACCTTTCCTGAGAGACCAGTTTTAGATTCCGATGCTTCACTTCTGGTTTACTCTATCCCTTGGACCGTTATATTGACGATGTAACACAGAAATTTCATCGGAATTAAGTACAAAAATCAAAATGTAGACTTAAGTACAAGACGACTGACTCTTCTTACTGTCTACGATTTGAACCTTTCCTGCGAGACCGGTTTTAGATTCACATGGTTCACTTCAGGTTTACTGTAGACCTTGGACCATCTTATTTACGATGAAACACAGAAATTGCATCGGAATTAAATACAAAAGGCACAATGCCGACTTAAGTACAAGAAGACTGACTCTTCTAAGTGTCCATGCTTTGAACCTATCCGGCGAGACCAGTTTTAGATTCCGATGCTTCACTTCAGGTTAACTGTATCACTTGGACCTACTTATTTACGATGAAACACATTAATTGCATCGGAATTAAATACAAAAGGCACAATGCCCTCTTAAGTACTAGAAGACTGACTCTTCTTACTGTCCATGTTTGAACCCTTCCTGTGAGACCAGTTTTAGATTCCGATGCTTCACTTCAGGTTTACTGTATATCTTGGACCTTCTTATTGATGATGAAACATAGAAATTGCATCGGAATTGAATATAAAAGTTACAATGCCGACCCTAGTGCAAGAAGACTGACTCTTCTTACTGTCTATGATTTGAACCTTTCCTGTGAGACCGATTTCAGATTCCCATGCTTCACTTCAAGTTTACTGTATCCCTTGGACCTTCTTATTGACGACGAAACACAAAAATTGCAACAGAATTAAATAGAAAAGACACAATGCCCACTTAAGTACAAGAATACTGACACATCTTACTGTCTATGATTAGAACCTTTCCTGTGAGACCAGTTTTAGATTCCGATGCTTCACTTCAGGTTTACTGTATCCGTTGGACTTTCATATTGACGATGAAACACAGAAATTGCATCGGAATTAAATACAAAAGGCACAACGCCGACTTAAGTACAAGAAGACTGTCTCTTCTTACTGTCTATGATTTGACTCTTTCCTGTGTGACAATGCCGACTCATGTACAAGAAGACTGACTCTTCTTACTGTCTGTGTTTTGCACCTTTATTGTGAGACCAGTGCTAGATTCCGATGCTTAACTATATGTTTACTGTATGCCTTGGACCTTCGAATTGACGATGAAACACTGAATTTGCTTCGGAAATAAATACAAATGGCACAATGCCCACTTAAGGACAAGGAGACTGACTCTTCTTACTGGCTATGATTTTAACCTTTCCTGCGAGACCAGTTTTAGGTTCAGATGCTTCACTTCAGATTTACTGTATCCCTTGGACCTTCTTATTGACGATGAACCACAGAAATTGCAGCGAAATTAAGTACAAAAGGCATGATAATGACTTAAGTACAAGAAGACTGACTCTTCTTATTGTCTATGTATTGAAACTATTCTGTGGGACCAGTTTAAGATTCCGACGCTTCACTTCAGGTTTACTGTATCCGTTGAACCTTGTTAGTGACGATCAAACACAGAAATTGCATCGGAATTAAATACTAAAGGCACAATGCCGACTTAAGTACAAAAGGACTGACTCCTCTTACATACTATGAATTGAACCTTTCCTGTGTGACTAGTTTTTAATTCCGATGCTTCACTTCAGGTTCACAGTATTCCTTGGACCTCCATGTTGACGATAAAACACATTAATTGCATCGGAATTAAATACAAAAGGCACAATGCCCTCTTAAGTACTAGAAGACTGACTCCTCTTACTGTCTATGTTTGAACCCATCCTGTGAGACCAGTTTTAGATTCCGATGCTTCACCTCAGGTATACTGTATATCTTTTACCTTCTTATTGACGATGAAACATAGAAATTGCATCGGAATTAAATATAGAAGTTACATAGCCGACTCAAGTACATGAAGACTGAATCTTCTTACTGTCTATGATTTGAACCTTTCCTGTGAGACCAGTTCTAGATTTCGATGCTTCGCATCAGGTTTAATGTATCACTTGGGCCTTCTTATTGACGATGAAACACAGAAATTGCATCGGAATTAAATACAAAAGGCACAATGCCGACTTAAGTACAAGAGGACTGACTCTCCTTACATTCTGCGATTTGTACCTTCCCTGTGAGACCAGTTTTAGATTCCGATGCTTCACTTCAGGTTTAGTGTATCCCTAGGACGTTCTTATTGACGATGAGAAACAGAAATTGCATCTGAATTAAATACAAAAGGCACAATGCCGACTTAAGTATAAGAAGACTTACTCTTCTTACTGTCTATGTTTTGAACCTTTGCTATGAGACCAGTTTTAAATTCCGATGCTTCACTTCAGCTTTACTGTATCCCTTGGCCCATCTTACGACGATGAAACACAGGTATTGCATACGAATTAAATACAAATAGCACAATGCCGACATAAGTACAAGAGGAGTGATTCTTCAACCTGTCTATGTTTTGAACCTTTCCTGAGAGACCAGTTTTAGATTCCGATGCTTCACTTCTGGTTTACTCTATCCCTTGGACCGTTATATTGACGATGTAACACAGAAATTTCATCGGAATTAAGTACAAAAATCAAAATGTAGACTTAAGTACAAGACGACTGACTCTTCTTACTGTCTACGATTTGAACCTTTCCTGCGAGACCGGTTTTAGATTCACATGGTTCACTTCAGGTTTACTGTAGACCTTGGACCATCTTATTTACGATGAAACACAGAAATTGCATCGGAATTAAATACAAACGGCACAATGCCGACTTAAGTACAAGAAGACTGACTCTTCTAAGTGTCCATGCTTTGAACCTATCCGGCGAGACCAGTTTTAGATTCCGATGCTTCACTTCAGGTTAACTGTATCACTTGGACCTACTTATTTACGATGAAACACATTAATTGCATCGGAATTAAATACAAAAGGCACAATGCCCTCTTAAGTACTAGAAGACTGACTCTTCTTACTGTCCATGTTTGACCCTTCCTGTGAGACCAGTTTTAGATTCCGATGCTTCACTTCAGGTTTACTGTATATCTTGGACCTTCTTATTGATGATGAAACATAGAAATTGCATCGGAATTGAATATAAAAGTTACAATGCCGACCCTAGTGCAAGAAGACTGACTCTTCATACTGTCTATGATTTCAACCTTTCCTGTGAGACCGGTTTCAGATTCCCATGCTTCACTTCAAGTTTACTGTATCAATTGGACCTTCTTATTGACGACAGAACACAAAAATTGCAACAGAATTAAATATAAAAGGCACAATGCCGACTTATGTACAAGAAGACTGACTCTTCTTACTGTCTACGTTTTGGACTTTTTTTGTGAGACCAGTTTTAGATTCCGATGCTTCACCATAAGTTTGCTGTACCCTTGGACCTTCTTATTGACGATGAAACACAGAATTTGCATCGGAAATAAATACAATCGGCACAATGCCCACTTTAGGACAAGGAGACTGACCCTTCTTACTGTCTATGATTTGAACCTTTCCTGCGAGACCAGTTTTAGTTTCAGATGCTTCACTTCAGGTATACTGTATCCCTGGGAACTTCTTATTGACGATGAAACACAGAAATTGCATCGGAATTAAATGCAAAAGGCACAATGCTGACTTAAGTACAAGAGGACTGACTCTTCTTACATCCTATGATTTGAGCCTTTCCTGTGAGACCAGTTTTAGATATCGATGCTTCACGTCAAGGTTACTGTATCCCTCTGACCTTCTTATTGACGATGAAACACAGAAATTGCATCGGAATTAAATACAAAAGGCACAATGATGACTTAAGTGAAAGAAAACTGACTCTTCCTACTGTCTATGTTTTGATCCTTTCCTGTGAGACCAGTTTTAGATTCCGATGCTTCACTTCAGATTTACTGAATCCCTTGGACCTTCTTAGTGACGATGAAACACAGAAGTTGCATCGGAATTAAATACAAAATGCACAATGCAAACATATGTACAAGAAGACTGACTCTTCTTACTGTCTATGTTTTGCACTTTTTTTGTGAGACCAGTTTTAGATTCCGATGCTTCACCATATGTTTACTGTACCCTTGGACCTTCATATTGACGATGAAACACAGAATTTGCATCGGAAATAAATACAAATATCACAATGCCCACTTAAGCACAAGGAGACTGACTCTTCTTACTGTCTATGATTTGAACCTTTCCTGCGAGACCAGTTTTAGGTTCAGATCCTTCACTTCAGGTTTACTGTATCCCTTGGACCTTCATATGACGATGAGACACAGAAATTGCATCGGAATTAAATGCAAAAGGCATAATGTCGACGTAAGTACAAGAAGACTGATTCTTCTTACTGTCAATGTGTTGAATCTTTCCTGAGTGACAAGTTTTAGTTTCCGATGCTTCACTTCAGGTTTACTGTATCCCTAGGACCTTCTTAGTGACGATGAAACACAGTAATTGCATCGGAATGAAATACAAAAAGCACAATGCCGACTTATGTACAAGAAGACTGACTCTTCTTACTGTCTCTGCTTTTGAACCTTTCCTGTGAGACCAGTTTTAGATTTCGATGCTTCCGGGTTACTGTAGACCTTGGACCATCTTATTGACGATGAAACACAGTTATTGCATCGGAATTAAGTACAAATGGCACAATGCCCACTTAAGGACAAGGAGACTGACTCTTCTTACAGTCTATGATTTGAACCTTAACTGTGAGACTAGTTTTGAATTCCGATGATTCACTTCAGGTTCACTGTATCCCTTGGACCTTCATATTGACGCTGAATCACAGTAGTTGCATCGGAATTAAATACAAAAAGCACAATGCCTTCTTAAGTACTAGAAGACTGCCTCTTCTTACTGTCTATGTTTAGCACCTTTCCTGTGAGACCAGTTTTGGATTCCGATGCTTCACTATATGTTTACTGTACCCCTTAGACCTTCTTATTGACGATGAAACACACAATTTGCATCGGAATAACCACAAATGGCACCATGCCGACTTAAGTACAAGAAAACTGGCTCTTCTTACTGTCGATGATTTGAACCTTTCCTGCGAGACCAGTTTTAGATATCGATGCTTCACATCAGGGTAACTGTATTCCTCTGACCTTCTTATTGACGATGAAACACAGAAATTGCATCGGGATTAAATACCAAAGGCACAATGCCGACCTAAGTACAAGATAACGGACTCTTCTTACTGTCTATGATTTGAAACTTTCCTGTGAGACCGGTTTTAGATTCCCGTGCTTCAGTTTAGGTTTACTGTATCACTTGGACCTTCTTATTGACGATTAAACACAGAAATTGCATCCGAATTAAATGCAAAAGGCACAATGCCGACGTAAGTACAAGAAGACTGACTCTTCTTACTGTCTATGCTTTGAACCATTTCTGTGAGACCGGTTTTAGATTCCCTTGCTTCACTTCAGGTTTACTGTATTACTTGGCCCTTCTTATTGACGACGAAACACAGAAATTGCATCAGAATCAAATGGAAAAGGCACAATGCCCACGTAAGTACCGGAATACTGACACATCTTACTGTCTATGATTTGAACCTTTTACGTGAGACCAGTTTTAGATTCCGATGCTTCACTTCAGGTTTACTGTATTCCCTGGACCTCCTTATTGATGATGAGACACAGAAATTGCATCGGAATTAAATACAAAAGGCACAATGCCGACTTAGATACAAGAAGACTGACTCTTCTCATTGTCTATGATTTGAACCTTTCCTGTGAGACCAGTTTTAGATTCCGATGCTTTACTTCAGGTTTACTGTAACCCTTGGACCTACTTATTTACGATGAAACACAGAAATTGCATCGGAATGAAATAGAAAAGGCACAATGCCGACTGAAGTACAAGAGAACTGACTCTTCTTACAGTCTATGATTTGAGCCTTTAATCTGAGACCAGTTTTAGATTCCGGTGCTTCACTTCAGGTTTACTGTATCCGTTGGACTTTCATATTGACGATGAAACACAGAAATTGCATCGGAATTAAATACAAAAGGCACAACGCCGACTTAAGTACAAGAAGACTGACTCTTCTTACTGTCTATAATTTGACTCTTTCCTGTGTGATCACTTTTAATTTCCGATGCTTCACTTCAGGTTTACTGTATCCCTTGGACCTTCTTATTGACGATGAAAAACAGAAATTGCATCGGAATTAAATACAAAAGGCACAATGCCGAATTATGTACAACAAGACTGAATCTTCTTACTGTCTATGCTTTGCACCTTTTTTGTGAGACCAGTTTTAGATTCCGATGCTTCATTATTTGTTTACTGTATCCTTGGACCTTCTTATTGACGATGAAATACAGAATTTTCATCGGAAATAAGTACAAATGGCACAATGCCCACTTAAGGGCAAGGAGACTGACTCTTCTTACTGTCTATGATTTGATCCTTTCCTGTGAGACCAGTTTTAGATTCCGATTCTTCACTTCAGGTTTACTGTATCTCTTGGACCTTCTTAGTGACGATGAAACACCGAAATTGCATCGGAATTAAAAACCAAAAGCACAATGCCGACTTCAGTACAAGAAAACTGGCTCTTCTTACTGTCTATCTTTTGAACCCTCCCTGTGAGACCAGTTTTAGATTCCAAAGCTTCACTTCAGGTTTACTGTATCCCTAGGACCTTCTTATTGACGATGAAGAACAGAAATTGCATCGGAATTAAATACAAAAGGCACAATGCCGACTTAAGTACAAGATGACTGACTCTTCATACTGTCTATGTTTAGAAACAGTCCTCTGAGACCAGTTTTAAATTCCGATGCTTCACTTCAGCTTTACTGAATCCCTTGGACCTTCATATGACGATGAAACACAGAAATTGCATCCGAATTAAATACAAAAGGCATAATGCCGCCGTAAGTACAAGGAGACTGATTCTTCTTACTGTCAATGTGTTGAACCTTTCCTGAGAGACAAGTTTTAAGTTCTGATGCATCACATCAGGTTTACTGTATCCCTTGGACCTTCTTATTGACGATGAGACACATAAATTGCATCGGAATTAAATACAAAAAGCACAATGTCGACTTAAGTACAAGGGACCTGACACTCCTTACGTTCTATGATTTGAGCCTTTCCTCTGAGACCAGTTTTAGATATCGATGCTTCACTTTACGTTTACTGTATCCCTTGGACCTTCTTATTGACTCTGAAACATAGAAATTGCATCGGATTTTAATACAAAAAGCACAATGCCGACTTAAGTGCAAGAAGACAGACTGTTCTTACTGTCTATGTTTTGAGCCTATCCTGTGAGACCAGTTTTAGTTCCGATGCTTCATATCAAGTTTACTGTATCCCTTAGATTCTCTTATTGACGATGAAACACAGAAATTGCGTCGGAATTAAATACAAAAGGCACAATGCCTACTTACGTACAAGAAGAGTGACTCGTCCTACTGTCTATGCTTTTGAACCTTTCCTGTGAGACCAGTTTTGGATTCCGATTCTTCACTTCAGGTTTGCTGTATCCCTTGGACCTCTTATTGACGATGAACCACAGAAATTGCAGCGGAATTAAGTACAAAAGGCATAATGATGACTTAAGTACAAAAAGACTGACTCTTCTTATTGTCTATGTTTCGAAACTATTCTGTGGGACCAGTTTTAGATTCCGACGCTTCACCTCGGGTTTACTGTATCCCTTGGACCTTGTTAGTGACGCTGAAACACAGAAATTGCACCGGAATTAAGTACAAAAGGCACAATGCCGACTTAAGTACAAGAGGACTGACTCTTCTTACATACTATGAATTGAACCTTTCCTGTGAGACCAGTTTTGAATTCCGATGCTTCATTTCAAGTTTACTGTATCCCCTGGACCTTCATATTGACGATGAAACACAGTAATTGTATCGGAATGAAATACAAAACGCACAATGCCCTCTTAAGTACTAGAAGACTGACTCTTCTTACTGTCTATGCTTGAACCCTCCCTGCGAGACCAGGTTTAGATTCCCATACTTCACTTCAGGTTTACTGTATGTCTTGGACCTTCTTATTGACGATGAAACATAGAAATTGCATCGGAATTAAGTACAAAAGTTACAATGCCGACTCAACTACAAGAAGACTGACTCTTCTTACTGTCCATGATATGAACCTTTCCTGTGAGACCAGTTCTAGATTTCGATGCTTCACATCAGGTTTAATGTATCCCTTGGACCTTCGTATAGACGATGAAACACAGAAATTCCATCGCAATTGAATAAAACAGGCACAATGCTGACTTAAGTACAAGAGGACTGTTTCTTGTTACATTCTATGATTTGAGCCTTTCCTGTGAGACCAGTTTTAGATGTCGATGCTTCACATCTGGGTAACTGTATCCCTCTGACGTTCATATTGACGATGAAACACAGAAATTGCATCGGGATCTAATACAAACGGCACAATGCCGACTTAAGTACAAGATATCGGACTCTTATTACTGTCTATGATTAGAACCTTTCCTGTGACTCCGGTTTCAGATTCCGATGCTTCACTTCAGGTTTACTGTATCCCTTGGTCCTTCTTATTGACGACGAAACACAGAAATTGCATCGGAATTAAGTAGAAAAGGCACAATGCCCACTTAAGTACAAGAATACTGACACTTCTTACTGTCTATGATTTGAACCATTCCTGTGAGACCAGTTTTAGATTCCGATGCTTCACTTCTGGTTCACTGTATTCTTTTGACCTTCTTATTGACGATGAAACACAGAAATTGCATCGTAATTAAATACAAAAGGCACAATGCTGACTTAGGTACAAGAAGACTGACTCTTCTTATTGTCTATGTTTTGAACCTTTCCTGTGAGACCAGTTTTAGTTTCTGATGCTTTACTTCAGGTTTACTGTATCCCTTGGACCTTCTTATTTACGATGAAACACAGAGTTTGCATCGGAATTAAATTGAAAAGTCACAATGGTGACTTACGTACAAGAGAACTGACTCTTCTTACATTGTATGATTTGAGCCTTTAATCTGAGACCAGTTTTAGATTCCGGTGCTTCACTTCACGTTTACTGTATCCGTTAGACTTTCATATTGACGATGAAACACTGAAATTGCATCGGAATGAAATACAAAAGGCACAATGCCGACTTTAGTACAAGAAGACTGACTGTTCTGACCGTCTATGTTTTGAACCTTTCCTGAGAGACCAGTTTTAGATTCCGATGCTCCACTTCAGGTTTACTGTAGACCTTGGACCATCTTATTAAAGATGAAACACAGAAATTGCATCGAAATTAAATACAAAAGGCACAATGCCGACTTAAATGCAAGAAGATTGACTCATCTAACTCTCTATGCTTTGAACCTATCCGGCGAGACCAGTTTTTGATTCCGATGCTTCACTTCAGGTTCACTGTATCACTTGAACCGTCTTATTTACGATGACACACAGAAATTGCGTCAGAATTAAAGAGAAAAGGCATAATGCCGACTTCAATACAGGAGAACTGACACCTCTTACGTTCTATGATTGGAGCCATTCCTCTGAGACCAGTTTTAGATATCGATGCTTCATTTCAAGGTTACTGTATCCCTCTGACCCTCTTATTGACGATGAAACGCAGAAATTGCATCGGAATTAAATACAAAAGGCACAATGCCAACTTAAGTACAAGAAGACAGACTCTTCTTATTGTCTATGTTTTGAAACTATTCTATGGGACCAGTTTTAGATTCCACGCTTCACTTCAGGTTTACTGTATCCCTTGGACGTTGTTAGTGACCCTGAACGACAGAAATTGCAGCGGAATTAAGTACAAAAGGCATAATGATGACTTAAGTACACAACGACTGACTCTTCTTATTGTCTATGTTTTGAAACTATTCTGTGCGACCAGTTTTAGATTCCGACGCTTCACTTCAGGTTTACTGTATCCCTTGGACCTTGTTAGTGACGCTGAAACACAGAAATTGCATCGGAATTAAGTACAAAAGGCACAATGCCGACTTAAGTACAAAAGTACTGACGCTTCCTACATACTATGAATTGAACCTTTCCTGTGAGACCAGTTTTCAATTCCGATGCTTCATTTCAGGTTTACTGTATCCCTTGGACCTTCATATTGACGATGAAACACAGAAATTCCATCGGAATTGAATGAAACAGGCACAATGCTGACTGAAGTACAAGAGGACTGACTCTTGTTACATTCTATGATTTGAGCCTTTCCTGTGAGACCAGTATTAGATGTCGATGATTCACATCAGGGTAACTGTATCCCTCTGACGTTCTTATTGACGATGAAACACAGCAATTGCATCGGGATTAAATACAAAAGGCACAATGCCGACTTAAGTTCATGATAACGGAGTCTTCTTACTGTCTATGATTAGAACCTTTCCTGTGACACCGGTTTTAGATTCCGAAGCTTCACTTCAGGTTTACTGTATCCCTTGGACCTTCTTATTGACGACGAAACACAGAAATAGCATCGGAATTAAATAGGAAAGGCACAATGCCCACTTAAGTAAAAGAATACTGACACATCTTACTGTCTATGATTTGAACCTTTCCTGTGAGACCAGTTTTAGATTCCGATGCTTCACTTCAGGTTCACTGTATTCTTTGGACCTTCCTATTGACGATGAATCACAGAAATTGCATCGGAATTAAATACAAAAGGCACAATGCCGTCTTAGGTACAAGAAGACTGAATCTTCTTATTGTCTATGATTTGAACCTTTCCTGTGAGGCCAGTTTTAGATTCCGATGCTTTACTTCAGGTTTACTGTATCCCTTGGACCTTCTTATTTACGATGAAACACAGAAATTGCTTCGGAATTAAATAGAAAAGGCACAATGCCGACTTAAGTACAAGAGAACTGACTCTTCTTACATTCTATGATTTGAGCCTTTAATCTGAGACCAGTTTTAGATTCCGGTGCTTCACGTCAGGTTTGCTGTATCCGTTGGACTTTCATATTGACGATGAAACACAGAAATTGCATCGGAAGGAAATACAAAAGCACAATGCCGACTTAAGTACAAGAAGACTGACTCTTCTTACCTACAATGGTTAGAACCTCTCCTGAGAGACCAGTTTTAGATTCCGATGCTTCACTGCAGGTTTACTGTAGACCTTGGACCATCTTATTGACGATGAAACACAGAAATTGCATCGGAATTAAATACAAAAGGCACAATGCTAACTTAAGTGCAAGAATACTGACTCTTCTTACTGTCTCTGCTTTTGAACATTTCCTGTGATTCCAGTTTTAGATTCCGTAGCTTCCGGTTTACTGTAGACCTTGAACCATCTTATTGAAGATGAAACACAGCAATTGCATCGGAATTAAATACAATAGACACAATGCCGACTTAAGTACAAGAAGACTGACTCTTCTAACTGTCTGTGCTTTGAACCTATCCGGAGGGACCAGTTTTAGATTCCATTGCTTCACTTCAGGTTTACTGTATTACTTGGACTTACTTATTTACGATGAAACACAGAAATTGCATCGGAATTAAATAGATAAGGCACAATGCCGACTTAAGTACAAGAGAACTGACTCTTTTTACGTTCTACGATTTGAGCCCTTCCCCTGAGACCAGGTTAAGATAACGATGCTTCACTTTAGGTTTACTGTATCCCTTGGACCTTCTTATTGACGATGAAACATAGAAATTGCATCGGAATTAAATACAAAAGGCACAATGCCTTCTTAAGTACTAGAAGCCTGATTCTTCTTACTGCCTATGTTTGAACTCTTCCCGTGAGTCCAGTTTCCGATTCCAATGCTTCACTTCAGGTTTACTGTATATCTCGGACCTTCTTATTGACAATGAAACATAGAAATTGCATCGGAATTAAATATAAAAGTTACAATGCCGACTCTAGTGCAACAAGACTGACTCTTCTTACTGTCTATAATTTGAACCATACCTGTGAGACCGGTTTTAGATTCCCCTGCTTCACTTCAGATTTACTGTATCCCTTGGACCTTCTTATTGACGACGAAACTCAGAAGTTGCATCAGAATTAAATAGAAAAGGCACAATGCCCACTAAAGTACAAGAATACTGACACATCTTATTGTCTATGATTTAAACCTTTCCTGTGAGACCAGTTTTTGATTCCGATGCTTCACTTCATTTTTACTGTATTCCTTGGACCTCCTTATTAACGAAGAAACACAGAAATTGCATCGGAATTAAGTACAAAAGGCACAAGGCCGACTTAGATACAAGAAGACTGACTCTTCTAATTGTCTATGTTTTGAACCTTTCCTGTGATACCAGTTTTAGATTCCGATGCTTTACTTCAGGTTTACTGTATCCCTTGGACCTTCTTATTTACGATGAAACACACAAATTGCATCGGAATGAAATAGAAAAGGCACAATGCCGACTTAAGTACAAGGGAACTGACTCTTCTTACATTCTATGATTTCAGCCTTTAATCTGAGACCAGTTTTAGATTCCGGTGCTTCACGTCAGGTTTACTGTATCCGTTGGACTTTCTTATTGACGATGAAACACAGATATTGCATCGGAATTAAATACAAAAGGCACAACGCCGACTTAAGTACAAGAAGACTGACTCTACTTGCTGTCTATGCTTTGCACCTTTTTTGTGAGACCAGTTTTAGATTCCGATGCTTCACTATTTGTTTACTGTATCCTTGGACCCTCTTATTGACGATGAAATACAGAATTTTCATCGGAAATAAATACAATTGGCACAATGCCTACTTATAGACAAGGAGACTGACTCTTCATACTGTCTATGTTTTGAAACTTTCCTGTGAGACCAGTTTTAGGTTCAGATGCTTCACTTCAGGTTTACTGTATCCCTTGGAACTTCTTATTGACGATGAAACACAGAAATTGCATCGGAATTAAATACAAAAGGCACAATGCTGACTTATGTACAAGAAGTATGACTCTTCTTATATTCTATGATTTGAGCCTTTCCTGTTAGACCAGTTTTAGTTACCGATGCTTCACTTCAAGGTTACTGTATCCCTCTGACCTTCTTATTGACGATGAAACACAGAAATTGCATCGGAATTAAATACAAAAGGCACAATGATGACTTAAGTGCAAGAAGTTTGACTCTTCTTACTGTCTATGTTTTGATCCTTTCCTGTGAAACCAGTTTTAGATTCCGATGCTTCACATCAGGTTTACTGCATCCCTTGGACTTTCTTAGTGACGATGAAACACCGAAATCGCATCGGAATTAAAAACAAAAAGCACAATGCCGACTTCAGTACAAGAAAACTGACTCTTCTTACTGTCTATCTTTTTAACCTTCCCTGCGGGACCAGTTTTAGATTCCGATGCTTCACTTCAGGTTTACTGTATCCCTAGGACCTTCTTATTGACGATGAAACACAGAATTTGCATCGGAATTAAATACAATTGGCACAATGCCTACTTATAGACAGGGAGACTGACTCTTCATACTGTCTATGATTTGAACCTTTCCTGTGAGACCAGTTTTAGGTCCAGATGCTTCACTTCAGGTTTACTGTATCCCTTGGACCTTCTTATTGACGATGAAACACAGAATTTGCATTGGAATTAAATACAATTTTCACAATGCCCACTTAAGAACAAGAAGACTGACTCTTCTTACTGTCTATGATTTGAACCTTTCCTGCGAGACCAGTTTTAGGTTCATATGCTTCACTTCAGGTTTACTGTATCGCTTGGACCTTCTTATTCACGATGAAACACAGAAATAGCACCGGAATTAAATAGAAAAGGCACAATGCCCACTTAAGTACAGGAACACTGACACATCTTACTGTCTATGATTTGAACCTTTCCTGTGAGACCAGTTTTAGATTCCGGTGCTTCACTTCAGGTTTACTGTATCCGTTGGACTTTCATATTGACGAAGAAACGCGGAAATTGCATCGGAAATAAGTACAAAAGGCCCAACGCCGACTTAAGTACAAGAAGACTGACTCTTTTTACTGTCTGTGTTTTGCACCTTTTCTGTGAGACCAGTTTTAGACTCCGGTGCTTCACTATATGTTTAGTGTATCCCTTGGACCTTGTTATTGACGATGAAACACAGAATTTGCATTGGAATTAAATACAATTTTCACAATGCCCACATAAGAACAAGAAGACTGACTCTTCTTACTGTCTATGATTTGAACCTTTCCTGCGAGACCAGTTTTAGGTTCATATGCTTCACTTCAGGTTTACTGTATCGCTTGGAACTTCTTATTCACGATGAAACACAGAAATTGCATCGGAATTAAATACAAAAGGCACAATGCTGACTTAAGTACAAGAGGACTGACTCTCCTTACATTCTATGATTTGAGCCTTTCCTGTGAGACCAGTTTTAGTTATCGATGCTTCACTTCAAGTTTACTATTTCCCTCTGACCTTCTTATTGACGATGAAACGCAGTAATTGCATCGGAATTAAATACAAAAGCAAAATGATGACTTAAGTGCAAGAAGACTGACTTTTCTTACTGTCTATGTTTTGATCCTTTCCTGTGAGACCACTTTTAGATCCCGATGCTTCACTTCAGGTTTACTGTATCCCTAGGACCTTCTTATTGACGATGAAACACAGTAATTCCATCGGAATGAAATACAAAAAGCACAATGTCGACTTAAGTACAAGAAGACTGACTCTTCTTGCCGTCTATGGTTTGAACCTTTCCTGAGAGACCAGTATTAGATTCCGATGCTTCACTTCAGATTTACTGTAGACCTTGGACCATCTTATTGACAATGAAACACAGAAATTGCATCTGAATTAAATACAAAAGGCACAACGCCAACATAAGTACAAGAATATTGACTCTTCTTACTGGCTCTGCTTTTGACCCTTTCCTGTCAGACCAGTTTTAGATTCCGATGCTTTACTCACGTTTATTGTATCCCTTGGACCTTATTAGTGACGATGAAACACAGAAATTGCATCGGAATGAAGTATCAAAGGCACAATGCCTATTTAAGTACAAGAGGACTGACTCTTCTTACACTCTATGATTTGAACCTTTCCTGTGAGACCAACTTTAGATTCCGATGCTTCTCTTCAGGATTTTTGTATTCCCTGTACCTTCTAATTGACGATCAAATACAGAAATTGCATCGGAAGTAAATACAAAAGGCACAAAGCCGACTTAAGTACAACAAGACTGAATCTTCTTACAGGCTATGTTTTAACCATTCCTGTGACACCAGTTTTAGATTCCGATGCTTCACTTCATGTTTACTGTATCCCTTGGACCTTCTTATTGACGATGAAACACAGAAATTGCATCAGAATAAAATACAAAAGGCACAATGCCGACATATGTACAAGAAGACTGACTCTTCTTACTGTCTATGTTTTGCACCTTTCCTGTGAGACCAGTTTTAGATTCCGGTGCTTCACTATATGTTTAGTGTATCCCTTGGACCTTGTTATTGATGATGAAACACAGAATTTGCATTGGAATTAAATACAATTTTCACAATGCCCACTTAAGAACAAGAAGACTGACTCTTCTTACTGTCTATGATTTGAACCTTTCCTGCGAGACCAGTTTTAGTTATCGATGCTTCACTTCAAGTTTACTATTTCCCTCTGACCTTCTTATTGACGATGAAACGCAGTAATTGCATCGGAATTAAATACAAAAGCAAAATGATGACTTAAGTGCAAGAAGACTGACTTTTCTTACTGTCTATGTTTTGATCCTTTCCTGTGAGACCAGTTTTAGATCCCGATGCTTCACTTCAGGTTTACTGTATCCCTAGGACCTTCTTATTGACGATGAAACACAGTAATTCCATCGGAATGAAATACAAAAAGCACAATGTCGACTTAAGTACAAGAAGACTGACTCTTCTTGCCGTCTATGGTTTGAACCTTTCCTGAGAGACCAGTATTAGATCCAATGCTTCACTTCAGATTTACTGTAGACCTTGGACCATCTTATTGACGATGAAACACAGAAATTGCATCGGAGTTAAATACAAAAGGCACAATGCCGACTTAAGTACAAGAAGACTGACTTATCTAACTGTCTATGCTTTGAACCTATCCGGCGTGACCAGTTTTAGATTCCGGTGCTTCACTTCAGGTTTACTGTATCCCTCTGACCTTCTTATTGACGATGAAACACAGAAATTGCAACGGAATTAAATACGAAAGGCACAATAATGACTTAAGTGCAAGGAGACTGACTCTTCTTACTGTCTATGTTTTGATCCTTTCCTGTGAGACCAATTTTAGATTCCGATGCTTCACTTCAGGTTTACTGTATCCCTTGGACCTTCTTAGTGATGATGAAACACAGAAATTACATCGGAATTAAAAACAAAAAGCACAATGCCGACTTCAGTACAAGAAAACTGACTCTTCTTACTGTCTGTATTTTGAACCTTTCCTGTGAGACCAGTTTTAGATTCCGATGCTTCACTTCAGGTTTACTGTATCCCTAGGACCTTCTTATTGACGATGAAAAACAGAAATTGCATCGGAATTAAATACAAAAGGCAGAACGCCGACTTAAGAACAAGATTACTGACTCTTCTTACTGTCTATGTTTTGAAACTGTCCTGTGAGACCAGTTTTAAATTCCGATGCTTCATTTTAGCTTTACTGTATCCCATGGTCTTTCATATGACGATGAAACACAGAAATTGCATCCCAATTAAATGCAAAAGGCACAATGCCGACATAAGTACAAGAAGACTGACTCTTCTTACCGTCTTTGGTTTGAACCTTTCCGGAGAGACCAGTTTTAGATTCCGATGCTTCATTTCAGGTTTACTGTAGACCATGGACCATCTTTTAGACGTTGAAACACAGAAATAGCATCGGAATTTTATACAAAAGGCACATTGCCGACTTAAGTGCAAGAAGACAGACTGTTCTTACTGTCTATGTTTTGAGCCTATCCTGTGAGACGAGTTTTAGATTCCGATGCTTCATATCAAGTTTACTGTATCCCTTAGGCTTTCTTATTGACGATGAAACACAGAAATTGCATCGGAATTAACTACAAAAGGCACATTGCCAACGTAAGTACAAGATTGCTGACTCTTCTTACTGTCTCTGCATTTGAACCTTTCCTGTGAGACCAGTTTTAGATTCCGATGCTTCACTTCAGGTTTACTGTATCCCTTGGACCTTGTTAGTGACGATGAAACACAGAAATTGCATCGGATTTAAGTACCAAAGGCACAATGCCGATTTAAGTACAAGAGGACTGACTCTTCTTACATTCTGTGATTTGAACCTTTTTTGTTAGACCAACTTTAGATTCCGATGCTTTACTTCAGGTTTACTGTATCCCCTGGACCTTCTTATTGTCGATCGAACACAGAAATTGCATCGGATGTAAATAGAAATGCACAAAGCCGACTTAAGTACAAGAACACTGAAACTTCTTACTGTCTATGTTTTAACCCTTCCTGTGATACCAGTTCTAGATTCCGATGCTTCACTTCAAGTTTACTGTATCCCTTGGACCTTCTTATTGACGATGAAACACAGAAATTGCATCCGAATGAAATACAAAAGGCAGAACGCCGACTTAAGTACAAGAAGACTGACTCTTCTTACTGTCTATGATTTGCACCATTCCTGTGAGAACAGTTTTAGATTCCGATGCTTCACTATATGTTTACTGTATTTCTTCGACCTTCTTATTGACGAAGAAACATAGAATTTGCATCGGAATTAAATCCAATGGGCACAATGCACACTTAAGAACAAGAAGACTGACTCTTCTTACTGTCTATGATTTGAACCTTTCCCGTGAAACCAGTTTTAGGTTCAGATGCTTCACATCAGGTTTATTGTATCCCTTTGAACTTCTTATTGACGATGAAACACAGAAATTGCATCGGAATTAAATACAAAAGGCACAATGCTGACTTAAGTACAAGAGGACTGACTCTTCTTACATTCTATGATTTGAGCCGTTCCTGTGAGACCAGTTTTAGATATCGATGCTTCACTTCAAGTTTACTGTATCCCTCTGACCTTCTTATTGACGATGAAACACAGAAATTGCATCGGAATTAAATACGAAAGGCACTATGATGACTTAAGTGCAAGGAGACTGACTCTTCTTACTGTCTATGTTTGATCCTTTCCTGTGAGACCAATTTTAGATTCCGATGCTTCACCTCAGGTTTACTGTATACCTTGGACCTTCTTAGTGATGATGAAACACAGAAATAGCATCGGAATTAAAAACAGGAAGCACAATGCCGACTTCAGTACAAGAAAACTGACTCTTCTTACTGTCTGTATGTTGAACCTTCCCTGTGAGATCAGTTTTAGATTCCGATGCTTCACTTCAGGTTTACTGTATCCCTAGGACCGTCTTATTGACGAATAAAAACAGAAATTGCATCGGAATTAAATACAAAAGGCACAATGCCGACTTAAGTACAAGATGACTGACTCTTCATACTGTCTATGTTTTGAAACAGTCCTGTGAGACCAGTTTTAAATTCCGATGCTTCACTTTAGCTTTACTGTATCCCATGGACCTTCATATGACAATGAAACACAGAAATTGCATCCGAATTAAATGCAAAAGGCACAATGCCGACATAAGTAGAAGAAGACTGGCTCTTCTCACCGTCTTTGGTTGGAACCGTTCCGGAGAGACCAGTTTTAGATTCCGATGCTTCATTTCAGGTTTACTGTAGACCTTGGACCATCTTATAGACGATGAAACACAGTAATAGCATCGGAATTTAATACAAAAGGCACAATGCCGACTTAAGTGCAAGAAGACAGACTGTTCTTACTGTCTATGTTCTGAGCCTACCCTGTGAGACGAGTTTTAGTTTCCGATGCTTCATATCAAGTTTACTGTATCCCTTACACTTTCTTATTGACGATGAAACACAGAAATTGCATCGGAATTAAATACAAAAGGCACAATGCCAACTTAAGTACAAGATTAATGCCTCTTCTTACTGTCTCTGCTTTTGAACCTTTCCTGTGAGACCAATTTTAGATTCCGATGCTTCACTTCAGGTTTACTGTATCCCTTGGACCTTGTTAGTGACGATGAAAAACAGAAATTGCATCGGAATTAAATACAAAAGGCACAATGATGACTTAAGTACAAGAAGACTGACTCTTCATACTGTCTATGTTTTGATCCTTTCGTGTGAGACCAGTTTTATTTTCCGATGCTTCACTTCAGTTTTACTGTATCCCTTGGACCTTGTTAGTGACGATGAAACACAGAAATTGCATCGGAATTAAGTACCAAAGGCACAATGCCGATTTAAGTACAAGAGGACTGACTCTTCTTACATTCTGTGATTTGAACCTTTCCTGTGAGACCAACTTTAAATTCCGATGCTTCACTTCAGGTTTACTGTATACCCTGGACCTTCTTATTGACGATGGAACACAGAAATTGCATCGGATGTAAATAAAAATGCACAAAGCCTACTTAAGTACAAGAACACTGATTCTCCTTACTGTCTATGTTTTAACCGTTCCTGTGAGACCAGTTTAAGATTCCGATGCTTCACTTCAGCTTTACTGTATCCCTTGGACCTTCATATGACGATGAAACACAGAAATTGCATCCTAATTAAATGCAAAAGGCACAATGCCGACATAAGTACAAGAAGACTGACTCTTCTGACCGTCTTTGGTTTGAACCTTTCCTGAGAGACCAGTTTTAGATTCCGATGCATCATTTCAGGTTTACTGTAGACCTTGGACCTTCTTATAGGCGATGAAACACAGAAATTGCATCGGAATTAATTATAAAGGGCACAATGTAGACTGAATTGCAAGAAGACGGACTCTTCTCACTGTCTATATTTTGATCCTTTCCTGTGAGACTAGTTTTAGATTCCGATGCTGCACTTCAGGTTTACTGTATCCCTTGGACCTTCTTAGTGACGATGAAACACAGAAATTGCATCGGAATTAAAAACAAAAAGCACAATGCCAACTTAAGTACAAGATGACTGACTCTTCATACTGTCTATGTTTCAAACAGTCCTGTGAGACCAGTTTTAAATTCCGATGCTTCACTGTAGCCTTACTGTATCCCTTGGACCTTCATATGACGATGAAACACAGTAATTCAATCGGAACGATATACAAAAAGCACAATGCCGACTTAAGTACAAGAAGACTGACTCTTCTTACCGTCTATGGTTTGAACCTTTCCTTAGAGACCCGTTTTAGATTCCGATAATTCACTTCAGGTTTACTGTATCCCTTGGACCTTCCTATTGACGATGAGACACAGAAATTGCATCGGAATTAAATACAAAAAGCACAATGCCGACTTAAGTACAAGAAGACTGACTCTTCTTACATTCTATGATTTGAGCCTTTAATCTGAGACCAGTTTTAGATTCCGGTGCTTCACTTCAGGTTTACTGTACCCGTTTGACTATCATATTGACGATGAAACACAGAAATTGCATCGGAATTAAGTACAAAAGGCACAACGCCGACTTAAGTACAAGAAGACTGACTCTTCTTACTGTCTCTGTTTTGCAGCTTTTTTGTGAGACCAGTTTTAGATTCCGATGCTTCACTATATGTTTTATGTATCCCTTGGACCTTCTTATTGACGATGAAACACAGAATTTGCATCGGAATTAAATACAATGGGCACAATGCCCACTTAAGAACAAGAAGACTGACTCTTCTTACTGTCTATGATTTGAACCTTTCCTGCGAAACCAGTTTTAGGTTCAGATGCTTCACTTCAGGTATACTGTATCCCTTGGAACTTCTTATCGACGATGAAACACAGAAATTGCATCGGAATTAATTATAAAAGGCACAATGTAGACTGAAGTGCAAGAAGACTTACTCTTCTTACTGTCTATGTTTTAACCTTTCCTGTGAGACCAGTTTCAGATTCCGATGCTTCACTTTAGGTGTACTTTATCACGTGGACCTTCTTATTTACGGTGAAACAGAGAAATTGCATCGGAATTAAATTCAAAAGGCACAATGCCGACTTAGGTACAAGAAGACTGACTCTTCCTATTGTCTATGTTTTGAACCTTTCCTGTGAGACCAGTTTTTGATTCCGATGCTTCACTTCAGGTTTACTGACTCCCTTAAACGTTCCTATTTACGATGAAACACAGAAATTGCATCGGAATTAAGTACAAAAGGCACAACGCCGACTTAAGTACAAGAAGACTGACTCTTCTTATTGTCTATGATTTGCACCTTACCTGTGAGAACAGTTTTAGATTCCGATGCTTCACTATGTGTTTACTGTATCCCTTGGACCTTCTTATTGACGATGAAACACAGAATTTGCATCGGAATTAAATACAATGGGCACAATGCCCACTTAAGAACAAGAAGACTGACTCTTCTTACTGCCTATGATTTGAACCTTTCCTGCGAAACCAGTTTTAGGTTCAGATGCTTCACTTCAGGTATACTGTATCCCTTGGAACTTCTTATCGACGATGAAACACAGAAATTGCATCGGAATTAATTATAAAAGGCACAATGTAGACTGAAGTGCAAGAAGACTGATTCTTCTTACTGTCTATGTTTTGATCCTCTCCTGTGAGACCAGTTTTAGATTCCGATGCTTCACTTCAGGTTTACTGTATCCCTTGGACCTTCTTAGTGACGATGAAACACAGAAATTGCATCGGAATTTTAAAAAAAAGCACAATGCCGACTTCAGGACAAGATAAACTGACTCTTGTTACTGTCTGCCTTTTGGACCTTTCCTGTTAGACCAGTTTTAGATTCCGATGCTTCACTTCAGGTTTACTGTATCCCTAGGACCTTCTTATTGACGATGAAAATCAGAAATTGCTTCGGAATTAAATACAAAAGGCACAATCCCGACTTAAGTACAAGATGACTGACTCTTCATACTGTCTATGCTTTGAAACACTTCTGTGAGACCAGTTTTAAAATCCGATGCTTCACTTCAGCTTTACTGCATCCCTTGGACCTTCATATGACGATGAAACGCAGAAATTGCATTCGAATTAAATGCAAAAGGAACAATGCCGACGTAGGTACAAGATGAGTTGAACCTTTCCTGAGAGACCCGTTTTAGATTCCGATTCTTCACTTCAGGTTTACTGTATCACTTGGACATTCTTATTTACGATGAAACACAGAAATTGCGTCGGAATTAAAGAGAAAATTCACAATGCCGACTTAAATACAAGACAACTGACACTTGTTACGTTCTATGATTTGAGCCTTTCCTCTGAGACCAGTTTCAGATATCGATGCTTCACTTTACGTTTACTGTATCCCTTGGACCTTCTTATTGACGATGAAACATAGAATTTGCATCGAATTTAAATCCAAAAGCACAATGCCGACTTAAGTGCAAGAAGACAGACTGTTCTTACTGTCTATGTTTTGAGCCTATCCTGTGAGACCAGTTTTAGATTCCAATGCTTCATATCAAGTTTACTGTATCCCTTACACTCTCTTATTGACGATGAAACACAGAAATGGCATCGGAATTAAATACAAAAGGACCAATGCCAACCTAAGTACAAGAATACTGACTCTTCTTACTGTCTCTGCTTTTGAACCTTTCCTGTGAGACCAGTTTTAGATTCCGATGCTACACTTCAGGTTTACTGTATCCCCTGGACCTTCTTATTGACGATCAAACACAGAAATTGCATCGGAACTAAATACAAATGCACAAAGCCGACTTAAGTACAAGAAGACTGAATCTTCTTACTGTCTATATTTTAACCTTTCCTGTGAGACCAGTTTTAGATTCCGATGCTTCACTTCAGGTTTACTGCATCCCTTGGACCATTTTATTGACGATGAAACACAGAAATTGCATCGGAATTAAATACAAAAGGCACAATGCCGACATAGGTACAAGATGACTGACTCTTCTTATTGTCTATAATTTGAACCTTTCTGTGAGACCAGTTTTAAATTCCGATCGTTCACTTCATGTTTACTGTATCCCTCTGACCTTCTTATTGACGATGAAACACAGAAATTGCATCGAGATTAAATACAAAAGGCACAATGCCGACTTAAGTACAAGATGACAGACTCTTCTTACTGCCTATGTATTGAAAATTTCCTGTGAGACCGGTTTTAGATTCCGTTGCTTCACTTCAGGTTTACTGTATCCCTAGGGCCTTCTTATTGACGATGAAACAAAGTAATTGCATCCGAATTAACTGCAAAAGGCACAATGCCGACGTAAGTACAAGAAGACTGATTCTTCTTACTGTCTATGTTTTGAACCTTTCCTGAGTGACCAGTTTTGGATTCCGTGTCTTCACTTCAGGTTTACTGTATCCCTTGGACCATCTTATTGACGATGACACATAGAGATTGCTTCGGAATTAAATACAAAAGGCACAATGCTGACATAAGTGCAAGAAGACTGACTCTTCTTACTGTCTATGTTTTGATCCTTTCCTGTGAGACCAGTTTTAGATTCCGATGCTTCACTTCAGGTTTACTGTTTCTTTTGGACCATCTTATTGACGATGGAACACAGAAATTGCATCGGAATTAAATACTAAAAGCACAATGCCGACTTAAGTAAAAGAAGACTGACTCTTCTTACTGTCTATCTTTTGAACCTTTCCTGTGAGACCAGTTTTAGATTCCGATGCTTGACTTCAGGTTTACTGTATCCCTAGGACCTTCTTATTGACGATGAAACAAAGTAATTGCATCCGAATTAATTGCAAATGGCACAATACCGACGTAAGTACAAGAAGACTGATTCTTCTTAGTGTCTATGTTTTGAACCCTTCTTGAGTGACCAGTTTTGGATTCCGTGTCTTCACTTCAGGTTTACTGTATCCCTTGGACCTTCTTATCGACGATAAAACACAGAAATTGCATCGGAATGAAATACAAAAAGCACTATGCCGACTTAAGTACAAGAAGACTGACTCTTCTTACCGTCTATGGTTTGAAACTTTCCTGAGAGACCAGTTTTAGATTCCGATGGTTCACTTCTGGTTTACCGTATCATTTGGACATTGTTAGTGAAGATGAAACACAGAAATTGCATCGGAATTAAGTACCAAAGGCACAATGCCGATTTAAGTACAAGGGTACTGACTCTTCTTACATTCTATGGTTTGAACCCTTTCTGTGAGACCAACTTTAGATTACGACGCTACACTTCAGGTTTACTGTATCCTTTGGACCTTCGTATTGACGATCAAACACAGAAATTGCATCGAAAGTAAATACAAAAGGCACAATGCCGACTTAAGTACAAGAGAACTGACTCTTCTTACGTTCTATGATTTGCGCCATTCATCAGAGACCTGTTTTAGATATCGATGCTTAACATTAGGGTTACTGTATCCCTTGGACCTTCTTATTGACGATGAAACATAGTAATTGCATCGGGATTAACTTCAAAAGGCACAATGCCGACATAAGTACAAGAATACTGACTCTTCTTAATGTCTATGCTTTGAACCTTTCCTGTGAGACCAGTTTTAAATTCCGATGCTTCACTTCAGCTTTACTGTATCCCTTGGACCTTCTTATGACGATGAATCACAGAAATTGCATCGGAATTAAATACAAAATGCAGAATGCCGACTTAAGTACAAGAAGACTGACTCTTCTTACTGTCTACGATTTGAACCTTTCCTGTGAGACCAGTTTTAGATTCCGATGCTTCACATCAGTTTTACTGTATCTCTTGGATCATCTTAATGACTATGAATCACAGAAATTGCATCGGAATTAAATACAAATGGCACAATGCCGACCGAAGTACAAGAAGACTGTCTCTTCTTACTGTCAATGTATTAACCTTTCCTGTGAGACCTGTTTCAGATTCCGATGCTTCACTTCAGGTCTCCTGTACCTCTTGGACCTTCTTATTTACGATGAAGCACTGAAATTGCGTCGGAATTAAATACAAAAAGCACAGTGCCGACTTAAGTACAAGAAGACAGACTCTTCATACGGTCTATCATTCGAGCCTTTCCTGTGTGACCAGTTTAAGATTCCGATGCTTCACTTCAGGTTTACTGTATCCCTAGGACCTTCTTATTGACGATGAAAAACAGAAATTGCATCGGAATTAAATACAAATGGCACAATGCCGACGTAAGTACAGGAAGACTGACTCTTCTTACTGTCTATGATTTGAACCTTTCCTGTGAGACCAGTTTTAAATTCCGATGCTTCACTTCAGCTTTACTGTATCCCTTGGACCTTATTATGGCGATGAAACACAGAAATTGCATCAGAATTAAATACAAAAGGCACAATGCCAACGTAATTACAAGAAGACTGATTCTCCTTACTGTCTATATTTCGAACCTTTCCTGAGAGACCAGTGTTAGGTTCTGATGCTTCACTTCAGGTTTACTGTATCCCTTGAACCTTCTTATAGACGATGAAACACAGAAATTGCATCGGAATTATATACAAAAAGCACAATGTCGCCTTAAGTACAAGAAGGCTGACTCATCTTACTGTCTATCTTTTGAAAATTTCCTGTGAGAACAGTTTTAGATTCCGATGCTTCACTTCAGGTTTACTGTATCCCTTGAACCTTCTCATTGACGATGAAAAACAGAAATTGCATCGAAATCAAATACAAAGAACACAATGCCGACTTCAGTACAAGAAGACTGACTCTTCTTACTGTCTATGGTTTGAATCTTTCATGCGAGGATAGTTTTAGATTCCGATGCTTCACTCAAGTTTACTGTATCCCTTGGACCTTCTTATTGACGATGAAATACAGAAATTCCATCTGATTTAAATACAAAAGGCACAATGCCGTCTTAAGTACAAGAAGACTGACTCTTCTTTCTGTCTTTCTTTTGAACCTTTCCTGTGAGACAAGTTTTAGAGTCCGATGCTTCACTTCCGGTTTACTGTATACCTTGGACCATTGTATTGACGATGAAACACAGATATTGCATCGGAATTAAATACAAAATTAACAATGCCGACTTAAGTACACGAAGACTGACTCTTCTAACTGTCTATGCTTTGAACCTATCCGATGATACCAGTATTAGATTCTGATGCTCCACTTCAGGTTTACTGTATCACTTGGACCTTCTTATTTACGATGAAACACAGAAATTTCGTCGGATTTAAATAGAAATGGCAGAAGCCGACTTAAATACAAGAGAAATGACTCTTCTTACGTCCTATGATTTGAGCCTTTCCTCTGAGACCAGCTTTAGTTATCGATGCATCACTTTAGGTTTACTGTATCCCTTGGACCTTCTAATTTACGATGAAACAATGAGATTGCATCGGAATTATATAGAAAAGGCACAATGCCGACTTAAGTACAAGAGGACTGACTCTTCTTACATTCTACGATTTGAACATTTCCTGTGAGGCCAGTTTTGAATTCCGACGTTTCACTTCAGGTTTACTGTATCTCTTGGACCTTCTTATTGACGAAGAAACACAGAAATTGCATCGGAATTAAATACAAAATGCACAATGCCGACTTAAGTACAAGAAGACTGACTCTTCTTACTGTCTATGTTTTGAACCTATCCTGTGAGATCAGTTTTACATTCCGATGCCTCACTTCAGGTTTACTGCATCCCTTGGACCTTCTTATTGACTTTGAAACACACAAATTGCATCGGAAGTAAATACAAAAGGCACAATGCCGACTTAAGTACAAGAACTCTGACTCTTCTTACTGTCTATGTTTCAGCCTTTCCTGTGAGACCAGTTTTAGATTTCGATGCTTCACCACAGGTTTACTGTATCCCTTGGACCTTCTTATTGACCACGAAAAACAGAAATTGCTTCGGAGTTAAATGCAAAGGGCATAACGCCGACTTAAATACAAGAATCCTGACTCTTCTTACTCTCTGTGTTTTATCCTTTCTTGGGAGACCAGTTTCAGATTCCGATGGTTCACTTAAGGTTTACTGTATCCCTTGGACCCTCTTATTTACGATGAAATACGGAAATTGCAACGGAATTAAATAGAAAAGGCACAATGCCGACTTAAGTACAAGGGAACTGACTCTTCTTATGTTCTATGTTTTGAGCCTTTAATCTGAGGCCAGTTTTAGATATCGATGCTTCACTTTAGGTTTACTGTATCCCTTGGACCTTCTTATTGACGATGAAACGCAGAAATTGCATCGGAATTAAATACAAACGGCACAATGCCGACTGAAGTACAATGAGAGTGACTCTTCTTGCTGTCTATGCTTTGAACCTTTCCGGTGAGACCAGTTTTAGATTCCGATGTTCCACTTCAAGTTTACTGGTATCCCTTGGACCTTCTTATTTACGATGAAACACAGAAATTTCGTCGGATTTAAGTAGAAATGGCAGAAGCCGACTTAAATACAAGAGAAATGACTCTTCTTACGTCCTATGATTTGAGCCTTTCCTCTGAGACCAGTTTTAGTTATCGATGCATCACTTTAGGTTTACTATATCCCTTGGACCTTCTAATTTACGATGAAACAATGAAATTGCATCGGAATTATATAGAAAGGCACAATGCCGACTTAAGTACAAGAGGACTGACTCTTCTTACATTCTATGATTTGAACGTTTCCTGTGTGTCCGGTTTTAGATTCCGATGCTTCACTTCAGGTTTACTGTATCCCTTGGACCCTCTTATTGACGACGGAACACAGAAATTGAATCGGAATTAAATAGACAACGCACAATGCCGACTTAAGTACAAGAAAACTGACTCTTCTTTCTGTCTATGCTTTGAACCTTTCCTGCGAGGATAGTTTTAGATTCCGATGCTTCACTCAAGTTTACTGTATCCCTTGGACCTTCTTATTGACGATGAAATACAGAAATTCCATCTGATTTAAATACAAAAGGCACAATGCCGACTTAAGTACAAGAAGACTGACTCTTCTTACTGCCTATGTTTTGAACCTTACCTCTGAGACCAGTTTTGGATTCCGATGCTTCACTTCAGGTTTACTGTATCTCTTGGGCCTTCTTATTGACGATGAAACACAGAAATTTCCTCGTAATTAAATAAAAAAGGCACAATGCCGACTTAAGTACAAGGAGTCGGGCGCTCCTTACTGTCTGTGTTTTGAGTCATTCCTGTGAGACCAGTTTTAGATTCCGATGCTTCACTTCAGGTTGCCTGTATCCCTTGGACCATCTCATTGACGATGATACACAGAAATTGCTTCGGAATTTAATACAAAAGGCACAATGTCGACGTAAGTACAAGAAGACTAACCCTTATTATTGTGGATGATTTGAACCTTTCCTGTGAGACCAGTTTTATATTCCGATGCTTCACTTCAGGTTTACTGTATCCCTCTGACCTTCTTATTGACGATGAAACACAAAAATTGCATCGGAATGAAATACAAAACGCACAATGCCGACTTAAGAACAAGAAGACTGGCTCTTGTTACTGTCTATGTTTTGAACCTTTCCTGTGAGACCAGTTTTGGATTCCGATGCTTCACTTCAGGTTGCCTGTATCCCTTGGACCATCTCATTGACGATGATACACAGAAATTGCTTCGGAATTTAATACAAAAGGCACAATGCCGACGTAAGTACAAGAAGACTAACCCTTATTATTGTGGATGATTTGAACCTTTCCTGTGTGACCAGTTTTAGATTCCGATGCATCACTTCTGGTTTACTGTATCCCTTGGACCTTCTTATTGACGATGAATCACAGAAATTGCATCGGAATTAAATACAAAATGCACAAAGCCTACTTAAGTACAAGAACACTGATTCTCCTTACTGTCTATGTTTTAACCGTTCCTGTGAGACCAGTTTAAGATTCCGATGCTTCACTTCAGCTTTACTGTATCCCTTGGACCTTCATATGACGATGAAACACAGAAATTGCATCCTAATTAAATGCAAAAGGCACAATGCCGACATAAGTACAAGAAGACTGACTCTTCTGACCGTCTTTGGTTTGAACCTTTCCTGAGAGACCAGTTTTAGATTCCGATGCATCATTTCAGGTTTACTGTAGACCTTGGACCTTCTTATAGGCGATGAAACACAGAAATTGCATCGGAATTAATTATAAAGGGCACAATGTAGACTGAATTGCAAGAAGACGGACTCTTCTCACTGTCTATATTTTGATCCTTTCCTGTGAGACTAGTTTTAGATTCCGATGCTGCACTTCAGGTTTACTGTATCCCTTGGACCTTCTTAGTGACGATGAAACACAGAAATTGCATCGGAATTAAAAACAAAAAGCACAATGCCAACTTAAGTACAAGATGACTGACTCTTCATACTGTCTATGTTTCAAACAGTCCTGTGAGACCAGTTTTAAATTCCGATGCTTCACTGTAGCCTTACTGTATCCCTTGGACCTTCATATGACGATGAAACACAGTAATTCAATCGGAACGATATACAAAAAGCACAATGCCGACTTAAGTACAAGAAGACTGACTCTTCTTACCGTCTATGGTTTGAACCTTTCCTTAGAGACCCGTTTTAGATTCCGATAATTCACTTCAGGTTTACTGTATCCCTTGGACCTTCCTATTGACGATGAGACACAGAAATTGCATCGGAATTAAATACAAAAAGCACAATGCCGACTTAAGTACAAGAAGACTGACTCTTCTTACATTCTATGATTTGAGCCTTTAATCTGAGACCAGTTTTAGATTCCGGTGCTTCACTTCAGGTTTACTGTACCCGTTTGACTATCATATTGACGATGAAACACAGAAATTGCATCGGAATTAAGTACAAAAGGCACAACGCCGACTTAAGTACAAGAAGACTGACTCTTCTTACTGTCTCTGTTTTGCAGCTTTTTTGTGAGACCAGTTTTAGATTCCGATGCTTCACTATATGTTTTATGTATCCCTTGGACCTTCTTATTGACGATGAAACACAGAATTTGCATCGGAATTAAATACAATGGGCACAATGCCCACTTAAGAACAAGAAGACTGACTCTTCTTACTGTCTATGATTTGAACCTTTCCTGCGAAACCAGTTTTAGGTTCAGATGCTTCACTTCAGGTATACTGTATCCCTTGGAACTTCTTATCGACGATGAAACACAGAAATTGCATCGGAATTAATTATAAAAGGCACAATGTAGACTGAAGTGCAAGAAGACTTACTCTTCTTACTGTCTATGTTTTAACCTTTCCTGTGAGACCAGTTTCAGATTCCGATGCTTCACTTTAGGTGTACTTTATCACGTGGACCTTCTTATTTACGGTGAAACAGAGAAATTGCATCGGAATTAAATTCAAAAGGCACAATGCCGACTTAGGTACAAGAAGACTGACTCTTCCTATTGTCTATGTTTTGAACCTTTCCTGTGAGACCAGTTTTTGATTCCGATGCTTCACTTCAGGTTTACTGACTCCCTTAAACGTTCCTATTTACGATGAAACACAGAAATTGCATCGGAATTAAGTACAAAAGGCACAACGCCGACTTAAGTACAAGAAGACTGACTCTTCTTATTGTCTATGATTTGCACCTTACCTGTGAGAACAGTTTTAGATTCCGATGCTTCACTATGTGTTTACTGTATCCCTTGGACCTTCTTATTGACGATGAAACACAGAATTTGCATCGGAATTAAATACAATGGGCACAATGCCCACTTAAGAACAAGAAGACTGACTCTTCTTACTGCCTATGATTTGAACCTTTCCTGCGAAACCAGTTTTAGGTTCAGATGCTTCACTTCAGGTATACTGTATCCCTTGGAACTTCTTATCGACGATGAAACACAGAAATTGCATCGGAATTAATTATAAAAGGCACAATGTAGACTGAAGTGCAAGAAGACTGATTCTTCTTACTGTCTATGTTTTGATCCTCTCCTGTGAGACCAGTTTTAGATTCCGATGCTTCACTTCAGGTTTACTGTATCCCTTGGACCTTCTTAGTGACGATGAAACACAGAAATTGCATCGGAATTTTAAAAAAAAGCACAATGCCGACTTCAGGACAAGATAAACTGACTCTTGTTACTGTCTGCCTTTTGGACCTTTCCTGTTAGACCAGTTTTAGATTCCGATGCTTCACTTCAGGTTTACTGTATCCCTAGGACCTTCTTATTGACGATGAAAATCAGAAATTGCTTCGGAATTAAATACAAAAGGCACAATCCCGACTTAAGTACAAGATGACTGACTCTTCATACTGTCTATGCTTTGAAACACTTCTGTGAGACCAGTTTTAAAATCCGATGCTTCACTTCAGCTTTACTGCATCCCTTGGACCTTCATATGACGATGAAACGCAGAAATTGCATTCGAATTAAATGCAAAAGGAACAATGCCGACGTAGGTACAAGATGAGTTGAACCTTTCCTGAGAGACCCGTTTTAGATTCCGATTCTTCACTTCAGGTTTACTGTATCACTTGGACATTCTTATTTACGATGAAACACAGAAATTGCGTCGGAATTAAAGAGAAAATTCACAATGCCGACTTAAATACAAGACAACTGACACTTGTTACGTTCTATGATTTGAGCCTTTCCTCTGAGACCAGTTTCAGATATCGATGCTTCACTTTACGTTTACTGTATCCCTTGGACCTTCTTATTGACGATGAAACATAGAATTTGCATCGAATTTAAATCCAAAAGCACAATGCCGACTTAAGTGCAAGAAGACAGACTGTTCTTACTGTCTATGTTTTGAGCCTATCCTGTGAGACCAGTTTTAGATTCCAATGCTTCATATCAAGTTTACTGTATCCCTTACACTCTCTTATTGACGATGAAACACAGAAATGGCATCGGAATTAAATACAAAAGGACCAATGCCAACCTAAGTACAAGAATACTGACTCTTCTTACTGTCTCTGCTTTTGAACCTTTCCTGTGAGACCAGTTTTAGATTCCGATGCTACACTTCAGGTTTACTGTATCCCCTGGACCTTCTTATTGACGATCAAACACAGAAATTGCATCGGAACTAAATACAAATGCACAAAGCCGACTTAAGTACAAGAAGACTGAATCTTCTTACTGTCTATATTTTAACCTTTCCTGTGAGACCAGTTTTAGATTCCGATGCTTCACTTCAGGTTTACTGCATCCCTTGGACCATTTTATTGACGATGAAACACAGAAATTGCATCGGAATTAAATACAAAAGGCACAATGCCGACATAGGTACAAGATGACTGACTCTTCTTATTGTCTATAATTTGAACCTTTCTGTGAGACCAGTTTTAAATTCCGATCGTTCACTTCATGTTTACTGTATCCCTCTGACCTTCTTATTGACGATGAAACACAGAAATTGCATCGAGATTAAATACAAAAGGCACAATGCCGACTTAAGTACAAGATGACAGACTCTTCTTACTGCCTATGTATTGAAAATTTCCTGTGAGACCGGTTTTAGATTCCGTTGCTTCATTTCAGGTTTACTGTATCCCTAGGGCCTTCTTATTGACGATGAAACAAAGTAATTGCATCCGAATTAACTGCAAAAGGCACAATGCCGACGTAAGTACAAGAAGACTGATTCTTCTTACTGTCTATGTTTTGAACCTTTCCTGAGTGACCAGTTTTGGATTCCGTGTCTTCACTTCAGGTTTACTGTATCCCTTGGACCATCTTATTGACGATGACACATAGAG
Organism: Schistocerca americana; assembly: GCF_021461395.2. NCBI lineage: Eukaryota > Metazoa > Arthropoda > Insecta > Orthoptera > Acrididae > Schistocerca > Schistocerca americana. The sequence continues at coordinate 34,528,193 of NC_060121.1, forward strand.
ATTGCTTCGGAATTAAATACAAAAGGCACAATGCTGACATAAGTGCAAGAAGACTGACTCTTCTTACTGTCTATGTTTTGATCCTTTCCTGTGAGACCAGTTTTAGATTCCGATGCTTCACTTCAGGTTTACTGTTTCTTTTGGACCATCTTATTGACGATGGAACACAGAAATTGCATCGGAATTAAATACTAAAAGCACAATGCCGACTTAAGTAAAAGAAGACTGACTCTTCTTACTGTCTATCTTTTGAACCTTTCCTGTGAGACCAGTTTTAGATTCCGATGCTTGACTTCAGGTTTACTGTATCCCTAGGACCTTCTTATTGACGATGAAACAAAGTAATTGCATCCGAATTAATTGCAAATGGCACAATACCGACGTAAGTACAAGAAGACTGATTCTTCTTAGTGTCTATGTTTTGAACCCTTCTTGAGTGACCAGTTTTGGATTCCGTGTCTTCACTTCAGGTTTACTGTATCCCTTGGACCTTCTTATCGACGATAAAACACAGAAATTGCATCGGAATGAAATACAAAAAGCACTATGCCGACTTAAGTACAAGAAGACTGACTCTTCTTACCGTCTATGGTTTGAAACTTTCCTGAGAGACCAGTTTTAGATTCCGATGGTTCACTTCTGGTTTACCGTATCATTTGGACATTGTTAGTGAAGATGAAACACAGAAATTGCATCGGAATTAAGTACCAAAGGCACAATGCCGATTTAAGTACAAGGGTACTGACTCTTCTTACATTCTATGGTTTGAACCCTTTCTGTGAGACCAACTTTAGATTACGACGCTACACTTCAGGTTTACTGTATCCTTTGGACCTTCGTATTGACGATCAAACACAGAAATTGCATCGAAAGTAAATACAAAAGGCACAATGCCGACTTAAGTACAAGAGAACTGACTCTTCTTACGTTCTATGATTTGCGCCATTCATCAGAGACCTGTTTTAGATATCGATGCTTAACATTAGGGTTACTGTATCCCTTGGACCTTCTTATTGACGATGAAACATAGTAATTGCATCGGGATTAACTTCAAAAGGCACAATGCCGACATAAGTACAAGAATACTGACTCTTCTTAATGTCTATGCTTTGAACCTTTCCTGTGAGACCAGTTTTAAATTCCGATGCTTCACTTCAGCTTTACTGTATCCCTTGGACCTTCTTATGACGATGAATCACAGAAATTGCATCGGAATTAAATACAAAATGCAGAATGCCGACTTAAGTACAAGAAGACTGACTCTTCTTACTGTCTACGATTTGAACCTTTCCTGTGAGACCAGTTTTAGATTCCGATGCTTCACATCAGTTTTACTGTATCTCTTGGATCATCTTAATGACTATGAATCACAGAAATTGCATCGGAATTAAATACAAATGGCACAATGCCGACCGAAGTACAAGAAGACTGTCTCTTCTTACTGTCAATGTATTAACCTTTCCTGTGAGACCTGTTTCAGATTCCGATGCTTCACTTCAGGTCTCCTGTACCTCTTGGACCTTCTTATTTACGATGAAGCACTGAAATTGCGTCGGAATTAAATACAAAAAGCACAGTGCCGACTTAAGTACAAGAAGACAGACTCTTCATACGGTCTATCATTCGAGCCTTTCCTGTGTGACCAGTTTAAGATTCCGATGCTTCACTTCAGGTTTACTGTATCCCTAGGACCTTCTTATTGACGATGAAAAACAGAAATTGCATCGGAATTAAATACAAATGGCACAATGCCGACGTAAGTACAGGAAGACTGACTCTTCTTACTGTCTATGATTTGAACCTTTCCTGTGAGACCAGTTTTAAATTCCGATGCTTCACTTCAGCTTTACTGTATCCCTTGGACCTTATTATGGCGATGAAACACAGAAATTGCATCAGAATTAAATACAAAAGGCACAATGCCAACGTAATTACAAGAAGACTGATTCTCCTTACTGTCTATATTTCGAACCTTTCCTGAGAGACCAGTGTTAGGTTCTGATGCTTCACTTCAGGTTTACTGTATCCCTTGAACCTTCTTATAGACGATGAAACACAGAAATTGCATCGGAATTATATACAAAAAGCACAATGTCGCCTTAAGTACAAGAAGGCTGACTCATCTTACTGTCTATCTTTTGAAAATTTCCTGTGAGAACAGTTTTAGATTCCGATGCTTCACTTCAGGTTTACTGTATCCCTTGAACCTTCTCATTGACGATGAAAAACAGAAATTGCATCGAAATCAAATACAAAGAACACAATGCCGACTTCAGTACAAGAAGACTGACTCTTCTTACTGTCTATGGTTTGAATCTTTCATGCGAGGATAGTTTTAGATTCCGATGCTTCACTCAAGTTTACTGTATCCCTTGGACCTTCTTATTGACGATGAAATACAGAAATTCCATCTGATTTAAATACAAAAGGCACAATGCCGTCTTAAGTACAAGAAGACTGACTCTTCTTTCTGTCTTTCTTTTGAACCTTTCCTGTGAGACAAGTTTTAGAGTCCGATGCTTCACTTCCGGTTTACTGTATACCTTGGACCATTGTATTGACGATGAAACACAGATATTGCATCGGAATTAAATACAAAATTAACAATGCCGACTTAAGTACACGAAGACTGACTCTTCTAACTGTCTATGCTTTGAACCTATCCGATGATACCAGTATTAGATTCTGATGCTCCACTTCAGGTTTACTGTATCACTTGGACCTTCTTATTTACGATGAAACACAGAAATTTCGTCGGATTTAAATAGAAATGGCAGAAGCCGACTTAAATACAAGAGAAATGACTCTTCTTACGTCCTATGATTTGAGCCTTTCCTCTGAGACCAGCTTTAGTTATCGATGCATCACTTTAGGTTTACTGTATCCCTTGGACCTTCTAATTTACGATGAAACAATGAGATTGCATCGGAATTATATAGAAAAGGCACAATGCCGACTTAAGTACAAGAGGACTGACTCTTCTTACATTCTACGATTTGAACATTTCCTGTGAGGCCAGTTTTGAATTCCGACGTTTCACTTCAGGTTTACTGTATCTCTTGGACCTTCTTATTGACGAAGAAACACAGAAATTGCATCGGAATTAAATACAAAATGCACAATGCCGACTTAAGTACAAGAAGACTGACTCTTCTTACTGTCTATGTTTTGAACCTATCCTGTGAGATCAGTTTTACATTCCGATGCCTCACTTCAGGTTTACTGCATCCCTTGGACCTTCTTATTGACTTTGAAACACACAAATTGCATCGGAAGTAAATACAAAAGGCACAATGCCGACTTAAGTACAAGAACTCTGACTCTTCTTACTGTCTATGTTTCAGCCTTTCCTGTGAGACCAGTTTTAGATTTCGATGCTTCACCACAGGTTTACTGTATCCCTTGGACCTTCTTATTGACCACGAAAAACAGAAATTGCTTCGGAGTTAAATGCAAAGGGCATAACGCCGACTTAAATACAAGAATCCTGACTCTTCTTACTCTCTGTGTTTTATCCTTTCTTGGGAGACCAGTTTCAGATTCCGATGGTTCACTTAAGGTTTACTGTATCCCTTGGACCCTCTTATTTACGATGAAATACGGAAATTGCAACGGAATTAAATAGAAAAGGCACAATGCCGACTTAAGTACAAGGGAACTGACTCTTCTTATGTTCTATGTTTTGAGCCTTTAATCTGAGGCCAGTTTTAGATATCGATGCTTCACTTTAGGTTTACTGTATCCCTTGGACCTTCTTATTGACGATGAAACGCAGAAATTGCATCGGAATTAAATACAAACGGCACAATGCCGACTGAAGTACAATGAGAGTGACTCTTCTTGCTGTCTATGCTTTGAACCTTTCCGGTGAGACCAGTTTTAGATTCCGATGTTCCACTTCAAGTTTACTGGTATCCCTTGGACCTTCTTATTTACGATGAAACACAGAAATTTCGTCGGATTTAAGTAGAAATGGCAGAAGCCGACTTAAATACAAGAGAAATGACTCTTCTTACGTCCTATGATTTGAGCCTTTCCTCTGAGACCAGTTTTAGTTATCGATGCATCACTTTAGGTTTACTATATCCCTTGGACCTTCTAATTTACGATGAAACAATGAAATTGCATCGGAATTATATAGAAAGGCACAATGCCGACTTAAGTACAAGAGGACTGACTCTTCTTACATTCTATGATTTGAACGTTTCCTGTGTGTCCGGTTTTAGATTCCGATGCTTCACTTCAGGTTTACTGTATCCCTTGGACCCTCTTATTGACGACGGAACACAGAAATTGAATCGGAATTAAATAGACAACGCACAATGCCGACTTAAGTACAAGAAAACTGACTCTTCTTTCTGTCTATGCTTTGAACCTTTCCTGCGAGGATAGTTTTAGATTCCGATGCTTCACTCAAGTTTACTGTATCCCTTGGACCTTCTTATTGACGATGAAATACAGAAATTCCATCTGATTTAAATACAAAAGGCACAATGCCGACTTAAGTACAAGAAGACTGACTCTTCTTACTGCCTATGTTTTGAACCTTACCTCTGAGACCAGTTTTGGATTCCGATGCTTCACTTCAGGTTTACTGTATCTCTTGGGCCTTCTTATTGACGATGAAACACAGAAATTTCCTCGTAATTAAATAAAAAAGGCACAATGCCGACTTAAGTACAAGGAGTCGGGCGCTCCTTACTGTCTGTGTTTTGAGTCATTCCTGTGAGACCAGTTTTAGATTCCGATGCTTCACTTCAGGTTGCCTGTATCCCTTGGACCATCTCATTGACGATGATACACAGAAATTGCTTCGGAATTTAATACAAAAGGCACAATGTCGACGTAAGTACAAGAAGACTAACCCTTATTATTGTGGATGATTTGAACCTTTCCTGTGAGACCAGTTTTATATTCCGATGCTTCACTTCAGGTTTACTGTATCCCTCTGACCTTCTTATTGACGATGAAACACAAAAATTGCATCGGAATGAAATACAAAACGCACAATGCCGACTTAAGAACAAGAAGACTGGCTCTTGTTACTGTCTATGTTTTGAACCTTTCCTGTGAGACCAGTTTTGGATTCCGATGCTTCACTTCAGGTTGCCTGTATCCCTTGGACCATCTCATTGACGATGATACACAGAAATTGCTTCGGAATTTAATACAAAAGGCACAATGCCGACGTAAGTACAAGAAGACTAACCCTTATTATTGTGGATGATTTGAACCTTTCCTGTGTGACCAGTTTTAGATTCCGATGCATCACTTCTGGTTTACTGTATCCCTTGGACCTTCTTATTGACGATGAATCACAGAAATTGCATCGGAATTAAATACAAAAGGCACAATGCCGACTTAAGTACAAGTAGAATGACCCTTCTTACTGTCTATGTTTTGAACCTTTCCTGTGAGACCAGTTCTAGATTCCGATGCTTTACTTCAGGTTTACTGTATCCCTTGGACCTTTATAATGAATTCTACTCTGCTTTTGTAATTGATGAAAGTCCATGTGAATGCAGCTTGCCGCTAACTTGGTGTAATGTTTTGTCTGTACAGAAGTGTATCTGTCGCCTTTATCGCTCTTTCCCTCTCACACATAAATCGGTACAATAAAGTCAGGGCTTCGTGTTTTCTAGTTAGGCTGATCCGTGAAAAGACAGAGAAACAATTATGCTAATGGAGGATTCTCTCACTCTCTCTCTCTCTCTCTCTCTCTCTCTCTGTCCTTTATCTGTGTACAGTTCAAATATATTATTTACGTGAAATCAGCCTAGTAGCATCTCTGGTGGAGCCCTTCGTCTTAATATTCAGCGGCTATCTTGCTAGAAAAGATCTTTACATTTGTTATTATTATTAATCGCTGCATTCAGTTGGGAAAATCGATCGTTTGAACAATTCGTTCAGTTTACGACAGATCTAAAATTTCAGATGTGGACGAAGCCTTTTTGGACGATTTCAAAAAACTCAGGGATTGCAGGCTCTCTTCATCACAGCTGAAACTTCCCAATTAATTACAGGGCCCAGACAATCATCAATGGTTCAGACAGAGAACTCATTCGTCATTCACTCTAGAATAAAATGGTCACAAACCTTATTTCTGATGAAAATTGTATATTGAATCCATTTCCGTACATGTTCCGTTTTCTGTTGGTTCCAAGTCTCATGTAATTTTCTTTTACAGGTTTTCCTTTCTCTTTATCTATCACGCTAGCGGCACAAACTTTCCTAGCTCGCTTTAGCGCGAAGAAGAGTAAATAAATCTCCTTTAGCAATCCGACAATCTTCCAACCGATACTTCCGAAGCTGTCTCTCTCTCTCTCTATAATAACCATGGAGCATACATTTCTGTAACTCTGTTGTTCCAAAGAATAAACGTACTAGAAAAATACCTTGGCGTCGACGAGCTGTCGGCGCATATATTACTAGAAAATCTGATCAGATACTTTTCAAACGTAAGTACTTGTGGATGATTTGGTTGACCATTATTAATTATTGCGCGGTAGAGGGTAATTTTCCGTGGGGAGATTACAATGCCCCTCGCAGCGAGCGAAGTTTGTGAGCTCAATTTAGATTCACCGAACACACTTCGCGAGCTATCTATTAGCGTGGATAACCCGGAAGTGATGATTGTCAGTCCTCCGACTGAAGAAGAATATTATATTTGAGACAGACGAAGAAAAGAAATGTTGAAGACAGAAGAAATGAAGAGACCGGTACCGCGGCTGTATTGCTTTTACGTGCATCTAGGTGTTATATTTGCTGTGCACAACCAAGGAAGATGATCTTTCATGAACTGATGTCAGGGTCAACCCATTCGGGAACTTTCTTAAGCAGGGAAACCTTGGAAAACCTCTTAAGCGTAGACCCCCAGCCTACGGTACATAGAAGATAGGAAAGCCTATAGAAGAAAAAAAAGTATAATTTTGAATTAGATCTCTAAAGGAAAGACAGGGATCAATTTGTATCACGATTTGGAGAAGAGTGGTTTGTGCCTCTAGCAAAAAAAAAAAAAAAAAAAAAAAAAGTTTTACAATAAATAACGTGAATTCTCGTTTTACAATCCTGCTCCTGGTACAATATCTTGCGGTGCTAAACTCCCCCGGGTCTTGCATGTCCCCGACGTCCACATTTGTAGTCGGTCTTCTACGTGGCCCCCTCTGTAGTTGATCTTCTACGCGGCCCACAATGGGAAGAGTAGAAGGAACAGGGATACTCGAATTCACATGCAACATTCATTCCAAAAGAATTAGCAATGACCAAAAGGAAAACTCTTCCTGTAAGAGAACTGATTAGGTTGCACCGTCCAAGATTCTCCTTTTTGAAAGCAAAATCCTTGTGGCTTCATGGATCCTTTTTGTTACGACGTACTTCAAGGAATTCAACCATTAACTAATGATGTTGCCAAAAGCATCATCCGATTTACTCCCTTTTGAATACTCCTTTTGACTTTTCCTCCCCACTTGTGCTTATAAGTCCAAAAGTTCTAACACATTTTCTATCACTGATTTGTTCATCGTAATTTAAAGGATTCATGTAACTTACTATAGATTTTGGGTTCAAATCATCGAATAATGGAAAGTGTAGTTCATTTTATACCGAGACATCATCCATATTTCCTTGATAAGTCATATAATTTAGCTATACTCAAAACTTTTTATTCTAAATACATATATTTCTTCGATTGAGTGCTGAAATGTAAAAGTTATTAGCATTGAGGAATGCGGATTCGCTTCTTTCATTTACTCTCTGATTCATACAGAGTTCATCCATGCTCATATATGGAAATAGATTTTTCACACAAAATTCCCAAACGAACACGAACCATTAAATTACTACTGAATCTATGACTATTACTTTCTTTAATCATTCATTAATAAATTAAAAACTCTTAAATTCTAATTATAACACCTATTCCTTTTAGAGTTCAACATGAATCAGTTTATCCTCGCGTTTGGTGCGAGTCTCTTAAAAAGCATATCTGTGTCGTCTATATCGATTTTAATTCTCGCGCCGACGTCAACTGTTTTGCGTGGGAAATTATCTTTGCGGCTTTAACCGTCACTCACGATTCACTACCACAAGACATCCCTTCACACGTTTACACATGTAAGCGTTCACATGAGATTGTATATGAATATTCACTCGGAACCTCTTTTGATTATTCCGCGTCATTTGCGGGAAACATTTCATTCTTCTTGAAGGTCAGTTAGATCCTTAATCATTCTTGATGACATTAGCAATGCTAAAGTTCTATGTTCACCCAAACCACAGGTGAAGCCTATCTCCACTATCTTCTTTACAACACTCGATATTAATAGTTAGTCACTATTTCTATACTCTATGTCACTGATTAACTATTTCAATTTAAAGGTTTCTATCACTACACACACAGTTTATTGTTATGTTTTTTACGAGCGTTCATTTCTGTCACTCGGAACACCATTCCTCCCTATCTTCTAATCTTCATTATACTTTTTTAAGTCGTTATGAGAACATAACCCTTTTATTTTGTTCGATCCCGGGTATGCTAACAGATAAGCCCCCGGATTCGGAATTTATAGGATAATGTATGGTCCAGTATATAGTAACTCCCATTTCTTTATACTTTTCTTTATTACGGATGATTTGGTATGTCGTTTAACTAGTACCTTCTCTCCGACATGGTATTTCTGTACCCTTTTGATTAATTTGTCATATCGTTGTTTTCTTTGATCAGCCTTTTTCGTCATATTTATGATAGCTTGTCTTATTTTTTCTTCCCAAGGCATCTCAGTTTCCTGAGTTTTGGGGATATGGTCAGTCCAGAAGTTTTCCTCTTTTGCTCCGAACATCAATTCACAAGGTGTATATCCAGTTGAGGAGTGGGGCATGTTATTGTATATCTGCTCAAACTCTTCCACATAATTTGCCCACGCAGTTTCCTTATTATGGCAATACGTCCTCATAAATCGATTGAATTCTCTAAAAATCCTCTCAACCAAATTGCCTTGTGGGTGGTAAAATGATGTTAGTAAATGTTTCACACCGACTTGAGACAAAGTCTGCTTCCATCGGAGTCCCGTGAATATTTTAGCATTGTGTGTTATGATCGCCTTAGGTGTACCAACATGTGGAAGATAATCCCTTATCAATCTTAATACAATCACTTTGGCTGTAGCCGCCTTTATCGGGTATAGCTTTACGTATTTCGTACACACATCGAGAAATGCCAACACATATTTATCACCACCTCTTGAAGTAGGTAACGGTCCACACAGATCGCATGAAATTAATTCTTTTGGTTCTTGTACTAATATTGAGCATGATGGGTGCTTAGTCCCTTTTGAATCCGGCTTTGTTTTTTTACGTATTATGCATCTCTTTAAGACCTCATGCACTCTGCGCTTTATGTTGGGAAAATAACAGTACCCACTTATTTTGTCTGCTAATTTTGTCGCACCGAAATGTCCCCAGGTTAAATGAGTGAACCATACAAGTTTCTCTATTTGTGCCTCAGGTATACAAACACACCAACGGACTTTGTTTGGCCTTCCACAGCGGAAAAATAATACGCCATTTACCAGCTTGTAATAGTTTGCCATCTGATCCGAAGGTTGCTGTTGTAACCTTTGAATGACACTTCCCCATTGAGCATCCTTTTTCTGTAACTGGGCCATATGCACACACAAATTGACGTAGTACGTCTTAAATGGATTTTCCTGCAGCAGCAATACAGGGAATTCTGAGGAATTATTTACTTCAATCTCTTTTGTTAAACCCTGCGGTGACCTTGATAGAGCGTCAGCAATAATGTTTTGCTGCCCTGAGACATGTACGATCTTAAACTGGTATTGTTGCAGAGCGAGCGTCCATCTATCCAGCCTGGGGTGTAACAGTTTACACGTTTGTAAAAACGTTAATGATTGGAGATCGCAATATACGATAGTCTTCCACCCATATAAATAATAATGAAATTTTTTTAAATCCCCATACGACCGCAAGAGCCTCTAATTCTGTCGTCGTGTACGTTCGTTCACAGTTGGACAAAACACGACTAGCAAACGCAATAGGACAAAAGGTAAGCTGTCCATTTATCTTGCGTACTTGGAAAAGGCACACTCCAAGACCCACATTTGACGAATCTGTTGGCAAGTAGAATTCCTCTTGCATGTCCGGATGGTACAAAAGCGGTGCATTTACTAATTGCTTCTTTATCTCTTCAAATGCTTCTTGACACTCTAATGTCCAGAGCCAGGGCACATCCTTCTTCAGCAAACTATTTAGAGCTGCTGCATTCGTGGCCTGAATCGTTATAAATCTAAAAAAAGAGGCAAGACCCATAAACCCTTTTAATTGCCTCCTATTTCTCGGTGTTGGAAACTTACTAATCGCAATTAGCTTCTCCTTGGTCGTTAAAATTCCCTTTGCGTCAACTATATGCCCCAGGAACTTGATTCTGTTTAGTGCAAAATGGGATTTCTGTAGGTTAGCAGTTATTCCCATGGTTTTGAACACGTCCAACACCCGACTCAGTAAGGTAATATGCTCCTCCCAGGTCTTCGATGCAATAAGCATATCATCAACTAATACTGTTATCCTGCTTCTTAGTTCTGGGCCTAGAGCACAATCTAGAGCTGCTATAAAGATTCCAGCACTAATGTTGAGTCCGAAAGGAACTACAGTAAATTGGTAACTTCTTCCGGCATAAATGAAAGCTGTATATTTCCTTGATAACTCATCCAGCTTGACCTGCCAATACGAACTCCGCAAATCGATGCTCGTCAAATATTGGACATCCTGGAACCGTTGTATCAGTTCGTCTATGTTTTCCGGATGTGTTCTCACTGGAATTATGATTTTATTTATTTCCCTGGCGTCGAGTACCAGTCTCACAGTTCCATTTGCTTTTGGCACGACCAACAATGGGGAGCAGTATGGGCTTGTAGAGGGTTCGATCAAACCCCATTTCAACATGCGATCTATTTCTTTTTGAACTTGAGCCTTTAACCTCCAGGGAACAGGATAGAAAGTTCTACAATACGTTTCGTGTGGCTTAACGTAGAGATGGCATATGTATCCCTTAATAGCTCCTGGCCTTTCGTCAAACACGTTTTCATGCACTAATAACAATTATTTGAGCTGCTTCTTCTGCTCTTCAATAATGCAGTCGGATTCATTTAACTTCTCATACACTAATTGACCGAAGTCTCCTTTGACTTGGAACTCATTATTTACGTGCTGTTTAGAATTTTGTGCAGTCCTGATTACTTGCACACTGATCCCACTATTATATTTTCTGGTAAGGCTTTCCTTTTTCAACAAGTCCAACTCAATTTCTTGTTTATTTACATTTAACCAAATTTTTCCTGTTTTAAAATCTATTCTGCATCCGTATTGACGTAGGCTGTCGACTCCTATAATGCAGTCTACCACCAAATTTTTTACAACAAGGAATGTGCTTAATATTGCTACATTTCCGACTTCTACTCTAAGTAGTGACTGCATTTTTACATTAGCCGATCTAGTCCCAATGGCGCCTATTATTCTGCAATTTTGAACTGGAAAAATTGGTACTCGTCTTATATTTCTGATCTTGTTGAATAGAGCCTCCGAAATAACATTCGTGGTTGCAGCTGTGTCCAAAACCGCCACTATAGGTACAGTCTCCAAAATGACTTGCACTTCGGCTACTGCCACCTGTTCCTTATCCTCATCTTGGAGTTCTAAGTCCTCGGTCAATTCATCTGCCAGTAATCGTCCATCATTATACGTTAGCATGGGTACACATATCCTGTTGCCCCTCAATCAATTGTTGACCGCTCCTCCGGGGCACGAGTGGGTCCTTACAAGTTTGTTGGATTTTGATTCGCCTGGTGGTTGACATCGTCCATCACTTCGGTAATTACCGGTTGATTCGTAGATGTCCGTCCCCACTGATGTTGGTTATTTGAATCTATTCCCCCCCCCCCCCCCCCCCCGGGTTGATTCCACTTTCTATTACTGTTATTGTTCCAGGCTTGCGGTCTGAAATTCCTTTCGTTCCCCCATACGGGATTGTATCGTTTCCCATTCCTGTTGTTCCTTGGATAGCCCCTCGCAAGACTATTGCCGGTATTATTACTGAGATTTTGAGGGGTTTCTCCACTATTTATCGATCTCTGTGCGTTCCCTTGCCTACCATTTGGCGGAGGTTCTATCTCCCTATATTGGAATCTGTTGTTACGGGCTTTCTGGTTGCTCTCTTCTATAATGTCTATATGATCTAACGTCGTGAGGAACGACTCCAAGTCTTTATCGTTCCCGTAAATTAATTGATTCCGGATGTTAGTTGGTAATCTTGCCTTAAGTATGTTTATTATGTCTGGCAAAGGCATAGGTCTGTCCCAATATCTAGTTTTGTTTATATATTTTTCAAAATACTTCCTAAGGCTTCCTTTTGAAAAAGAGAAAGGCTCTGGGTAGAGCACCTCCTGCCTTAGGCGTTCCTGTAACCCTTCTGACCAGAGTTTTGCTAAAAACGCTTTCTCAAAATCGTCATATGTCGAGCAAACAGATGTCATGTCCGAGGCCCAGATCGCCCCCGAACCTTGTATATACCCAGTCACGAAACTGATTTTCTCCCACTCCGACCAATTTCTGGGTAGCACTCCTCTAAAACTTCGGATAAAAACAATCGGATGGACCCCCCTTTTGTCAGTGTTCAAAATCTGGAATTGCCGATGCTTTATCATTTTTTCTTCGGCATGGCAAAGGCTTTTGTAATCTCCGTCAGATAAAACTTCACGCGAACAAAAGCTCGTGGCAATTTAATATTCGAGTTACTCACACAAATCGGTATTGTGTGCGAATGTGCAGTAACTGGCTTTACAGACGCTGCCAACTTCTGCTGCTGGCCGGTATTCATTTGTTCTGAGCCTTGTTGTGAAACGCGTATCGACTCTTCTATCGTTTGTTTCCAATGCTCGAAATCAGCACCTAACTGCTGTCGCACTTCCTCAAGTCCTTTCGCAAACAAATTCTCTTCCTGTTTGCCGCATAGACTCTGGAATGCTGCTTTAACATTTTGCTCAACGTTTTCACACATTAGCCTTTTGTTTTCTAATGTGATTTCGGATAATTTACCCGTTAATACATTATTTTGGTGGTCTATAACGTCTTGACGTTCGGTCAAATGTTCAACACTTTCCTTTAGGTTCGTCTGCGTACGTGCCAATTCAGGAAGTTGCGCAATTGCACATGACATGGCATCTTGCTTTTGTACTAATTGCGGAACCATTTCCACCTGTTCCCGTACGGTATCTATCTTAATAGCCACATACCCCTTCATTTCTACACGTACGCGTTGAGTAGATTCCTCACATTGAGCTTTAACCAATTCTATTTGTGCCGTTAATTTTCGTTCCGTCTCTTCGGCCTGATCTTTAAGTTCTTTTGTCTTCGCCTCTATCCGCTGCTCTAATTCGGAAAAACTGTCATGTAACTGCTGCTTAATCTCAGCTTTCAGATTTTCCTGCCCCTCAGTAACTGAGGCTAATTTCGCATTCAAATCATTTTGCCCCTCGGTAACTGAGGCTAACTTCGCATTAATGTCGGTTTTCATACTATTCATGCTCTCGGTTATCATCTGCATCTGTCTCATGATAATTACTAATGGATCTAATCCATGTTGCATACTTGCTGTTACATCTCCAGCCGTGTCTACCGGGCGTTCTATTGCACTATCTGTAGCGATCGGTTCTACAACACTTCTTACTACACCACTATTATCCGTGCTCACAGCTGAAGGCTGTTGCGTGTTGCTCTGCTCTGCTTGACTCATCTTAAACATTGCCCTAGTTAAAACCATATAAATGTTCTATTGTCAATATGTATATATCTCCCTTCACACAAGAATACTTCTGTGGCTACTTTCTTATAGTATATACAGGTAAATGCAAATAGCGCAGGTCAATCAAACTACGTCTGGCATGAACACAATTAGTAAATGTTCAAATCTACGTCTACTTCCTCAATACTAGCAAGCTTTAATAAAAAATTATAGATCTGGCCTTATTTTTCTGCGCCCAGCATGCTGCTTTTATTTGTAGATGCACTTAATTTGGCTGCGAATATTTCTTCTCTTTTCCAAGTTAAGTTGTCTCGTCGTAGTTCACATGAAACAGAGAACAAAATTATTTTAACAACGTCCAAAAACGTGTCCTGCCACGGTCGCCATAATTATGAATTCTACTCTGCTTTTGTAAAAGATGAAAGTCTATGTGAATGCAGCTTGCCGCTAACTTGGTGTAATGTTTTGTCTGTACAGAAGTGTATCTGTCACCTTTATCGCTCTTTCCCTCTCACACATAAATCGGTACAATAAAGTCAGGGCTCCGTGTTTTTTAGTTAGGCTGATCCGTGAAAAGACAGAGAAACAATTATGCTAATGGAGGATTCTCTCACTCTCTCTCTCTCTGTCCTTTATCTGTGTACAGTTCAAATATATTATTTACGTGAAATCAGCCTAGTAGAATCTCTGGTGGAGCCCTTCCTCTTAATATTCAGCGGCTAGCTTGCTAGAAAAGATCTTTGCATTTGTTATTATTATTAAGCGCTGCAATCAGTTAGGAAAATCGATCGTTTGAACAATTCGATCAGTTTACGACAGATCTAAAATTTCAGATGTGGACGAAGCCTTTTTGGACGATTTCAAAAAACTCAGAGATTGCAGGCTCTCTTCGTCACAGCTGAAACTTCCCAATTAATTACTGGGCCCAGACAATCATCAGTGGTTCAGACAGAGAACTCATTCGTCATTCACTCTAGAATAAAATGGTCACAAACCTTATTTCTGAGGAAAATTGTATATTGAATACATTTCCGTACACGTTCCGTTTTCTGTTGGTTCCATGTCTCATGTAATTTTCTTTTACAGGTTTTTCTTTCTCTTTATCTATCACGCTAGCGGCACAAACTCTCCTAGCTCGCTTTAGCGCGAAGAAGAGTAAATAAATCTCCTTTAGCAATCCGACAATCTTCCAACCGATACTTCAGAAGCTGTTCCTCTCTCTCTCTCTATAATAACCATGGAGCATACATTTCTGTACCTCTGTTGTTCCAAAGAATAAACGTGCTAGAAAAATACCTTGGCGTCGACGAGCTGTCGGCGCATATATTACTAGAAAATCTGATCAGATACTTTTCAAACGTAAATACATGTGGATGATTTGGTTGACCATTATTAATTATTGCGTGGTAGAGGGTAATTTTCCGTGGGGAGACTACACCTTCTTAATGACGATGAAACACAGAAATTGCATCGGAATTAAATACAAAACGCACAATGCCGACTTAAGTACAAGAAGACTGACTCTTGTTACAGTCTATGTTCTGAACCTTTCCTGTGAGACCAGTTTTAGATTCCGATGCTTCACTTCAGGTTTACTGTATCCCTTGGACACTCTTATTGACGATGAAAGGTAGAAATTGCATCGAAATTAAATACAAAAGGCACAATGCCGACTTTAATACAAGAAGACTGACTCTTCTTACTGTCTATACTTTAACCTTAAGCCGGGAGCTTCTCGAGTTTTCCGATGTATTTCGACTGTTGGCGCGGCATTTGGCTACCTTAAGAGAGTCATAGTTACTCGTGTCTGTTGCTCCCCGTTTTACAACAGTCACACCTACAAGCTTACTCAGGCCAGTTCACCTGAAACGATAAACCATTATCTGTCGACATAAAGACTTTCACAGTACTCCTGCCAGGATCATCTCGAGTTTACCGATGTATTTCGCCAGTTGACGAGGCATTTGGCTACCTTAAGACCGTCATAGTTACTCCTGCCAGTGTCTCCCCGTTAAACCACAATCACATCTACAAGCTCCCTCTGCCCCGTTCACCAGAAGCAATACGCCATTATCTGTCGACATAAAGACTTTAAAAGTACTCCTGCCGGGAGCTTCTCGAGTTTGCCGATGTATTTCGCCTCATGACCGTTCATTCGGCTACCTTCAGAGCGTCATAGTTACTCCTGCCAGTGTCTCCCCGTTAAGACACAGTCACATCTACAAGCCTCCTCTGCACCATTCACCAGGAGCGATACGCCATTATTTGTCGACTTTATGACTTTCACAGTACTCCTGCTAGGAGCTCCTCCAGTTCGCCGAAGAATTTCGTCTGTTGACCAGGCATTTTGCTACCTTAAGAGGGTCATAGTTACTCCTGCCAACTGTTCCCCGTTTTACCACAGACACATTTTCAAGCTTACTCTGGAAAGTTCACCTGAAGTGATACGCCATTATCTATCGACATAAAGACTTTCACAGTACTCCTGCCAGGAGCTTCTCAAGTTTGCCGAAGAATTTCGCCTGTTGACCAGGCATTTGGCTACCTTAAGAGAGTCATAGTTACTCCTGTCAGTTGCTACCCGTTTTACATCAGTCATACCTACAAGCTTACTCTGGCCATTTCACCTGAACCGATAAACCATTATCTGTCGACATAAAGACTTTCACAGTACTCCTGCCGGGAGCTTCTCGAGTTTGCCGATGTATTTCGACTGTTGACGCGGCATTTGGCTACCTTAAGAGAGTCATAGTTACTCGTGTCTGTTGCTCCCCGTTTTACAACAGTCACACCTACAAGCTTACTCTGGCCATTTCACCTGAAACGATAAATCATTATCTGTCGACATAAAGATATTCACAGTACTCCTGCCAGGAGCTTCTCGAGTTTGCCGATGTATTTCGCCAGTTGACGAGGCATTTGGCTACCTTAAGAGAGTCATAGTTACTCCTGCCAGTGTCTCACCTTTAAAATACAGTCACGTCTACAAGCTCCATCTGCCCCGTTCACCATAAGCAATTCGCCATTATCTGTCGACATAATGACTTTAAAAGTAATCCTGCCGGGAGCTTCTCGAGTTTGCCGATGTATTTCGCCTGATGACCGGGAATTTGGCTACCTTAAGAGCGTCATAGTTACTCCTGCCAGTGTCTCCCCGTTAAGACACAGTCACATCTACAAGCCTCCTCTACCCCATTCACCAGAAGCGATACGCCATTATTTGTCGACTTTATGACTTTCACAGTACTCCTGCTAGGAGCTCCTCCAGTTTGCCGAAGTATTTCGTCTGTTGACCAGGCATTTTGCTACCTTAAGAGGGTCATAGTTACTCCTGCCAATTGTTCCCCGTTTTACCACAGTCACATTTTCAAGCTTCCTCTAGCCAGTTCACCTGTAGCGATACGCAGTTATCTGTCGACATAAAGTCTTTCACAGTACTCCTGCCGGGAGCTTCTAGAGTTTGCTGATGTATTTTGACAGTTGACGCGGCATTTAGCTATTTCAACAACAGCCGTCTTTATTCAAATAATTGAATAACACAAATATATACATATACATGTGTGGCAGGTGTTTCTCGCCATGTCCGCCACCGAGGTGGGACTTACAGGGCGAAGCCACAATAAAAGTATAAAACTAACATATATATACATATATAAGTGCGGAAAAGAAAAACAAGGACAACACAAATTACAGACAAATAGAAGAAAGAACAAAGACGGGTTATTCCTCCTGTGGATAGGCCCCAGGAGTCAAGGCGAAGAAAATAACCAGCATCCTATCCGACGCCGGCTCGCTCCATCAGTCTTTGCGTCGTCATATATTCGAAAATGCGATAGCTCGTGCAGCAGCTTTGCAGTACTCTTGTGCTAAGCACCGCCAGTTCTCGGGGTCTAAATCCAAGTGCGGAGAGATCTCCGGCCGACGCTGGAGACCATACACCCCTCCAATTCAACGTCGCGGTGGACACTGTAACCTCCTCAACGTCTCGGTGCAGGTTGGAGATGGCACGCCTGATGGACGGCGTGTTGTAGTAGGCCGCTTTCTCGGAGTGACACCAGTCGAGCCGGAGATGGTCTCCGACTACCTGGGCGTCGATGACGCGGGCGATGCCGTCTTTAACCGCCACCACGTCAGGCTTGCGGATTCCCTCAGGTGTGCGGAGGTGGGGCTCCACAGAAACATTGAAGCCCCTCTGCGCGAGTCCACGGGCGACATAGCGCACGATCGCGTCATGCCGCTTGACCCGGGACCCGTGCGTCCTGAAGCAAGCCTGTAACACGTGGTTGGCGGTCTCTACGGCCTGGCAGCCCGCGCGGCATCTGGTGTCCGCCTCCCGCCCGCGACTGCGCCGTGCCTTCGTGGGGAAGGCGTTGATGCGGGCGCGGAGAGCGTCGATGAAATTACGCCCAGATAGCAGGCGACTGGTGTCAGCGACCCACTGGTGTTGCCCCTTGACGGCGGCGGAAGATGACAGCGCCGCACCGTCAAAGGCAACGTGCAGGCGCGCGGCCCACATCTCTCCAACCTGCGTCGACGATTTGAGGAGGTGGCCCTCCCACATAAGATGCCGCTCCAGCACCTCAATCTCACGCTGCACCTCGTCCCGGCCTGCACCGTCGGAGGCTGGCCCAATCCTCTTCAGCGCCAGGAGACGGGACCGGCGGAGTGTTGGCCCCATCCATCGGCATGATGGGATGCCGAGGCCTCCCTGGGCTACAGGAGCGTGGAAGTAGCCCAGGGGAGTGTCCGCCGGAAGGCGGAACCATCTCCTGACGGCGGCCCGGATGGTCACGTCTGCCGCTTTCAACGCACCCACTCGGGTGCGGCTGAGGGCCAGCCCATGGTACAGGCCAGGGAGAAGTACGCTGGTGAGGGCGTGGAGGCGCTGTTGCGGCTTGAGCGGAGCTCGGGAGATGACGTCCAGCTGCTCCACCAGGTGGCGTCGTGGGTTGAAAACGCAGCGACCAGCGGTGGAGAATTGCAGTCCCAGATACCGGAAGGTTTCACCCACGCGTAGGGCGGGCATGGTGGCGTTGCCCGCTTTGAAGGTAACGTCGGCGTCGACCTTCACCTTCTTGTCGCGCCCAGACGCGACTAAGGCGAGGGTGAAACACTTCCGGGCGTTGATCTGCAGCCCCAGATGGGCAAGGGCTGCGACGGCTGCGTCGATGAGGGACTGCAATCCCCTCGCGGTCGATGCAAAGAGCAGGACGTCATCTGCGAAGGCCGCAGCGTTAACTCTGCGACCGAGGATCCGAGCTCCGATGTGGGAGGGAAGTTGGCTCAAAACATAGTCCACCGCAAAATTGAAAAGGAGGGGGGAGAGGGGGTCACCCTGACGCACACCCCTTGCCGGCTGCAGGGGCACGCCCACGACGGCGCCGCCCGCTATCACCGTCGTGCTACCCTCGTAACACCTTTCGACGTACTCAATAAAGCAATCCGGCAGGCCATGAGCCCTCAGCACGGGGCGGAGGGCAGCATGGTCCACCGAATCGAACGCTTTAGAGACGTCGATCGATGCCACAAAAACAGAGCGACAGGAGCGGACTGCGTCGGTGAGAGCAGTGTCCAAGATGAAGGTGTTTTCCAACATCCCATCCCGGGGGATGAATGCCCGCTGACGTTCGTCCACAGCACATGCACGCATCAGGCGTGACGCGAGAACCTTGTGAAAGGTCCGCGCCAACACCGAGCAGACCGTAATGGGGCGAAAGTCAGCGGGGGATGTTGGTGCAGCCGTTTTGGGGAGAAGTGACGTCCGGGCGCGAAGCAGACGCTCGGGGAGGGCGCGGGCCAGGAGGAAGAGGTTCAAGAGTTTCACCAGGACTTCATGCGGCAGGCGCCGCAGCTCCGCTGGAGTCAGGCCGTCCGGCCCGGCTGCCGATCCCCTGGGCGGCAAGGCAGCAGCGACCTCCTCACGTGTCACCGGCCCCCATAGGCACTCGGGAGCGACAGGCTCCGAGTGCGGGAGAAGGCGGTCACGGATGAAGCCAGCGGTGGAGATCGGCTTCTTCGTGAAGAGGTCCGCCCAGAAGTCCAGCAGACCGGGGATGTCGGGTGGCGGCTGCAGCAGGGTGCCGTCCAGCAAGCCGCGCACGCAACGTGCACGCGACCTACGGAAGGCGTCCTGTGTCCGCGCGTATTCCCAGCGGCGCCGCTTGCGCTTCTGCAGCGGCGGGGCGGCAGGCGGCCGCTTGGATGATTGGCGCGGCCGCTGTGTCCTGGTGATCAACCTCTCCCCCCTGGACCCGACCGACGCAAGGGCATCCGGGAGCATGCCCAGGATGACATCGGGCGGCGTGCCCCGCCCCAGACCTATGACTCGATCCAGGGCAGAGAAACGCTGGGCGGAAGCAGGTAGCCCCGCCAGATGCTCCCAGATGGCGGCGTCAGTCGGCCCCTCCGGCGGCGGCCCGGTGGTGTCGGCCGCGATGTCCTCGGCTGCGTCGACGGGCGGCGCAGAGGCCTCGCCCGCGTCAGGCAGCGAGCTCGCTGCTCCCCGGCGGGACGCCGGCTCTTCCCCCCGACCGATCTCAAGCGCCTCCATGAATTGGCGGACAAGCTGCTTGTGGGCAGCTTGCCGCCGTCGGCACTTGATTGCCTCAAGCGTTCGGTCGGGGAACATCCTGATAAGTTCTTGATTGACAAAGAAGAACCGGGCGTCCCTCTCAAGGAACAGTTCGGCCTCTGCCTTGGCGAGCGACAGGACTTCTTCCTCCGTCCACCTCGCGCGATGCCTCTCCGTCACGATCTCAGCGTTAGCGGCCGCAAGGTGTTGGCGGCGGCGATGGACCCCGAGACCGTTCTTCGTGGTAAAAGTGCGGTGGCACTCACTGCAAGCAAAGGGAGCTACACAAACTATCGCATTTTCGTTACGGCCGGTTGGCCGGATAGGTGCTGGGGTAGCTGGGGTGGCACCTTCAGCGGAAGGGCCACCATCTCTTGTTTCTTGTAAGCTGCCCCCAACTATAAAGGGATAATGCGAGGGGGGGCTGGTAACCCCCTCAAGCCCCTGGTGCGGTCTTCCACTCTGCGAAAATCAGCGGGCCCACGAGAAGGGGAGAAGACCGCAGGAGAGGAGAGGCTAAGAGGGCTAGGCCCATGTATTGCGCATCACTCTCCCTGTAACTATAACCCAAGGAAGGCACCTCGCAGCAGCAGCACGACTGCATCAAGACCGCACTTCGAAAAGCCAAGTCCGGATGCAGCCACACCGCCGCCACTTGGCCACCTTAAGAGAGTCATAGTTACTCCCGCCAAGAGAGTCATAGTTACTCCTGTCAGCTACTCCGCGTTTTACAACAGTCACACCTACAAGCTTACTCTGGCCAGTTCACCTGAAGCGATACGCCATTATCTGTCGATATAAAGTCTTTAAAAGTACTCCTGCCGGGAGCTTCTCGAGTTTGCCGAAGTATTTCGTCTGTTGGCCAGGCATTTTGCTACCTTAAGAGGGTCATAGTTACTCCTGCCAATTGTTCCCCGTTTTACCACAATCACATTTTCAAGCTTCCTCTAGCCAGTTCACCTGTAGCGATACGCAATTATCTGTCGACATAAAGTCTTTCACAGTACTCCTGCCTGGAGCTTCTAGAGTTTGCCGATGTATTTCGCCTGTTGACGAGGCATTGGGCTACCTTAAGGGAGTCATAGTTACTCCTGCCAATTGTTCCCCGTTTTACCACAGTCACACCTACAAGCTTACTCTGGCCAGTTCACCTGAGGCGATACGCCATTATCTGTCGATATAAAGACTTTCACAGTACTCCTGCCGGGAGCTTCTCGAGTTTGCCGAAGTATTTCGCCTGTTGATGAGGCATTTGGCTACCTTAAGAGAGTCATAGTTACTCCTGCCAGTGTCTCCCCGTTAAACCACAGTCACATCTACAAGCCTCCTCTGCCCCGTTCACCAGAAGCTATACGCCATTATTTGTCGACATTATGACTTTCACGGTACTCCTGCCGGGAGCTTCTAGAGTTTGCCGAAGTATTTCGCCTGTTGACGAGGCATTTGGCTACCTTAAGAGAGTCATATTTACTCCTGTCAGCTACTCCCCGTTTTACAACAGTCACACCTACAAGCTTACTCTGGCCAGTTCACATGAAACGATAAACCATTATCTGTCGACATAAAGATATTCACAGTACTCCTGCCGGCAGTTTCTCGTGTTTGCCGATGTATTTCGACTGTTGACGCGGCATTTGGCTATTCAACAGCCGTCTTTATTCAATAATTGAATAACACAAATATATACATATACATATTATATGTGGCAGGTGTTTCACGCCATGTCCGCCACCGAGGTGGGGACTTACAGGGCGGTACCACAAGAAAAAGTATAAAGCTAACATACATATATACATATATAAGTGCGGAAGAACAACACAACACAAAGAGACAAAGAAGAAAGAACAAAGACGGTTTATTCCTCCTGTGGATAGGCCCCAGGAGTCAAGGCGAAGAAAATAACCAGCAGCCTAGCCGACGCCGACACGCTGCTTCGGGCTAGGAGCCGTCATACGCTCGAAAATTTTGTAACTTTTGCAGCAGCTCTGTAGTGTTCTGGTGCTCAGCACCGCCAGTTCTCGGGGTCGGAAGCCTAAGGCGGCGAGATCCCTCGCCGACGCTGGAGACCATACACCCCTCCAGTTCAACGTCGCGGTGGACACAATCACCTCCTCAACGTCACGGTGCAGGTTGGAGATGGCACGCCGGATGGACGGCGTGTCGTAGTAGGCCGCCTTCTGGGAATGACACCAGTCGAGCCGGAGGTGGTCTCCGACTATCTGGGCGTCGACCACGCGGGCGATGCCGTCTTTGACCGCCACCACGTCAGGCTTGCGGATGCCCTCAGGTGTTCGGAGGTGGGGCTCCACGGAGACATTGAAGCCCCTCTGCGCGAGTCCACGGGCGACATAACGCACAACAGCGTCATGGCGCTTGACCCGGGACCCGTGCGTCCTGAAGCAAGCCTGAAGTACGTGGTTGGCGGTCTCCACGGCCTGGCACCCCGCGCGGCACCTGGTGTCCGCCTCCCGCCCGCGACTGCGCCGTGCCTTCGTAGGGAAGGCGTTGATGCGGGCGCGGAGGGCGTCGATGTATTCACGCCCAGATAGCAGGCGACTGGTGTCGGCGACCCACTGATGTTGGCCACTGACGGCGGCAGAGGATGACAGCGCCGCACCGTCAATGGCGATGTGTAGGCGCGCCGCCCACATTTCCCCAACCTGCGTTGACGATTTGAGGAGGTGGCCCTCCCACATTAGGTGGCGCTCCAGCACCTCGATCTCACGCTGCACCTCATCCATGCCTGCACCGTCGCAGGCTGGCCCTATCTTCTTCAGCGCCAGGAGACGGGACCGACGAAGCGTTGGACCCATCCATCGGCAAGATGGAATGCCGAGGCCCCCCTGGGCAACAGGAGCGTGGAAGTATCCCAGGGGGGTGTCCGCCGGAAGGCGGAACCATCTCCTGACGGCGGCCCGGATGGTGACGTCGGCCGACTTCAAGGCACCCACCCGGGTGCGGCTGAGGGCCAGCCCGTGGTACAGGCCAGGGAGAAGCACGTTGGTGAGAGCGTGGAGGCGCTGTTGCGGCTTCAGCGGAGCTCGGGAGATGACGTCAAGCTGCTCCACCAGGTGGCGACGTGGATTGAAGACACAGCGACCCGCCGTGGAAAATTGCAGCCCCAGGTACCGGAAGGTTTCACCCACACGCAGGGCAGGCATGGTGGTATTGCCTGCTGTGAAGGTGACATTGCTGTCCACCTTCACCTTCTTCTCGCGCCCTGACGCGACTAAGGCGAGGGTGAAACACTTCCGGGCGTTGATCTGCAGCCCCAGGTGGGCGAGGGCTGCGGTAGCTGCGTCGATGAGGGACTGCAAGCCCCTCGGGGTCGCTGCAAACAGCAAGACGTCATCTGCAAAGGCCGCAGCGTTGACTCTGCGACCGAGGATCCGAGCTCCGATGTGGGAGGGCAGTTGGCCTAAAACGTAGTCCACCGCAAAGTTGAACAGGAGGGGGGAGAGGGGATCGCCCTGGCGAACGCCCCGCGCTGGCTGCACAGACACGCCCACGCCGGCGCCGTCCGCTATCACTGTCGTGCTGCCCTCGTAGCACCGCTCGACATACCCGACAAAGCAATCCGGCAGGCCATGCGCCTTCAGCACGGGGCGAAGGGCAGCATGATCTACCGAATCGAATGCCTTAGATACGTCGATCGATGCCACAAAGACAGAGCGGCAGGAGCGAACTGCGTCGGTGAGAGCAGTGTCCAGGATGAACGTGTTTTCCAACATCCCATCCCGAGGGATGAATGCCCGCTGACGTTCGTCCACAGCACAAGCACGCATCAGGCGTGACGCGAGAACCTTGTGAAAGGTCCGCGCCAACACCGAGCAGACCGTAATGGGGCGAAAGTCAGCGGGGGATGTTGGTGCAGCCGTTTTCGGGAGAAGGGACGTCCGCGCGCGAAGCAGGCGTTCCGGGAGGGCGCGGGCCAGAAGGAAGAGATTCATCACTTTCACCAGGACTTCGTGCGGCAGGCGCCGCAACTCCGCTGGGGTAAGGCCGTCCGGCCCGGCCGCTGATCCCCTGGGCGGCAACGCGGCGGCGACCTCCTCATGTGTGACCGGCCCCCATAGGCACTCAAGAGCGACAGGCTCCGAGTGCGGGAGGAGGCGGTCACGAATGAAGCCCGCGGTGGAGACGGGCTTCTTAGTGAAGAGGTCCGCCCAGAAGTCCAGCAGACCAGGGATGGCAGGTGGCGGCTGGAGCAGGGTGCCATCCAAGAGGCCGCGCACGCAACGTGCACGCGACCGTCGGAAGGCATCCTGCGTTCTCGCGTATTCCCAGCGGCGCCGCTTGCGCTTCTGCGTCGGCGGCGCGGCAGGCGGCCGCTTCGATGGTTGGCGCGGCCGCTGTGTCCTGGTGATCGATCTCTCCCCTCTGGACCCGACCGACGCAAGGGCATCCGGGAGCATGCCCAGGATGACATCGGGCGGCGTGCCCCGCCCCAGACCTATGACTCGATCCAGGGCAGAGAAACGCTGGGCGGAAGCAGGTAGCCCCGCCAGATGCTCCCAGATGGCGGCGTCAGTCGGCCCCTCCGGCGGCGGCCCGGTGGTGTCGGCCGCGAAGTCCTCGGCTGCGTCGACGGGCGGCGCGGCGGCCTCGCCCGCGTCAGGCAGCGAGCTCGCTGCTCCCCGGCGGGACGCCGGCTCTTTCCCCCGACCGATCTCAAGCGCCTCCATGAATTGGCGGACAAGCTGCTTGTGGGCAGCTTGCCGCCGTCGGCACTTGATTGCCTCGAGCGTTCGGTCGGGGAACATCCTGATGAGTTCTTGATTGACGAAGAAGAACCGGGCGTCCCTCTCAAGGAACAGTTCGGCCTCCGCCTTGGCGAGCGACAGGACTTCTTCCTCCGTCCACCTCGCGCGATGCCTCTCCGTGACTATCTCCGCGTTGGCGGCCGCAAGATGTTGGCGGCGGCGATGGACCCCGAGACCATTCTTGGTTGTAAAGCTGCGGTGGCACTCACTACAGGCATACATAGCTGCAAAAGTTACAAAATTTTCGGCACGGCCGGTTGGCCGGCTAGGTGCTGGGGGAGTTGGGGTGGCACCTTCAGCGGAAGGGCCACCACTTATTCTCTGATTACTGCCCCCAACTAAAAAAGGGATAGTGCGAGGGGGGGCTGGTAACCCCCCCAAGGCCCTGGTGCGGTCTTCCACTCTGCGAAAATCAGCGGGCCCACGAGAAGGGGAGAAGACCGCAGGAGAGGAGAGGCTAAGAGGGCTAGGCCCATGTATTGCGCATCACTCTCCCTGTAACTATAACCCAAGGAAGGCACCTCGCAGCAGCAGCACGACTGCATCAAGACCGCACTTCGAAAAGCCAAGTCCGGATGCAGCCACACCGCCGCCACTTGGCCACCTTAAGAGAGTCATAGTTACTCCCGCCAAGAGAGTCATAGTTACTCCTGTCAGCTACTCCACGTTTTACAACAGTCACACCTACAAGCTTACTCTGGCCAGTTCACCTGAAGCGATACGCCATTATCTGTCGATATAAAGTCTTTAAAAGTACTCCTGCCGGGAGCTTCTCGAGTTTGCCGAAGTATTTCGTCTGTTGGCCAGGCATTTTGCTACCTTAAGAGGGTCATAGTTACTCCTGCCAATTGTTCCCCGTTTTACCACAATCACATTTTCAAGCTTCCTCTAGCCAGTTCACCTGTAGCGATACGCAATTATCTGTCGACATAAAGTCTTTCACAGTACTCCTGCCTGGAGCTTCTAGAGTTTGCCGATGTATTTCGCCTGTTGACGAGGCATTGGGCTACCTTAAGGGAGTCATAGTTACTCCTGCCAATTGTTCCCCGTTTTACCACAGTCACACCTACAAGCTTACTCTGGCCAGTTCACCTGAGGCGATACGCCATTATCTGTCGATATAAAGACTTTCACAGTACTCCTGCCGGGAGCTTCTCGAGTTTGCCGAAGTATTTCGCCTGTTGATGAGGCATTTGGCTACCTTAAGAGAGTCATAGTTACTCCTGCCAGTGTCTCCCCGTTAAACCACAGTCACATCTACAAGCCTCCTCTGCCCCGTTCACCAGAAGCTATACGCCATTATTTGTCGACATTATGACTTTCACGGTACTCCTGCCGGGAGCTTCTAGAGTTTGCCGAAGTATTTCGCCTGTTGACGAGGCATTTGGCTACCTTAAGAGAGTCATATTTACTCCTGTCAGCTACTCCCCGTTTTACAACAGTCACACCTACAAGCTTACTCTGGCCAGTTCACATGAAACGATAAACCATTATCTGTCGACATAAAGATATTCACAGTACTCCTGCCGGCAGTTTCTCGTGTTTGCCGATGTATTTCGACTGTTGACGCGGCATTTGGCTATTCAACAGCCGTCTTTATTCAATAATTGAATAACACAAATATATACATATACATATTATATGTGGCAGGTGTTTCACGCCATGTCCGCCACCGAGGTGGGGACTTACAGGGCGGTACCACAAGAAAAAGTATAAAGCTAACATACATATATACATATATAAGTGCGGAAGAACAACACAACACAAAGAGACAAAGAAGAAAGAACAAAGACGGTTTATTCCTCCTGTGGATAGGCCCCAGGAGTCAAGGCGAAGAAAATAACCAGCAGCCTAGCCGACGCCGACACGCTGCTTCGGGCTAGGAGCCGTCATACGCTCGAAAATTTTGTAACTTTTGCAGCAGCTCTGTAGTGTTCTGGTGCTCAGCACCGCCAGTTCTCGGGGTCGGAAGCCTAAGGCGGCGAGATCCCTCGCCGACGCTGGAGACCATACACCCCTCCAGTTCAACGTCGCGGTGGACACAATCACCTCCTCAACGTCACGGTGCAGGTTGGAGATGGCACGCCGGATGGACGGCGTGTCGTAGTAGGCCGCCTTCTGGGAATGACACCAGTCGAGCCGGAGGTGGTCTCCGACTATCTGGGCGTCGACCACGCGGGCGATGCCGTCTTTGACCGCCACCACGTCAGGCTTGCGGATGCCCTCAGGTGTTCGGAGGTGGGGCTCCACGGAGACATTGAAGCCCCTCTGCGCGAGTCCACGGGCGACATAACGCACAACAGCGTCATGGCGCTTGACCCGGGACCCGTGCGTCCTGAAGCAAGCCTGAAGTACGTGGTTGGCGGTCTCCACGGCCTGGCACCCCGCGCGGCACCTGGTGTCCGCCTCCCGCCCGCGACTGCGCCGTGCCTTCGTAGGGAAGGCGTTGATGCGGGCGCGGAGGGCGTCGATGTATTCACGCCCAGATAGCAGGCGACTGGTGTCGGCGACCCACTGATGTTGGCCACTGACGGCGGCAGAGGATGACAGCGCCGCACCGTCAATGGCGATGTGTAGGCGCGCCGCCCACATTTCCCCAACCTGCGTTGACGATTTGAGGAGGTGGCCCTCCCACATTAGGTGGCGCTCCAGCACCTCGATCTCACGCTGCACCTCATCCATGCCTGCACCGTCGCAGGCTGGCCCTATCTTCTTCAGCGCCAGGAGACGGGACCGACGAAGCGTTGGACCCATCCATCGGCAAGATGGAATGCCGAGGCCCCCCTGGGCAACAGGAGCGTGGAAGTATCCCAGGGGGGTGTCCGCCGGAAGGCGGAACCATCTCCTGACGGCGGCCCGGATGGTGACGTCGGCCGACTTCAAGGCACCCACCCGGGTGCGGCTGAGGGCCAGCCCGTGGTACAGGCCAGGGAGAAGCACGTTGGTGAGAGCGTGGAGGCGCTGTTGCGGCTTCAGCGGAGCTCGGGAGATGACGTCAAGCTGCTCCACCAGGTGGCGACGTGGATTGAAGACACAGCGACCCGCCGTGGAAAATTGCAGCCCCAGGTACCGGAAGGTTTCACCCACACGCAGGGCAGGCATGGTGGTATTGCCTGCTGTGAAGGTGACATTGCTGTCCACCTTCACCTTCTTCTCGCGCCCTGACGCGACTAAGGCGAGGGTGAAACACTTCCGGGCGTTGATCTGCAGCCCCAGGTGGGCGAGGGCTGCGGTAGCTGCGTCGATGAGGGACTGCAAGCCCCTCGGGGTCGCTGCAAACAGCAAGACGTCATCTGCAAAGGCCGCAGCGTTGACTCTGCGACCGAGGATCCGAGCTCCGATGTGGGAGGGCAGTTGGCCTAAAACGTAGTCCACCGCAAAGTTGAACAGGAGGGGGGAGAGGGGATCGCCCTGGCGAACGCCCCGTGCTGGCTGCACAGACACGCCCACGCCGGCGCCGTCCGCTATCACTGTCGTGCTGCCCCCGTAGCACCGCTCGACATACCCGACAAAGCAATCCGGCAGGCCATGCGCCTTCAGCACGGGGCGAAGGGCAGCATGATCTACCGAATCGAATGCCTTAGATACGTCGATCGATGCCACAAAGACAGAGCGGCAGGAGCGAACTGCGTCGGTGAGAGCAGTGTCCAGGATGAACGTGTTTTCCAACATCCCATCCCGAGGGATGAATGCCCGCTGACGTTCGTCCACAGCACAAGCACGCATCAGGCGTGACGCGAGAACCTTGTGAAAGGTCCGCGCCAACACCGAGCAGACCGTAATGGGGCGAAAGTCAGCGGGGGATGTTGGTGCAGCCGTTTTCGGGAGAAGGGACGTCCGCGCGCGAAGCAGGCGTTCCGGGAGGGCGCGGGCCAGAAGGAAGAGATTCATCACTTTCACCAGGACTTCGTGCGGCAGGCGCCGCAACTCCGCTGGGGTAAGGCCGTCCGGCCCGGCCGCTGATCCCCTGGGCGGCAACGCGGCGGCGACCTCCTCATGTGTGACCGGCCCCCATAGGCACTCAAGAGCGACAGGCTCCGAGTGCGGGAGGAGGCGGTCACGAATGAAGCCCGCGGTGGAGACGGGCTTCTTAGTGAAGAGGTCCGCCCAGAAGTCCAGCAGACCAGGGATGGCAGGTGGCGGCTGGAGCAGGGTGCCATCCAAGAGGCCGCGCACGCAACGTGCACGCGACCGTCGGAAGGCATCCTGCGTTCTCGCGTATTCCCAGCGGCGCCGCTTGCGCTTCTGCGTCGGCGGCGCGGCAGGCGGCCGCTTCGATGGTTGGCGCGGCCGCTGTGTCCTGGTGATCGATCTCTCCCCTCTGGACCCGACCGACGCAAGGGCATCCGGGAGCATGCCCAGGATGACATCGGGCGGCGTGCCCCGCCCCAGACCTATGACTCGATCCAGGGCAGAGAAACGCTGGGCGGAAGCAGGTAGCCCCGCCAGATGCTCCCAGATGGCGGCGTCAGTCGGCCCCTCCGGCGGCGGCCCGGTGGTGTCGGCCGCGAAGTCCTCGGCTGCGTCGACGGGCGGCGCGGCGGCCTCGCCCGCGTCAGGCAGCGAGCTCGCTGCTCCCCGGCGGGACGCCGGCTCTTTCCCCCGACCGATCTCAAGCGCCTCCATGAATTGGCGGACAAGCTGCTTGTGGGCAGCTTGCCGCCGTCGGCACTTGATTGCCTCGAGCGTTCGGTCGGGGAACATCCTGATGAGTTCTTGATTGACGAAGAAGAACCGGGCGTCCCTCTCAAGGAACAGTTCGGCCTCCGCCTTGGCGAGCGACAGGACTTCTTCCTCCGTCCACCTCGCGCGATGCCTCTCCGTGACTATCTCCGCGTTGGCGGCCGCAAGATGTTGGCGGCGGCGATGGACCCCGAGACCATTCTTGGTTGTAAAGCTGCGGTGGCACTCACTACAGGCATACATAGCTGCAAAAGTTACAAAATTTTCGGCACGGCCGGTTGGCCGGCTAGGTGCTGGGGGAGTTGGGGTGGCACCTTCAGCGGAAGGGCCACCACTTATTCTCTGATTACTGCCCCCAACTAAAAAAGGGATAGTGCGAGGGGGGGCTGGTAACCCCCCCAAGGCCCTGGTGCGGTCTTCCACTCTGCGAAAATCAGCGGGCCCACGAGAAGGGGAGAAGACCGCAGGAGAGGAGAGGCTAAGAGGGCTAGGCCCATGTATTGCGCATCACTCTCCCTGTAACTATAACCCAAGGAAGGCACCTCGCAGCAGCAGCACGACTACATCAAGACCGCACTTCGAAAAGCCGAGTCCGGATGCAGCCACACCGCCGCCACTTGGCCACCTTAAGAGAGTCATAGTTACTCCCGCCAGTATATCCCCGATAAACCACTATCATATCTACAAGCTCCCTCTGCCCAGTTCACCAGAAGCAATGCGCCAATATCTGTCGACATAAAGACTTTAAAAGTACTCCTGCCGGGAGCTTCTGGAGTTTGCCGATGTATTTCGCATGATGACCGGCCATTTGGCTACCTTTAGAGGGTCATAGTTGCTCCTGCCAATTGTTCCCCGTTTTACCACAGTCACATTTTTAAGCTTACTCTGGCCAGTTCACCTGAATCGATACGCCATTATCTGTCGACCTAAAGACTTTCACAGTACTCCTGCCGGGAGCTTCTCGAGTTTGCCGAAGTATCTCGCCTGTCGACGAGGATTTGGCTACCTTAAGAGAGTCATAGTTACTCCTGTCAGTTGCTCCCCGTTATACAACAGTCACACCTACAAGCTTAGTCAGGCCAGTTCACCTGAAGCCATACCCCATTATCTGTCGACATAAAGACTCTCATAGTATTCCTGCCGAGAACTTCTCGAGTTTGCCGATGTATTTCGCCTGATGACGAGGCATTTGGCTACCATAAGAGAGTCATAGTTACTCCTACCTGTGTCTCCCCGTTAAACCACAGTCACATCTACAAGCCACCTCTGCCCCGTTCACCAGAAGCCATGCGCCATTATTTGTCGACATTATGACTTTCACGGTACTCCTGCCGGGAGCTTCTCGAGTTTGCCGAATGATTTCGCCTGTTGACGAGGCATTTGGCTACCTTCAGAGAGGCATAGTTACTCCTGTCAGTTGCTCCCCGTTTTACAACAGTCACACCTACAACCTTACTCTGGCCAGTTCACCTGAAGCGATACGCCATTATCTGTCGATATAAAGACTTTCACAGTACTCCTGCCGCGAGCTTCTCGAGTGTGTCGAAGTATTTCGCCTATTGACGAGGCATTTGGCTACCTTCAGACCGCCATAGTTACTCCTGCTAGTGTCTCTTCGATAAACCACTATCACATCTACAAGCTCCCTCTGCCCCGTTCACCAGAGGCAATACGCCGTTATCTGTCGACTTAAAGACTTTAAAAGTACTCCTGCCGGGAGCTTCTCGAGTTTGCCGAAGTATTTCGCCTGTTGACGAGGCATTTGGCTACCATAAGAGAGTCATAGTTACTGCTGTCAGCTACTCCCCGTTTTACAACAGTCACAATTTTCAAGCTTACTGTGGCCAGTTCACCTGAACCGATAAACCATTATCTGTCGACATAAAGACTTTCACAGTACTCCTGCTGGGAGCTTCTCGAGTTTGCCGATGTATTTCTACTGTTGACGCGGCATTTGTCTACCTTAAGAGAGTCATAGTTACTCGTGTCAGTTGCTCCCCGTTTTACAACAGTCACACCTACAAGCTTACTCTGGCCATTTCACCTGAAACGATAAACCATTATCTATCGACATAAAGACTTTCACAGTACTCCTGCCAGGAGCTTCTCGAGTTTGCCGATGTACTTCG
Source organism: Schistocerca americana (assembly GCF_021461395.2). NCBI lineage: Eukaryota > Metazoa > Arthropoda > Insecta > Orthoptera > Acrididae > Schistocerca > Schistocerca americana. The sequence goes on from NC_060121.1 coordinate 34,560,152, forward strand.
CCAGTTGACGAGGCATTTGGCTACCTTAAGAGAGTCATAGTTACTCCTGCCAGTGCCTCACCGTTAAACCACTATCACGTCTACAAGCTCCCTCTGCCCCGTTCACCAGAAGCAATACGCCATTATCTGTCGACATAATGACTTTAAAAGTACTCCTGCCGGGAGCTTCTCGAGTTTGCCGATGTATTTCGCCTGATGACTGGGCATTTGGCTACCTTAAGAGCGTCATAGTTACTCCTGCTAGTGTCTTACCGTTAAGACACAGTCACACCTACAAGCCTCCTCTGCCACATTCACCAGAAGCGATACGCCATTATTTGTCGACTTTATGACTTTCACAGTACTCCTGCTAGGAGCTCCTCCAGTTTGCCGAAGTATTTCGTCTGTTGACCAGGCATTTTGCTACCTTAAGAGGGTCATAGTTACTCCTGCCAACTGTTCCCCGTTTTACCACAGTCACATTTTCAAGCTTCCTCTAGCCAGTTCACCTGAAGCGATACGCCATTATCTGTCGATATAAAGACTTTCACAGTACTCCTGCCGCGAGCTTCTCGAGTGTGTCGAAGTATTTCGCCTATTGACGAGGCATTTGGCTACCTTTAGACCGCCATAGTTACTCCTGCCAGTGTCTCTTCGATAAACCACTATCACATCTACAAGCTCCCTCTGCCCCGTTCACCAGAGGCAATACGCCATTATCTGTCGACTTAAAGACTTTAAAAGTACTCCTGCCAGGAGCTTCTCGAGTTTGCCGATGTATTTCGCCTGATGACCGGGCATTTGGCTACCTTTGAAGAGTCATAGTTACTCCTGCCAATTGTCCCCCTTTTACCACAGCCACATTTTCAAGCTTCCTCTAACCAGTTCACCTGCAGGGATACGCCATTATCTGTCGATATAAAGAATTTCACAGTACTCCTGCCGGGAGCTTCTCCAGCTTGCCGAAGTGTTTCGCCTGTTTACGAGGCATTTGGCTACCTTAAAAGAGTCATAGTTACTCCTGTCAGTTGCTCCTCGTCTTACAACAGTCACACCTACAAGCTTACTCAGGCCAGTTCGCCTGAAACGATAAACCATTATCTGTCGACATAAAGACTTTCACAGTACTCCTGCCGGGAGCTTCTCGAGTCTGCCGATGTATTTCGTCTGTTGACGCGGCATTTGGCTACCTTAAGAGAGTCATAGTTACTCGTGTCTGTTGCTCCCCGTTTTACAACAGTCACACCTTCAAGCTTACTCTGGCCATTTCACCTGAAACGATAAACCATTATCTGTCGACATAAAGACTTTCACAGTACTCCTGCCAGGAGCTTCTTGAGTTTGCCGATGTATTTCGCCAGTTGACGAGGCATTTGGCTACCTTAAGACCGTCATTGTTACTCCTGCCAATGTCTCCCCGTTAAACCACAGTCACATCTACAAGCTCCCTCTGCCCCGTTCACCAGAGGCAATACGCCATAATCTATCGACATAAAGACTTTAAAAGTACTCCTGCCGGAAGCTTCTCGAGTTTGCCGATGGATTTCGCCTGATGACCGGCCATTTGGCTACCTTTGAAGAGTCATAGTTACTCCTGCCAATTGTTCCCCGTTTTACCACAGTCACATTTTCAAGCTTCCTCTAACCAGTTCACCTGCAGGGATACGCCATTATCTGTCGATATAAAGACTTTCACAGTACTCCTGCCGGGAGCTTCTCGAGTTTGCCGAAGTACTTCGCCTGTTGACGAGGCATTTGGCTACCATAAGAGAGTCATAGTTACTCCTGCCATTGTCTCCCCGTTTAACCACAGTCACATTTACAAGCCTCCTCTGCCACGTTCACCAGAAGCCGTACGCCATTATTTGTCGACATTATGACTTTCGCGGTACTCCTGCCGGGCGCTTCTCGAGATTGCCGAAGTATTTCGCCTGTTGACGAGGCATTTGGCTACCTTAGGAGAGTCATAGTTACTGCTGTCAGCTACTCCCCGTTTTACAACAGTCACAATTTTCAAGCTTACTCTGGCCAGTTCACCTGAACCGATAAACCATTATCTGTCGACATAAAGACTTTCACAGTACTCCTGCCGGGAGCTTCTCGAGTTTGCCGATGTATTTCGCCAGTTTACGAGGCATTAGGCTATCTTAAGAGAGTCATAGTTACTCCTGCCAGTGTCTCCCCGTTAAACCACAGTCACAACTACAAGCTTCATCATTCCCGTTCACCAGAAGCGATACGCCATTATTTGTCGACATTATGACTTTCACAGTACTCCTGCTAGGAGCTCCTCCAGTTTGCCGTTGTATTTCGCCTGTTGACGAGGCATTTGGCTACCTTTAGAGAGTCATAGTTACCCCTGCCAATTATTCCACGGTTTACCACAGTCGCATTTTCAAGCTTACCCTGCCCAGTTCACCCGAAGAGACACGCCAATTATATGTCGACGTAAAGACTTTCACAGTACAGCTGCTGGGAGCTTCTCGAGTTTGCCGAAGTATTTCGCCTGTTGACGAGGCATTTGCCTACCATAAGGTAGTCATAGTTACACTTGTCAGGTGCTCCCCGTTTTACAACAGTCACACCTACAAGATTACTCTGGCCAGGTCTCCTGAAGCAATACGCCATTATCTGTCTACATAGAGTCTTTCACAGTACTCCTGCCGGGAGCTTCTCGAGTTTGCCGATGTGTTTCACCTGTTGACCAGGCATTTGGCTACCTTTAGAGTGTCACAGTTACTCCTGCCAATTGTTCCCCGTTTTACCACAGTCACATTTTCAAGCTTCCTCTAGCCAATTCACCTGTAGCGACACGCCATTATCTGTCGTCATGAAGACTTTCACAGTACTCCTGCCGAGAGCTTCTCGAGTTTGCAGATGTACTTCGCCAGTTGACGATACATTTGCTACCTTCAGAGCGTCATAGTTAATCCTGCCAGTGTCTCCCCGTTAAACCACAGTAACAACTGCAGGCTTCCTCTGCCCTCTTCACCAGAAGCGATACGCCATTATTTGTCGACATTATGACTTTCGCAGTACTTCTGCTAGGAGCGCCTACAGTTTGCCGATGTATTTCGCCTGTTGACGAGGCATTTGGCTACCTTTAGAGGGTCATAGTTACTCCTGCCAATTCTTCCCCGTTTTAGCACAGTCACATTTTCAAGCTTACTCTGGCCATTTCACCTGAAGCGATCCGCCATTATCTGTCGACATAAAGACTTTCACAGTACTCCTGCCGGGAGCTTCTCGAGTTTGCCGATGTATTTCGCCCGTAGACGAGGCATTTGGCTATTCAACAGCCGTCTTTATTCAGTAACTGAATAACACAAATATATACATATACATGTGTGGCAGGTGTTCTCGCCATGCCCGCCACCGAGGTGGGGACTTACAAGGGCGAAGCCACAATAAGAGTATAAAACTAACATATATGTACATATATAATTGCGGAAAAGAAAAACAAGAACAACACAAATTACAGACAAATAGAAGAAAGAACAAAGACGGGTTATTCCTCCTGTGGATAGGCCCCAGGAGTCAAGGCGAAGAAAATAACCAGCATCCTATCCGACGCCGGCTCGCTCCATCGGTCTTTGCGTCGTCATATATTCGAAAATGCGATAGCTCGTGCAGCAGCTTTGCAGTACTCTTGTGCTAAGCACCGCCAGTTCTCGGGGTCTAAATCCAAGTGCGGAGAGATCTCCGGCCGACGCTGGAGACCATACACCCCTCCAATTCAACGTCGCGGTGGACACTGTTACCTCCTCAACGTCTCGGTGCAGGTTGGAGATGGCACGCCTGATGGACGGCGTGTTGTAGTAGGCCGCTTTCTCGGAGTGACACCAGTCGAGCCGGAGATGGTCTCCGACTACCTGGGCGTCGATGACGCGGGCGATGCCGTCTTTAACCGCCACCACGTCAGGCTTGCGGATTCCCTCAGGTGTGCGGAGGTGGGGCTCCACAGAAACATTGAAGCCCCTCTGCGCGAGTCCACGGGCGACATAGCGCACGATCGCGTCATGTCGCTTGACCCGGGACCCGTGCGTCCTGAAGCAAGCCTGAAGTACGTGGTTGGCGGTCTCTACGGCCTGGCAGCCCGCGCGGCATCTGGTGTCCGCCTCCCGCCCGCGACTGCGCCGTGCCTTCGTGGGGAAGGCGTTTATGCGGGCGCGGAGAGCGTCGATGAAGTTACGCCCAGATAGCAGGCGACTGGTGTCAGCGACCCACTGGTGTTGCCCCTTGACGGCGGCGGAAGATGACAGCGCCGCACCGTCAAAGGCAACGTGCAGGCGCGCGGCCCACATCTCTCCAACCTGCGTCGACGATTTGAGGAGGTGGCCCTCCCACATAAGATGCCGCTCCAGCACCTCAATCTCACGCTGCACCTCGTCCCGGCCTGCACCGTCGGAGGCTGGCCCAATCCTCTTCAGCGCCAGGAGACGGGACCGGCGGAGTGTTGGCCCCATCCATCGGCATGATGGGATGCCGAGGCCTCCCTGGGCTACAGGAGCGTGGAAGTAGCCCAGGGGAGTGTCCGCCGGAAGGCGGAACCATCTCCTGACGGCGGCCCGGATGGTCACGTCTGCCGCTTTCAACGCACCCACTCGGGTGCGGCTGAGGGCCAGCCCATGGTACAGGCCAGGGAGAAGTACGCTGGTGAGGGCGTGGAGGCGCTGTTGCGGCTTGAGCGGAGCTCGGGAGATGACGTCCAGCTGCTCCACCAGGTGGCGTCGTGGGTTGAAAACGCAGCGACCAGCGGTGGAGAATTGCAGTCCCAGATACCGGAAGGTTTCACCCACGCGTAGGGCGGGCATGGTGGCGTTGCCCGCTTTGAAGGTAACGTCGGCGTCGACCTTCACCTTCTTGTCGCGCCCAGACGCGACTAAGGCGAGGGTGAAACACTTCCGGGCGTTGATCTGCAGCCCCAGATGGGCGAGGGCTGCGACGGCTGCGTCGATGAGGGACTGCAATCCCCTCGCGGTCGATGCAAAGAGCAGGACGTCATCTGCGAAGGCCGCAGCGTTGACTCTGCGACCGAGGATCCGAGCTCCGATGTGGGAGGGAAGTTGGCTCAAAACATAGTCCACCGCAAAATTGAAAAGGAGGGGGGAGAGGGGGTCACCCTGACGCACACCCCTTGCCGGCTGCAGGGGCACGCCCACGTCGGCGCCGCCCGCTATCACCGTCGTGCTACCCTCGTAACACCTTTCGACGTACTCAATAAAGCAATCCGGCAGGCCATGAGCCCTCAGCACGGGGCGGAGGGCAGCATGGTCCACCGAATCGAACGCTTTAGAGACGTCGATCGATGCCACAAAAACAGAGCGACAGGAGCGGACTGCGTCGGTGAGAGCAGTGTCCAAGATGAAGGTGTTTTCCAACATCCCATCCCGGGGGATGAATGCCCGCTGACGTTCGTCCACAGCACATGCACGCATCAGGCGTGACGCGAGAACCTTGTGAAAGGTCCGCGCCAACACCGAGCAGACCGTAATGGGGCGAAAGTCAGCGGGGGATGTTGGTGCAGCCGTTTTGGGGAGAAGTGACGTCCGGGCGCGAAGCAGACGCTCGGGGAGGGCGCGGGCCAGGAGGAAGAGGTTCAAGAGTTTCACCAGGACTTCATGCGGCAGGCGCCGCAGCTCCGCTGGAGTCAGGCCGTCCGGCCCGGCTGCCGATCCCCTGGGCGGCAAGGCAGCAGCGACCTCCTCACGTGTGACCGGCCCCCATAGGCACTCGGGAGCGACAGGCTCCGAGTGCGGGAGAAGGCGGTCACGGATGAAGCCAGCGGTGGAGATCGGCTTCTTCGTGAAGAGGTCCGCCCAGAAGTCCAGCAGACCGGGGATGTCGGGTGGCGGCTGCAGCAGGGTGCCGTCCAGCAAGCCGCGCACGCAACGTGCACGCGACCTACGGAAGGCGTCCTGTGTCCGCGCGTACTCCCAGCGGCGCCGCTTGCGCTTCTGCAGCGGCGGGGCGGCAGGCGGCCGCTTGGATGATTGGCGCGGCCGCTGTGTCCTGGTGATCAACCTCTCCCCCCTGGACCCGACCGACGCAAGGGCATCCGGGAGCATGCCCAGGATGACATCGGGCGGCGTGCCCCGCCCCAGACCAATGACTCGATCCAGGGCAGAGAAACGCTGGGCGGAAGCAGGTAGCCCCGCCAGATGCTCCCAGATGGCGGCGTCAGTCGGCCCCTCCGGCGGCGGCCCGGTGGTGTCGGCCGCGAAGTCCTCGGCTGCGTCGACGGGCGGCGCGGCGGCCTCGCCCGCGTCAGGCAGCGAGCTCGCTGCTCCCCGGCGGGACGCCGGCTCTTCCCCCCGACCGATCTCAAGCGCCTCCATGAATTGGCGGACAAGCTGCTTGTGGGCAGCTTGCCGCCGTCGGCACTTGATTGCCTCAAGCGTTCGGTCGGGGAACATCCTTATAAGTTCTTGGTTGACAAAGAAGAACCGGGCGTCCCTCTCAAGGAACAGTTCGGCCTCTGCCTTGGCGAGCGACAGGACTTCTTCCTCCGTCCACCTCGCGCGATGCCTCTCCGTCACGATCTCAGCGTTGGCGGCCGCAAGGTGTTGGCGGCGGCGATGGACCCCGAGACCGTTCTTCGTGGTAAAAGTGCGGTGGCACTCACTGCAAGCAAAGGGAGCTACACAAACTATCGCATTTTCGTTACGGCCGGTTGGCCGGATAGGTGCTGGGGTAGCTGGGGTGGCACCTTCAGCGGAAGGGCCACCATCTCTTGTTTCTTGTAAGCTGCCCCCAACTATAAAGGGATAATGCGAGGGGGGGCTGGTAACCCCCCCAAGCCCCTGGTGCGGTCTTCCACTCTGCGAAAATCAGCGGGCCCACGAGAAGGGGAGAAGACCGCAGGAGAGGAGAGGCTAAGAGGGCTAGGCCCATGTATTGCGCATCACTCTCCCTGTAACTATAACCCAAGGAAGGCACCTCGCAGCAGCAGCACGACTGCATCAAGACCGCACTTCGAAAAGCCAAGTCCGGATGCAGCCGCACCGCCGCCACTTGGCCACCTTAAGAGAGTCATAGTTACTCCTGCCAATTGTTCCCCGTTTTACAACAGTTACATTTTCAAGCTTCCTCTAGCCAATTCACCTGTAGCGATACGCCATTATCTGTCGTCATGAAGACTTTCACAGTACTCCTGCCGAGAGCTTCTCGAGTTTGCAGATGTACTTCGCAAGTTGACGATACATTTGCCACCTTAAAAGCGTCATAGTTAATCCTGCCAATTGTTCCCCGTTTTACCACAGTCACATTTTCAAGCTTCCTCTAACCAGTTCACCTCTAGCGAAACGCCATTATCTGTCGACATAAAGTCTTTCACAGTACTCCTGCCGGGAGCTTCTAGATTTTGCCGATGTATTTCGCCTGTTGACGAGGCATTTCGCTACCTTTAGAGAGTCATAGTTACTCCTGCCAATTTATCCCCCTTTACCAGCCACATTATCAAGCTTACTCTGGCCAGTTCACCTGAAGCGATACGCCATTATCTGTCGACATAAAGACTTTCACAGTACTCCTGCCGGGATCTTCTCGAGTTTGCCGATGTATTTCGCCAGTTTACGAGGCATTTGGCTACCTTAAGAGAGTCATAGTTACTCCTGCCAGTGTCTCCCCGTTAAACCACAGTCACAACTACAAGCTTCATCATTCCCGTTCACCAGAAGCGATACGCCATTATTTGTCGACATTATGACTTTCACAGTACTCCTGCTAGGAGCTCCTCCAGTTTGCCGTTGTATTTCGCCTGTTGACGAGGCATTTGGCTACCTGTAGAGAGTCATAGTTACATCTGCCAATTATTCCACGGTTTACCACAGTCACATTTTCAAGCTTACTCTGCCCAGTTCACCTGAAGAGACACGCCAATTATATGTCGACATATAGACTTTCACAGTACACCTGACGGGAGCTTCTCGAGTTTACCGATGTATTTCGCCTGTTGACGCGGCATTTGGCTACCTTAAGAGAGTCATAGTTACTCCTGCCAATTGTTCCCCGTTTTACAACAGTTACATTTTCAAGCTTCCTCTAGCCAATTCACCTGTAGCGATACGCCATTATCTGTCGTCATGAAGACTTTCACAGTACTCCTGCCGAGAGCTTCTCGAGTTTGCAGATGTACTTCGCAAGTTGACGATACATTTGCCACCTTAAGAGCGTCATAGTTAATCCTGCCAATTGTTCCCCGTTTTACCACAGTCACATTATCAAGCTTACTCTGGCCAGTTCACCTGAAGCGATACCCCATTATCTGTCGACATAAAGACTTTCACAGTACTCCTGCCGGGAGCTTCTCGAGTTTGCCGATGTATTTCGCCTGTTGAGGCGGCATTTGGCTACCTTAAGAGAGTCTGAGTTACTCCTGTCAGTTGTTCGCCATTTTACAACCATCGCATCTACAAGCTTACTCCGGCCAGTTCACCTGTGGCGATACGCCATTATCTGTCGACATAAAGACTTTCACAGTACTCCTGCCGGGATCTTCTCGAGTTTGCCGATGTATTTCGCCAGTTTACGAGGCATTTGGCTACCTTAAGAGAGTCATAGTTACTCCTGCCAGTGTCTCCCCGTTAAACCACAGTCACAACTACAAGCTTCATCATTCCCGTTCACCAGAAGCTATACGCCATTATTTGTCGACATTATGACTTTCACAGTACTCCTGCTAGGAGCTCCTCCAGTTTGCCGTTGTATTTCCCCTGTTGACGAGGCATTTGGCTACCTTTAGAGAGTCATAGTTACCCCTGCCAATTATTCCACGGTTTACCACAGTCACATTTTCAAGCTTACTCTGGCCAGTTCACCTGAAGAGATACGCCAATTATATGTCGACGTAAAGACTTTCACAGTACAGCTGCTGGGAGCTTCTCGAGTTTGCCGAAGTATTTCGCCTGTTGACGAGGCATTTGCCTACCATAAGGTAGTCATAGTTACACTTGTCAGGTGCTCCCCGTTTTGCAACAGTCACACCTACAAGCTTACTCTGGCCAGGTCTCCTGAAGCAATACGCCATTATCTGTCTACATAGAGTCTTTCACAGTACTCCTGCCGGGAGCTTCTCGAGTTTGCCGATGTATTTCACCTGTTGACCAGGCATTTGGCTACCTTTAGAGAGTCACAGTTACTCCTGCCAATTGTTCCCCGTTTTACCACAGTCACATTTTCAAGCTTCCTCTAGCCAATTCACCTGTAGCGATACGCCATTATCTGTCGTCATGAAGACTTTCACAGTACTCCTGCCGAGAGCTTCTCGAGTTTGCAGATGTACTTCGCCAGTTGACGATACATTTGCTACCTTCAGAGCGTCATAGTTAATCCTGCCAGTGTCTCCCCGTTAAACCACAGTAACAACTGCAGGCTTCCTCTGCCCTCTTCACCAGAAGCGATACGCCATTATTTGTCGACATTATGACTTTCGCAGTACTTCTGCTAGGAGCGCCTACAGTTTGCCGATGTATTTCGCCTGTTGACGAGGCATTTGGCTACCTTTAGAGGGTCATAGTTACTCCTGCCAATTCTTCCCCGTTTTAGCACAGTCACATTTTCAAGCTTACTCTGGCCATTTCACCTGAAGCGATCCGCCATTATCTGTCGACATAAAGACTTTCACAGTACTCCTGCCGGGAGCTTCTCGAGTTTGCCGATGTATTTCGCCCGTAGACGAGGCATTTGGCTACCTTTAGAGAGTCATAGTTACTCCTGCCAATTTATCCCCGTTTTACCACAGTCACATTATCAAGCTTACTCTGGCCAATTCACCTGAAGCGATACGCCATTATCTGTCGACATAGAGACTTTCACAGTACTCCTGCCGGGAGCTTCTCGAGTTTGCCGATGTATTTCGCCTGTTGACGCGGCATTTGGCTACCTTAAGAGAGTCATAGTTACTCCTGCCAGTGTCTCCCCGTTAAACCACAGTCACAACTACAAGCTTCATCATTCCCGTTCACCAGAAGCTATACGCCATTATTTGTCGACATTATGACTTTCACAGTACTCCTGCTAGGAGCTCCTCCAGTTTGCCGTTGTATTTCCCCTGTTGACGAGGCATTTGGCTACCTTTAGAGAGTCATAGTTACCCCTGCCAATTATTCCACGGTTTACCACAGTCACATTTTCAAGCTTACTCTGGCCAGTTCACCTGAAGAGATACGCCAATTATATGTCGACGTAAAGACTTTCACAGTACAGCTGCTGGGAGCTTCTCGAGTTTGCCGAAGTATTTCGCCTGTTGACGAGGCATTTGCCTACCATAAGGTAGTCATAGTTACACTTGTCAGGTGCTCCCCGTTTTGCAACAGTCACACCTACAAGCTTACTCTGGCCAGGTCTCCTGAAGCAATACGCCATTATCTGTCTACATAGAGTCTTTCACAGTACTCCTGCCGGGAGCTTCTCGAGTTTGCCGATGTATTTCACCTGTTGACCAGGCATTTGGCTACCTTTAGAGAGTCACAGTTACTCCTGCCAATTGTTCCCCGTTTTACCACAGTCACATTTTCAAGCTTCCTCTAGCCAATTCACCTGTAGCGATACGCCATTATCTGTCGTCATGAAGACTTTCACAGTACTCCTGCCGAGAGCTTCTCGAGTTTGCAGATGTACTTCGCCAGTTGACGATACATTTGCTACCTTCAGAGCGTCATAGTTAATCCTGCCAGTGTCTCCCCGTTAAACCACAGTAACAACTGCAGGCTTCCTCTGCCCTCTTCACCAGAAGCGATACGCCATTATTTGTCGACATTATGACTTTCGCAGTACTTCTGCTAGGAGCGCCTACAGTTTGCCGATGTATTTCGCCTGTTGACGAGGCATTTGGCTACCTTTAGAGGGTCATAGTTACTCCTGCCAATTCTTCCCCGTTTTAGCACAGTCACATTTTCAAGCTTACTCTGGCCATTTCACCTGAAGCGATCCGCCATTATCTGTCGACATAAAGACTTTCACAGTACTCCTGCCGGGAGCTTCTCGAGTTTGCCGATGTATTTCGCCCGTAGACGAGGCATTTGGCTACCTTTAGAGAGTCATAGTTACTCCTGCCAATTTATCCCCGTTTTACCACAGTCACATTATCAAGCTTACTCTGGCCAGTTCACCTGAAGCGATACGCCATTATCTGTCGACATAGAGACTTTCACAGTACTCCTGCCGGGAGCTTCTCGAGTTTGCCGATGTATTTCGCCTGTTGACGCGGCATTTGGCTACCTTAAGAGAGTCATACTTACTCCTGTCAGTTGCTCCCCGTTTTACAACAGTCACACCTACAAGCTTACTCTGGCCATTTCACCTGAAGCGATAAACCGTTATATGTCGACATAAAGACTTTCACAGTGCTCCTGCCAGGAGCTTCTTGAGTTTGCCGATGTATTTCGCCTGTTGACGAGGCATTTGGCAACCTTAAGAGCGTCATAGTTACTCCTGCCAGTGTCTCCCCGTTAGACCACAGTCACATCAACAGGCCTCCTCTGCCCTGTTCACCAGAAGCGATACGCCATTATTTGTCGACATTATGACTTTAACAGTACTCCTGCTAGGAGCTCCTCCAGTTTGCCGATATATTTCGCCTGTTGACGAGGCATTTGGCTACCTTTAGGGAGTCATAGTTACTCCTGCCAATTGTTCCCCGTTTTAGCACAGTCACATTTTCAAGCTTACTCTGGCTAGTTCACCTGTAGCGATCCGCCATTATCTGTCGACATAAAGTCTTTCACAGTACTCCTGCCGGGAGCTTCTCGAGTTTGCCAAGTATTTCGTCTGTTGACGAGGCATTTGCTACCTTAAGACAGTCATAGTTTCTCCTGTCAGTTGCTCCCCGTTTTAGAACAGTCACACGTACAAGCTAACTCTGGCCAGTTCACCTGTAGCGATAAACCATTATATGTCGACATAAAGACTTTCACAGTGCTCCTGCCAGGAGCTTCTCGAGTTTTCCGATGTATTTCGCCTGTTGACGAGGCATTTGTCTACCTTTAGAGAGTCATAGTTACTCCTGCCAATTGTTCCCCGTTTTAGCTCAGTCACATTTTCAAGCTTACTCTGGTCACCTGTAGCGATTCGCCATTATCTGTCGACAAAGACTTTCACAGTACTCCTGCCGGGATCTTCTCGAGTTTGCCGATGTATTTCGCCAGTTTACGAGGCATTTGGCTACCTTAAGAGAGTCATAGTTACTCCTGCCAGTGTCTCCCCGTTAAACCACAGTCTCAACTACAAGCTTCATCATTCCCGTTCACCAGAAGCGATACGCCATTATTTGTCGACATTATGACTTTCACAGTACTCCAGCTAGGAGCTTCTCAAGTTTTCCGATGTATTTCGCCTGTTGACCAGGCATTTTGCTACCTTCAGAGAGTCATAGTTACTCCTGCCAGTGTGTCCCCGTTGAACCACAGTCACATCTACAAGCTTCCTCTGCCCCGTTCACCAGAAGCGATACGCTATTATTTGTCGACATTATGACTTTCACAGTACTCCTGCTAGGAGCTCCTCCAGTTTGCCGTTGTATTTCGCCTGTTGACGAGGCATTTGGCTACCTGTAGAGAGTCATAGTTACCCCTGCCAATTATTCCACGGTTTACCACAGTCACATTTTCAAGCTTACTCTGCCCAGTTCACCTGAAGAGACACGCCAATTATATGTCGACATATAGACTTTCACAGTACTCCTGCCGGGAGCTTCTCGAGTTTGCCAACTATTTCGTCTGTTGACGAGGCATTTGGCTACCATAAGAGTGTCATAGTTACTCCTACCAGTTTCTCCCCGTTTTACCACAGTCACATTATCAAGCTTACTCTGGCCAGTTCACCTGTGGCGATACGCCATTATCTGTCGACATAAAGACTTTCACAGTACTCCTGCCGGGATCTTCTCGAGTTTGCCGATGTATTTCGCCAGTTTACGAGGCATTTGGCTACCTTAAGAGAGTCATAGTTACTCCTGCCAGTGTCTCCCCGTTAAACCACAGTCACAACTACAAGCTTCATCATTCCCGTTCACCAGAAGCTATACGCCATTATTTGTCGACATTATGACTTTCACAGTACTCCTGCTAGGAGCTCCTCCAGTTTGCCGTTGTATTTCCCCTGTTGACGAGGCATTTGGCTACCTTTAGAGAGTCATAGTTACCCCTGCCAATTATTCCACGGTTTACCACAGTCACATTTTCAAGCTTACTCTGGCCAGTTCACCTGAAGAGATACGCCAATTATATGTCGACGTAAAGACTTTCACAGTACAGCTGCTGGGAGCTTCTCGAGTTTGCCGAAGTATTTCGCCTGTTGACGAGGCATTTGCCTACCATAAGGTAGTCATAGTTACACTTGTCAGGTGCTCCCCGTTTTACAACAGTCACACCTACAAGCTTACTCTGGCCAGGTCTCCTGAAGCAATACGCCATTATCTGTCTTCATAGAGTCTTTCACAGTACTCCTGCCGGGAGCTTCTCGAGTTTGCCGATGTATTTCACCTGTTGACCAGGCATTTGGCTACCTTTAGAGAGTCACAGTTACTCCTGCCAATTGTTCCCCGTTTTACCACAGTCACATTTTCAAGCTTCCTCTAGCCAATTCACCTGTAGCGATACGCCATTATCTGTCGTCATGAAGACTTTCACAGTACTCCTGCCGAGAGCTTCTCGAGTTTGCAGATGTACTTCGCCAGTTGACGATACATTTGCTACCTTCAGAGCGTCATAGTTAATCCTGCCAGTGTCTCCCCGTTAAACCACAGTAACAACTGCAGGCTTCCTCTGCCCTCTTCACCAGAAGCGATACGCCATTATTTGTCGACATTATGACTTTCGCAGTACTTCTGCTAGGAGCGCCTACAGTTTGCCGATGTATTTCGCCTGTTGACGAGGCATTTGGCTACCTTTAGAGGGTCATAGTTACTCCTGCCAATTCTTCCCCGTTTTAGCACAGTCACATTTTCAAGCTTACTCTGGCCATTTCACCTGAAGCGATCCGCTATTATCTGTCGACATAAAGACTTTCACAGTACTCCTGCCGGGAGCTTCTCGAGTTTGCCGATGTATTTCGCCCGTAGACGCTGCATTTGGCTACCTTAAGAGAGTCATACTTACTCCTGTCAGTTGCTCCCCGTTTTACAACAGTCACACCTACAAGCTTACTCTGGCCATTTCAAATGAAGCGATAAACCGTTATATGTCGACATAAAGACTTTCACAGTGCTCCTGCCAGGAGCTTCTTGAGTTTGCCGATGTATTTCGCCTGTTGACGAGGCATTTGGCAACCTTAAGAGCGTCATAGTTACTCCTGCCAGTGTCTCCCCGTTAAACCACAGTCTCAACTACAAGCTTCATCATTCCCGTTCACCAGAAGCGATACGCCATTATTTGTCGACATTATGACTTTCACAGTACTCCAGCTAGGAGCTTCTCCCGTTTTCCGATGTATTTCGCCTGTTGACCAGGCATTTTGCTACCTTCAGAGAGTCATAGTTACTCCTGCCAGTGTGTCCCCGTTGAACCACAGTCACATCTACAAGCTTCCTCTGCCCCGTTCACCAGAAGCGATACGCTATTATTTGTCGACATTATGACTTTCACAGTACTCCTGCTAGGAGCTCCTCCAGTTTGCCGTTGTATTTCGCCTGTTGACGAGGCATTTGGCTACCTGTAGAGAGTCATAGTTACCCCTGCCAATTATTCCACGGTTTACCACAGTCACATTTTCAAGCTTACTCTGCCCAGTTCACCTGAAGAGACACGCCAATTATATGTCGACATATAGACTTTCACAGTACACCTGACAGGAGCTTCTCGAGTTTACCGATGTATTTCGCCTGTTGACGCGGCATTTGGCCATTCAACAGCCGTCTTTATTCAATTACTTGAATAACACAAAAATATATACATATACATATATAATGCGTGGCAGGTGTTTGACGCCATGTCCGCCACCGAGGTGGGGACTTACAGGGCGGTACCACAAGATTAAAGTATAAAACTAACATACACATATATATATATATTAGTGCGGAAGAACAACAAAAACACAAATTAAAGACATAAAGAAGGAAGAACAAAGACGGTTTATTCCTCCTGTGGATAGGCCCCAGGAGTCAAGGCGAAGAAAATAACCAGCATCCTATCCGACGCCGGCTCGCTCCATCAGTCTTTGCGCCGTCATATATTCGAAAATGCGATAGCTCGTGCAGCAGCTTTGCAGTACTCTCGTGCTAAGCACCGCCAGTTCTCGGGGTCTAAATCCAAGTGCGGAGAGATCTCCGGCCGACGCTGGAGACCATACACCCCTCCAATTCAATGTCGCGGTGGACACTGTAACCTCCTCAACGTCACGGTGCAGGTTGGAGATGGCACGCCTGATGGACGGCGTGTTGTAGTAGGCCGCTTTCTCGGAGTGACACCAGTCGAGCCGGAGATGGTCTCCGACTACCTGGGCGTCGATGACGCGGGCGATGCCGTCTTTAACCGCCACCACGTCAGGCTTGCGGATTCCCTCAGGTGTGCGGAGGTGGGGCTCCACAGAGACGTTGAAGCCCCTCTGCGCGAGTCCACGGGCGACATAGCGCACGATCGCGTCATGCCGCTTAACCCGGGACCCGTGCGTCCTGAAGCAAGCCTGTAACACGTGGTTGGCGGTCTCTACGGCCTGGCAGCCCGCGCGGCATCTGGTGTCCGCCTCCCGCCCGCGACTGCGCCGTGCCTTCGTGGGGAAGGCGTTGATGCGGGCGCGGAGAGCGTCGATGAAGTTACGCCCAGATAGCAGGCGACTGGTGTCAGCGACCCACTGGTGTTGCCCCTTGACGGCGGCGGAAGATGACAGCGCCGCACCGTCAAAGGCAACGTGCAGGCGCGCGGCCCACATCTCTCCAACCTGCGTCGACGATTTGAGGAGGTGGCCCTCCCACATAAGATGCTGCTCCAGCACCTCAATCTCACGCTGCACCTCGTCCCGGCCTGCACCGTCGGCGGCTGGCCCAATCCTCTTCAGCGCCAGGAGACGGGACCGGCGAAGTGTTGGCCCCATCCATCGGCATGATGGGATGCCGAGGCCTCCCTGGGCTACAGGAGCGTGGAAGTAGCCCAGGGGAGTGTCCGCCGGAAGGCGGAACCATCTCCTGACGGCGGCACGGATGGTCACATCTGCCGCTTTCAACGCACCCACTCGGGTGCGGCTGAGGGCCAGCCCATGGTACAGGCCAGGCAGAAGTACGGTGGTGAGGGCGTGGAGGCGCTGTTGCGGCTTGAGCGGAGCCCGGGAGATGACGTCCAGCTGCTCCACCAGGTGGCGTCGTGGGTTGAAAACGCAGCGACCAGCGGTGGAGAATTGCAGTCCCAGGTACCGGAAGGTTTCACCCACACGTAGGGCGGGCACGGTGGCGTTGCCCGCTTTGAAGGTAACGTCGGCGTCGACCTTCACCTTCTTGTCGCGCCCAGACGCGACTAAGGCGAGGGTGAAACACTTCCGGGCGTTGATCTGCAGCCCCAGATGGGCGAGGGCTGCGACGGCTGCGTCGATGAGGGACTGCAATCCCCTCGCGGTCGATGCAAAAAGCAGGACGTCATCTGCGAAGGCCGCAGCGTTAACTCTGCGACCAAGGATCCGAGCTCCGATGTGGGAGGGAAGTTGACTCAAAACATAGTCCACCGCAAAATTGAAAAGGAGGGGGGAGAGGGGGTCACCTTGACGCACCCCCCTAGCCGGCTGCAGGGGCACGCCCACGTCGGCGCCGCCCGGTATCACTGTCGTGCTACCCTCGTAACACCTTTCGACGTACTCAATAAAGCAATCCGGCAGGCCATGAGCCCTCAGCACGGGGCGGAGGGCGGCATGGTCCACCGAATCGAACGCTTTAGAGACGTCGATCGATGCCACAAAAACAGAGCGACAGGAGCGGACCGCGTCAGTGAGAGCAGTGTCCAAGATGAAGGTGTTTTCCAACATCCCATCCCGGGGGATGAATGCCCGCTGACGTTCGTCCACAGCACATGCACGCATCAGGCGTGACGCGAGAACCTTGTGAAAGGTCCGCGCCAACACCGAGCAGACCGTAATGGGGCGAAAGTCAGCGGGGGATGTTGGTGCAGCCGTTTTGGGGAGAAGTGACGTCCGGGCGCGAAGCAGACGCTCGGGGAGGGCGCGGGCCAGGAGGAAGAGGTTCAAGAGTTTCACCAGGACATCATGCAGCAGGCGCCGCAGCTCCGCTGGAGTCAGGCCGTCCGGCCCGGCTGCCGATCCCCTGGGCGGCAAGGCAGCAGCGACCTCCTCACGTGTGACCGGCCCCCATAGGCACTCAGGAGCGACAGGCTCCGAGTGCGGGAGAAGGCGGTCACGGATGAAGCCGGCGGTGGAGATCGGCTTCTTCGTGAAGAGGTCCGCCCAGAAGTCCAGCAGACCGGGGATGTCGGGTGGCGGCTGCAGCAGGGTGCCGTCCAGCAAGCCGCGCACGCAACGTGCACGCGACCTACGGAAGGCGTCCTGTGTCCGCGCGTATTCCCAGCGGCGCCGCTTGCGCTTCTGCAGCGGCGGGGCGGCAGGCGGCCGCTTGGATGATTGGCGCGGCCGCTGTGTCCTGGTGATCGACCTCTCCCCCCTGGACCCGACCGACGCAAGGGCATCCGGGAGCATGCCCAGGATGACATCGGGCGGCGTGCCCCGCCCCAGACCAATGACTCGATCCAGGGCAGAGAAACGCTGGGCGGAAGCAGGTAGCCCCGCCAGATGCTCCCAGATGGCGGCGTCAGTCGGCCCCTCCGGCGGCGGCCCGGTGGTGTCGGCCGCGAAGTCCTCGGCTGCGTCGACGGGCGGCGCAGCGGCCTCGCCCGCGTCAGGCAGCGAGCTCGCTGCTCCACGGCGGGACGCCGGCTCTTCACCCCGACCGATCTCAAGTGCCTCCATGAATTGGCGGACAAGCTGCTTGTGGGCAGCTTGCCGCCGTCGGCACTTGATTGCCTCAAGCGTTCGGTCGGGGAACATCCTGGTAAGTTCTTGATTTACAAAGAAGAACCGGGCGTCCCTCTCAAGGAACAGTTCGGCCTCTGCCTTGGCGAGCGACAGGACTTCTTCCTCTGTCCACCTCGCGCGATGCCTCTCCGTCACGATCTCAGCGTTGGCGGCCGCAGGGTGTTGGCGGCGGCGATGGACCCCGAGACCGTTCTTCGTGGTAAAAGTGCGGTGGCACTCACTGCAAGCAAAGGGAGCTACACAAACTATCGCATTTTCGTTACGGCCGGTTGGCCGGATAGGTGCTGGGGTAGCTGGGGTGGCACCTTCAGCGGAAGGGCCACCATCTCTTGTTTCTTGTCGGCTGCCCCCAACTATAAAGGGATAATGCGAGGGGGGGCTGGTAACCCCCCCAAGCCCCTGGTGCGGTCTTCCACTCTGCGAAAATCAGCGGGCCCACGAGAAGGGGAGAAGACCGCAGGAGAGGAGAGGCTAAGAGGGCTAGGCCCATGTATTGCGCATCACTCTCCCTGTAACTATAACCCAAGGAAGGCACCTCGCAGCAGCAGCACGACTACATCAAGACCGCACTTCGAAAAGCCAAGTCCGGATGCAGCCACACCGCCGCCACTTGGCCACCTTAAGAGAGTCATAGTTACTCCTTAAGAGAGTCACAGTTACTCCTGCCAATTGTTCCCCGTTTTACAACAGTTACATTTTCAAGCTTCCTCTAGCCAATTCACCTGTAGCGATACGCCATTATCTGTCATCATGAAGACTTTCACAGTACTCCTGCCGAGAGCTTCTCGAGTTTGCAGATGTACTTCGCAAGTTGACGATACATTTGCCACCTTAAGAGCGTCATAGTTAATCCTGCCAATTGTTCCCCGTTTTACCACAGTCACATTTTCAAGCTTCCTCTAACCAGTTCACCTGTAGCGAAACGCCATTATCTGTCGACATAAAGTCTTTCACAGTACTCCTGCCGGGAGCTTCTCGAGTTTGCCGATGTATTTCACCTGTTGACCAGGCATTTGGCTACCTTTAGAGAGTCACAGTTACTCCTGCCAATTGTTCCCCGTTTTACCACAGTCACATTTTCAAGCTTCCTCTAGCCAATTCACCTGTAGCGATACGCCATTATCTGTCGTCATGAAGACTTTCACAGTACTCCTGCCGAGAGCTTCTCGAGTTTGCAGATGTACTTCGCCAGTTGACGATACATTTGCTACCTTCAGAGCGTCATAGTTAATCCTGCCAGTGTCTCCCCGTTAAACCACAGTAACAACTGCAGGCTTCCTCTGCCCTCTTCACCAGAAGCGATACGCCATTATTTGTCGACATTATGACTTTCGCAGTACTTCTGCTAGGAGCGCCTACAGTTTGCCGATGTATTTCGCCTGTTGACGAGGCATTTGGCTACCTTTAGAGGGTCATAGTTACTCCTGCCAATTCTTCCCCGTTTTAGCACAGTCACATTTTCAAGCTTACTCTGGCCATTTCACCTGAAGCGATCCGCCATTATCTGTCGACATAAAGACTTTCACAGTACTCCTGCCGGGATCTTCTCGAGTTTGCCGATGTATTTCGCCAGTTTACGAGGCATTTGGCTACCTTAAGAGAGTCATAGTTACTCCTGCCAGTGTCTCCCCGTTAAACCACAGTCACAACTACAAGCTTCATCATTCCCGTTCACCAGAAGCTATACGCCATTATTTGTCGACATTATGACTTTCACAGTACTCCTGCTAGGAGCTCCTCCAGTTTGCCGTTGTATTTCCCCTGTTGACGAGGCATTTGGCTACCTTTAGAGAGTCATAGTTACCCCTGCCAATTATTCCACGGTTTACCACAGTCACATTTTCAAGCTTACTCTGGCCAGTTCACCTGAAGAGATACGCCAATTATATGTCGACGTAAAGACTTTCACAGTACAGCTGCTGGGAGCTTCTCGAGTTTGCCGAAGTATTTCGCCTGTTGACGAGGCATTTGCCTACCATAAGGTAGTCATAGTTACACTTGTCAGGTGCTCCCCGTTTTACAACAGTCACACCTACAAGCTTACTCTGGCCAGGTCTCCTGAAGCAATACGCCATTATCTGTCTACATAGAGTCTTTCACAGTACTCCTGCCGGGAGCTTCTCGAGTTTGCCGATGTATTTCACCTGTTGACCAGGCATTTGGCTACCTTTAGAGAGTCACAGTTACTCCTGCCAATTGTTCCCCGTTTTACCACAGTCACATTTTCAAGCTTCCTCTAGCCAATTCACCTGTAGCGATACCCCATTATCTGTCGTCATGAAGACTTTCACAGTACTCCTGCCGAGAGCTTCTCGAGTTTGCCGATGTATTTCGCCTGTTGACGCGGCATTTGGCTACCTTAAGAGAGTCACACTTACTCCTGTCAGTTGCTCCCCGTTTTACAACAGTCACACCTACAAGCTTACTCTGGCCATTTCACCTGAAGCGATAAACCGTTATATGTCGACATAAAGACTTTCACAGTGCTCCTGCCAGGAGCTTCTTGAGTTTGCCGATGTATTTCGCCTGTTGACGAGGCATTTGGCAACCTTAAGAGCGTCATAGTTACTCCTGCCAGTGTCTCCCCGTTAGACCACAGTCACATCAACAGGCCTCCTCTGCCCTGTTCACCAGAAGCGATACGCCATTATTTGTCGACATTATGACTTTAACAGTACTCCTGCTAGGAGCTCCTCCAGTTTGCCGATATATTTCGCCTGTTGACGAGGCATTTGGCTACCTTTAGGGAGTCATAGTTACTCCTGCCAATTGTTCCCCGTTTTAGCACAGTCACATTTTCAAGCTTACTCTGGCTAGTTCACCTGTAGCGATCCGCCATTATCTGTCGACATAAAGTCTTTCACAGTACTCCTGCCGGGAGCTTCTCGAGTTTGCCAAGTATTTCGTCTGTTGACGAGGCATTTGCTACCTTAAGAGAGTCATAGTTTCTCCTGTCAGTTGCTCCCCGTTTTAGAACAGTCACACGTACAAGCTAACTCTGGCCAGTTCACCTGTAGCGATAAACCATTATATGTCGACATAAAGACTTTCACAGTGCTCCTGCCAGGAGCTTCTCGAGTTTTCCGATGTATTTCGCCTGTTGACGAGGCATTTGGCTACCTTTAGAGAGTCATAGTTACTCCTGCCAATTGTTCCCCGTTTTAGCTCAGTCACATTTTCAAGCTTACTCTGGTCACCTGAAGCGATTCGCCATTATCTGTCGACAAAGACTTTCACAGTACTCCTGCCGGGATCTTCTCGAGTTTGCCGATGTATTTCGCCAGTTTACTAGGCATTTGGCTACCTTAAGAGAGTCATAGTTACTCCTGCCAGTGTCTCCCCGTTAAACCACAGTCTCAACTACAAGCTTCATCATTCCCGTTCACCAGAAGCGATACGCCATTATTTGTCGACATTATGACTTTCACAGTACTCCAGCTAGGAGCTTCTCCCGTTTTCCGATGTATTTCGCCTGTTGACCAGGCATTTTGCTACCTTCAGAGAGTCATAGTTACTCCTGCCAGTGTGTCCCCGTTGAACCACAGTCACATCTACAAGCTTCCTCTGCCCCGTTCACCAGAAGCGATACGCTATTATTTGTCGACATTATGACTTTCACAGTACTCCTGCTAGGAGCTCCTCCAGTTTGCCGTTGTATTTCGCCTGTTGACGAGGCATTTGGCTACCTGTAGAGAGTCATAGTTACCCCTGCCAATTATTCCACGGTTTACCACAGTCACATTTTCAAGCTTACTCTGCCCAGTTCACCTGAAGAGACACGCCAATTATATGTCGACATATAGACTTTCACAGTACTCCTGCCGGGAGCTTCTCGAGTTTGCCAACTATTTCGTCTGTTGACGAGGCATTTGGCTACCATAAGAGTGTCATAGTTACTCCTACCAGTTTCTCCCCGTTTTACCACAGTCACATTATCAAGCTTACTCTGGCCAGTTCACCTGTGGCGATACGCCATTATCTGTCGACATAAAGACTTTCACAGTACTCCTGCCGGGATCTTCTCGAGTTTGCCGATGTATTTCGCCAGTTTACGAGGCATTTGGCTACCTTAAGAGAGTCATAGTTACTCCTGCCAGTGTCTCCCCGTTAAACCACAGTCACAACTACAAGCTTCATCATTCCCGTTCACCAGAAGCTATACGCCATTATTAGTCGACATTATGACTTTCACAGTACTCCTGCTAGGAGCTCCTCCAGTTTGCCGTTGTATTTCCCCTGTTGACGAGGCATTTGGCTACCTTTAGGGAGTCATAGTTACCCCTGCCAATTATTCCACGGTTTACCACAGTCACATTTTCAAGCTTACTCTGGCCAGTTCACCTGAAGAGATACGCCAATTATATGTCGACGTAAAGACTTTCACAGTACAGCTGCTGGGAGCTTCTCGAGTTTGCCGAAGTATTTCGCCTGTTGACGAGGCATTTGCCTACCATAAGGTAGTCATAGTTACACTTGTCAGGTGCTCCCCGTTTTACAACAGTCACACCTACAAGCTTACTCTGGCCAGGTCTCCTGAAGCAATACGCCATTATCTGTCTACATAGAGTCTTTCACAGTACTCCTGCCGGGAGCTTCTCGAGTTTGCCGATGTATTTCACCTGTTGACCAGGCATTTGGCTACCTTTAGAGAGTCACAGTTACTCCTGCCAATTGTTCCCCGTTTTACCACAGTCACATTTTCAAGCTTCCTCTAGCCAATTCACCTGTAGCGATACGCCATTATCTGTCGTCATGAAGACTTTCACAGTACTCCTGCCGAGAGCTTCTCGAGTTTGCAGATGTACTTCGCCAGTTGACGATACATTTGCTACCTTCAGAGCGTCATAGTTAATCCTGCCAGTGTCTCCCCGTTAAACCACAGTAACAACTGCAGGCTTCCTCTGCCCTCTTCACCAGAAGCGATACGCCATTATTTGTCGACATTATGACTTTCGCAGTACTTCTGCTAGGAGCGCCTACAGTTTGCCGATGTATTTCGCCTGTTGACGAGGCATTTGGCTACCTTTAGAGGGTCATAGTTACTCCTGCCAATTCTTCCCCGTTTTAGCACAGTCACATTTTCAAGCTTACTCTGGCCATTTCACCTGAAGCGATCCGCCATTATCTGTCGACATAAAGACTTTCACAGTACTCCTGCCGGGAGCTTCTCGAGTTTGCCGATGTATTTCGCCCGTAGACGAGGCATTTGGCTACCTTTAGAGAGTCATAGTTACTCCTGCCAATTTATCCCCGTTTTACCACAGTCACATTATCAAGCTTACTCTGGCCAGTTCACCTGAAGCGATACGCCATTATCTGTCGACATAAAGACTTTCACAGTACTCCTGCCGGGAGCTTCTCGAGTTTGCCGATGTATTTCGCCTGTTGACGCGGCATTTGGCTACCTTAAGAGAGTCATAGTTTCTCCTGTCAGTTGCTCCCCGTTTTACAACAGTCACGCCTACAAGCTAACTCTGGCCAGTTCACCTGAAGCCATACGCCATTATCTGTCGACATAAAGACTTTCACAGTACACCTGCCGGGAGCTTCTCGAGTTTGCCAACTATTTCGTCTGTTGACGAGGCATTTGGCTACCATAAGAGTGTCATAGTTACTCCTACCAGTGTCTCCCCGTTAAACCACAGTCACATCTACATGCCTCCTCTGCCCCGTTCACCAGAAGCCATACGCCATTATTTGTCGACATTATGACTTTCACAGTACTCCGGCTAGGAGCTCCTCCAGTTTGCCGATGTATTTCGCCTGTTGACGCTGCATTTGGCTACCTTAAGAGAGTCATACTTACTCCTGTCAGTTGCTCTACGTTTTACAACAGTCACACCTACAAGCTTACTCTGGCCATTTCACCTAAAGCGATAAACCGTTATATGTCGACATAAAGACTTTCACAGTGCTCCTGCCAGGAGCTTCTTGAGTTTGCCGATGTATTTCGCCTGTTGACGAGGCATTTGGCAACCTTAAGAGCGTCATAGTTACTCCTGCCAGTGTCTCCCCGTTAGACCACAGTCACATCAACAGGCCTCCTCTGCCCTGTTCACCAGAAGCGATACGCCATTATTTGTCGACATTATGACTTTAACAGTACTCCTGCTAGGAGCTCCTCCAGTTTGCCGATATATTTTGCCTGTTGACGAGGCATTTGGCTACCTTTAGGGAGTCATAGTTACTCCTGCCAATTGTTCCCCGTTTTAGCACAGTCACATTTTCAAGCTTACTCTGGCTAGTTCACCTGTAGCGATCCGCCATTATCTGTCGACATAAAGTCTTTCACAGTACTCCTGCCGGGAGCTTCTCGAGTTTGCCAAGTATTTCGTCTGTTGACGAGGCATTTGCTACCTTAAGAGAGTCATAGTTTCTCCTGTCAGTTGCTCCCCGTTTTAGAACAGTCACACCTACAAGCTAACTCTGGCCAGTTCACCTGTAGCGATAAACCATTACATGTCGACATAAAGACTTTCACAGTGCTCCTGCCAGGAGCTTCTCGAGTTTTCCGATGTATTTCGCCTGTTGACGAGGCATTTGGCTACCTTTAGAGAGTCATAGTTACTCCTGCCAATTGTTCCCCGTTTTAGCTCAGTCACATTTTCAAGCTTACTCTGGTCACCTGAAGCGATACGCCATTATCTGTCGACAAAGACTTTCACAGTACTCCTGCCGGGATCTTCTCGAGTTTGCCGATGTATTTCGCCAGTTTACGAGGCATTTGGCTACCTTAAGAGAGTCATAGTTACTCCTGCCAGTGTCTCCCCGTTAAACCACAGTCTCAACTACAAGCTTCATCATTCCCGTTCACCAGAAGCGATACGCCATTATTTGTCGACATTATGACTTTCACAGTACTCCAGCTAGGAGCTTCTCCCGTTTTCCCATGTATTTCGCCTGTTGACCAGGCATTTTGCTACCTTCAGAGAGTCATAGTTACTCCTGCCAGTGTGTCCCCGTTGAACCACAGTCACATCTACAAGCTTCCTCTGCCCCGTTCACCAGAAGCGATACGCTATTATTTGTCGACATTATGACTTTCACAGTACTCCTGCTAGGAGCTCCTCCAGTTTGCCGTTGTATTTCGCCTGTTGACGAGGCATTTGGCTACCTGTAGAGAGTCATAGTTACCCCTGCCAATTATTCCACGGTTTACCACAGTCACATTTTCAAGCTTACTCTGCCCAGTTCACCTGAAGAGACACGCCAATTATATGTCGACATATAGACTTTCACAGTACACCTGACAGGAGCTTCTCGATTTTACCGATGTATTTCGCCTGTTGACGCGGCATTTGGCTACCTTAAGAGAGTCATAGTTACTCCTGCCAATTGTTCCCCGTTTTACAACAGTTACATTTTCAAGCTTCCTCTAGCCAATTCACCTGTAGCGATACGCCATTATCTGTCGTCATGAAGACTTTCACAGTACTCCTGCCGAGAGCTTCTCGAGTTTGCAGATGTACTTCGCAAGTTGACGATACATTTGCCACCTTAAGAGCGTCATAGTTAATCCTGCCAATTGTTCCCCGTTTTACCACAGTCACATTTTCAAGCTTCCTCTAACCAGTTCACCTGTAGCGAAACGCCATTATCTGTCGACATAAAGTCTTTCACAGTACTCCTGCCGGGAGCTTCTAGATTTTGCCGATGTATTTCGCCTGTTGACGAGGCATTTCGCTACCTTTAGAGAGTCATAGTTACTCCTGCCAATTTATCCCCGTTTTACCACAGTCACATTATCAAGCTTACTCTGGCCAGTTCACCTGAAGCGATACCCCATTATCTGTCGACATAAAGACTTTCACAGTACTCCTGCCGGGAGCTTCTCGAGTTTGCCGATGTATTTCGCCTGTTGAGGCGGCATTTGGCTACCTTAAGAGAGTCTGAGTTACTCCTGTCAGTTGTTCGCCATTTTACAACCATCGCATCTACAAGCTTACTCCGGCCAGTTCACCTGTGGCGATACGATATTATCTGTCGACATAAAGACTTTCACAGTACTCCTGCCGGGATCTTCTCGAGTTTGCCGATGTATTTCGCCAGTTTACGAGGCATTTGGCTACCTTAAGAGAGTCATAGTTACTCCTGCCAGTGTCTCCCCGTTAAACCACAGTCACAACTACAAGCTTCATCATTCCCGTTCACCAGAAGCGATACGCCATTATTTGTCGACATTATGACTTTCACAGTACTCCTGCTAGGAGCTCCTCCAGTTTGCCGTTGTATTTCCCCTGTTGACGAGGCATTTGGCTACCTTTAGAGAGTCATAGTTACCCCTGCCAATTATTCCACGGTTTACCACAGTCACATTTTCAAGCTTACTCTGGCCAGTTCACCTGAAGAGATACGCCAATTATATGTCGACGTAAAGACTTTCACAGTACAGCTGCTGGGAGCTTCTCGAGTTTGCCGAAGTATTTCGCCTGTTGACGAGGCATTTGCCTACCATAAGGTAGTCATAGTTACACTTGTCAGGTGCTCCCCGTTTTACAACAGTCACACCTACAAGCTTACTCTGGCCAGGTCTCCTGAAGCGATCCGCCATTATCTGTCGACATAAAGACTTTCACAGTACTCCTGCCGGGAGCTTCTCGAGTTTGCCGATGTATTTCGCCTGTTGACGCGGCATTTGGCTACCTTAAGAGAGTCATAGTTTCTCCTGTCAGTTGCTCCCCGTTTTACAACAGTCACGCCTACAAGCTAACTCTGGCCAGTTCACCTGAAGCCATACGCCATTATCTGTCGACATAAAGACTTTCACAGTACACCTGCCGGGAGCTTCTCGAGTTTGCCAACTATTTCGTCTGTTGACGAGGCATTTGGCTACCATAAGAGTGTCATAGTTACTCCTACCAGTGTCTCCCCGTTAAACCACAGTCACATCTACATGCCTCCTCTGCCCCGTTCACCAGAAGCCATACGCCATTATTTGTCGACATTATGACTTTCACAGTACTCCGGCTAGGAGCTCCTCCAGTTTGCCGATGTATTTCGCCTGTTGACGCTGCATTTGGCTACCTTAAGAGAGTCATACTTACTCCTGTCAGTTGCTCCCCGTTTTACAACAGTCACACCTACAAGCTTACTCTGGCCATTTCACCTGAAGCGATAAACCGTTATATGTCGACATAAAGACTTTCACAGTGCTCCTGCCAGGAGCTTCTTGAGTTTGCCGATGTATTTCGCCTGTTGACGAGGCATTTGGCAACCTTAAGAGAGTCATAGTTACTCCTGCCAGTGTCTCCCCGTTAAACCACAGTCACAACTACAAGCTTCATCATTCCCGTTCACCAGAAGCGATACGCCATTATTTGTCGACATTATGACTTTAACAGTACTCCTGCTAGGAGCTCCTCCAGTTTGCCGATATATTTCGCCTGTTGACGAGGCATTTGGCTACCTTTAGGGAGTCATAGTTACTCCTGCCAATTGTTCCCCGTTTTAGCACAGTCACATTTTCAAGCTTACTCTGGCTAGTTCACCTGTAGCGATCCGCCATTATCTGTCGACATAAAGTCTTTCACAGTACTCCTGCCGGGAGCTTCTCGAGTTTGCCAAGTATTTCGTCTGTTGACGAGGCATTTGCTACCTTAAGAGAGTCATAGTTTCTCCTGTCAGTTGCTCCCCGTTTTAGAACAGTCACACCTACAAGCTAACTCTGGCCAGTTCACCTGTAGCGATAAACCATTATATGTCGACATAAAGACTTTCACAGTGCTCCTGCCAGGAGCTTCTCGAGTTTTCCGATGTATTTCGCCTGTTGACGAGGCATTTGGCTACCTTTAGAGAGTCATAGTTACTCCTGCCAATTGTTCCCCGTTTTAGCTCAGTCACATTTTCAAGCTTACTCTGGTCACCTGAAGCGATACGCCATTATCTGTCGACAAAGACTTTCACAGTACTCCTGCCGGGATCTTCTCGAGTTTGCCGATGTATTTCGCCAGTTTACGAGGCATTTGGCTACCTTAAGAGAGTCATAGTTACTCCTGCCAGTGTCTCCCCGTTAAACCACAGTCTCAACTACAAGCTTCATCATTCCCGTTCACCAGAAGCGATACGCCATTATTTGTCGACATTATGACTTTCACAGTACTCCAGCTAGGAGCTTCTCCCGTTTTCCGATGTATTTCGCCTGTTGACCAGGCATTTTGCTACCTTCAGAGAGTCATAGTTACTCCTGCCAGTGTGTCCCCGTTGAACCACAGTCACATCTACAAGCTTCCTCTGCCCCGTTCACCAGAAGCTATAGGCTATTATTTGTCGACGTTGTGACTTCCACAGTCCTGCTGCTAGGAGCACTGCAAACTACGCAAACGCCTGGTGGGAGGCGAGGCGAGGCGAGGCGAGGAAGCTCACTTCGCTACCAGTGGCGCCCTCCAGCACGACACTGCCACATCCCGCACAGCCCCTCCGTTGAACACCAGGAACAAAATGGTTCTTCCGCGAGCGCCGAAGGTTCCACGCGCCCAGCGAATGACAGGAGGTGCATCGAGCTGCTGTGCGTCTCACACACATCGGCGGCGCGCCCGCTGATTTGGCCGTAGCTATACTGGGACGCCGGGCGCGTCCTCCGCGCCGTCCTCGAGGAACTCGTTGTTGCGCGAAGGAAGTGCGCTGCGTCAAATGCGGCCGATTTCGACCGATAACTATGATTTTGTGTGTTGGGAGAAGAGCCGAAGGCGAATTCTGACGTGCGCCTACAGATTGTGATCGCCAACCGCCATACAATGTTAAATGCACCGGTTCTCGTCCGATCACCGATGTTAAGCAACATCGGGAGCGGTTAGTACTTGGATGGGCGACCGCCTTGAAACTCCGGGTGCTGTTGGCTTCCCTTCTTTTTTTTTCATTTCCTTTTTATGTCAATACCGCTGCCAGCCCTCTTTCATACTACCTATGTACAAGAGGAGGCACTCTTTTATTTGTCCGTGCTTTAAGGTTCTCCTGGGAGACCAGTATTAAATTCCGGTGACCCCTGCAGGTTTTCTGTATCCCTTGGACCTTCAAATTGACCATGCAACACAGATATTGCATCGGAATTGAATACGAAAGGCACAAATCCGAAATAAGTACCAGAGGAGTGACTCTCCTAATAGTCTTTCTTTGAGCTTCTTCTGGGAGACCAGTATTAGATTCCGAAGCACCACTGCAGGTTTTCTGTATACCGTGTACTTTCACATTGACCATGAAACACAAATATTGCATCGGGATTGAATACGTAAGCCACAATGTCCACTTCAGTACAAGCGGAGTGATTCTGTTAAAATTCTGTGCTTTGAACTTCTTCTGGGAAGCCAGTATTAGATTTCGATGCACCACTGCAGGTTTTCTGTATCCCTTGGACTTTCACATTGACGATGAAAGACAGATATAGCATCGGGATTGATTACGAAAGGCTCAATGCCGACTTAAGTACAAGGGGAGATACTTTTCTTATAGTCAATGATTTGAACTTGTCCTGGGAGACCAGTATTAGATTCCGATGACCCCTGCAGGTTTTCTGTATCCCTTGCACCTTCACATTGACGATGATACACTGAAATTGCATCGTGATAATACACAAAAGGCACAATGCCGACATAAGTACAATAGGAGTAACTCTTTTAATAGTCTGTGCTTTGAGGTTCTCCTGGGAGACCAGTATTAGATTCCGATACACCACTGCAAGTTTTCTGTATCCCTTGGACTTCCACATTGACGATGAAACACAGATATTGCGTCGCGATAGAATACAAATGGCACATTGCCGACAAAAGTACAAGAAGAGTAACTCTTTTAATAGTCTGTGCTTTGAGCTTGTCCTGGGAGACCAGTATTAGATTCCGATGCGCAATTGCAGGTTTTCTATATCCCTTGGACCTTCACATTGACCATGAAATACAAACATTGCATCGGAAATGAATACGAAAGGCACAATGCCGACATAAGTACCAGAGGAGCGACTCTTCTTAAAGACTGTGCTTTGAGCTTCTCTTGGGAGACCAGTATTAATTTCCCATGCACCATTCCAGGTTTTTTGTATCCCTTGGACCTTCACATTGATGATGAAACACAATTATTGCATCGGGATTGACTACGAAAGGCACAATGCACACTTAAGTACAACAGGAGTGACTCTTTTAATAGTCTGGGCTTTGAGCTTCTCCTGGGAGACAGGTATTAGATTCCAATGCACCACTGCAGGTTTTCCGTATCCCTTGGACCTTCACATTGACGATGAAACACAGACATTGCATCGGGATGAATACAAAAGGCACAATGCCGACATAAGTACAGGAGCCGTGACTCTTAAAATAGTCTGTGCTTTGAGCCTCATCTGGGAGGCCAGTATTTGATTCCGATGCACCACTGCAGGTTTTCTGTATCCCTTGGACCTTCACATTGGCCATGAAACACAGATATAGCATCGGGATTGAATACGAAAGGTACAATACCCACTTAAGTTAAATAGGCGTGACTCTTCTAATACTCTGTCCTTTGTGCTTCTCCTGGGAGACCAGTATTAGATTGCGATGCACCACTGCAGGTTTTCTGTATCCCTTGGACTTTCACATTGACCATGAAACACAGACTTTGCATCTGTATTGAATACGAAATGCACAATGCCCACTTAAGTACAAGAGGAGTGAATCTTCTAATCGTCTGTGCTTTAAGCTTCTCCTGGGAAAACAGTATTAGATTCCGATGCACCACTGCAGGTTTTCTGTATCCCATGAACCTTCACATTGACCATGAAACACTGATATTGCATCGGGATTGAATGGAAAAGGCACAATGCCGACATAAGTACAAGAGGTGTGTCCTTTCTATTAGTCCTTTCAGCCTCTCCTGGGAGACTGGTATTAGATGCCGATGCACCACTGCAGGTTTTCTGTATTCCTTGGACCTTCACATTGACGACGAAACACAGAAATTGCATCAGGGTTGAATACAAAACGCACAATGCCCACTTAAGTACAAAGTGTGATATTCGCTATTTTTGACTTCATTAAAACAGCAAATACGAGTAGTTAATACTTTCAGCCAGAAGGCAAATACTTGTTTATAAATTTTCTAATGATGTAATTCGTCGTCTTTGGGCGGCAATAAAAACAGAAAAATACGGATAGATATACGATCCTTCACTATTTTGTTCGCTGAAGAACAAATGAAGCCTTGAGCGCTAAAGACTTGTACTGTTTTTCTCAAGTAAGACGGACGCAGATTTGTGGCAGTCTGATCTAATTTTTACTAAATGTATAAAAACGTGTTATGTCTAAGTTTGAGTGAAGTATAAAGAACTGTTATAACGTACCGTGACGACGCACGAGCGACTCAAAGAAGACAATGGCTGTATAAAAGAGCGCTTAATGGACATGATACGGACATAAAAATCTACCGTCATTGTAGTACTAAGCTTAAGGTACAATATATGTTTTAGTTATAATAAATATTTGTTCTGGGAATAATGAATCATTTAGCAGTGATCATTCCTATTATCTCCTCAGTATTATTTTCATTTTAATTATGCATTTTGCTAATATTACAGACACCAAGATCAGCAGTCCAATGTGCGTGTTACATTGATAAAAAGAAAACTGTTTTATCGTCTTCTTGCATCAGCTTTAATATTGAATTTCCCTTTTGTGTGATGTTACAGTTGTTTTTGCGCCCTTAAGAACTTTCTGGTCCCTTAGGAAATTGTTTTGTCATAACAATAACTTCACAACCATGTATGATCGTATCTACGATCATGAAGTAATTAGAAAGACGATAACGCAATTTCTTAATCAATAGCACGCTAGTTGTGACTGCCTCAAGCCACGCGAAACTGCAAGTAAAAACTATTCACATCTCATAATGCAATATTTTATGACAATGGTCAATCCATGATTCTTACGCCAATTGTGATTGATAAAACAGTAAGCTAAATCTCAATTCCCAACTTTTATTTTGTAACATCACACTTGGCCCCGAACAGGGACCTGACCAAAAATTAGTTCAAATCCTTGGAAAATGTTCTATGTGCTTGTGTTGATAAATGTTCTGTCATTTCATGTACACATCAACTCTCTGTGAGAATGACGGATAATATGCTGGTCAATAACGCAGTTTAATTATCGAGAGAAAGGAAAATAAAAGAGACGCGAATTTGCTGAGACAACATAGTGTTAACCAAGCCATCAAAAAGTAAGTCAGAATTTTGCATACGCAGTGTAGTGCTTCAGTAGCAACGTTGCTTTTCCAAGTCAATCCACATCCTTTCTCTTTCCCGCAATAGAAAATCTGCTTTATTTTATCTTTCAAAGTAAAATTCTTCGTAGTCTGATAATAGAAATTATTTCTCCCCATTGTTAGTATAGCTGTATTACATTTTCAACATGGTGGATAGTGTGTGCAATTTGCAGTGAAGAGCATCTTCATTCATTTGGCTGAAACGTTTAGGTTCCATCTTGTCTTCTCGCCAGATAGAATTTCATTTGTTGCTCACGCGAGAGCGGTGCTCTTAGCGGACTCACCACGTCACTGACAAACGATGAAAGCCTTGCGTAGCACGTGATTTACTGACGAAAATGGCAGATAGTAAACAAAGACAGGTGACAACAGGAGACGGGAGTGAAGACGTTAATAGTATTCCATACCCTTTACGATCGCGAACGGTAGGTTCCCGTGTGGAAACTGAACTAACCATGTCTGTAACAGGGGAAAGTGACCCTAAAGTCCAAACTCTTCCCGCTGCAGCTACAAATGACCTAGGTGCGTTAATGGAAATGCTGAAACAACAGTTTGACGCAGTAAATGAGACTATAAAAACACAAAATGAGACTGTTAACGCCCGATTAGATGCTGTAAGCGAATCAGTAAAAACACAAAATGAGACTGTTAACGTGCGATTAGATGCTGTAAGCGAATCATTAAAAACACAGCTAGGCACAATCAAAACAGATCTGCATAAAGAAATTACGGCTGAATTAAATACCCATTTGGGTGAGGTGCAAACTAAGATCAGTGATCAAATTCAGAAAATGCAGAAACAGGTGAAAAGTGAAATAGCTGAAGTATCTGGAACATTAAACACAAAAATTCAAGCAGCTACCAAAGAAATAAACTCCGTTAAAAATACAATATCTGACATTGAAGGTGTAGTAGAGGATCTGTCGAGGCAGATAGACTCAATTAATATTGAAGAACAGGTTAAGAGCACCGTGAAAGCACACGCGGAGGCATTGTCGGAACACTATGGTGAATGGATAAGGGGTAAAGATATTTTTATCGAAAAGAAGGTCGGGGGGAGCTTAGGGAGACTGTCAAGGATGTAACTTATGAAATCTTAGCTGCTCCTGGTAAGTCAGGAGACACAGTGGTTTCTGAATTGGGACAGATTCGGAGGACACTTACACGGGATCTTCCCGAGTGGAAGCAGCAAGTAGTGGACGAAGTCAGAATGCTGAGAACTGGGTAGAAAATCCGCACACGCATACGCAAACTATAGGGAACAACTCTTTAGACGGTGACGAATGTCAGTCAACTCCTTATCGTTCACCGCCTGATTACATGCAAAACAACAGTCTTGTTGAGTCCCAAGTAGGGAAAATACACTCCTGGAAATTGAAATAAGAACACCGTGAATTCATTGTCCCAGGAAGGGGAAACTTTATTGACACATTCCTGGGGTCAGATACATCACATGATCACACTGACAGAACCACAGGCACATAGACACAGGCAACAGAGCATGCACAATGTCGGCACTAGTACAGTGTGTATCCACCTTTCGCAGCAATGCAGGCTGCTATTCTCCCATGGAGACGATCGTAGAGATGCTGGATGTAGTCCTTTGGAACGGCTTGCCATGCCATTTCCACCTGGCGCCTCAGTTGGACCAGCGTTCGTGCTGGACGTGCAGACCGCGTGAGACGACGCTTCATCCAGTCCCAAACATGCTCAATGGGGGACAGATTCGGAGATCTTGCTGGCCAGGGTAGTTGACTTAACCTTCTAGAGCACGTTGGGTGGCACGGGATACATGCGGACGTGCATTGTCCTGTTGGAACAGCAAGTTCCCTTGCCGGTCTAGGAATGGTAGAACGATGGGTTCGATGACGGTTTGGATGTACCGTGTACTATTCAGTGTCCCCTCGACGATCACCAGTGGTGTACGGCCAGTGTAGGAGATCGCTCCCTACACCAAGATGCCGGGTGTTGGCCCTGTGTGCCTCGGACGTATGCAGTCCTGATTGTGGCGCTCACCTGCACGGCGCCAAACACGCATACGACCATCATTGGCACCAAGGCAGAAGCGACTCTCATCGCTGAAGACGACACGTCTCCATTCGTCCCTCCATTCACGCCTGTCGCGACACCACTGGAGGCGGGCTGCACGATGTTGGGGCGTGAGCGGAAGACGGCCTAACGGTGTGCGGGACCGTAGCCCAGCTTCATGGAGACGGTTGCGAATGGTCCTCGCCGATACCCCAGGAGCAACAGTGTCCCTAATTTGCTGGGAAGTGGCGGTGCGGTCCCCTACGGCACTGCGTAGGATCCTACGGTCTTGGCGTGCATCCGTGCGTCGCTGCGGTCCGGTCCCTGGTCGACGGGCACGTGCACCTTCCGCCGACCACTGGCGACAACATCGATGTACTGTGGAGACCTCACGCCCCACGTGTTGAGCAATTCGGCGGTACGTCCACCCGGCCTCCCGCATGCCCACTATACGCCCTCGCTCAAAGTCCGTCAACTGCACATACGGTTCACGTCCACGCTGTCGCGGCATGCTACCAGTGTTAAAGACTGCGATGGAGCTCCGTATGCCACGGCAAACTGGCTGACACTGACGGCAGCGGTGCACAAATGCTGCGCAGCTAGCGCCATTCGACGGCCAACACCGCGGTTCCTGGTGTGTCCGCTGTGCCGTCCGTGTGATCATTGCTTGTACAGCCCTCTCGCTGTGTCCGGAGCAAGTATGGTGGGACTGACACACCGGTGTCAATGTGTTCTTTTTTCCATTTCCAGGAGTGTAAATGATCCGCCCACAATTGTGAGTTTAATGCAAGAGGAAAGTGTGATTAAGCATCGCACTTTTCCTGTTTTTCATCCGCAGAAGCGAGAAATACACCCCATCGTGTTCCTAAAGAATTTTTCCGGCATATTTCCCAGGAGCTGGACAGACAGACAGCGTATTCAGTTCGTCACTGGCTTTATTTCTGGTGATGCAGCATTATGGGGACCGGAAATGGTAGACACGTGTAGGAATTATGAAGAGTTTGAGAAAATGTTCTTGGGAAAATTTTGGAGTAATGGGGTACAGCAAAGATTAAGGAAGGAGGTGTATGGTGCGGAAAGTTTCAATGAGAAGCATGGAAGTCTCCGGCGATACTTCGAAAAGTATCTAGCAAAAATTAAATTCTAGGATTCTCCGATTTCTTCCAAGGACGTAATTATGATTTTCAAAAGCAAACTCCCTGTGTCTATTAGAGGGAAACTAGTAAATGTGTCCGAAGAAGACTTGGATGCATTCCTTTCTGTGCTGGATTCCTTATATTTAATTAGCGAGGATGTGCGCTCCAAGGTTGGCAGCGGCAAATTCTTCCCTGGCAGCCAGCAGAATGCATCGCACGCGGAAAACAATGCACCGAAGGAGAGAGCAAGCTACTGCGATCGCTGGTACCAACCTGCCAGCCGTTATGAAAACACAAACGGCAATAATTTTAAATGGAAGCAGAAAACCAATTACAGTAGTCAGCAGAGATACCACCCAATTTACAACCACCAGGTACAACATCAGTACGGAAACCCACCCTTTAATTCTGCGCTTGAGCAGTATGGAAAGTCTCCACAAACGAGTAGTAATTTTTCAAATGGGCCAGTGTACAATCAAAGTTATAGGTCGAAAAATAGCAAGTGGCATGGGCAAGGCGGAGGCCACCCAGCACAACATCAAAACAACTTTTTCCGGGATAGAGGACCGCGGAACAATTTTCAAACGGCACCAAATGCGAACTTTCGTTCACAAGGAAATGGTTTTGGCGGCAACCAAAAGATCGGGCGACAGCAGCCGTCTCAAGTATTCTATTCACAAGTGAATGCACCCAGTGGATTTTACCCCTTTACACCGGCATTTGTACCACATAAGCAGCACCAATATGAAACGGAACAAACACATAAGGCCATGAATGACAAACAGGTTAAACATCCTGCGGAAAATTAGAGGCAGCGCCTTTCAGCCTCCTAGAGGTCGCTGCCGGTTCCAGTGGGGGCACTAACGAATACTCTGATTCTGAGTATGTTAATGCGATACGGTACGACCATGAGACCGACTTACGAGATAACCTTGCACGTGACAAAGGAGCTCAAGACATTAACAACATTTATGATGAACAGGTCCAGGCTTCGATTAAGATTTCTATTGCCAACATTCCTGTCAAAGCCATTGTTGATACAGGAGCAAACATCAATGTGATGTCATCATGTCTCTTCAGACAGGTGTCTTCTGTTTCAAAAGTTTTATCATTGCCGATTCAGGGCAGCTCCATATCGGGAGCGATTGGTCCATTGAAACAGAGAGTTAGTTTACAGACACAGCCTCAACTGCAGATAGAATCTGTTTCCGTTTCCTGCCTCTTGCGTACTGGAAATTTCCTTGTGTGAACTGTTAATGATAAATATTGTGTTGAACAGCGCACTGACTACATGGTAACGGCTACTAAATGTAAACTTTAAGTATTAAATGCTATGTATGGAAAAATTGTTTATAGTGATGGACGTGAACTGATATTTCTTCAACAAGCTGAAGCAGGAAATTAAGGTTGCAGAAAGATTTTCAATTTAGCTTTAAGTTAGTATAAAAAAAATGTGCTTGCGAGGTGATTGCCAGGATCTACACTCCTGGAAATGGAAAAAAGAACACATTGACACCGGTGTGTCAGACCCACCATACTTGCTCCGGACACTGCGAGACGGCTGTACAAGCAATGATCACACGCACGGCACAGCGGACACACCAGGAACCGCGGTGTTGGCCGTCGAATGGCGCTAGCTGCGCAGCATTTGTGCGCCGCTGCCGTCAGTGTCAGCCAGTTTGCCGTGGCATACGGAGCTCCATCGCAGTCTTTAACACTGGTAGCATGCCGCGACAGCGTGGACGTGAACCGTATGTGCAGTTGACGGACTTTGAGCGAGGGCGTATAGTGGGCATGCGGGAGGCCGGGTGGACGTACCGCCGAATTGCTCAACACGTGGGGCGTGAGGTCTCCACAGTACATCAATGTTGTCGCCAGTGGTCGGCGGAAGGTGCACGTGCCCGTCGACCTGGGACCGGACCGCAGCGACGCACGGATGCACGCCAAGACCGTAGGATCCTACGCAGTGCCGTAGGGGACCGCACCGCCACTTCCCAGCAAATTAGGGACACTGTTGCTCCTGGGGTATCGGCGAGGACCATTCGCAACCGTCTCCATGAAGCTGGGCCACGGTCCCACACACCGTTAGGCCGTCTTCCGTTCACGCCCCAACATCGTGCAGCCCGCCTCCAGTGGTGCCGCAACAGGCGTGAATGGAGGGACGAATGGAGACGTGTCGTCTTCAGCGATGAGAGTCGCTTCTGCCTTGGTGCCAATGATGGTCGTATGCATGTTTGGCGCCGTGCAGGTGAGCGCCACAATCAGGACTGCATACGACTGAGGCACACAGGGCCAACACCCGGCATCATGGTGTGGGGAGCGATCTCCTACACTGGCCGTACACCACTGGTGATCGTCGAGGGGACACTGAATAGTGCACGGTACATCCAAACCGTCATCTAACCCATCGTTCTACCATTCCTAGACCGGCAAGGGAACTTGCTGTTCCAACAGGACAATGCACGTCCGCATGTATCCCGTGCCACCCAGCGTGCTCTAGAAGGTTTAAGTCAACTACCCTGGCCAGCAAGATCTCCGGATCTGTCCCCCATTGAGCATGTTTGGGACTGGATGAAGCGTCGTCTCATGCGTCTGCACGTCCAGCACGAACGCTGGTCCAACTGAGGCGCCAGGTGGAAATGGCATGGCAAGCCGTTCCACAGGACTACACCCAGCATCTCTACGATCGTCTCCATGGGAGAATAGCAGCCTGCTTTGCTGCGAAAGGTGGATATACACTGTACTAGTGCCGACATTGTGCATGCTCTGTTGCCTGTGTCTATGTGCCTGTGGTTCTGTCAGTGTGATCATGTGATGTATCTGACCCCAGGAGTGTGTCAATAAAGTTTCCCCTTCCTGGGACAATGAATTCACGGTGTTCTTATTTCAATTTCCAGGAGTGTATATAAATATGTAAAGGTGAGAAATGGAGGAGGATGCGTAAATAAGCACTTCTCTCAAGGTACAAGAAGATTTATAGATTTATTTTTAGTAATGTAAGTACTTGAAGTTCTGTTGTAAAAGCCCAAATTACCTGCTTAAAAAAAGGTACATGTTCAAACAGTCCAGACAGTGGACAGGAGTAGAAGAAATAGCTTAAAGTTCAGTTAAACCGTGCTGTTAAATGGAAATACAAGTGGTAACCCACATGTGTTCACGCAAGGAGACAATAAGCTGTAGTAAACTAAGTTAGGTGAAATACAGTACAAATAGAGGCAAACCATGAAGCATCAATAATGTAGCGTACGTACTCCACGAGGCCATTAATTGCTATGAAAGTAAACTATTTCCCTGTGATCTGAGCCCAATCTAAAGCGTGTATGAGGAATGTTAGCTGACGAATTGATTTCAGTAGAATCAAGGTACTAAATAACCACACAGCAAGCCCCCTGTATCATAAATAAGTCCAAGTAAAGATCTTCATAAGATTTGTAGTGTAATCTAGCGACCATTCAATACCCTAATTGACGGCTAATCTAAAGAACAAGCAATTCAGTGATATTTAAACTTGATACTGACTATAACCAGAGTAAGACGTAGAAGTAGCAAAGCATGCTGTAATGAAAGAGGTTGAAATTTATATATGTGCCTATGTTTATTATGATAATTTTATGTACATGCAGATTTTATTGCAAAAATGTCTCCTAAGACACTCCTCTTATGAAATCCATTTTCCTTCTGCCCGTTCCTCTTGATCCTGGTTCATTAATCCAGACCAAGGGTTGACTTGTAAAAGCCACGTGTCCTTTGGGGCAAAGCAGTGCTTATGAGAAATGAGACACGTAGCGTGATGAACTTCGCTAGCTTTGGTAATGTTTGTTATGGACCGGTTGCGTAAATCCAGTGGACTGTCGGTAATTCCATTCATGCGAAAAATAGTAGACAAGCGTTACCCTATTTTTTTTAACAGAGAACGATTGCTGAGTACATGAAGCGAAGAGAGAGAACTATTGTAATCCAGTCTGCCCTCAAATATAAAAAATAAATTTGGCAAGCACAAAGGAAAGCACAAAAAAAAGATTCAGCGTTAAATACGTACTCGTTAAGTAGTAGATATGCTGCGTGGCAGTAGAAAATGATCTTGGGTGCACTAAAGAATAAATGCAACGAGTGTTGCGAATCCTGTAGTTTTCATAATGAGGAGATGAGCCCTTAAAAGAAAGTTTGAAGAATATTTTTAGGTTCACTAGTGAAAGTAAACCTTGAGATATAAAGAGTCCATTCATAAAGCAGTTGTTCACTGGACTTAACAAAAGGAGTGACCATTAATTGTAAATATTAGCTCGTAAAAGATCTTTTGTAAATAATAGAATATAAGTCTTTCTGTACCAATGGATGATACCTGCAAAATTGATTGTTTTGTAAATGAACTCTATCGGCGAAGGACCCAAGCACGAATGCTGTGTGCAGATGCACACTAAAGTGCGACCTGCATAATAAAAATAACTGTTCACTGTATATTACTGGTAGTGTTGTACTGGAGGTTTTCTGTATCCTTGGACCTTCACATTGACCATGAGGCACAGATATTGCATCAGGATTCAATACGAAAGGCACAATGCCCACTTAAGTACAAGAGGACTGAATCTTCTAATAGTCTGTGCTTTGCGCTTCTCCTGGGAGACCAGTATTAGATTCCGATGCACCACTGCACGTTTTCTGTATCCCTTGGACCTTCACATTGATGATGAAACACAGATTTTGCATCGGGATTCAATACGAAAGGCACAATGCCGACGTAAGTGCAAGAGGAGTGACTCTTCTTACAGTCAGTACTTTGAGCTTCTCCTGGGAGACCAGTATTAGATTCCGATGCACTACTGCAGGCTTTCTGTATTTCATAGACTTTCGCATTGACCGTGAAACACGGATATTGCATTGGGATTGAATACGAAAAGCAGAATGCCCACTCAAGTACAATACGAGTGACTCTTCTAATTGTCTGTGCTTAGAGATTCTCCTGGGAGACCAGTATTAGACTCCGATGCACCACTGCAGGTTTTCCGTATCCCATGGACCTTCTCATTGACGATGAAACACAGAAATTGCATCGGGATAGAATACAAAAGGGACAATGCTGACACAAGTACTAGAGGAGTAACTCTTTTCATAGTCTGTGCTTTGAGCTTCCCCTGGGAGACCAGTATTAGATTCCGATGCACCACTGCAGGTTCTCCGTATCCCTTGGACTTTCACAATGACCATGAAACACAGATATTGCGTCAGGATTGAATGAGAAAGGGACAATGCCCACTTAAGTACAAGAGGAGCGACTCTTCTAACAGTTTGTGCTTTGAGCTCCTCCTGGGAGACAAGTATTACATTCCAATGCTCCACTGCAGGTTTTCCGTATCCCATGGACCTTCACATTGATGATGAAACACAGAAATTGCATCGGGATAGAACACACAAGGGACAATGCCGACACAAGTACTAGAGGAGTGACTCTTTTCATAGTCTGTGCTTTGAGCTTCCCCTGGGAGACCAGTATTAGATTCCGATGCACCACTGCAGGTTTTCTCTATCGCTTGGACCTTCACATTGACCATGAAACAGAGATATTGCATCGGGAATGAATACGAAAGAGAGAATCCCCACTTGAGTACAAGAGCAGTACTTTTCTAAAAGCCTGTGTTTTGAGCTTTTCCTGGGAGACAAGTATTAGATTCGGATGAACCACTGTAGGTTTTCTGTATCCCTTGGACCTTCACATTGACTATGAAACACAGATATTGCATCGGGATTGAATACGAAAGGCAGAATGCCCACTTAAGTACAAGAGTAGGGACTCTGCTAATAGTCTGTGCTTTGAGCTTTTCCTGGGAGACAAGTATTAGATTCTGATGCACCACTACGGTTTTCTGTATCTCTCGGACCTTCACATTGAGCATGAAACACAGATATTGCATCGGGATTGAATGCGAAAGGGACAATGCTCACTTGAGTACAAGATGAGAGACTCTTCTAACAGTCTGTGCTTTGAACTTCTTTTGGGATACTAGTATTAAAATCCGGATCACCATTGCTGGTTTTGTGAATCCGGTGGACCGTCGCATTGATGATAAAACACAGATATTGCATCGGGATTCAATACGAAAGGCACAATCCCCACTTAAGTACAACTGGAGTGACTCAGCTAATAGTCTGTGCTTTGAGCTTCTCCTGGGAGACCTGTATTAGATTACGATGCACCACTGCAGGTTTTCTGAATATCATGGACTTTCGCATTGACCATGAAACACAGATATTTCATTGCGATTGAATACGATATGCACAATGCCCGCATAAGTACAAGAGGAGTGACTCTTCTAATAGTCTGTGCTTTGCGCTTCTCCTGGGAGACCAGTATTAGATTCCGATGCACCACTGCACGTTTTCTGTATCCCTTGGACCTTCACATTGATGATGAAACACAGATTTTGCATCGGGATTCAATACGAAAGGCACAATGCCGACTTAAGTGCAAGAGGAGTGACTCTTCTTATATAAAATATAAAAAATAAATTTGGCAAGCACAAAGGAAAGCACAAAAAAAAGATTCAGCGTTAAATACGTACTCGTTAAGTAGTAGATATGCTGCGTGGCAGTAGAAAATGATCTTGGGTGCACTAAAGAATAAATGCAACGAGTGTTGCGAATCCTGTAGTTTTCATAATGAGGAGATGAGCCCTTAAAAGAAAGTTTGAAGAATATTTTTAGGTTCACTAGTGAAAGTAAACCTTGAGATATAAAGAGTCCATTCATAAAGCAGTTGTTCACTGGACTTAACAAAAGGAGTGACCATTAATTGTAAATATTAGCTCGTAAAAGATCTTTTGTAAATAATAGAATATAAGTCTTTCTGTACCAATGGATGATACCTGCAAAATTGATTGTTTTGTAAATGAACTCTATCGGCGAAGGACCCAAGCACGAATGCTGTGTGCAGATGCACACTAAAGTGCGACCTGCATAATAAAAATAACTGTTCACTGTATATTACTGGTAGTGTTGTACTGGAGGTTTTCTGTATCCTTGGACCTTCACATTGACCATGAGGCACAGATATTGCATCAGGATTCAATACGAAAGGCACAATGCCCACTTAAGTACAAGAGGACTGAATCTTCTAATAGTCTGTGCTTTGCGCTTCTCCTGGGAGACCAGTATTAGATTCCGATGCACCACTGCACGTTTTCTGTATCCCTTGGACCTTTACATTGATGATGAAACACAGATTTTGCATCGGGATTCAATACGAAAGGCACAATGCCGACTTAAGTGCAAGAGGAGTGACTCTTCTTACAGTCAGTACTTTGAGCTTCTCCTGGGAGACCAGTATTAGATTCCGATGCACTACTGCAGGCTTTCTGTATTTCATGGACTTTCGCATTGACCGTGAAACACGGATATTGCATTGGGATTGAATACGAAAAGCAGAATGCCCACTCAAGTACAATACGAGTGACTCTTCTAATTGTCTGTGCTTAGAGATTCTCCTGGGAGACCAGTATTAGACTCCGATGCACCACTGCAGGTTTTCCGTATCCCATGGACCTTCTCATTGACGATGAAACACAGAAATTGCATCGGGATAGAATACAAAAGGGGCAATGCTGACACAAGTACTAGAGGAGTAACTCTTTTCATAGTCTGTGCTTTGAGCTTCCCCTGGGAGACCAGTATTAGATTCCGATGCACCACTGCAGGTTCTCCGTATCCCTTGGACCTTCACAATGACCATGAAACACAGATATTGCGTCAGGATTGAATGAGAAAGGGACAAAGTATTACATTCCAATGCTCCACTGCAGGTTTTCCGTATCCCATGGACCTTCACATTGATGATGAAACACAGAAATTGCATCGGGATAGAACACACAAGGGACAATGCCGACACAAGCACTAGAGGAGTGACTCTTTTCATAGTCTGTGCTTTGAGCTTCCCCTGGGAGACCAGTATTAGATTCTGATGCACCACTGCAGGTTTTCTCTATCGCTTGGACCTTCACATTGACCATGAAACAGAGATATTGCATCGGGAATGAATACGAAAGAGAGAATCCCCACTTGAGTACAAGAGCAGTACTCTTCTAAAAGCCTGTGTTTTGAGCTTTTCCTGGGAGACCAGTATTAGATTCGGATGAACCACTGTAGGTTTTCTGTATCCCTTGGACCTTCACATTGACTATGAAACACAGATATTGCATCGGGATTGAATACGAAAGGCAGAATGCCCACTTAAGTACAAGAGTAGGGACTCTGCTAATAGTCTGTGCTTTGAGCTTTTCCTGGGAGACCAGTATTAGATTACGGTGCACCACTGCAGGTTTTCTGTATCCGTTGGACCTTCACATTGATCATCAAACACAAACCTTGCATCGGGATTGAATGCGAAAGGGACAATGCTCACTTGAGTACAAGATGAGAGACTCTTCTAACAGTCTGTGCTTTGAACTTCTTTTGGGATACTAGTATTAAAATCCGGATCACCATTGCTGGTTTTGTGAATCCGGTGGACCGTCGCATTGATGATAAAACACAGATATTGCATCGGGATTCAATACGAAAGGCACAATCCCCACTTAAGTACAACTGGAGTGACTCAGCTAATAGTCTGTGCTTTGAGCTTCCCCTGGGAGACCAGTAATAGACTCCGATGCACCACTGCAGGTTTTCTGTTTCCCTTGGACCTTCACATTGACGATGAAACACAGATATTGCATCGGGATAGAATACTAACGGCACAATGCCCACTAAAGTACAACTGGAGTGAGCCTTCTAATAGTCTGTGCTTTGAGCTTCTCCAGGGAGACAAGTATTAGATTCTGATGCACCACTACGGTTTTCTGTATCTCTCGGACCTTCACATTGAGCATGAAACACAGATATTGCATCGGGATTGAATACGAAAGGCACAATGCCCACTTGAGTAAATGAGGAGTGACTCCTCAAGTACTCTGTACTTTTAGCTTCTCATGGGAGACCAGTGTTAGATTCCGATGCACAACTGCATGTTTTTTGTATCCCTTGGACCTTCACATTGACCATGAAACACAGATATGGCATCAGGATTGAATGCGAAATGGACAATGCCCACT
Source organism: Schistocerca americana (assembly GCF_021461395.2). Classification (NCBI taxonomy): domain Eukaryota; kingdom Metazoa; phylum Arthropoda; class Insecta; order Orthoptera; family Acrididae; genus Schistocerca; species Schistocerca americana. The sequence continues at coordinate 34,604,559 of NC_060121.1, forward strand.
TAAGTACTAGAGGAGCGACTCTTGTCACAGTTTGTGTTTGAGCTTCTCCTGGGAGAAAATCATTTGATTCAGATGCACCACTTCAGGTTTTCTGTATCCCATGGACCTTCACATTGACCATGAAATACAGATATTGCATCGGGAATGCATACGAAAGACAAAATGCCGATTTAATAATAGGACTGTCTTTTCTTATAGTTAGTGCCTTGAGCTTCTCCTGGGAGCCCAGTATTAGATTCCGATGCAACACTGCAGGTTTCTGTATCGTATGCACCTTCCCATTCACCATGAAACAAAGATATTGCATTGGGATTGAATACGAAATGCACAATGCCCACTTAACTACAACAGGAGTGACTCTTCAAATAGTTTGTGCTTCGAGCTTCTCCTGGGACACCAGCATTAGATTCCAATGCACCATTGAAGGTTCTCTATATCCCTTGGACCTTCACATTGACCATGAAACACAGATATTGCATCGGAATTGAATACGAAATTCACAATGCCCACTTAAGTAAAACAGGAGTGACTCTTCTAAGAGACTGTGCTTAGAGCTTCTAGTGGGTGACCAGTATTAGATTCAGATGCACAACTGCAGGTTTTCTGTATCCCTAGGACCTTCACATTAACCATGAAACACAAATATTGCATCGGGATTGAATACGAAAGGGTCAATCCCCACTTAAGTACAAGAGGAGTACTCTTCTAAGAGCCTGTTCTTTGAGCTTCTCCTTGGAGACCAGTAATAGATTCCGATACACCACTGAAGGTTTTCTGTATCCCGTGGACCTTCACATTGATGATAAAACTTAGAAATTGCAACGGGATTCAATTCGAAAGGCACAATGCCGACTTAAGTACTAGAGGAGAGTCTCTTCTTATTGTCTGTGTTTTCAGCTTCTCCTGGAAGACCAGTATTACATTCCGATGAACCACTGCAGGTTTTCTGTATCCTTTGGACTTTCACATTGTCCATGAAACTCAGATATTGTATCGGTATTGAATACGAAAGGAACAATGCCCACTAAAGAACAACGGGAGTGACTCTGCTAATAGTCTGTGCTTTGAGATTCTCCTGGGATACAAGTATTAGATTCTGATGGACCACTACAGGTTTTCTGTATCTCTCGGACCTTCACATTGGCCATGAAACACAGATATTGCATCGGGATTGATTACGAAAGGCCAAATGCCCACTTGAGTAAATGAGGAGTCACTCCTCAAATACTCTGTGCTTTTTGCTTCTCATGGGTGACCAGTGTTAGATTCCGATGCACAACTGCATGTTTTTTGTATCCCTTGCACCTTCACATTGACCAGGAAACAAAGATATTGCAACGGGATTGAATACGAAAAGCACACTGCCCACTTAAGTACAAGAGGAGTAACTCTGCTAATAGTCTGTGCTTTGAGCTTCTCCTGGGAGACCAGTATTAGATTCCGATACACCACTGCAGGTTTACTGTATCACTTGGACCCTCACATTGACGATGAAACACAGAAATTGCATCGGGATAGAATACAAAAGGGACAATGCCGACATAAGTACTAGAGGAGTAACTCTTTTCATAGTCTGTGCTTTGAGCTTCCCTGGCAGATCAGTATTAGATTCCGATGCACCATTGCAGGTATCCTGTCTCCCTTGGACCTTCACATTGACCATGAACCACAGTTATTGCAACGGGATTGAACTCGAAAGGCACACTGCCCACTTAAGTACAAGAGGAGTGACTCTGCTAATAGTCTGTGCTGTGAGCTTCTCCTGGGAGACCATTATTAGATTTCGATGCACCACTTCAGGTTTTCTGTATAACATGGGCATTCACATTGACCATGAAACACAGATATTACATTTGGATTGCATACGAAAGACAAATGCCGACTTAAGTATGAAGAGAGTGTCTCTTCTTGTAGTCTGTGCCTTGAACTTCTAGTGAAAGCCCAGTTTTAGATTCCGATGCACCACAGCAGGTTTCTGTATCGTATGGACCTTCACATGGCCCATGATACACAGATATTGCATCGGGATTAAATACGAAATGCACATTGCCCACTTTAGTACATGAGGAGTGACTCTTCTAATAATTTGGGCTTTGAGCTTCTCCTGGGAAAGCAGTATTGGAATCCGATGCATCACTGCAGGTTTTCTGTTTCCCTTGGACCCTCACATTGACCATGTAACAAAAATATTGCATCGGGATTGAATACGAAATTCACAATGCCCACCTAAGTACATCACGATTGACTCATCTAATAGTCTGTGCTTTGAGCTTCTCCTGGGAGACGAGTAGTAGATTCCGATGCACCACTGCAGGTTTTCTGTATCTGTGGACCTTCGAATTAATGATAACACAGATACTGCATCGGGATTGAATACGAAAGGCACAATGCCCACTTGAGTAAAAGAGAAGTGACTCCTCTAATTCTTTGTGCTTTGTGCTTCTCATGGGAGACCAGTGTTAGATTCCGATGCACAACTGCATGATTTTTGGATCCCTTGTACCTTCACATTGACCATGAAACACAGATATTGCATCGGGATAACATACGAAAGGCACAATTCCCACTTAAGTACAAGAGAAATGACTCTTATAATAGTCTGTGTTTTGAGCTTCTCCTGGGAGACCAGTATTAGATTCCGATGCACCACTGCAGGATTTGTGTTTCCCTTGGACCTTCGCATTGACCATGAAACACAGATATTGCATCGGGATTTAATGCAAAAGGCACAATGCGCATTTAAGTACAAGAGGAGTGACTCTTCGAATAGTCTGTGCTTTGAACTTCTCCTGGGAGGCCAGTATTAGATTCAGATCCATCACTGCAGGGTTTTTGTAGCGCTTGGACTTTCACAAGGACCTTGAAACACAGATATTGCATCGGGATTGAATACGAAAGGCACAATGCCCACTTAAGTACAACAAGAGTAACTTTTCTAATAGTCTCTGCTTTACGCTTCTCCTGGAAGACCAGTATTAGATCCCGATGCACCATTGTAGGTTTTCTGTATCCCTTGTACCTTCACATTGACCTTGGAACACAGATATTGCATCGGGATTGAATACGAAAGGCACAATGCCCACTTAAGTACAACAGCAGTGACTCTTCTGATGGTCTGTGCTTTGAGCTTCTCCTGGGAGACCAGTAGTAGATTCTGCTGCGCCACTGCATGTTTTCTGCATCCCTTGGATCGTCACATTGACCATGAAACATATATATTGCATCGGAATTGAATACGAAATTCACAATGCCCCCTTAAGTACAACAGGAGTGACTTTTCTAATTGTCTGTGCTTTAAGCTTCTACTGGGTGACCAGTATTACATTTCGATGCACCACTGCCGGCTTTCTGTATCCCTAGGACCTTCACATTGACCATGAAACACAGATATTGCATCGAGATTAAATACGAAATGCAATATGCTGACATAAGTAGAAGAGGATTGACTTTTCTAATAGTCTGTGATTTGCGTCTCTCCTTGGAGGCCAGTATTAGATTCCGATGTACCACTGCAGGATTTCTGTATCCCTAGGACCTTCACATTGACCATGAAACACAGATATTGCATCGCAATTAAATACGAAATGCAATATGGAGACATAAGCAGAAGAGGATTGACTTTTCTAATAGTCTGTAATTTGCGTCCCTCCTGGGAGCCCAGTATTAGCTTCCGATGCACCACTGCAGGTTTCTGTATCCTATGGACCTTCACATTGACCATGAAACACAGATATTGCATCGGGATTAAATACGAAATGCAAATTGCCCAGTTTAGTACATGAGGAGTGACTCTTCTAATTATGTGGGCTTTGATCTTCTCCTGGGAAACCAGTATTAGAATCCGATGGATCACTGCAGGTATTCTGTTTCCCTTGGACCTTCACATTGACCATGAGACAAAGATATTGCATCGGGATTGAATAGGAAATGCACAATGCCCACTTAAGCACAACAGGAGTGACTCTTCTAATAGTCTGTCCTTTTAGCTTCTCCTGGGAGACCAGTAGTAGATTCCGATGCACCACGGCATGTTTTCTGTATCCCTTGGACTTCCAAATTGACCATGAAACACATATATTTTATCGGAATTGAATACGAAATTCACAATGCCCCTTTAAGTACAACTGGAGGGACTTTTCTAATAGACTGTGCTTAGAGCTTCCACCCGGCGACCAGTATTAAATTCCGATGCACCACTGCAGGGTTTCTGTATCCCTTGGACCATCTCATTAACCATGAAACACAAATATTGCATCGGTATTAAATACGAAAGGGAGAATGCCCACTTATGTACAAGAGCAGTACTCTTCTAAGAGTCTGTGCTTTGAGTTTCTCCTGAGGCCCCTTTATTAGATTCCGAAGCACCACCGCTGGTTCTCTGCATCCCTTGCACCTTCACATTGACGATGATGCAATGAAATTGCATCGGGATAATATACAAAAGCACAATGCCGACATAAGTACAATAGGAGTAACTCTTTTAATAGTCTGTGCTTTGAGCTTCTCGTGGGAGACCAGTATTAGATTCCAATGCACCATTGAAGGTTATGTGTATCCCTTCGACCTTCACATTGACCATAAAACACAAGTATTGCATCGGGATTGAATACGAAAGGCACAATGCTCACTTAAGTGCAGGAGGAGTGACTCTTCTAATACTCTGTGCTTTGTGCTTCTCCTGGGAGGCCAGTATTAGATTCCGATACACCACTGCAGGTTTGCTGTATCCCTTGGACTTCAACATTGACGATGAAACTCTGAAATTTAACGGGAATAGAACACAAAAGGCACACTGCCGACATAAGTACAGGAGGAGTAACTCTTTTAATAGTCTGTGCTTTAAGATCCTCCTGGGAGACCAGCATTAGATTCAGAAGTACCACTGCAGGTTTTCTTTATCCCTTGGACCTTCACATTGACCATGAAACACAGATATTGCATCGGAATTGAATACGAAAGGCACGATGCCGACATAAGTACCAGAGCAGTGACTCTTCTAATAGTATGTGCTTTGAGCTTCTCTTGGGAGACCAGTATTAGATTCCAATGCACAACTTCAGGTTTTCTGTATCCCTTCTTCCTTCACTTTGACCATGAAACACAGATATTGCATCGAGATCTAATACGAAAGACACGATGCCCACTTAAGTACAAGAGGAGTGACTCTTCTAATAATCTGTGTCTTGAGCTCATCCTGGGAAACCAGTATTACATTCCGATGCACCACAGCAGTTTTTCCGTATGCCTTAAACATTCTTGTTGACCGTGAAACACAGATATTGCATCGGGATTGAATACATAAGGCACAATGCCCACTTATGCACAACAGGAGAGACTCTCCAAAATAGTCTGTGATTTGAGCTTCTCCTGGGAGACCAGTATAAGATTCCGATGCACCACTGCAGGTTATCTGTATCCCTTGGACCTTCATATTGACCATTAAACACAGATATTGCATCGGGATTGAATACGAAAGGCACAATGCCCACATAAGTACAACAGCGGTGACTCTTCTATTGGTCTCTCCTTTGAGCTTCTCCTGGGAGACCAGTATCAGATTCCGATGCACCACTGCAAGTTTTCTGTAACCCTTGGACCTTCACATTGACTATGAAACACAGATATTGCATCGTAATTGAATACGAAAGGCACAATGCCGACATAAGTACCAGAGGAGTGACTCTTCTAATAATCTGTGCCTTGAGCTTCTCCTGGGAGTCCAGTATTAGATTCCGACGCACCACTGCATATTATCTGTATCCCTTGGACCATCACATTGATCATGAAATACAGATATTGCATCGGGATTGAATACGAAAGGCACAATGTTGACTTAAGTACAACAGCAGTGACTTTTCTAATAGTCTCTGCTTTCAGCTTCTCTTGGGAGACCAGTATTAGATTCCTATGCACCACTGCAAGTGTTCTGTATCCCTAGCACCTTCACATTGACCATGAAACACAGATATTTCATCGGGATTGCGTACGAAAGGCACAATGCCCACTTAAGTACAAGAGGAGTGACTTCTAATAGCCTGTGCTTTGAGCTTCTCCTGGTAGACCAGTATTAGATTCCAATGCACCACGGCAGGTTACCTGTATCCCTTCGACCTTCACATTGACCATGAAATACAGATATTGTATCGGGATCGAATACGAAAGGCTGAATGCAAAACTTAAGTACAAGAGGAGTGACTCTTCTAACAGTCTGTGCTTTGAGTTTCTCCTGGGAGACCAGTATTAGATTCCGATGCACCGCTGCAGGTTTTCTGTATCCCTTGGACCTTCGCATTGACCATGAAAAACAGACATTCCACCGGGATGAATGCGAAAGGCACAATGACCACTTAAGTACAAAAGGAGTGACTCCTCTAACAGTCTGTGCTTTCAGCTTCTCCTGGGAGACCAGTATTCGATTCCGATGCACCACAGCAGGTTTTGTGCATCCCTTGGACCTTCACATTGACGATGGAACACAGATATTGCATCGGAATTGAATATGGAAGGCACAATGCTGACATAAGTACCAGAGGAGTGACTCTTCTAATAGTCTGTGCTTTGAGCCTCTCCTGGGAGACCAGCATTAGATTCCGATGCAATACTACAGGTTTTTTGTATCCCTTGGACCTACACGTTGACCTTGAAACACAGATATTGCATCGGGATTGAATACGAAGGGGACAATTCCCACTTAAGCACAAGAGGAGTGATTCTGCTAGTATTACGTGCTTTGAGCTTCTCCTGGGAGACCAGTATTAAATTCCGATGCACCACTGCAGGTTTTCCGTGTCCCTAGGACCTTCACATTGACAATGAAACACAGATATTGCATCGAAATTGAGTACGAAGGGCACAATGCCTACATAAGTACCAGAGGAGTGACTGTTCTAATAGTCTGTGCTTTGAGCTTCTCCTGGGAGACCAGTATAATACCGAGCGAGGTGGCGCAGTGGTTAGACACTGGACTCGCATTCGGGAGGACGATGGTTCAATCCCACGTCCGTCCATCCTGATTTAGGTTTTCCGTGATTTCCCTAAATCACTCCAGGCCAATGCCGGGATGGTTCCTCTGAAAGGGCACGGCCGACTTCCTTCCCCATCCTTCCCTAATCAGATGAGACCGTTGACCACGCTGTCTGTTCTCCTTCCCCAAACCAACCAACCAACCAACTAGCCAACCAGTATTATATTCCGATGCATCACTGCAGGTTTCCCGTATCCCTTGGACTTTCACATTGACGATGAAACACAGATATTGCGTCGGGATTTAAATCAAATGGCACAATGCCGACTTAAGTATAAGAATACTGACTCTTCTCATAGTTAGTGGTTAGCTTTGAGCGTTTCTTTGGAGACCAGTATTAGATTCCGATGCACCACTGCAGGTTTTCTGTATCCCTTCGACCTTCACATAGACCATGAAACCCAGATATAGCATCGGGATTGAATACGAAAGGCACAACGCGAGAGGTTTGGTTTTCTCTTTTTCTCTTTTTTTTAAATTCTTTATTCACAAATTTTTATAATTACACATGTGCAACCCACCACCTTACGTGATTAGTTAGGTATATATCATTAAAAATATTATATATATATATATATATATATATATATATATATATGTATATATATATGTTATATATCATTGTAATTGCAGCTAATTGACAGTTTTTTCAAGTGAACTACAGCCAGAACAGAATTATAATGTGCAACTTTATTACTATTGATACTATACTTTTTAATTGCTACTTATGTCTAATCTCTACTGCCTTCAGCGTCACAGGTGTGTCAGCAAACATATAAACTTACTAGTCAGCGTTGCCCACCAAACTAACCCCTATGAGTGTGCCCCTGGACTAGGCATGCCAAGGATGTCTGTCGCTGTAGGTTCCTATTTTAATTTTCTAATTCCAAGTCCTACCAACTAAAATTCTATTCTATGTCATGTTCAGTGCATGTCCTGATTTGGTGTTATTGCACACCAGCCCCCCTAGACTGGCACGTGGCGGATTCCAACTATAACGTAAGTCGGCCTGTCCACGCACAGGCGGTATAGGATTAGGGTATTGGACACATTTGGTGTTTGTCGTTAATCCCGGATGAATGATTAATTGATGTCCCTCAAATATTCTCTCAACACTTTCCGTGATACCACGGATGCGAAACTGCTCAGCGTTTGAAATGTGTCTTCACGTCTCAGTAAGTGGCAAGTGTCATTGTTAGGTAATTCGTCTCGTAGTGTGGTTGCTACATCATTGGAAAGGGGGCACTTGTAAACCACATGGTCAGAAGTACCCTCAAATGCGACACAGTCACGCGCGGGCGTAGCCCTCTTCCCAAAGCGACATACGAATTTCGGGTAGGGCCCATGACCAGCAAGAAAATGGTACAATGCCCGGGTTGACTCGAAGTACTTCATACCTAGTCGTTCCTTCACATCTGGTAAAAATTCAAATGTTCTTCGGCCAGTTTCTTTCGCTTTCCATGATTCCTGCCACAACTCTTCACCTCTTCTCCTTATCGCACCCTTATCCTCAACCCTAACGCCGAGTATGTCCCCTGTTTGCATGATTTTGCCCAGTACCGCGCTGCTTGTTCCCTAATTTTACAACCAGAGGACAGAGCCCCATTGTAACTAATATGGCCCATAGACCTCAATATCACGTTCTTTTGCACTCTTCTCACTGTCATGGCAGGCACTACCCTCGTGAGTCTGTGCGCCCAGACTCCCGAGCCATAACCCACCATTGACGTTAAGATGCTGTTATGATATAGCTTTATGAGATGAGGGGGAAGATGAAATCTTTTGTGACCTGTGGAGATAAGATTGTTAAGCACTTTCAGGGCTCTCTGGGTTATGGTTTCAATGTGTTCTCCAAAGTTCCACCTTTCGTCAATGATGGTTCCCAGGTAGCGCATCTCGCGTCGTCAAATAGCTAGTGAGCCCTCAAATCTCACAGTGGGATTCCTTATCAGCTGTCCTTTCAGCAAAAGATATGTAGACTTGCTCGGTGAAATTGTCATCTTTGTATTTTGGCACCACAGTTGTAATTTTCCTATGGCACTACGTCTTCTCGGATTCGGCCACCAACCAACAGGAGGAGATCATCCACGTACGCTATCACCTCTAGCACTTCTTCGTTTTGTTGTAGTTCGTCCAACAGTGGCTCCATGTGGATGTCCCAGAATAGGGGACTTTATACAGAACCCTTGGGGCATCCCTTTGTTATTGTTTTTCCCACTCTTTCACTAGGGGATAGCCAGATCTCCCGATCCTCGAAATAGCTCCTCAGACATCCGTATAGCGGCCCTGAACTCACTTTCTCTCGCAAACAGGAGAAGAGCGAAGGCCACCAAAGTTGGTCGAAGGTGCCATTGATGTCCACCATGATGCCAACTACGTACTTGTACGTGGTTGAGCCACAGACCTCAGCCACCAGGACTGTTGCATCAGATGCTGACTGCCCAGGCCTGAACCCAAACTGCCTGCTACTTATCAGCAATTTCTCTAGTATCTACCCTAACAAGTCCAATGAGCAGATGGGTCTGTAAGATTTTGTTTCAGAGAGGTCTTTGTTGGGTCCTTTCTTAATGATCACGACATTTGCAATGAGTGGTGGTACTAGATGGGGGGGGGGGGGCAAGAATTGCACAACCTCTGCCACAATGCCGTCTGGCCCAGGAGCTCTCCCTCTTCTCAACGATTTGATGTGGGCAACCACTTCCTCTTCAGAAAAGGGGTAGACTGCCGCATCATTGATATCTCTACCAAGGTCTTTATTTCTTAATTGGCGCTGTTGTTCATCTGTACCTCCCACTCTATGGCCAAGTGGTACTCTCTCTCACTTAAGGTGAAAGTTACGAGATTATGCTCACTTGTGGTGGCATTAACGTTCTCCCTCTGCACTGCCGTCAGGCAACAGGGACCGGAATAAGAGCTCAGCAGTCTCCTGGCAAGATTCCGTCATCCTATCCCTATACCTGACTGTTGACAGCTCCATAGGAGAGCGGATTTTTCCCTAACTAACATATAAGGTCTATTGCTAGTTGATTGAAAACGTAGCTTTCCTAGCTCTTTACCCTTACCGCCCATAGTTCCTTTTGGAACCTCTGCTTTGCCTCCCAATATTGCAGCAACCATCTTTGTCATTCCCACCGGATGATACTGCGCTCGTAGTGCCTCCTTAGCCTTTTACCAGACTGACGCATATCCTCCAGCTGACCATGGTGATGGAGAGGCTGCCATGTCCTGCCTCCTATTTCGTACAGCTGCCTTCACCACTCTGGTTATCGCACTCACCATCTCCTCGGCTCTTTCCTCCACGTCAATGTCCTGGTGTGTGTCACCTCTGGCAATGCAGGAATGTCGCACTCCCTCGCTAGGCGCTCCCAATCTGCTCTTTTATAATTCATCTCTAGCTACCACTCTATGGCCAAGTGGCACACTCTATCACCTAAGGTGAAAGTTATGAGATTATGGTCACTTATGGTGGCATTATCTTCAACCTTCCAATTTTGTATGATGTTGACGGCATTTGGTGTTACTAAGGTCACGTCTGTATTTGTGCCTTGTCCCCCTCCCACTGTATAGGTAGGAAGGCTGCCAGGCTTGTTAGTCACCACAAGTTGTAAAGCCATGATTGACTCTTTTACATTCCTTCGCCGGCAAAATATACGTCGTCCTGCAAGACGACCGACCGACGACAAACCAAAGTCGTCCCCACTCCAATCATGTGTGGAAAGTCATGGTGGACCAGACCTCACTGCTGCCACACCCCGATTGAACTTGTGCCGCGTGCCAACTCAAACTGTGCCAGGTCTGAACTGTACTGCTAGCGCCTCCCAACTCACTGGCAGAAATAGTAGTCAGCAAAGATAATATGCCAGGGCTTATATCGATAAGCGCCGCTGCTACCGCTCACGGGCAGGCAAGGCGGCAACTCAGTGATACCAGTAATTGAAATTGACATAACGAGGTGGTAGTACAGTAAAAACAGAATGTCAAATGAGATATGGTATGAACATGAGCCACGCCCAGATCAATCAGCCTGATGTCAATATTGGTAACCTCACCCCCTCCGCCACTGTAAGTGTGTATGTGTGTGTGTGTGGAGGGGGGGGAGAGTAAGGGGGGGGGGGTTCTTGGCCTATTGGCAAATAGGAACTACAAGGTCATAATGGTCTCTTCCATCTTTCCCCCTCTTTCATCACGATTGCTGCTGTTCCAAATGGGGGATTTGGCATTTATGTGCACCATAATCACAATTTTGCGTCCCCTTAACGTCATATTGACCTGTACGAGTTGGTCAAAGTACACATTTATCTCCCTTCCATACTGGAAGTAGGTTTTAATGAGGTATGTTACCCCTATGGGCGACTGGAGCTCCACGACGTTACGTTGGTCATCTGATAGGTATGACAAATCTGTGACTCTCAGAACCTTGTTCAGTGCTAAAATGGCAGCTTTCGGTTCATCACTGAAGCTTATTATCAGCCAGTTGATGGTGGCAAATGCTACTTCGCAGCCGGAGAGTATGGCTCCTGTAGACAGGGCACATGCAGTGTCATCTCGTCTACCACCCTCCAAAGCTCTTGCATGACCAACCTGCTGTTATGTGCATTTAGTTTTCCCAGCTGTATCTCTGTTGTCATGGGAAGTACATGTGAACGTGTGACTCTGGGAAGTTTTTCCTCCAATCGAAAGCACTTCTTCCAAGGGACAGAACAGACTGATTGTATATTTGAGACCAAATGGTTCATTCCGTCTTTCAAAGATCCCCACACCAAGTCACGCAAGGCACCGGTGTCAGTGGGAAGATTCATTGTCTTCAGCTGTATTCTATCTACATCCTCCATGGGCGAGATGCTGACTTTATGCCCGTACTTGTGACTGGCACACACCACATGCCTCGGAGCTGTGGTCAGGAGAGCTGGCTCTTCAAGGTCAGATAGCTGCAAGGTGTATTGAAAATTATTCTATATTCCAACAGGATCGATTCCTAGTCTTGCGATGGTTCATCGACCTGGCGTTGTCATGTCACTGCTCGTGCTACTCATGGCGTTGACCTGTACCTGTTGTCCTGGTACCACATTCCTCTGCATAACCACTGGTCGGTTAACCACCACAGGACGCATTTCTTGCCATGCCCGATCTTCTGGCAGGATGCAACCCCTGCAATAGGTAGAGGGAATAGGTTCAGTCTGAACACATGTGTCCACCATTTCTATCTTTCGTGTTATGATCTTCAGCGACCATACTCAGAAATCGCTTGAACCTTTCAGCCATCTCCGCATCCCTACTCCTTTTGCATGGGTACTATCTCTCATGCATCCTGTGCCGTGTTATGGCCTCAGTCATAATCGATCCTAGATATTAATCGTTGCTCTGGCATCCTGTACGTGGAGCAGTTCCTATCAGTGGCGTTACAGGCTTTCCACCCTCTTAGTGCAGGGATTACTAATCCCAGTTTTAGAACAGTTTTTCTTTATATCATTTTCTGCTCCGCGCCTGGGGCAAACCAGCCTCTGAGCACAATACTTACTCACCTGATCTAAATCTCTGCAGTTATGACATCGAGGTACCACCAAATAGTCTTGCACTTTAATGGATGGAATCCAATGTAAAGTTTCCCCATAGATGTTAGCTTCCTCCACATGATCCCAGAAACCTCGGCAACGTAGGGTACCACGTCGCGCTTCCGAGGCCCAGTTCTGAATCGTAATTTGTAATTTGAATTCAGTTTTGAAATCCTCAGTGCTCATGTCTTCAAATTTTTACTGCCCAATTGTTTCACAAATTTCATTTTGGTGAAGAGTGACCAGCACATCATGCAGTATCACAAGATGATTTTTGTTTTTCGGCAGCTGCAACTACTCCCCATTACAAAGCATCTGGTTGCTTAGTATCTGGTTCCTGTCCTCTTATATTGCTACGTTCTTAGTTGCCTTAACTTTATTGACCCTAATCTTTTATTTTGAAGGTTTTACCATAGTTGTAAATATTTCCTGCACATTTTTGGTGTCCTTGTAGAGCAAGGGTCTTAAGACGACAGCCATGTCCGGTCTCTGTGACACCTTGGTTATGGTTTCTCTCGTAGTTTGCACTTTGGGTACCGCTTGAGGGACCACACCTGCCTAAGATCTCACTGGCTGTTTGCCCAGTCTTTCATTCCCTTTTTTCCAGTTCATCCACTCACTCCTTGAGCTTTGCATTTGCCCAGCCCAAGAAGCGAGTTCATTCTTTATAGCCAGGATCGCAGAGTCGCTTATTGTTCCATTCTTCTCAATGGACTCCAGGAGTTGCGTAATCCTGGCGTGTCTGTCTATTACGCTCTCCACATTCTGCCCCAAGCCCCCTTGTGGGGAGGGGACAGCAAGCATCGAAGCCTTAGCAGGTGCACTCTAGTCGCTTGTCTGGTCGTAAGCCAGCTCTGGTTTTTTTTTAAAGTACTTTATTGATACAACACAAGATATTAATACAATTGAAAACAAAGATTATAATACAAATGATTCATAAAACAACAACATTATGTTATACACAATAATCCACCACCACCTTATTTAATTAGTGGGTCCTTTTATCATACGAAACAAATCAAAAGCAGCTTAAACGTAATTGGTTAACGGCACTGATTATGGACAGGGTTAATCTAACTTGTTAACTACACTCGACTACTCTGAGACTAATCTACCCTGCAGCGTTTCAGGTGTGCCAGATGATATACAAACCTACTATTAAGGCCTGCTCACAGAGCTGATCCCAGTGAGCGTACCCCTGGCACTGGGCTGGCCATCTACTTGAAAATCGCTGCAGTCCCTACCTATGTTAATAGTGTTAGTGTTCTAATCTTACATTATTCTAGTGTAACTACTTTCTAAAAAATCTAGTGCGAAATGTCAAGTTCGGGAATGATACACCTGCCTTCCTGGTCCTGCAGCGCGGCGGATTCCGGTCGTGAAGCGGCCGGCCAGTTCCGCTCTCAGCGGCATTTGCAGGTGTACCTGTGCCTTGATCGGTATATCTTTGGTCTCTAACCATTTTGGTTCCTGATAAAATCCCTCGTGATCTTTGGGATATTTCATTTGCCAAACTGTTTAGGACATTAACGGTCTCGGCACGACGTATTAGTGCGTGTGTATCTCTGTTCGGTAATTGGTTCCTGAGTTCAAGCGCCACATTGTCGTATAACGTACAGTCACAGACAACATGTTCGGGTGTTCCTTCCGGAGCACCACAGTCACACGCTGGTGTTGCCCGTTTTCCAAATCGACATAGATATGTTGGATGTGGCCCATGTCCTGTAAGAAAGTGCAGCAGACCCCTGCTCGGCTCAAAGTAGCTCATCTGTAGCCTTTCCCTGATGTTTGGCAGTAGTTGGTATACCCTTCTTCCCGTTTCTCATTTTCCCATTGCTGTTGACATAACTCCTCGCCCCCTCTCCTAATTGCATATTTATCCCCTTATAAAATAAATAAATAAAATAAAATATAAATAAAATATTAATTATTGTATATGTATGATAGTGATTAGTTGTAATTAATATTTGCTTATCTGGAACGTGGACGTTTAATTATTTGGTATCAGACGCTTGACAATGGCTTTTTCGTAAATGCAATGTTATTCGTAGTTGACCGTGAAATGTGATTCAAATAATCGGACTTCGTATTTAAATCGTTTCCAAAGACTGCTGCGGTAGGTGCGGACTCAAAATCTAAATCTCAATATTAGAATAATTTGCCAGCCATGTCAATACGTCGTACAGAGGTGACTGTCTACTAAACATAAAAAAGTTTACACAGTTAGTTAAATCAGATATATTCAACGAATAAGCCTACAGTTAAATAATTCTACTTACTTTCATAAATATAAATTCTTTACAGAATCGAGTGCCTAGTAAGATTGCAACTCGCAGTGTTCTCATATAACTTCAAATATGGCGGTGTGCTAGTTAATAAAATATACATGCTTCCCGCACCAGTTATTGTAGAAGACCTCCTCCTTCATAATGAAACATCAGAGTGTCGTAATTGTGTTTTGTTTTATCAGCGACATAGCGCTGCAGTTCTGTGCCATAGGCTTTATTTATTTGTCAGAGATTACTTATTTAATTAAGATTTCGCGTTTCCGAGGAAACTCACGCACGGCATGCAAATGTGCCTTTATACCCTACTTGTATCCCCATTATTTCCCTAGTCTTTTCCCCTTGGAGACCTAATACCACACTCCCTGCTCTCGGATTTTTATGTGCAACGGACATAACCAAATTATTATCAGTAAGGCCCCCACAGGAGTTGTTGGGTATGCCCCAACAGAACGGAATAACATGTTCCGCTGCACCCTTCTCACAGTCATAGTGGGCACCACCCTCGTGGGCCGGTGTGCCCAGACCCCGCTCGCATGTCCTACTAAGGATATGAGCATGCTATTATGGTAGAGTTTTATCAAGTTGGGAGGTAGGTGGAATCTTCTATGGGCTATGTTTATAAGATTGTTCAGGACTTCTAATGCTCGCTGCATTATGTTGTCTATATGTGAATTGTAGTTCTATTTTTCATCTATTGTAACTCCTAGGTATCTAGCCTCGCGACGCCGAAGAACTGGAGTTCCTTCAATTCTGACGGTCGGATTTCTAACTAGACTGCCTTTCGTTAAAAGATATGTAGATTTATGTGGTGCAGTTTTCATTTTTGACTCTTGGCACCATTCATGAAGCACTGTCATTGCTTGTTCTACTTTGGGCTCAAGTTCCTCTCGGCTGCGGCCGCCTACCAGCAGGAGGAGGTCGTCGGCGTAGGCTATCACGTCTAGTACGTCCTCAATAAGTTATAGTTTCTCTAGGAGGGGTTTGATGTTGATATCCCAAAAGAGTGGCCCCAGAACAGATCCCTGGGGACACCCCTTCGTAATGGTTTTACTTATTCTTCCGCTGGGCGAACATAACCAGACCTCCATGTTCATACAATAGCTCCATAGAGGGGCCCTGAGCACTCCTTCTCATGCAAGCGGGAAAAGAGCGTGGGCCCCCACATGTTGTTGAAGGCACCACTGATGTCTACCATGATGCCTACCACATACTTGTGCGGGGCTGAGTTGCAGACCTCAGCTCCCAGGGCAATTGCGTCAGACACCGATCACCCCTTCCTGAAGCCGAACGGCCTGTCACTCATCCCGCGCAGTATCCTGTGTGCTGTCAGTCTGTCAGCCAAAAGCTTCTCCAGCAACTTCCCTAACATGCCTAGGAGGCATATGGGCCTGTGGGTTCCTTGTCTTTTCCCTTCTGAATAATCACCACATTAGCCCTTTTCCAGATTTTAAGGAATTTTCCGGTCGTAAGACATTCATTGAATAGTCCCATGAGAGACGCTGTTAGCTGAGGGGCGAAGAACTGCACAGCCACCGCTACTATGCCATATGGCCCAGGCGCCTTGTCCTTTTTTAATGATCTGGTTTGTGCAGCGACCTTTTTCTTCTGAAAAGGGGTACACCATGGTGTTGTTGGTGTATTCATTCTGATCCTCCCTGCGGATTTGTTTTGGAGTTCATTCTCCTCATTTTCCTCGTCATCCAGCAGCAGAGTGCTCAGAAGAACTTCGGCAGTTTCCTGTCTCCGTCTCTGATTGTGGAGAAGACCACAGGAGACTTGACTTTTTTCTCTAACCAATTTATACGGTACTCCCCATGGATCAGTGCTTAGTTGGCTCAACACATATCTTTCCCAACATTTCGCTCTTATTTCCTTTAATTCCTTTTGAAATGTTTATTTTTCTTCTGTATACTGCTGCAACCAGTACTGCTTTTCTTGCCAGATGGCACTTCGCTGGTAGTACCTCCTCGCTCGTCTCACACACTGACGCATACGTCCAAGGTCGGCAGTCCATGGCTATGGGGAAGCCGTCACGGCCCTCCTCGTGGTTGGCACAGCGGCTTTAAGCGCTCCAACTACTGACCCTACCAGCTCTTCGGCATACCTATCTGTGTCTAGGTCACCCTCAGGCAATGGTGGAAGGTCACACTCCCGAGCCAGGTAGTCTCAATCTGTTTTATTATAGCTGAGTTGATTTTCCGATCCCAGGTCCCAGCGGCACTCTTCTTCACTGAGACAAAATGAAATTAAATAGTGATCACTTGTAGTGGCGTCATCAATAACCCTCCAACCTTTAATGATGCTGATGGCATTAGCGGTTGCCAAGGTGACGTCTATGTTTGTCCCTTGTCCACCTCCTCCTGTGTAGGTGGGGGGATTTCCAGGTTTATTTGCCACTACAACTTGGGAAGCCATGATCAGTTCCTCGGCCTTCTCGCCGTTTGCGTCCCTTGTGCCGCTGTACCACATGGGGCACTTGGCATTTATGTCTGCCGTGATAATGACCCTACGCCCATGCAGCGCCGTGATGACTCTCGCAAGGTGGTCCGAGAAGTCTTCAAAATTTCCTCCATATTGAAAACATGTTTAGAAGATACATTATTCCTACTGGTGTTTGCAATTCTACAACATTACAGTGACTGTTTGATAGCTGCATTATTGTGGTGGCCCGTAGGGCCTTATTTGCGGCTATTAGAACTGCCTTAGGCTCTTCTCCGGTGGAAATTGTTTTCCAGGTGGTAGACATGAATGAGATTTGCCCAGCTCGGGAGTATGGCTCTTGCAGACAGACTACATCCAGTCTCCTCTCCTCCACTACCGTTTGAAGTTCCTGCATGACTAGCCGACTGTTATGGGTGTTTATCTGTCCTACTGCGATTTCAGGTGTTATGGAAAGTAGGTGTGGAAATTGCAGTCAGGCCATGGTTTGTTGTAATCTGACGCGATTAGCCCGTTTGCAAGGACAGACTGTACGTAAATTTCCTGCATATTGAATTCCTCTGCTCTTCTCTCAAAAACCATCCTAACCAGGTCACGCAGGGCTCCGAACTCAGTGGGAAGATTCATTGACTTTAGCTGTATCCTATCCACAGCCCCCATTGTCGAGAAGGTGACTTTCCTTCCGTATTTATGCCCTTTGCGTACGACGTGCCTGAGCGCCGTAGTGAGGACAGCTGGCTGCTCCAAACGCGATAGTTGCATTGCAAGCTCCAAGTTCAGGTATATCCATCTTGGCTCCGGGTCCGGAGCTCTTGGCATTACTTGAAACTGCATTGTACTCGTGATTGTTCTTGTACTCGTAATCGTATTGTGTTGTAAGATAGGTTTAAGAAGTCCTTTTTGAGCAGGGATGATGCTATTGCTTTCTGTCAGTTGCAGGCTGTCTTTTGTTTTCTCAACTGGCTCTGTCTGTATGCATAGATCAACCATGATTGTCTGTTGTGGGCTTATTTTTTCTTGTTTTGTGACAATTTTTTCAGCCTCCGGGTTGAGTGCCAAGCTGACACTCGGGAGAACCGGAATCATGGGCTCAGTCAGATTGCCTATATCAGCCATGTTTTCTCCTATTTCCTGTATTTCTACTTCTGCTTCAGTCTGGATACATGAATCAAACGTGATTGTCTTTTACTCTTTCTTTGTTTCTTGAAGAGATTTAAAGAACTCTTTGAAATTATCTGCTCTCTCAGCATCCTTTCTCTTCTTGCTATGAGACTTTCTTTCCTTGGCTGATGTGGTTTCGTTGTCAGCTTCAGCCATAATCCGTTCTGGAGATCAGGAGCTGTTCCAGTAATTTGTAGGTTGGGCAATTCCTCCCGGTTGTGCCACAGGTCCTTTTTCCCCTGCGTGTACATGGTATGTATATACCGGATTTCCTACAGTCTTTCTCAAGTGGTCTTCCTCTCCGCATTTGGAGCAGGCCGGCTTCCTACTACAGTATTTATGAATGTGGTCTATGTCCCCACAGTTATGGCATTGGGGTACGATCAGGTAGCCTTTGACGTTTATAGCCTGAAATCCTGTGTACACCCTGCCCATAGCTGTTAATTTCCTCTATAATGACCCTGTTGCCACGGCAACATACTGGACTACATACCTGTCACTAGGTTCCGTTTTGAATCTGAACCTGAAATCCATTAGGAATGTTTTCATATTCATGTCCCAGTCTTAAAGGTTCTGCTGGTATAGGGTTTCACACAGATCTGTCATTGATTTAGGAACGTCATACAAGATGACAAGAGGATTTCACTTGTGGGTGGGGGGGGGGGGGTTCACACTTTACTGACTTGCATAGTTTTTGGTTCCCTAGAAGCTTCTTTTTGTCATCTTCCGAGGCGACATCTACAATAACAACTTTCTTGGTTACTTTTACCTTATTGATCTTGATTTTTCTCTCTTACTGGGTTTAGGGTAGTGGCAAACATTTCCTGGACCTTTTTGATATCTTAGCCAGGCATTGGTCTTAGGAAGACTGCTGTGCCCGGCCGTTTAGAGACCTTCGCTATGGTTTCTTTCGTGGTTTGGGCCTTTGGTGCAGCCTGTGTCGTAACGCCAGCCCATGTCTTTACTTGTTGTTTTCTCAGTCTCTCGTTTTCTTTCTCCAGTTCTTCGATCCTCCCTTCTAGCTTGGCATTGGCGACCGCCCATGCCGCCAGCTCATTTTTAATAGCCTGCGCTGTGGCCTGACTGATTTGGTCGTTCTTAACATTTTGACCTAAGAACTGGGTAATTCTTATATGCCTTTCCAAGTTACTCTCCTCCGTCGTCTGACCCAGGCCATCCTGTGGCTAGGGATCAGCTAGCAAGGAAGCCCTTATGGGCGCACTCAGATCGCTTGTCTCTTCGGTAGCCATCATTAGTTAAACAAGCGAAACCGGTTGTTGGGAGCCCGTCTCTAACACCGGACCGGCTCCTCTGGCATGGGGGGGGGGGGGACTAGATGCAGCTCGCCCACCAACCTCGCCCCTAGGTCAAGGGCACTCCTGAGCTGCGGGGTTCAGCACACCGTTGACAGTGTACTGGTCCCCTTCAGTGGCCTCGTCATCGGCGATTTCTCCCAGCGCTCACCGGCAAGTGTACCCCGCACTCTGGAGAAGCGGATGCACTCCTCGCCCTTCGCCGCCTACTTGCCCGAGCTCCCGCCTAAAGGCCTAGGACCCGCTCCTACTCAAGTGGCAGGCCGGTCACCCAGTCGTTCGACGGTCTGGACCCTGCTAACATGGTCCAGGTGATGTCACCACCTCCTGGGTTTGGCACAACACGTCCCGGTTACCCACAGGCGTGGCTAAGCACCCTTGCCGACTCACGCCGAGGTCCAATGCCGACAAACGAGGTCGCCGGCATGCAGAGCACCTACTGGTCTGTACCCTGCGGAAAAAGAGAGAGAGTGACAGATCTTTGGTCCCTTAGACATAGCTCCCCCTGTGCCACGCACCCTTCGCATTCGCCTTGGGTTGGGGGCGTGAACGTCCTACCTTGACGGAAGTTTAACGTCCTTCCTTGACACACGACAACACTCATCGTTCCACAGCTCGGAGATGTTATGAAATGATAATGTGATGATAATGATGGTATGGCCCGGGTCTTATGTTGTGGAGTTTGACATCATCGAGACGGTGTGGCAGTCAAACCCGAGTTACGTTTCCGGGAGCGCCTCAACACGCACTGGGGGATCATGGCCGACCATGTCTCACCCACCGCTTTTGATAATTCGCGGTGGGCCAGTGCGTTTCAGTGAGGATTGTACCCAGTTAAGGGTGCAGACCTTAAGTTCTGATTCCTTCCATCTACTGCATATGACGAATTAGTGGAAATATAGCAATGGGAATACTTCGCGACTACGCCGCTCGTCTACAACAATTGCTCGATTATTGAAGAACTTTCAAATGTGCATTTCTCGAGAGATATTTGGGTTACAGAATCTGGCTTGGATTAGGCGACAGAGAATGGAATTCTGCTTCTTCAGGTGTACGACACAAGGTGAGATGATGTCAATACGATCAATGGGAGTATTTCGCGTCTATGTGGCTAGGCTAAAATAATTAACGGATTGTTGAAGAACCTTCAAATGTACATAGCTAGAGAAGTATATGGGCTAGGGAGTTATATTTTCCACTAATATACACAGTTTAATTTGTGCTTATTTCGATGTACAACACAAGATGATATGATGGAAGGATGAGCATGGTGGGTACTTCGCGGCTACTAGTCTTGCCAAAAAAATTTCACCAGTGTCGAAAAATCCTCATATGTGTATTGTTCGACGTGTATCTGGGTTACAGATCTCTGGTAACCACTGATCGACAAAGTTCTAAATTGTGCTCCTTGCGATATACCACACAGGACACAACAATAGAAATAAGAGTAATGAGATTACGTCGCATCTTGTAACGCCGGAGATGCATATCCTCCTATCTCCATCTATTGTACTATAATATTTTTTCCATATTTTGGTACCTGAATATATGACGTTTCTGCGTCTTTGTATATACTAATTGTTTTACTGTTTGTATGTATACATATTTATGCATTTATGTCGGTTTGTTTTTTAAATATTATTTGTATTTTACGCTGGGTCTTGCCTAGGGAAAACTATGTTATCGAACGAATACATCGATAGGTCGTGTGAAGAACGAAAGTGTTTAGGATCTTTGGTAGTGTTAACTCTGTCGCGTGGAGCGCGGGCAGAAGGGAGTCTGACTGGGGTGGTGCAGTGGAGCAGGTGTGTTGTGTGAAGCTCCCGCGAGTTGCCGCGCTTTCGGGGTTTGGCAAGCATGTAATTGCGCTGGACTTGCGATGATGGTTTCTGACATGGTGTCGCGGACGGGAAGCATTAGCTGGCGCACATCAAGACCCCGTTTCGTCTGGTGACTGTGTCGAGAAGAAGGCGCGCCAACATCCAGCTTCTGCAACAGCGACAGCCGACAATGAGTGACTGTCGCCACCTCCTCGATCGACGGCTTCAAACCTTCAATCAGCCAACAAGGAAGACTGGAACCACGTAAAGTCTTAGAACTGTATGGCAGACCTCAGCTTCTCAAACTTTTAAAATTGTTGCATCACAAAATTACAGCAACTTAGCATTAACCTTTGTTGCTCATTGTCCCAATTGCATTGCCAAGCAGGGTCCCTTCCTTTTCCGAAATGAGCCCGAGTGTTGTTGAAATTCAAACGCCAGCATCATTCGATTTTACTGCTTTAATTTCAAAGTTCAGTTAAGGTATTCATAACCGGCTACAATATTTAGATTCCGCAAGCACAAATTAAGAGTGCGAGTTTTGTTACCGTATTTTAGTTACCTGTGACTGCAGCTCAGCTTGGTACGTACTAAATTTTACTATTGTTAATTGTTCAGAATCATTTAATTCAAGTTCAAAGTTAAATCTCTTATTTCTAAATTGCGTAGATTGAAGTAGCTTTTGAAATGATTGTTGAGGTAGTCCAAGACTAACCGTATTTTACTGAATTTCGATGTGCTTCAGACAGAAAGCTCACTATTAACTTCAGTCACTAAATTAACTTTCGATTTTCCGGTTTTATTAATTCTTTTGCTAAATTAAGTCAGAGTGTAGCGAAATTTATTACTTCTGACAAACTTTCAGTTTTCACACTACACGTGTCAACCTTCAGTTGCCACGCTTCTAGTGCTAATTATATGTCTAATAACCTTTCTTTTTTCAGTTACTATAGTAATTGTCCTTAGGACTGGCGACCGTAATTTCCCCCAAATCTCAAATATCTAATTACCGCTAGTTAACTGTTAACGTAACGGCCGCACATTTACTTTCTTTATTAATTTTACCCCTTTTCAAAATTAATTTCCACCAGTTTCATTTGCGTTTTTCCTTTCATTTAGATGTAACCCTTTCCTCCCTCTTTATCGACAAATTGACTTTGGTGACGATTGCTTTTTCCCAAATTTCCATTAGGTACTCGCGGTTTAATTTTTCACTGTCATTAAGGTCAATAAGTGAGGGGGAGGTTACACGTGGCGACCTGGTGACAGGACAATCTTGAGATTTGAGGTTGTTCTGGACACGAATTTTGCATTGTGCAAATCTCGTAACAAAGTACTGGTTACGAAATGGTCGATACGTCAGTGAGAATATTAGTGTGAGGAATCCTAATTAGATTTGAGAATTGGCATTTATATTGAAAATTATTAAAATGAGTGAAGGCAACAATTGCCAAAATTTGGTAGACTTGGACACGGAACAATCGGTCGAACAGTGGGAAACGCGCACCGCGGTACCCATTGTTCAGGGGCAGGCGGCTAGCATGAAAGACGCGACCGCCGAAACGCAACAAAGAGCAGAAATGGAATTCCAAACTTTAGAAAATGTTTCGGAATCGGAAGTGAAAATCAAATCTGAATCCCTTGATGACAAATACGGGGGGGCAATTAAAGAGGAAGCCGCTACGGAAGTAAAACCGGTAGTTTCCTGGAATTTAACTGATTTATTGAATGTTTTGATTAACGAAATCAAGAGTCAATCGGCAGAAATTAAAGCTCTGTCTGCCAAGCAAGAAGATCAGACTGCCAAGCAAGAAGCTCAGGCTGCCAAGCAAGAAGCTCAGTCTGAAAAAATTGAACGAAAGCTAGACAATCAGAACGAAGCTATTAATGTTGTTAATAACAGTGTTGGAGTTGTTAACAGAAAAGTTGATAAAATCAAAGAAGATATTGTTGTGATTAATACTGAAATCGGTAATTTTAAACAGGAAATGATAGGCGTTCAGGCGGAAATTGCGAGCATAAATACTCGTTTTTATTCCGAAATTAGCAGAATCGAGAAAAATGTAGGAGAAGCAGTTGCTCCGATCATCGAGAATAAGGTGACGGAACAAATTCAATTAGTGAAAAAAGAGGATCAAAAGAAGGTGGAAACTTTAAAGGCTTTAGTATCCGAAGTAGATACCTAAGTGACGAAGCAGGCTAATACCTGCGAAGAGAAAAAAAGGGAAGTAGAAACGCTTGCGACAACCACTTGCCAAGTAATTACGAGAGTGTCGGAATTAGAAAAGAAACTTGACGAAAAACGGAGCTATGTGCCAATCTGTGAACATAGTTCGGAATTGTTGACGAAAGAGGAGCGGTTCGACCCCTTGAAAAAAGGCGGTATACACGCGACGGATTTCATTAAAAATTGTGAAGGAGTTTTACCCAGATCATGGGCTAATGAGAGAAAAATTAATGCGGTTATTGATGTGTTGGCTGGTGATGCCAAGCGTTGGGGCTTAAACCTCAACATTACGAACCTGATTTTTGACGAGTTTAAAAATTTGTTTCTGGCTGAATAATGGTCAGAGCAAAAACAGCAAAGTGTCTGGCGCGAATTTGTCGTATCGAGGCCTTTCGATGCGAATTCGCGCGGCTCGATGAAGGAGTTTTGTGAGGGCTGGATCCGCAAGTTGGAATATTTGCGTGATCGCCGCACGGAATCCGAAATAGTCTGGGAACTCTACAAGAAGCTTCCAGATGATACAAAACGTTACGTAGGAAGCAATTACAAGACAATCAACGATTTCTTGGAAAGAGGTGAGGACGAGGACAATTGGCGCAATAATCGCGACAGTGGTAGAGGCTGTGGTAATAACAACGGGAACCACAACAACGATAACCATGGGAATAATGCATACCGCAACCATGGCAGCAATAACAACAGTGGTTCGGGCCGTAATGACAATCGGTACAATGCAAATAATAACAGGAATGACGGAAACCAGTATCATACTAGCGTGATACGGGCTTCGCAGAATAGTAATAACGCCAGAGGGTGTGATCAGCCGCCTCAGCAGCATCCGGGGAGCGTATCTGCTGGGACGAGACAGGGAAACCATTAGCCGCGCCGGTGAGGGGCCGACTGGGCGTGGAGAAATTTTGGAGGCCCAATAACAAGAGAAAACCCAGGTGTCGTCGTTATGAAAATTCCGTATGGAATAATCAACGGCGGGAGAGTGTGCCAGTGTTAAGAGAAGGGAGTGCGCCCACAAGTAGTAGATCAGCTGTATACAGGGCAGTAGAAAGTACATTCACTGTCAGTGAGAACAATTTAAGTAGTGTTCCGGAAATCGATTATAAAGTGGCAGCTGTAATACCCACAGCGGAACTGGAGACTGAGTTTAAGAATGATTCGCAAGTGTTGAGAGAAGATCAGATGTCGGATAAAACGTCCGTCATCGAACGAGGGGATGCAGAGAGGGATGAGGACTGGTTAAGGCAGTTCGGTCGCTTATACGACGAACTAAGAGATTATAGGGGCCTGTATGGGAGAAGTGTTTATGTGGAGCGCGTGCAGGATTTCTCGCGTCTCGTCCCGCAGGAAGATAGTGTTTGTGAAATGATAGAAAGTTCGGGGCCTAACCGGCAGACTTTACCAGAAACAGTTGATGTTAATGGGGAGCACGAGCAAGATTCGTCGTGTTTCGTCCCGCAGGAGTTAGATGTTGAAGTAATAACGGAAAGTTTTGGCCCTAACCGGCAGACCTTACCGAAAGTTGTAGTGGTAGAAGTAGCCGACCCATCCGACGCAAACCTCCAGTTTAAACATTGCGAGAGTATTAAGGAGAAATATTACGAAAATTTTAGTGATAGCCGGACACGATTGGTAGAAAAGCACGTAGATTACAGCGTGTATGAGGTTAGAGCTGACATTATACGGTCAGACGGAAGCAGTGTGGGTTGCGCAGATCCAGAGGAAGTAATTGCAGATACTACTGGGCACATTCCTCCAGGTACATTGGCAGATGAGATCAATCTGACCAAAGAGGAATCAACGAAGGTGACAAAGTGAATTGATAGCAAAGCAACACTCACTAGTTGACGAGTTACAGGAAAAGGTTTCGGTATTGGAGGCGAAGCTACAGACTAATCCTCAGAACAAAAGTGTTGAAATTAAAACTGTATGTGAACAGAGGCTGAAAAAGCCGCCAGATAAGCCGGTTTTAGGATCAAAGCCAGATGGTTTTTTCTGGAATGACCTGGATATAGACGAGGATTTATTGTGGGAAAATAAAGAAACAGTCGAGGACAAGTGTAGACGGATAGTAGTTCTGTTAATATGCACGGCCTACAACTAAACGTGTTGATTGACACCGGTGCTGTATCTGGGAAAATATTTGAGTTACTGAAAGATAGACCCGGCATCGTAGTTATGCCAGTAACAGGAGTGAAAATTGTCGGTGCTACTGGGAAGGCCAGTAAACCGGTCACAAAACAGATTATTGTCAACTTCGAGATATGTGGGGCACGATTTGAACAAGAGTTTGTCGTCATGCCAGACTTAACTACGGAAGTAATTATCGGGTTAGATTGGCTATTAAAGTACCGTGCAGTGATTAATTGCGAAAGCAAAACTTTGACATTTACGTCACAAGATAGAACAATAGTAGTTAGCTTTGACGAGGCAGCAGACGGTGTGCATAGGCAATACCAGCCTACACACATTGTTAAATGGCCGGATGGTATTGACGTAGGTATGAATTTGAACTACTGTAACGTGAGGAATCTCGCCATTGACAATATTGTAGAAAGTGAATTGGAAAGTATTGTAGACGGTGTGTCAAACGTAACACACGAACAAAGACGAGGCCTGCGCGAGCTAGGCCGACTTTGCCATACCTATTGCCATCACAACCATAGGGGCATGGGGAAAATATGTAGCAGTATTTGAGAGAATTATGAACACCTTGGGACATGAATCTACGGGATTTTCTCCAGAGGAAATCCTGTTGGATGACAGAAGTAAAAGTTTAGTGGAAGAGATAATCAAATTCCCTCCACGGATTGACATTAGTATTGGTGTGAAAAAAGATCATTTGCGAGAAGTAATGAAGCTAAAAGCCGATGCTCGCATACGTCGTCATGACGCTAAAGCGCGTTTTGCTAAGTTTGCAATCGGAGACTTAGTACTTGTAAAAGCTCATGAGAAATCGAGCGAGATAGACAGTGAAATCTCGAAATTTAAGTTTGTTTATAATGGACCATATAAAGTCATTGGTATACCTCACACAAATGCTTATTGCTTAGAGTATCCAAGCTCTGAAACACTATTCGGAATATGGAACATTGTAGACTTGAAATTGTACCAACCTAGAATTGATTAATACCACAGAATGGGTAATTTGTACAGTATGTAAATATAGAGTGTAAGATTTAACGATTTGCTAGATTGCCATGCTTTTGCCTGACCAAGAGGGCATTAAAGAAGTTGTAACTAATAAGTAATTAATTTTTACTAAATGATTTAAGAGAAAGTGATTATTTATCAATTGAAAAATCCAAGCTGCTAGTTTAAGTTTTCAGCTGAGTCACAGTAGATTAAGCAATGTAAATATGATTTTGTAACTAGCTGTATGATTTCATGAATATGTGTTTTACTAGTCATTGCCGATGTACTTAGACGCTGTTTTAAGTTTCAGGCTAGTACTTGCGTGTGATGATGGACAGTGTTGAGTTATCCACTGTGATAGTATTGATGGACTCCTTGAGATTACTCGGGAGAGAGTTTTTCCGAAAGAATTCAGTGAAACGGACGTCCTGTAAATGCCGTTACACAGGCGAGTGAGATCAAGCGTGCCACACAGGCGGGCGCAACAATACTGGCGAGGCGGAGCCGCTGTCGGCTCTTGTGTCGCTATCGTCATTCTTTGTACTTGCGGGTACGGAAGGCGGAGTAGTTTTTCTTCCGAGGCAGCTGATGTGAAAGAATTCTGCTGTCAATATTTATATTTTTTTCGATCTGCTGAATATTATTTTCTTGTTTAGCGTTAAGTGGACTCTCATGTCGAGAATATTAATTATGAAAAGATTACATAGAAATGCGTATTTTATGTAATTTATTATTAATTTGCGTATTTTGATATACCTGTTTTTTATGACCATGTACTCTGGTTAGTTTTGTAAATAGAATTCCATTTCTTGATACTGTTAGGAATTTTGACGATTTTAGAATCGCTAAACCATTTTCTATGTTTTCTATGAATTTTAATATGTTGTCAACCTGTTTTATTTTGTGCAAGATGACAGAGTGGAATAAGATTAGGAGTGTCTCCACCTCATTATTATGATCTAAAAAATGATTTATGCTTAATTAGACGAATGCTAAATTTTCTTGATGTTTTGAGCATATGCATTTCCGCTGTTTCTTTTTTGGGACATTTTGTGAGTCTGTTTAGGTTACACGAACATCCTCAGACAATGTGGGGCACGTGTAACGCCGGAAATGCATATCCTCCTATTTCCATCTATTGTACTATAATATTTTTTCCATATTTTGTTACCTGAATATATGACGTTTCTGTGTCTTTGTATATACTAATTGTTTTACTGTTTGTATGTATACATATTTATGCATTTATGTTGGTTTGTTTTTTAAATATTATTTGTATTTTACGCTGGGTCTTGCCTAGGGAAAACTATGCTATCGAACGAATACATCGATAGGTCGTGTGAAGAACGAAAGTGTTTAGGATCTTTGGTAGTGTTAACTCTGTCGCGTGGAGCGCGGGCAGAAGGGAGTCTGGCTGGGGTAATGCAGTGGAGCAGGTGTGTTGTGTGAAGCTCCCGCGAGTTGCCGCGCTTTCGGGGTTTGGCAAGCATGTAATTGCGCTGGACTTGCGATGATGGTTTCTGACATGGTGTCGCGGACGGGAAGCATTAGCTGGCGCACATCAAGAGCCCGTTTCGTCTGGTGACTGTGTCGAGAAGAAGGCGCGCCAACATCCAGCTTCTGCAACAGCGACGGCCGACAATGAGTGACTGTCGCCACCTCCTCGATCGACGGCTTCAAACCTTCAATCAGCCAACAAGGAAGACTGGAAGCACGTAAAGTTTTAGAACTGTATGGCAGACCTCAGCTTTTCAAACTTTTAAAATTGTTGCATCACAAAATTACGGCAACTTAGCATTAACCTTTGTTGCTCATTGTCCCAATTGCATTGCCAAGCAGGGTCCCTTCCTTTTCCGAAATGAGCCCGAGTGCCGCACATTTACTTTCTTTATTAACTTTACCCCTTTTCAAAATTAATTTCCACCAGTTTCATTTGCATTTTTCCTTTCATTTAGATGTAACCCTTTCCTCCCTCTTTACCGACAAATTGACTTCGGTGACGATTGCATTTTCCCAAATTTCCATTAGGTACTCGCGGTTTAATTTTTCACTGTCATTAAGGTCGATAAGTGAGCGGGAGGTTACAATCTACGCAGATCGAATAAAATAATTACGCGAATATCGAAGAATCTTCAAAGACGCATTGTTTGAGAAGCATGTGGATTAGAGAGATCTGGTGTGCACCAATCGACAAAGCCTGAAATTGTGATTCTTGCGATGTACCCACACATGATGCGTAAAAGAAAAAACGAGCAATAGGAGTACTTCGCGTCTACGCCGCTCACCTAATGTAATTCCGCGAGTACGAAACTTTCAAATGTGCTTTGCTCGAAACGTATATGGGTTAGAGACTATGAATTGCATAAATCGAAGGAGATGGAAATTCTGCGACTTCCGATGTACGACACAAGAAGATATAACGGAAATACGAGCATTCTGTGTCACTCGCGGCTACGCGGCTCGCATAAAATAATTACACGGTTGTCCAAAAATATTTAAACGTGATTTGCTCGAGAAGCAGATACGTTATAGAGATCTGGCTTGCACTCATCTAGAGACTTTGAAATTCTACTTATTGCTACGTTACAAGGCGTGATTAAATTATGGTAATAGGAGCATTTTCAATAGTTCGCATCTACGCGGTCACCTAAAATATTTACGCGAATTTCGAACAATTTTCAGACCTCTTTGCTCGAAAACTATTTATGTTAGAGAGGTCACCCCACGTACGCACTAAAAAATAGACCTTCAAATTCTGCTCCTACCGATGTACCACACGTGATGCAAAAATGGAAATACGAGCAATGGAAGTACTCGCATGTAAGCAGGTCTCTATAATAAAGACGAGCGTGTAGAAGAATCTCAAACGTGCATTGCTCGAGAAATATCTGGGTTAGACGGCTCTGGTTTGCACTAATCGACAGAGCTTAAGTTCTGATACTTTCGATGAACCACACATGATCCAATAATGAAAAAAACTAGAAATGGAAGTACACTGCGTCCATGCGGTTCACTGAAAACAATGCGAGTGTCAGAATATACACACATCAGAAATATTTTTGCATCACCTCGGTTCCGAGGATTCCCGAACCTGTAAAGAAAATTGGAATAGAGATCAACACAGACATTGTTTCCGTCCTGTTTATTGCTCACGAAAATCAAACATTGCGTGCTGTACCACTATACAGCGAAACCTTCAGAGGTGGTGCTCCAGACTGCTGTACACACCGGTACCTCTAATACCCAGTAGCACGTCCTCTTGCACTGATGCATGACTGTATTCGTAGTGGCATACTATTCACAGGTTCATCAAGGCACTGTTGGTCCACATTGTCCCACTCCTCAACGGCTATTCGGCGTAGATCCCTCAGAGTGGTTGATGTGTCACGTCGTCCATAAACAGCCCTTTTCAATCTATCCAACGCATGTTCAATGGGGTTCACGTCTGGAGAACATGTTGGCCACTCTAGTCGAGCGATGTCGTTATCCTGAAGGAACTCATTCACAACATGTGCACGATGGGGGCGCGAATTGTCGTCCATGTAGGCGGATGCCTCGCCAAAATGCTACCGATATGATTACACTATCAGTCGGAGGATGGCATTCACGTATCGTACAGAGGTTACAGCGCCTTCCATGACCGCCAGCGGCGTACATCGGCCCCACATAAAGTAACCCCAAAACAGCAGGGAACCATCACCTTGCTGCACTCGATGGACAGTGTGTCTAAAAAGTTCAGCCTGACCGGGTTGCCTCCAAACATGTCTCCGACAAATGTCTCGTTGAAGGCATATGCGACACTCATCCGTAAAGAGAATGTGATGCCTATCCTGAGCAGTCCATTCGCAATGTTTTTGGGCCCATCTGTACCGCACTGCATGGTGTCGTCGTTGCAATGATGGGTCTCGCCATGGACGTCGGGAGTGAAGTTGCCCATCATGTAGCCTATTGCACACAGTTTGAGTCGTCACACTACGTCCTGCGGCTGCAGGAAAAGCATTATTCAACATGATGGCGTTGCTGTCAGGGTACCTCTGAGCCATAATTCGTAGGTAGCGGTCACCCACTGCAGTTGTAGCCTTTGGGAGGCTTGAGCGAAGCATGTTATCGACAGTTCCTGTCTCTCTATATCTCCTCCATGTCCGAACAACATCGCTTTGATTCACTCCGAGACGCCTGGACTCTTCCCTTGTTGAGAGACCTTCCTGGCACAAAGTAACAACGCAGACGTGATCGAACTGCGGTATTGACTTGATCGTCCTGGCATGGTTGAACTATAGAGAACACCAGCCGTGTACCTCCTTCCTGATGAAACGACTGGAACTGATCGGCTGTCGGACCCCCGCCGTCTAATAGGCGCTGCTCATGCACAGTTGCATGCATCTTCGGACGGTTTAGTGACATCTCTGAACAGTCAAAGGGACTGTGTCTGTGATACAATAGCCACAGTCAACGTCTATCTTCAAGAGTTCTTGGAATTGTGGTAATGCAAAACTTTTTTTGATGTGTGTTCAAACGTGCATTGATCGAGACGTATATGGATTATAGAGCACTGGATTGCACCATTGTACAGAGCCTCAAAAATTGATTCCGGAGATGTACGATACAAGATGAAATAAAGGAAATACGTGAAGTGCTTTGGGGCTACATGTCTCGCCTAAAATAATAGCGCCAGTGTCGAAGAAAATTCAAACGTCCTTTGCTCCATAAGCAAATGAGTTACAGACGTATGATGTAGACTAATTGACAGGGCTAGAAAGTCTGCTACTTTCGCTGAAATTATGCAAATACGAGCAATGAGAGTACTTTGTGTCTGTGCAGTTCCCTATAATAATAATGCGGCTGTCGAAGAACTGTCAAAGGAGCACTGCTCGTGAAAGTTATGGGCTAGAGAGCTGTGGTTTGCACTCATAGACAAAGTTTGAAATTCTTCTTCTTTCTATATTGCAAGCACGGTGCAATAATAGAAATAGCATTAACAGGAGTACCTCGTGTCTGCGTGACTCACGCAAAATAATTACGCGAGAGTCGAAGAATTATCAAACGTGCATTGCTGGAGAAGTATATGGGGTTAGAGACATCTGGTAGCACTAATTGGCAGAACTCTAAATTCTGTTTCTCCTGATGTACTACACTTGATATAACAATGGAATCACGAGCAAAGGGAGTACATCGCATCTATGCGGGTCGAAAAAAATAGTTACCTTCAAAGGCGTATTGTTCGAAAAGAATATGGTTTGAGCAGCTCTGGTTTGCGCTAGTCTACAGAGCTTCTTCCGATGAACTGTTGCTGTTGTGGTCTTCAGTCCTGAGACAGGTTTGATGCAGCTCTCCATGCTATTCTGTCCTGTGAATGCTGCTTCATCTCCCAGTACCTACTTCGGCCTACATCCTTCTGAATCTGCTTAGTGTATTCTTCACTTGGTCACCCTCTACGATTTCTGCCCTCCACACTGACCTCCAATACTAAATTGGTGGTCCCTTGATGCCTCAGAACATGTCCTACCAACCGATCCCTTCTTCTATTCAAGTTGTGCCAGAAACTCCTCCTCTCCCCAATTCTGTTCAATACCTACTCATGAGTTATGTGATCTACACATCTAATCTTCAGCATTCTTCTGTAGCACCACATTTCGAAAGCTTCTATTCTCTTCTTGTCCAAACTATTTATTGCCCATGTTTCACTTCCATACATGGCTACACTCCATACAAATAATTCCAGAAACTACTTCCTGACACTTAAATCTATACTCGGTGTTAACAAATTTCTCTTCTTCAGAAACTCTTTCCTTGCCATTGCCAGGCAACACTTTATATCCTCTCCACTTCGACAATCATCAGTTATTTGGGTCCCCAAATAGATAAACTCCTTTATTACTTGAAGTGTATCATTTCACAATCTAATTCCCTCAGCATCACCCGAGTTAACTCGACTATATTCCATTATCTTCGTTTTGCTTTTGTTGATGTTTATCTTATACCCTCTTTTCAAGACAATGTCCATTCTGTTCAACTGCCCTTCCAAGTAATTTGCTGTCTCTGACATCGGCGAACCTCAAAATTTTTATTTCTTCTCCATGGATTTTAATACCTACTCCGAATTTTTCTTTTGTTTCCTCTACTCCTTGCTCAATATACAGATTGAATAACAGCGGGGAGAGGCTACAACCCTGTCTCACTCCCTTCCCAACAACTGCTTCCCTTTCATGTCCCTCGACTCTTATAACTGCCATCTGGTTTCTGTACAAATTGTAAGTAGCCTTTCACTCCCTGTATTTTACCCGTGCCACCTTCAGAATTTGAAAGAAAGTATTCCAGTCATCTAGTCGACATTGTCCAAAGTTTTCTCTAAGTCTACAAATGCCAGAAACGTTTGCCTTTTCTTAATCTAGCTTCTAAGATAAGTCGTAACGTCAGTATTGCCTCACGTGTTCGAATATTTCTACGGAATCCAAACTGATCTTCCCCGAGATCGGCTTCTCCCAGTTTTTCTATTCGTCTGTAAAGAATTCGTGTTAGTATATTGCAGCCGAGACTTATTAAACGGATAGTTCGGTAATTTTCACATCTGTCAATACCTGCTTTCTTTGGGAATGGAATTATTATATTCTTTTTGAAGTCCGAGGGTATTTCACCTGTCTCATACATTTTGCTCACCAGATGGTAGAGTTTTGTAAGGACTGTCTCTCCCAAGGCTGTCAGTAGTTCTAATGGAATGTTGTCTACTCCCAGGACCTCGTTTCGACTCAGGTCTTTCAGTGCTCTGTCAAACTCTTCACACATCATCATATCTCCCATTCCATCTTCATCTACATCCTTTTGCATTTCCATAATATTGCCCTGAAGTACAACGTTCTTGTATAGACACTATATATACTCCTTCCTCCTTTCTGCTTTCCCTTCTTTGCTTAGAACTGGGCTTCCATCTGAGCTCTTGATATTCATGCAAGTGGTTCTCTTTTCTCCAAAGGTCTCTTTAATTTTCCTGAAGGCAGTATCTATCTTACCCCTACTGAGATAAGCCTCTACATCCTTACATTTGTCCTCTAGCCGTTCCTGCTTAGCCATTTTGCTCTTACTGTCGATCTCATTTTTGAGACGTTTGTATTCCCTTTTGCCTGCTTCATTTACTGCATTTTTATATGTTCTTCTTTCATCAATTAAATTCAATATTCCTTCTGTCACCCAAGGATTTCTACTAGCCCTCGTGTTTTTACCTACTTGATCTTCTGCTGCCTTCACTACTTCATTCCTCAAAGCTACCCATTCTGCTGCATTTCTTTCCCCCATTCTTGTTCCCTTATGCTCTGTCTGAAACTCTGTACAACCTCGGGTTTAGTCAGTTTATCCAGGTCCCATCTCCTTAAATACCTACCTCTTTGCAGTTTGTTCAGTTTCAATCTACAGTTCATAACCAATAGATTGTGGTCAGAGTCCACATCTGCCCCTGGAAATGTCTTACAATTTAAAACCTGGTTCCTAAATCTCAGTCTTACCATTATATAATCTCTCTGAAGCCTATCAGTATCTCCAGGCTTCTTCCATGTATACAGCCTTCTTTTATGATTCTTGAACCAAGTGTTAGCTATGATGAAGTTGTGCTCGGTGTAAAATTCTACCAGGCGGCTTCCTCTTTCATTTCTTCCTCCCAATCGATATTCACCTACAACGTTTCCTTCTCTTCCTTTTCCTACTATCGAGTTCCAGTCACCCATGACTATTAAATTTTCGTCTCACTTCACTATCTGAATAATTTCTTTTATCTCATCATACTTTTCTTCAATTTATTCGCCATCTGCGGAGCTAGTTGCTCGAGGTAGGATTCTAACCTGTACTGCAGCGATTGTGCGGTTCCAGACTGTAGCGCCTAGAACCGCTCGGCCACTCCGGCCGGCTGGCATATAAACTTGTACTACTGTAGTAGGCGTGGGCTTCGTGTCTATCTTGGCCACATTAATGTTCAATATCCTGTGTGCAGTAGCTTGCCTGCACTCCTATTTTTTTATTCATTTTTAAACATACTCCTGCAATACCCCTATTTGATTTTGTATTTATAACCCTGTATACACCTGACCAAAAGTCTTGTTCCTCTTTATTTATTTTATTTATTTATTTATTTATTGTTCCGTGGGACCACATTTAGGAGAAGTCTCCATGGTCATGGAACGAGTCAATACATGAAATTATAACACGATTGTAGAAACAGATAAAATGAAATATAAGAAACATATTCAGGCGACAAGTCGTTAGTTTAAATAAAGAAAATCAAGAATGTAACACTGGAATTTGCTTAATTTTTTATCTCTTCCAGGAGCTCCTCGACAGAGTAAAAGGAGTGAGCCATGAGGAAACTCTTCAGTTTAGACTTAAAAGTGTTTGGGCTACTGCTAAGATTTTTGAGTTCTTGTGGTAGCTTATTGAAAATGGATACAGCAGAATACTGCACTCCTTTCTGCACAAGAGTCAAGGAAGTGCATTCCACATGCAGATTTGATTTCTGCCTAGTATTAACTGAGTGAAAGCTGCTAACTCTTGGGAATAAGCTAATATTGCTAACAACAAACGACATTAAAGAAAATACATACTGTGAGGGCAGTGTCTCTTGCCACCGAACTTCGCTAATTCTCTCTATATCTAACTTTAACCTACCCATTTCCTTTTTTAAATTTTCTAACCTACCTGCCCGATTAAGGGATCTGACATTCCACGCTCCGATCCGTAGGACGCCAATTTCTTTCTCCTGATGAACTATACATGAGGAAATATTGGAAATATGATAAAAGAGAGTTATTCTCGGCTACCTGGCTCGCCCAAGGTAGTTACGCGATTATCTACGAATGTTCAAATGTGACTTGCTCGACGGGCGCATGGGTTAGAGAGCTCTGGCTTGCACTAACAGACAATCAGGTGCTGTAAGATTTCTTGGGGAATGGCAGCCCATTCTTCACGGAGTGCTGTACTAAGAAGAAATATCGATGTCGGTCGGTGAGGCCTTGCACGAAGTCGGCGTTCCAAAACATACCAAAGGTATTCAGTAGGATTCAGGTCAGGACTCTGTTCAGGGCAGTCCATTACAGGGATGTTATTGTCGAGTAACCAATCCGCCACAGGGCGTGCATTATGAACAGGTGCTCGATCGTGTTGAAAGATGCAGTTGTCATCCACGAATTGCCCTTCAACAGTGGAAAGCAAAAAGACGCTTAAAACATCATTGTAGGCGTGTGCTGTGATAGTGCCACGTAAAACAACAAAGGGTGCAAGCCCCCTCCATGGAAAACACGACCACACCATAACACCACCGCCTGTGAATTTTACTGTTGGCACAACACACGCTGGCAGATAACGTCCACTGGGCATTCGCCATACCCACATCCTGCCATCGGATCGCCACATTGTGTACCATGATTCGTCGCTCTACACAACGTTTTTACACTGTTCAAACGTCCAGTGTTTGCACTCCTGACACCAAGCGAGGCGTCGT
Organism: Schistocerca americana; assembly: GCF_021461395.2. Lineage (NCBI taxonomy): Eukaryota > Metazoa > Arthropoda > Insecta > Orthoptera > Acrididae > Schistocerca > Schistocerca americana. The sequence continues at coordinate 34,641,011 of NC_060121.1, forward strand.
GCGGCATTTACCGGTGTGATATGTGGCTTATGAGCAGCCACTCGTCCATGAAATACAAGTTCTCTCACATCCTGCCTAACTGTCATAGTACTTGCAGTGGATCCTGATGCAGTTTGGAATTCCTGTGTGATAGTCTGGATATATGTCTGCCTATTACACACTGCGATCGTTTTCAACTGTCGGCGGTCTCTGTCAGTCGGAGACGAGGTCGGCCTGAACGCCTTTGTGCTGTACGTGTCCCTTCACTTTTCCGCTTCACTATCACATCTGAAACAGTGGACTTAGGGATGTTTAGGAGTGTGGAAATATCGCGTACAGACGTATAGAACTAGTTGCACCCAATCATCTGACCACATTCAAAGTCCGCGAGTTCCGCGGAGAGCCGCATTCTGGTCTCTCGTGATACCTAATGACTACTGAGGTCGCTGATAAGGATTACCTAGCATTAGGTGGTAGCACAATGCAACTAATATGAAAAACTTATGTTTTTCGGCGTGTCCGGATACTTTTGATCTCATAGTGTAGTTACAGAAAGCCAGCAGCTGTGCGTCGCAGAAAGATTGCTGGACACCCAGAAGACGTTTGAAATGCAGAAGTTGGATTAGGCCAGCTGCTGTGTGATGGAAAGGCATTTCGTGGATGGCAGCAAGAGAGTGATGGTGAGACGTCTTCAGAATGCTTATAATAGTGCAATGCTGAAGCAATATCCGTGCCCCAGAAGCAATGTGATAGAGAGTTATTTATAGTAAGTCTGCAGCTGTGCCTCGGAGACATACTACTAGACAGCCAGATGTTGTTTCATTGTGAGATGGAGAGACATTTGCCTTGGGTCAGCAGCCGTAATAGGAAGAGGCAATTCTAGATCGATAGCGGATGTGTTATGGAGGAGTGTCTGCAAAATCGTATAATAGTGCAACGGCGAAGAATTTATGTGTCCCAGCAGCAATGTGGTTAAGAGGGTGTTACTGTAAGCCAGCTGTTATGCGTTCACGACGAGGCTGCTGGACACCCAGACATAGTCTCTCTATTGCGGATCGACTCCACCAATGTGAGAGAGAGGCATTTGCGCTGGCCCAGCAGCAATGTGGTGGAGCGGCATTTCTGGGCGACAGCAGGAGTGTCACGGTTAGGCGTCTTCAGACTGCCTATAGTACCACAGAGAGGTGATATCTGTGTCCCAGCAGCAATGTAATGATGAGTGAGTTACAAAAAGCCAGTTCTTCCCCGCAGACAGACTAGTGGACACTCATAAGATGTTCCATGTTCAGACACATGCAAATGCCAGGAGCAGTCTTGTGGAAAGACTCTTGCAAGATAACTCCACCAGTGTATGCAGAGACACTTGCAGTAGACCAGGAGCAATGTCATAGAGAGGCATTTCCTGAACGCCAGCGTGAGTGTCATCGAGAGGTGTGTGCTTAGTCCGTATAGTAGCACAATGGTGAAGCAATTTCTGTGTCTCAGCCGCAATGTGATGGGGAGGGAGTTACAGTAAGCCATCAGATGTGCCTCGGAAACAGACTAATTAACAGCCAGAAGAAGTTACTTCGTTAGACGATTGCAGAATTCCAGGAAAGTCTAATGGGGAGAAGTTTGCCGAATTACTCCAGCAGTGAGATGCAGAGGCACTTGCAGAAGGCTGGCAGCCCAGTCATGGACAGACATTTACTGGACATCAACAGGAGTGTCACAGTGAGGCGTCTCCGTAATGCCTATAGTAGTTCAATGACGAAGCTATTTCTATGTCCTAGCAGCCATGTGATGGAGAGTTATAGTAAGCCGGCTGCTGTGCCCCAGACAGACGAATAGACACCAAGATGTGGTTTCATGGTGAGATCGTTGCGGAATGCCAGGCGAAATCTCGCTGGTGACACTTCAAAACGACTCCAGCGGTGTGATGGACTGACATTTGCTGTAGGCCAGTGGGCCGTTTCATGGAGAGGCATTTCTAGAGCGGCAGCAGGAGTGTCATGGAGAGGTGCCATTAACACGTATAATCGTTCAAAGGCGATGTAATTTCTGTGTCCCAGAAGCAATGTCATCATGAGCGAGTAATCCAGCATCTGTGCCTCGCTGCCAGACTACTGAGCACACAGAATAGGTTTCATGTTGAGATCCTAGCTGAGTTCCAGGGGCTGTCTCATGCTGACACACTTGCAGAATTACTCTAGCAGTGTCATGTAGAGACACCAGTAGTAATCTAGCAGCCATGTGATGGAGAGGCATTTACTGACTGCTAGTATCAGTTTAATGGTGAGGAGTCTAAGGAATGCCTATACTAGTGCAAAGTCCAAGCAATTTCTGTATCTCAGCAGCAATGGGATTGGGAGAGAGTTACAGTAAGCCAGCAGCTGTCCCTTGGAGGCAGACTACCGGACACCGAGACGTCATTTCACTGTGAGAAATGTGCAGAATCCCAGGACCCAATCTCATGCTGAGACACTCGCAGAATGACTCCAGCAGTGTGATGCAGAGACATTTTCAGTAGGCTACCAGCCGTATCATGGAGAAGTGTTTACTGAGTGTCGGCAGGACTGTCACGGTGAGGCGTTTCCAGAATGCCTACGCAAATGCTATGGCGAAGCTACTAATATCAGTTATCTGTCTGAGCTGATAGTGCAATCCTGAAAAGATTAATCCACGAAGAAACGTTGATTCAGTTATTAATGAAGTGGGAAATCCTTCTGGTTACTGATTATGTCAGACTGTGGTGCAGTCACTTCCATTCAGTTATCTCCTCGATTGATAGTTTCCTCCCAATGCATTATCCATTGTGGTACGTTGTTTAATTTACGATTAATCTATCTAATTGATTGATAGAATAACTGGGCCATCCCAATCCCCATACCTACGAGTACTGAATGAGTACTGAATCATGGAAGGTAACGAGATTATGAGCAGTTACACAAACTTTAATGCACATTGTCAGATAATGACTGGTGAAACTATTTGACATCATCTTTCATTTTCTCGCATTTTTCCGTTTGCTTTAGAGGAAAATCCCATTATTCTTTATAGAGCTCGGGCTCTGTTGGTACCCTTGTTGGCCAGTTGCCTTTTCTGACGCTACTATCGTCCCCTCTCCTCTTGCCAGGGAAGAAAATCATGTATCCAATTTGTCTGTGATCAATGTAATTTCTTTTTAGTGTGTGATAACGTTTTCTTTTCTGTGCCTCACGTAACTGGGGTGGAACTGCAGAGACAGCGCAATGTTTACCTATTTTGATATAGGAAACCACTTACAAATCAAATTCAGACTGATTTTCTCACCAGCCCTGTTTCTTAAATCACGAGTTGCTCTCAAACCTAGGATGCATTGCCTCCCTGGTTGAGATATTTCACCGAGATTATTCAATATTAAACTTAGATGTCAATAAGCTCCTCAGCAAGCAGTATATTTTTTTAATGGTAGATGTTTAAATAACCACAGAGGAAATGAAAAACATGACTTTGCTCTGTCTTCTTAGCATTTTTTTGTTTTGTTTGTTCTCTTCTAACAAGATGATAAATTTTGTATTATTACAGTTTGTAACCACAAGGTACAAGGGCACCCCACCTAACATTGCAACGACATGGCTTCAACTGTCAGGAGAAGTTTGCTGTTTAAATATGTTGTTAGGTCATTAATGAGAAACCAGATGCAATATAATTCTTAATGAACTATGCCAATAATGTTAAAAGTTGGTGTTAAATGTCACGTTGTGTTATTTTATGTGTTTTACTTAATAAGTTCTGAAATATAAAGTTGCGAAGTGAACCTAGAACTTCATTTATAATTTAAAATTATAAGTAATAGTTGTACACCATTACATTATGTCGAATATTCTTCTTTCTGGATTTTCCTGTTAATGATATTATTCTTGTACAACAGTGTCCTAAGGATCTCATAAATGTCTCCTTACAGAAACAAGACTGATTAACGCTTCTGTGATCAACTCGGCGGATTAAACACTACTGTATGTTGTAGAGCAACAGGTAAACAGAGAGATCAGTGGGGTAGATACGTGCAGTGTGACCCGTGTCACTTAACTATCTCTAATGGTTAAGGGCTAAGATAGCTTACAGGACTCTATCCCTCTACCTCATCTCCACTAAACATGCAGCGTCTGGTGTGTATCCTCTAGTCTGGCCGCACTCCACAGATATAACCCAAGTCAGCATTTAGTTACCTTTGATGTTGGACGTGGTGGGTTGATGATAGTCGAAAATGCCTTTAAGGCGACAAAGGCGCCATTATCAATAGCTTACTGACTTTGATTGGGGTCGTGTAATACGGCTACGAGACAATGGATGTTCCTTCTGTAATATTGCAGAAAGACGTAGCAGTAATGTGGCCACTGTACAGGACTGCTGGCAGCGGTGGTCGCGAGAACGTACGGTCGCAAGAAGATCTGGTTCTGGATAGGACATGGCGTTACTAAGAGGGAAGACCACCCTGCTCGGTGTACAGCCATGGTCCATCGAACTGCATTTGTAGCAGCAATTTGAAGAGCAGGAGGCAGCACAGAGACACAACGAACTGTTACAAATCATTTATTTCAAGGGCAGCCCCCAGCCAGACGCCCTGTAGCGTGCATTCCGCTGACCCCAAACCACCACCATTTGTGACTGCAGTAGCGTCAAGCGTGAGCTCATTGGAGGCACGGTGGCGGTCTCTTTTGTTTTCTGGTTATAAGGAAGCTTTAAAGACTATTTTTTTACTACTTATATGATGGAGTAAGATTGTTTATTCTGGTGCAAAGATCAAATTATTATCATCGTTAAATGCATCATCCATAGTGTCCATGCATAACTTACGTTGTTATAGAACAAATTATTGAGTATTTTGGTTTTTTTAATGTGTGGTATAATGAACGAGTTATGCTCATCAACTAACCCATATTTTATTTCGTTAGAGTTAATAAGCAAGCCATGTGTACTTTGGTACGTCATACAAACAACTTGTATTTCGAAATATTTAATTCCTGGATCCATTGAGTGTGCAAAGAGTGTTATGCATATCGATCTTTGGTTGTTTATAAGTGCTGCTTAAGCTGTAAATTTTATTGGTAGTCTCAATATGCGAGCCATGTATTCTTTTAATCTTATAGAACAATTAAGCTATGACAGTAGTGCCGTATGTGTTTTGTGCTCGTGATCTTAAATATTTTGAGAACTGAAACAGTTCCATATTGGTGCACTGTTCGAACTTTTAGATATCTATAATTTTACTTCCTTAGTAGGATGTGAAACGTGTGTGTGTGTGTGTGTGTGTGTGTGTGTGTGTGTGTGTTCCAATTAATTTGTATTGAAACTAGTAATTAGTAATGAATGTTGTCGATGATATTTTTATGGTGTACAACATAATGCTTTGTCATCTTCCCCCCTGCGCTGGTGCTTCACATATTGAAGAAGTTGTAAAAAGATCAAGTGATGACAATTCGTTCTATGAACCACCAATAAAAAAGCCTCAGATCGTACTTTCAACACCCTTTACATATTTTAACGTGGAGATACCATCGTAACATTTGACATAAGCAGTGTGTTGCTGAGGTGTTTTTTGACACGATGTGGAAATAACATTGGCACAATCATCGTGTTGCTGACTTATTTTTGCAAGTACTTTAGATGCTGAAGTAACACTGTGATACTTGACAGATTTCCTGTATTCGGTAAAATATTTTAGATGTGGAAATATCCCATTGAGTGTCCACTGTGCATCACACTAGGAGTAGGCGTAAAATGAAAGTAATTTAATTCTTATAGCAGCTGTCAGTAATTCAGACTGCCTATTTCTTTACGTGCTTCCCTGCTTAGCATACTATTTTATCCAAGGAGTGTTCTGTGCTGTTTGGGGCTTGGTCCAGTTTGTGTAGTACATTGCCTTATTTAGTAGCGTAATTTCGCTGTTTAGGATGTTAGTTTTTAGCCACGTGTGTCGTATAACAATTGAGACATGGAAGTAACAGAAGGCCACATACTTTGAGAGTCCACAGTGATGTTTCAGACATCAGTTTAACGTATGTGATGGTTGGTTGGTTGATTTGGGGGACGGACCAACACCGATGTCATCGGTCCCATTGGATTAGGGAAGGAATTCGGCTATGCCCTTTCAAAGGAAGCATCCCAGCTTTTGCCTGAAGCGATTTCGGGAAATCACAGAAAACCTAAATCAGGATGGCCAGACGTGGGTTTGGAGAGTCGTCCTTCTGAATGCAAGTTCAGTGTGTTAATCACTGCCCCACCTCACTCAGTATCGAACATGTGTGTGTGTGTGTGTGTGTGTGTGTGTGTGTGTGTGTGTACGGGGGGGGGGGGGGAGGGGGGATAACATTGTAACAATTGCATTTTAGTATTGCTGATACCTTTTCGCACACATTTTAGATGTTGAATTAGAACATTGTAACAGTTGAGAAGTACCATGGGAGAATTTAGATGTGGAAATATTTAATTTCAAGGACCATTGCGCCTTACACGAAGGTAGGCCTAAGAATGAAAACATCAACAATGTACTTTGGATCTTATTTTCTGGTAGCATGAGTTTTAAATTTCGTGTGAGTGCCGTTTTGGATTTTTAAATTTGTCACCACCAACTGAGACTGCACTTTTGCCATGACAGTGTTAACTAATGTCACACACTCAAACCATCTACTGGACTACCTGTAGATATATTGCTCAAGTACATCTCAAACTTAGTGGTGTACTGGTTTCAGAGTATGCTTGTCTAACTCATATCACTAGATTTCCTACTTCCACAAAAGTTTTTGCTCATTTTACTATCAGTTAATAAAAGCAAAACTCATTTTTCAAGTTGTCACAATGGTTTTCCTCATCCTTTAACAACTATCTGTTTTAAGTTGAATGCTTTTTCCCATGTCAACACCTGAAGTAAAGTGTTGAGGCTTGCTAGGAGAAAATAAGAAAGGTTTAATAATTCGGTTTGAACTCGAAACAATTTTTATAAGCATTTCAATACTGTTCAAGACTGTAAAGTGGCAACAAAAGACAAATTTGGCGTTGGTAAATGCAAACAGAAGGACTGAGCTGGTTCACATGCTGCTCTTCAATGCCACAGCGAACAGGTTACTGCAGCAGCAAGGAAGCATGCAGAGTGTCCTCCCTGACATCTTCATCCACGTCCTCTTCTGCAACGGGCGCGGCAGCCACGAGCCTCGAGCGAACACTGGCAGCTGAGGGGACAGTAGACGTCGTGTGATCTCGGGCTGGTGCACGAGTAGTGTGTGGTGGTGAGACTGGGACCTCCAGTCGTGGCAGATCTGCTGGGAAGTGGGCGTGGACCTGCCCGACGGCGCGTTTGGCAGAGGCACGAGGCGGCACGGGCGGAGAGGCCTGAGCGAGGGCAGCACGCAGCTGGTGGTAGACGAGTGCTCGGCCGCGCTCCCCATCGATGTCGATGGCGGTGCCAGCACAGAGGCGGCGCAGCACCGTCAGGCGGCGCACGTAGTCCAGGGAGTCACGCAATGCGGCCTCGCCACGCGTGCCCTGGCGCCGTGCAATGGCCACCATTTCTCGCACGCCGGGCTCCCCCTGGCCAGTGGCTGTAACGCGTGCTTCACGAAGTAGTGCTCCACCCTGTGTGTGCCGCATGCACCACTCGGCGCTGTTCTGCATAACAGAGCACACTGCACCGTAAGTCAACTGTACATCACTCAGTTTTAATTCGTAAGTGGCGAAACCATATGTTCAGGACTGTTGTCTGCCTTGCTGTTTGTCGATGAAAGTATGGCGATGAAGGTGTGCTTATGAGAGATGATCCTTTCTCTAAAAATACAGCTACCACAGGATTGTGAACCAGTGAACTGGCGGCGCAAGATGTGGAAATTTGCTAACTTTAAACCAACAAATTTCTAGTTGAAATGGTTCCATTATAGGTTCAACTTAACTTCCTTGCCCTTGTATTAGGGAAGAAGAACGGCAGGGTTAGGAAAATGCAGAAACATAATTACTCGACTCACAAGAGATTTTATACTGTTTTGTGATCTATGTGCAGACGACAGAAATCCAATGACCATTTATCAATTAAGCCACATCACATCAAAGTAGAAGTATTTAACTGCTCCTAACACACTTGGCTTGGTACTGCCTCACCCGAGGACTGACCCAAGGTAATCAGGACTAGTAAAATGTTTTTGCTATGTATTTTTAGATATTTTCATTTAAAAAAGCCTATATTAGCATAGATTACTTTGAAAAATTAATAAACATGAATATTTTTCTCTTATCACTTTCACCTATTACAAAGTAATTATTTTTTCAAACAAAGGTTGAACATAAGAAAACAATTTTTTATGAAAGGTTAATGTAAGAAAATATATAAAATGAATTTTGGTGAACCTGAGAAAGTAAATAGATAAATAAATAAAGTCATCATCAAAAAGTACAAAACCTTTTGTGTCATCCGAAGGAAATCACGAGAGGGAAATTTTCAACTTTTCTGTTTTCTCATTTTCTCATCCTCCAGGTTTTTTTCCCAATAATTTTCAGTCACTTCCTGAAAGTTGCTCTTCTTCTGCATCTGTCACGGTTTTCATTAATTAGGGGACAGAGATCCCTCAATGGCATCTTTGTGTTTGATGATCCCCATTGCTTAGGTGGCAAGCCCACTCCTGACCTGGAGTAACTGGGACCATAGGCAGCTATTTGCATCTTTGTATATGTAGTTGATATTTCGACAGACAAATTTTGTTGTTTTCTCATATTTATTTTGGTTGTAAACAAATTATATTATTAATATTTTCGTATTATGTTTGAAGTTATGATATGAAACCAGTATGTAAAGATAATTACAATATTCAAATTAACGTTACAAAGTGTAATTAAAAATTTAAAATCAAAAATTACTTCTATTAATTTAGATGGAACAAACATCAGTGTCATCTGTTGACAGAAGATTGAATTTAATCTAGTCTAGTCTAGCAGATGTCTCTACTACACATACAGTTACATTTACGTGATTCCTCTGCTATTTACAATAAAGTGCCTAGTAGAGGATTCAATGAATCACCTTCAAGCTGTCTCTCTTCTGTCCCACACTACAGTATGTACAGTCTCATACATTTAAAATGCATCTAGTAAACAGTTTCATACATGCAAAACGTATCTAGCGTACAGTCATCAAGAACCCAAGTTTTTCATCAAGTACATCTGAATCGTCACCATAGTAGGCTACATACCAAATTTCATTGAAATATGTTAATAAACAAAAAAGTCGATTTTCGTTACTCAGCACTTTTGGGCTTCTGATTTTCTCAGCCAAATATTAACTGGTTTTAAAAATTCAAATTGCTAACGTGATCTACATAAAAATAACTAGTTAGAAAAAATTATAATAAATAATATTGGAAATAATCTTCTAACTGACATAATACATTTTTCAATTTTTATTTTTTCTATCTTTCTAAAATACTTCAAAATGAACTATAAACATGAAGTTAACACTTCTACAACCTCTTCTAATTTTTATTCATTTAAATAACAAAAAATTTATACAATAAAAAATTTTCACTAAGTATTCTGTGCTGTGCATCATCAGCTACATTTTTCTTACCATTCGTAAGTATATAAGCAAAGTTTGTCATTCGGAAGTTGATCACTGAAAGTTGCACAAAGTTTCATAATCTTTTATGTGAATGTATGATATTCTTTCTATGACTACTATTAATGATATAGATCGGATAATTCATTATGAAATTATATGGACTAATATCTAAATCTCCTTTTAGTGGTGTAACTGTTAAAATCGAGAAATGCATTATAGGTTTTGAGAAAATTATTTGGCTGATTAATATTCCACATCTCCTGTAGGAAAATTTCGTTTCTTCTATTGTTTAGTGACATATTCTGAAGCTTAAAGTGACTGAATAATCATTATTTTTACGATTTATCTGAGATGTAACAAATACAAAATATGGCATGTCAAATTCCGCTAACTTATAGCAATTAATTACATGTAGTTCAAAATCTTCCTTACCACTTAGTTGGGAAACTTCTACATTTTTTATGTCATATAAAGATATTAGAACCTTTGGACTTTTCAGAATATTTTGTTTTGGTTCTAACTCATAATCTCGTTCATATTTAACAATTGGAACACAAATTTCCATTGCTTCTATGACAATTTCACTTTCTTTTGAATGTGTAATTTTAATTTCATCTCCACCATTATTATAGTCAGGCTATCTATTAGTCGCATCTCCAGAACTTGAAGTACGTGTAAAAATAATTGTTAGATCTCCTTCTCACATAATCTCTTTATAAACTTTAAAAAATTCACCTAGTATTGATAATGGATAAAGTACTTCATCTTTCTTACTGTTTACTTTTCCATTGTTAAGAATATATCCTTCTAACTTCATTTTATCAGCATGAGATGATGTCAAATATGACATAGCTGTTGATGAAATAAAAGGATGATCGATTCTAGATGAAATATTATTTCTCATTTTTACAGTCACAAGATCAAACAGTTTTGCCACATAATTATCGATTATTTTTCTTTAATTTTTCCATCATATGTAGGATCCTCTAATCCAGATCCATCAGGATAAGCTGTAACCATTCTTAGGTTCATTTATAACTGAGCGTGATTTGGATGAAGCCATCCATCATCAATATTTATTTAAATCTCTGTATCCTTATTGGGTGCATTAAATTATTTGTTGTTTTCTCATTCACAGGGATTGAGTAAAACCGATAACTCCCGATTTTATTCACGATTTATTGAGGATAAAATTTATTAAGACTTTTTAAAGTAATTAATACACAAGCATCATTAAAGTCAATCAAACTATCATTTTCACCAGTTATAGTAATTTCTAAATCTTGAATACGATCAAAAATAGGAATATCTACAGAATACTGTAGTTCTTGAATTTTTAGTCTTCAAAATTCAGCATTTTGTTTAAATGAAGCAAAAATATTAATTTCTCTATGAAAATGATCAGTATGTTTGACAAACAATCCAACAGTAAGATAAAATTTATATTTATTAATTCAAATGTAACAATTTAAGGAACATTGTTAGCAACGGTCTTTTTATTAGCTTCAATAATCTGATTATTGAATCCAAGCACACTTGCAATATCGTCTTCTTTTATATCCAAATACCACTTAACATCATTCCCAATAATAACCCTGTTTAAATTTTTGTTAGCTTTAATGCGAATATGTGGATTTTTCAAATGAAGACCAGTTGGAATTTCTATTGTATCTCCACGACAATATAGTTTATTATTTTTCGATGTAACATTTGGAGTTGAAAACATTGTATGGAAACCATCTACTGTAAATTTGTTATAGGTTTCTCTTATTAGTAGAGTTAACCTTTTTCTACAAATGACTTACCATGTAACTGAAATAATTTACCAATTAATTCTAATAAAAACTTATTTAAACAAATAACACATTGATAACCAAAAATAAGAAGTTCAGAAAAGAAATAAAAAATAACAACTTTTGCCAAAGTCTATTCAGTGTCAAATTATGGGAACACATGGCTGTGGAAAAACTACATTACCGATCAACAGTTATATTCCAGCTCCAGGAAGACTAAACTGGAATAAAATTAAGCATTTGTATGTTTATTCAAAAAGTTTAGATCAACCAAAATATGAAGAATTTATAAACAAGTGTATAAAAATTGATGATGAGCATAACAATAAAATTGCTACCTTTATTGAAAATACTGAAGAAATTATTCCATTAGATCAATATCTAGATTATTCAGTAGTAGCATTTGATGACTTAATTTTTGAAAATCAGTTTCTAGTTAGAGGATATTTTACTGGAGATAGACACAAAGAAATAGAGTGTTTTCATTTAGCTCAAACATAATACAAATTACCAAAACAGTCAGACAATTTCAATTTTAAAATATTTTCAGACAAGATGATACAATGGGGCCCCTTAGGGAAATGGCAGCAAGAGAGGGGAAGAAAACCAATGTGCACTCCGTGTGCATACCGGGGGGAGTCATTCCAGATGTGGAAAGGGTCCTTCTGGATGCCATGAAGGGTACAGGGTGCACCCATATGCAGGTGGTCGCTCATGTCGGCACCAATGATGTGTGTCGCTATGGATCAGAGGAAATCCTCTCTGGCTTCCGGCGGCTATCTGATTTGATGAAGACTGCCAGTCTCGCTAGCGGGATGAAAGCAGAGCTCACCATCTGCAGCATCGTCGACAGGACTGAGTGCGGACCTTTGGTACAGAGCCAAGTGGAGGGTCTGAATCAGAGGCTGAGACGGTTCTGCGACCGTGTGGGCTGCAGATTCCTTGACTTGCGCCATAGGGTGGTGGGGTTTCGGGTTCCGCTGGATAGGTCAGGAGTCCACTACACGCAACAAGCGGCTACACGGGTAGCAGGGGTTGTGTGGCGTGGGCTGGACGGTTTTTTAGGTTAGATGGCCTTGGGCAAGTACAGAAAGGGCAACAGCCTCAACGGGTGCGGGGCAAAGTCAGGACATGCGTGGACCAAGCAGAAATCGGTATTGTAATTGTCAACTGTCGAAGCTGAGTTGGTAAAGTACCAGAACTTCAAGCGCTGATAGAAAGCACCGAAGCTGAAATCGTTATAGGTACAGAAAGCTGGCTTAAGCCAGAGATAAATTCTGCCGAAATTTTTACAAAGGTACAGACGGTGTTCAGGAAGTATAGATTGCATGCAACCGGTGATGGAGTGTTCGTCGCTGTTAGTAGTAGTTTATCCTGTAGTGAAGTAGAAGTGGATAGTTCCTGTGAATTGTTATGGGTGGAGGTTACACTCAACAACCGAACTAGGTTAATAATTGGCTCCTTTTACAGACCTCCCGATTCAGCAGCATTAGTGGCAGAACAACTGAGAGAAAATTTGGAATACATTTCGCATAAATTTTCTCAGCATGTTATAGTCTTAGGTGGAGATTTCAATTTACCAGATATAGACTGGGACACTCAGATGTTTAGGACGGGTGGTAGGGACAGAGCATCGAGTGACATTATACTGAGTGCACTATCCGAAAATTACCTCGAGCAATTAAACAGAGAACCGACTCGTGGAGATAACATCGTGGACCTACTGATAACAAACAGACCCGAACTTTTCGACTCTGTATGTACAGAACAGGGAATCAGTGATCACAAGGCCGTTGCAGCATCCCTGAATATGGAAGTTAATAGGAATATAAAAAATGGGAGGAAGGTCTATCTGTTTAGCAAGAGTAATAGAAGGCAGATTTCAGATTACCTAACAGATCAAAACGAAAATTTCTGTTCCGACACTGACAATGTTGAGTGTTTATGGAAAAAGTTCAAGGCAATCGTAAAATGCGTTTTAGACAGGTACATGCCGAGTAAAACTGTGAGGGATGGGAAAAACCCATCGTGGTACAACAACAAAGTTAGGAAACTACTCCGAAAGCAAAGAGAGCTCCACTCCAAGTTTAAACACAGCCAAAACCTCTCAGACAAACAGAAGCTAAACGATGTCAAAGTTAGCGTAAGGAGGGCTATGCGTGAAGCGTTCAGTGAATTCGAAAGTAAAATTCTATGTACCGACTTGACAGAAAATTCTAGGAAGTTCTGGTCTTACGTTAAATCAGTAAGTGGCTCGAAACAGCATATCCAGACACTACGGGATGATGATGGCATTGAAACAGAGGATGACACGCGTAAAGCTGAAATACTAAACACCTTTTTCCAAAGCTGTTTCACAGAGGAAGACCGCACTGCAGTTCCTTCTCTAAATCCTCGCACAAACGAAAAAATGGCTGACATCGAAGTAAGTGTCCAAGGAATAGAAAAGCAACTGGAATCACTCAATAGAGGAAAGTCCACTGGACCTGATGGGATACCAATTCGATTCTACACAGAGTACGCGAAAGAACTTGCCCCCCTTCTAACAGCCGTGTACCGCAAGTCTCTAGAGGAACGGAGGGTTCCAAATGATTGGAAAAGAGCACAGATAGTCCCAGTCTTCAAGAAGGGTCGTCGAGCAGATGCGCAAAACTATAGACCTATATCTCTGACGTCGATCTGTTGTAGAACTTTAGAACATGTTTTTTGCTCGAGTATCATGTGGTTTTTGGAAACCCAGAATCTACTATGTAGGAATCAACATGGACTCCGGAAATAGCGATCGTGTGAGACCCAACTCGCTTTATTTGTTCATGAGACCCAGAAAAATTAGATACAGGCTCCCAGGTAGATGCTATTTTTCTTGACTTCCGGAAGGCGTTCGATACAGTTCCGCACTGTCGCCTGATAAACAAAGTAAGAGCCTACGGAATATCAGACCAGCTGTGTGGCTGGATTGAAGAGTTTTTAGCAAACAGAACACAGCATGTTGTAATCAATGGAGAGACGTCTACAGACGTTAAAGTAACCTCTGGCGTGCCACAGGGGAGTGTTATGGGACCATTGCTTTTCACAATATATATAAATGACCTAGTAGATAGTGTCGGAAGTTCCATGCGGCTTTTCGCGGATGATGCTGTAGTATACAGAGAAGTTGCAGCATTAGAAAATTGTAGCGAAATGCAGGAAGATCTGCAGCGGATAGGCACTTGGTGCAGGGAGTGGCAACTGACCCTTAACATAGACAAATGTAATGTATTGCGAATACATAGAAAGAAGGATCCTTTATTGTATGACTATATGATAGTGGAACAAACACTGGTAGCAGTTACTTCTGTAAAATATCTGGGAGTATGCGTGCGGAACGATTTGAAGTGGAATGATCATACAAAATTAATTGTTGGTAAGGTGGGTACCAGGTTGAGATTCATTGGGAGAGTGCTTAGAAAGTGTAGTCCATCAACAAAGGAGGTGGCTTACAAAACACTCGTTCGACCTATACTTGAGTATTGCTCATCAGTGTCACAGGGTTATTTGGTAACCGTGATAGCGTTACGGAGCTGTTTGATAAACTCAAGTGGCAGACTCTGCAAGAGAGGCGCTCTGCATCGCGGTGTAGCTTGCTCGCCAGGTTTCGAGAGGGTGCGTTTCTGGATGAGGTATCGAATATATTGCTTCCCCCTACTTATACCTCCCGAGGAGATCACGAATGTAAAATTAGAGAGATTGGAGCGCGCACGGAGGCTTTCAGACAGTCGTTCTTCCCACGAACCATACGCGACTGGAACAGGAAAGGGAGGTAATGACAGTGGCACGTAAAGTGCCATCCGCCACACATCGTTGGGTGGCTTGCGGAGTATAAATGTAGATGTAGATGTACAAACTTAAATCATATCTGACATGAGTTTGTTGGAGGTGATTCAAAATTTTATCATTTTAAAGAAATGTGTAGTAAATGTTTGAATGTTCAGTTCGGATTTTTTTACAATAGACATGACTATAAAACCAAATGAAGTGAAGTTCAGAAATAAAATGCAACATTTCATAACAACATAAATGTTAAATGGGAATGTTAAACATAAATGTTAAACATTAGAAATGTTTATCTAATATTTTTCAATAAATGTTTGCAAAATACAACCCAAACATTGTTAAAAAAAAAGCTCAACGAAATAAAAGGAAAAGTGAAGAATTGAAAGAATAACTCATGCTTTCGGAAAAACAACTGGGAACAGAATATGGAAAATAATTCAAGATTTTCAATAAACAACCAAGAACAGAATATGAAAACTACATAAAGAGATCAATCTGTTGTTCATACTACTGAATAAGTTGTACAAAGAATCGCAGGTTTACATGATAATATTTTGAACGATATTGAAGAAAACAGAGAAGCTGAAAAACAAATGATTTCATATCATCATCACATAGGAGATTTTGGAGATGTATCACCAGTTGACCACCACACGATTGGTTTGAATATGATATTGGCAAATATGACTGTGCATTAAGTGAATGAGAAGTACAATTCATATTAAATAAATATGAAGAAGAGAAAAAGAAAAAAATATTGTATTAAAAATTATGGAGAAGGTAGCCTAAAGATGTCCATAAACAAATAAAAGATACTGAAGTTAAAAAATAAATAGAAGTGGAAAAGTGTTAAAGTATATCAACAATTGTGAAGATGCAGTTTTTGGTTTAAACCCTGAGAATAAAGATAAAAATGTTGTTACTTTAACAATAACTTTCAGTTACAATAAAATGACTTTGCTCATAAACGATATAATGCTACAGATCGATTAATGAATCTTTTAACTAAAACATATTACAATGGATGATGGGGCTAAGAGATTTGATGTTGATTTATCTAATTATGCAGATGTGCTATACCATTCAGGAACATTACATTCTGATGTTAATGCAAATAAAATAAAATCTAGTAGAGGTAAAAGATACAAAAGGTTTGACAAAGATTGTTGACTATTTCTCAAACTTAAGAAAATGTAGTTGATCCAGATTCTTCAGGTAATTCAAGTTATTCAGGTGCAAAAACAGGTGAAGGTTTAATAATGAAACATAGAGAAAATCATTTGAATATGTTTGCATGAATAAGATACTGACAAGGAGTGATAGTGACTGTGAGTGTGGCATCTTCAGTGAATGTAATGACGATGAAGATTCATCAGAAGAATCTCATAGTAATACACCTCCACGTACTTCACTTAGTAAAGCTCACAATGAGAGTTCTTCTTCAGATTCTGAAAGTGAAGATGAATCGATCCGTAAATGGCCACACCATTGTGAGAATGAGATATTTGATTGACGAAAAGGTGATTTCAGTCCAGCACTTCATGCATTTGATGACTTATCTTCAGGACACAGTTGCCAACTAGTGCCTTATTCAAGTGTTCTGTCCTTTTTCATGCTATCTCTATCAGAAGATGTGTTGAAATTTATAGCACTTGAAACGAACCGAATTTTCATTTTCACCATGGCAAATACGTCGGAATCATACCGTTCTCGACTATCCACCTGGAAAGATACAGGTTTTGAGGAAATGTATAGCTTCATTGGTATTCGGCTTCTTATGGCTTGTGTTAAAAAGTTGTGAAGAAAGGAATATGGGTCCAGAGATGTACTTCTGAGTACCCCAATTTTTGGCGAAGTTATGTCCCATGACAGTGTTATGCTACTTTTGAGGATGTTGCATTTTAGTAACAACTCAGCCAATCGTGGAGATGCCAGTTTGTTTAAAATTAGAAAATAACTGATACAGTTCGTGTGGCGTTCCGCAGTGCATTTAATCCATACAGAAAATTCTGTGTCGATTAAAGCCTATTATTGTTCAAAGCTCACTTATCTTTTAAACAATAGATTCCTGCGAAAAGAAGTAGATTTAGAATCAAAACATTCGTGTTGTGCGACTTGGATTCCATTGTACACACAGGCACAACAACAGAAATTGATGTTCATGATTTGGAGAAATCTGGTGATATTGTGGCAACACTAATGAAGCCATACCTTGAATGTGGATATACTCTGTATGTCGACAATTGGTATACAAGTCCATCCGTGTTCCTCTGGCTTCACAACCAGAGAACAGCAGCTTGTGGTACTGTATGTAGGAACAGGAGGAACTTTTCGAAGCTACAAAAGAAACTGTAACGAGGAGAAGTTGCGTTTATATCAACTGACGCAATGCTTGCCATCAAGTGGTGCGACAAGAGAGATGTGTTCATGCTGACTACCTGCAACACTACATAAATATGTGACACAGGAAAGACCAACAGGACGACTGGTGAAAAAGTAATGAAGCCGCAATGTGTTGTTGATTACAGTGCAAATATGGGAGCAGTAGACCAATTCGATATGCTATTAAGCTCTGTTGCATCTGCACATAAATCTGTTAAATGGTACAAAAAGTGTTTATTTTTTTATGTTGTGGACCTTTGTGTTTTGAATGTTCACACTCTTCATAGATCGGTGACAGGGAGCAAAATATCATTAGCAGATTTTCATTTATGTCTGGTACGAGAACTTGTGCAAAAATTTGCTACAGAATGTAGAAGAGATAGGAAAGGAAGACGCTCTGACGACGAGAATCCTCTTCGCTTTATTGGGAGGCACTTTCCATATGTCATTCCAAGAAACACGGACTATGGCGTAGATGTGCAGTCTGCTGGAAACAGAATGTGCGTCGAGAAACCAAATATGAATGCAAAATGTGCAACGTACCTTTCTGCATTGACCCTTGCTTTGAAACATACCACACAGACAAGAACTTTTAGCCAAGTTGCTGTAGCTGGAAGATGAAATGAAGTGCTTACTTCTGAAAAAAATTACTTAAAAACTGAAAAAATAAAAGTAAATACAAAAATTAAAAAAAATATTTCTAACTTCACCATTGCTGGTCCAAATTCTGGATGAGAAAGGAGGATGGGAAATATAACTGTGCAAAAAAAAAAAAATCTGCTAATTATCTGAGCTTCAAGAGCCCCTCCAGATGAAATACTTTGCTGACAAACACCTTATGTACGAACGTGTGGAACATCCATTCTGTGCTGACAAAAACAGACTGGATGCTTCAAATGTTCATACAGAAGGTGCAAAAATATTTACTTACTACAAATTTATTGATTCTTCCATAACTTCTTGGCAGAAGTTAAACCTTAAACTTAGTGCAAATATCATTAATTAAACAAAAATTCTAGCATTATTATTACTACAAAATTATAGCCTGAGTTGTGGTAAAAGATATTTATTTAAGCAGCGACTAGTTTCGATCGAATCCCATTTTCAAACCACCATGTAAAACAAAGACTGTGACAACCGCATTATAGCTGTTAATAAAACTACAGAAGATAGAGAGCTATCGATATTCTATGGTTTTATTAACAGCTGTAATGTGTTTGTCACATTTCTTTTTGATATGCTTGTTTAAAAATGGGCTTCGCCTGAAACAAGTCGCTGCTTAAATAAATATCTTTTATCGGAACCCAGGCTATAATTTTCTAGTAGTATTCAGTAACGGATTGCTGTCCTATTTTTCCAGGACACTCGATTTGTTAAAAAATTCTAGATCTACACTTGGAAAAGGCGTCTCGGCACATGTTGGTCAGTTGTAGACACTCGTATGTTTCGGAAGCACACAAGGTCATTAGGAAGTAAAGGTGACATTTACTTAGGCACCTTAGAAACTTGAGTATTTCCTCATCTAATTCTTATACAAATGTTATAAATCGATGTTTATTTCTACTGTACAATAAAAATTGCGTCCCATATAAAAAGAATTCAGAATTGAATTTTTGATTTTGTAGTTCCTTGGGGATAATTTATTGCGTTAATTCTCTCAAAATGTACTTATTGACTTCAAAAGTGTGTCTCGGCATCCAGACACTTCCCTCGAAGGTTTTTTGCGTACAAAAATCTGATAATTAAGTATCAGTATGCCAAATAAAATACAGATGTATAGTGAGACCTTATGATGATTCTCAAGAAGTAATTGCAAATGAAAGAAAGCCTTTGACGAGGAGTTACATGTTACCAGCATAAGCAGTTTCAGTGCAAATTAGGTCTGTAGAGCAATTCATCTACAGATTCAAAGCTATGGAATAAGTATCCAGATATGCTGCGTTTAATTGTAATGTTGGCGATCACACTACATGCAAGACTGTCACGACCGCCATGGTTCCAGCAATACTCAGGCCACGCCAGGGCAAGGACGGACAAGTGGAGAGCTCAGGCACACACAGTAGGCCGCAGAACTGGCTGCCACAGCAGGTACACGGATTAGGGGGCTTGACACAGCCAGCCACACGCGCCAGTGCAGCACTCAAAGGGTTAATACTTTAATTTTTAATCTATATTTATGTGTACATCCCCCCCATAAACCATGGACCCTGCAGTTGGTGGGGAGGCTTGCGTGCCTGAGTGATACAGTTAGCTGTACCATAGGTGCAACCACAATGGAGGGGTATCTGTTGAGAGTCCAGACAAACGTGTGGTTCCTCAAGATGGGCAGCAGTCTTTTCAGTAGTTGCATGGGTAACAGTCTGGATGATTGGCTGATCTGGCCTTGTAACACTAACCAAAACGGTAGTGCTGTGCTGGCATTACGAACGGCTGAAAGCAACGGGAAACTACAGCCATAATTTTTCCCGAGGGCATGCAGCTTTACTGTATGGTTAAATGATGATATCGTCCTCTTGGGTAAAATATTCCTTTTGGATCTGTGGGCGGGAACTACTCAGGAGGACGTTGTTATCAGGAGAAAGAACTCTGGCGTTCTATGGGTCGCAGTGTGGAATGTCAGATCCATTAATCGGGCAGGTAGGTTAGAAGATTTATAAGGGGAAATGGATTGGTTAAAGTTAGATATAGTGGGAATTAGTGAAGTTCGGTGGCAGGAGGAACAAGACTTCTGGTCAAGTGAATACAGAGTTATAAATACAAAATCAAATAGGGGTAATGCAGACGTAGGTTTAATAATGAATAGAAGTATAGGAATGTGGGTAAGCTAATACAAAAAGCACAGTGAATGTATTATTGTGTCCACGATAGGAACGATGCCTCTGCCTACCACAGTAGTACAACTTTATTTGACCAGTAGCTCGGCAGATGACGAAGAGATTGATGAAATGTATGATGAGATAAAAGAAATTATTCAGGTAGTGAAGGGAGACGAAAATTTAATAGTCATGGGTAACTGGAATTTGATAGCAGGAAGAGGAAGAGAAGGAAACGTAGTAGGTGAATATGGAATGCGGGTAAGGAATGAAAGAGGAAGCTGCCTGGTAGAATTTTGCACAGAGCATAACTTAATCATAGCTAACACTTGGTTTAAGATTCATAAAATAAGGTTGCATATATGGAAGGAGCCTGGAGATACTGAAAGGTTTCAGACAGGTTATATAATGGTAAGACAGAGATTTAGAAACCAGGTTTTAAATTGTAAGACATTTCCAGGGGCAGATGTGGACTCTGAGCACAATCTATTGGTTATGAACTGTAGAGTAAAACTGAAGAAATTGCAAAAAGGTGGGAATTTAAGAATATGGGACCTGGATAAACTGTCTAAACCAGAGGTTGTAGAGAGTTTCAGGAATAGCATTAGGGAACGATTGACAAGAAAGGGGGAAAGAAATACAGTAGAAAAAGAACAGGTAGCTTTGAGAGATGAAATAGTGATGGCAGCAGAATGAGTAGCTTTGAGGAATGCAGTAGTGGAGGCAGCAGAAGGTCAAGTAGGTACAAAGACGACGCCTAATAGAAATCTTTGGCTAACAGATGAGATAGTCAACTTAACTGATGAAAGGAGAAAACACAATAATGCAGTATATGAAGTAGGCAAAAAGGAAAACAAACGTCTCAAAAATGATATCGACAGGAAGTGCAAAATGGCTGAGAAGGGATGGCTAGAGCACAAATGTAAGGATGCAGAGGCATATACCACTAGGGATAAGATATATACTGCCTACAGGAAAATTAAAGAGACCTTTGGAGAAAAGGGAACACGTGTATGAATATCAACAGCTCAAAAGGAAACCCAGTTCTAAGCAAAGAAGGCAAAGCAGAAAGGTGGACGGAGTATATAGAGGGTCTATACAAGAGCGATGTTTTTGAGGACAATATTATGGAAATGGAAGAGGATGTAGATGAAGATGAAATGGGAGATATGATACTGTGTGAAGAGTTTGACAGAGAACCGAAAAACATAAGTCGAAACAAGGCCCCACGAGTAGACAACTTTTCATTAGAACTACTGATAGCCTTGGGAGAGCCAGCCCTGACAAAACTCTACCATCTGGTGAGCAAGGTGTATGAGACAGGCGAAGTACCCTCAGACTTCAAGAAGAAAATAATAATTCCAATCCTAAAAAAAGCAGGTGTTGACAGATGTGAAAATTAGCGAACCATTAGTTTAATAAGCCACAGCTGCAAAATATTAACTCGAATTCCTTTCAGACGAATGGAAAACTTGTAAAGCTGACCTTGGGGAAAATCAGTTTGAATTCCATAGAAATGTTGGAACACATGAGGCAATACTGACACTATGACTTCTCTTAGAATATAGATTATCGAAAGGCAGATCTACGATTCTAACATTTGCAGACTTCGAGAAAGGTTTTGACAATGCTGACTGGAATACTCTCTTTTCAATTCAGAAGGTGGCAGGGGTAAAATACAGGGGGCGAAAGGCTATTTTCAATTTGTACAGAAACCAGATGGCTGTTACAAGAGTCGATGGGCACGAAAGGGAAGCAGTGGTTGGAAAGGGAGTGAACCATGGCTGTAGCCTATCCCCATGTTATTCAATCTGTATATTGAGCAAGAACTAAAGGAAACAAAAGAAAAATTCGGAGTAGTAATTGAAATACATGGAGAAGAAATAAAAACTTTGAGGTCCTCCGATGACATTGTAATTCTGTCAGAGACAGCAAAGGACCTGGAAGAGCAGCTGAAAGGAATGGACTGTGTCTTGAAAATAGGATACAAGATGAACGTCAACAAAAGCAAAACGAGGATGATGGAATATAGTCGAATTAAATCGGGTACACTGAGGGTATTAGATTAGGAAATGAGACGCTTTAAGTAGTAAATGAATTTTGCTATTTGAGGACCTAAATAACAGATGATGGTCGAAGTAGAGAGGATATAAAATGTAGACTGGCAATGGCAAGGAAAGCGTTTCTAAAGAAGAGAAATATGTTAACATCGAGTATAGATTTTCAGTGTGAGGAAGTTGGTTGGTTGGTTTGGGGGATTAAAGGGACCAGACTGCTATGGTCATCGGTCCCAGTGTGAGGAAGTCATTTCTGAACGTATTTGTATGCAGTGTAGTTACCTATGGCAGTGAAACGTGAACAATAAATATTTTAGACAAGAAGAGAATAGAAGCTTTCGAAATGTGGAGCTACAGAAGAAAGCTGAAGATTAGATGGATAGATCACATAACTAATGAGGAGGTATTGAACAGAAATGGGGAGAAGAGAAATTTGTGGCACAACTTGACTAGAAGAAGGGATCGGTTGGTAGGACATATTCTGAGGCATCGAGGTATCACCAATTTAGTATTGGAGGGCAGCTTGGAGGGCAAAAATCGTAGAGGGAGACCAAGAGATGAATACACTAAACAGATTCAGCGGGATTTAGGTTGCAGGAGGTACAGGGAGATGAAGAAGCTTGCACAGGATAGAGTAGCACAGAGAGATGCATCAAACCAGTCTCAGGACTGGAGCCCACAACAACAACAACAACATTTTTGTGTAACTTAAGTACTGATTGTACAAAGGTATCAAGTAGCAAAACTAAACCGAAAGCAATTGATGTTGAACAAAATAATGAACAATTACATGGTATTGATCAGTTCTTAAAAGGTGCACAACAAATAAAGAGAGGGCAAAAACTAGTGGAAAATTACATTAGGTATTTCAGTTGTGAAAAAATTATAGAATATTTGACCAAAAAACAAAGAGAGTAACAAAATATGAATGTGAATTTTTACCATTATTATCAGCTCCATTACATATGTAGTAACTATTGGTTCCCTTGCTAGTGGTTATGTAGCAGTCACAAATGCATTAATTAACATGATAAATATTGGGAAAGAATTAGAAATACAAAGGTTCAGACAATTTAGCAATGGCAAAGGAAGGAAGTGGATGTAGAAAACAAATTACGAAAAAATGGTCAAAAGATATAAAAATCCTTTATCTAATTTTGATGTGGAACATCTTACAAAGGAATGAAAATTTAAATATTTTAGAGACATTTCTATGATTGATGACTTACATAATGAACCAAAAATTTAGATTGTGAAATAGTAAATTTAAATCTGAGCATGTACTGAGCACTACTCTTTTGATTTGTTATTATAAAACCAAAAAATTTGAAATTTGTGTTTAGGAATTTGAAGAAATATACCTCAATAGCTATTTAACTATTTGGGACAAAGTAATCAATTCTACAGTATCAAGAGAATACAAAAGTTCAATGAGGCAATTTGTCGCAATTTGTGTCTATTTGTTGCAAATTTGTTAGTAGATAATTATAAATTTAATCATATTTTGAATCTACTAAATGGACATTATTCGAAATAATGATTAGTGGTATGATAAATTTAGAAAACATAAAAAATGAACTAGATGCCAAAATTGATCCAAAAATAGTAAATTTAATAAAACGATTTCATAATGAATTACATAACATTCTTAAAGGAAGTAAATTATGTATTGATTTCAAAGGCAGAAGAATAGTAGAGATATGAAATCAAGTAAACGGTTATGATCCTGAACCAACCTTTTTACCAAACCTGAAAACAAAATTATATTAACACAACACATTAATTATGTCAATACTAAGCAGCATACTGGAGAACATTAATTAACTTAAAGTAAACTAAAAATCAACTAAAAATGATCTAACTAACTACCTTACAAAAAGTGAAATAGAAGAAGCTTTTGCAGATTATTACTCAAAGGCAAATTTAACACTTAATCTTCAGAAAAGAATGTGGGTATGAAACATGCATTTTAATTTTATGTACTAATAAAGTGAATTATTTTATTTTGGGCCAATATAGATGTCAGCTATTGCTTTTAAAATAGAGATAAAAACATAATCATGATGAATTACAAATATTATATCCAACTCAATTCAATAATCTATTACTTGAAATGAAAGTGAGGGATAAAATATTTATAAATATAAATCTATCAATTAGTTCTGTACTTGTTTCATATGAATTGATCTTGTTCAGTGAACTTATTTTACCACCAAATAATAAATTAAATCATATAAAATTTTTCACCTATATGGATGGAGAATCACATATACAGTTTGAAATGTAAAAAATGTACTGAAACAGATCATCCTCACAGAGTAACCATTAAAAATGGAAGACAAATAATCTTTGTACTATATGTAAACTCAAAACGAGCAAGTTTGTTAAAAGAATTGTAGGTGAAATGGTGAGCAAATCTCTGACTCCTAATATTCATGAAGAAATTAATGGATTATATAAACCAATGAGAAAATATTTCGAAAGAACACATGTAATTTTTCTTGTTATTCACGATTTATGACCAGCTGATTTGGTTGAAATGGATTCAAGTAGTTTGAAAGAAATTTCAAAACTTAGTCAAGGATATAAATATTTATTAACTGTTATAGATTTTTCTTCAAAATATGCTTGGGCTATTCCTGTTAAAGATAAATACGTAAAATGGTAGTTGATGCTTTTGAAAAATATTTAGAAATAGAAATACAAACAACTTACAAACAAAGAATATTATAATAAAGATTTTCAAGAATTCATGAAAATATATAAAATTAACCATTATTCAATAGTTACTGTATTGAAAGCATGTGTTGCTGAAAGATCTAACAGAACTCCTTAACACAAGATGTGGAAAAAATTTGACTTTGATGGAAATTATAAATGGGTTGACTTACCTGAAAATCTAGTTGATGAATACAGTAATAGAAAACAATCCAACAATAAGATTAACTAACACTACTTAATGAAAAAAATTAACGACCATCTCCCAGAGGGGTTTTATTATCTGATGACAAAACGAAATTCAAAAAAGGTAGTTAAGTTAGAATAAGTAAATTAAGAGAATTACTCGAGAAAACATATACTACTAACTGGTCAACAGAAATTTTTGAAACTGCATCTGCTATACATTCAAATCCAGTAACAAACAAATAGAGAGATGGTGAAGAACTAATTGGAAATTTTTATGAGTATGGATTACTGAAAACAAAACATCCTGAAGTATAAATTGTTGATAAGGTTTTGAGAAAGAAAGTAGGTTAAGTATAGCTGGGTAAATAAAATTAATGTTATTTTTTAAATTAATCCCAGTAAATTATCAGGATTAAAACTATGTTAATTTCGTTTGATGGAGATAAATATTGTCGTTTTATTAATACATCCATATTTGCCTGTTTGAAGATAAATTACAATATAAAAAGTTTTCAATAGTAGCAAAATGTGACTGATAAAAAACAATATTTATAATGAATATGGACTAAAGCTTGACATTTATATGAAACATGCTCCTGGCTGAAAATTTTGCTAAATGGATCGTTGACAATTTTGTGTTTAGTTGTGTATTAAAAGGTAATCTACTCTATAGACATTCTAAATTTATAAATGAACTTTGTAAGTTTCTTCTTTCTATTCTAATGAAATAAGAACCATTTTCACTCTCATCATCTAATAAACACATGTCAGCAATTAATATCTTCAGTTGGTATAACTACATACAGGTTGTAATTATCTAACTATTTAATCTTTGACATTATTTTGTTATGGAAATTTTGATTTTCATTGTTTATCCTAAATAGTTTCATATTCTTTTGTATATTTTAAATAATCATAAAATATTTTTGGGAGTAATATAATATTTCTTAAAACATATACTTTTCTGGTGGTTCATAAACATGATCGATAATTTAAAATTTTCAACTGATAATTTTTACTTTGTAATCTGAATTAATTTATCTATCCTATAGAAGGAAAATCCACTTCAACAAAACAAAAGTTACTCAATATATTAGTGTAATAATCTACTATTTCAAAATGAATTCAATTTTTCTGTAAAAAAGTTTTACTATTTCTTATATGATAATGAAAATCTAAATTTTTATAAGGCGCAAATTTTAAATCCTCTGAGAATCTGTTTTTACAGGTGGCCAAACGTTTTATCCCCTGAAGATCTTCATACATAAGGGATAAAATATCAGTAGAAATTTAAACCTTTTTCTCATCAAAAAGGAACTCAAATATCTTTAAACCATGTTCCAAATTTTAACTATTTTTATCATATTTATTTCTGAAGTAGCGACAGCGTCTTTAGATGTACTTGCAGTAGCTGTCATTTATTAAGAACTAATATTTATTAGAATTCTTATTTTCAGTGTATGAAATTATTATCTGAATATAAGTGCAGCCATCTTCATCAATATATCTGAATTAGTAGAATATATGTTATTCCAGATTGCAAAATGTTCACACACCTGGAAATCTGTATTATTCCAAGTCTGTAAATCTTTACATAATAGAAAATCTTCATAATAAAACATGAAATATCATTTCTTTGATATTTCCAGGGAGTATATGTGTACACCCTGTAATTCCATAATGAATTAAACCATAAATAAAGTAATCAATTTAATCTTTTTTAATTTGTTGAAAAGTTCAGACACCAAATCTTTTGCACCATGAATATTACATAGAAAACATGACATATATTTTATGTTAGAAGCATCCCTAAGACGCGAAATTATATTATTACAAAAGGGCAACTAAGTTTGAAAATCTTCATAAATAAAGTAAAAAAATTTCAGTGGTCAAGTAACTGACCGTGGGTATATTGTAATATAAAAATAACAAAATATTGTTAGTGACCAAATTCATTTGTTTAAGATCTGCAGAGATGTTCACAGGATTTCCATACAAAAACGATTGAATGAAATTAGTTTGATATTTTTCAGTTTTCCAGGTCCAGCTTCGTGGATCTTGAAATATAATGAATAAACTTGAAGTTTTCACAGGGGTATTTGGATTCCTCTGTAAAATGCTACTTTTCTAATTTTTTCAGCATCTGTTGTCATAGACTTTGAAATTCCATAATGGATAAAGGACTATTTCGTTTAATTAATTTTTCAGGGTATACACTCATACGTCCTGAAATATCATATTCACTGAAATACAAACTAACATTTCTTTAAAATTTTCAGGAAAGGAATGTATTTTACCTGGAATTCCATAAAGAAAATATAAAATAACATTATTCTTCATCACAGTTTTTTCAATTGTTTAAAATTTCCTTCCTGGAATTCCATATAGAATAGATAAAATATCATTTGCTACCAACATAATTTTAAAACATTCCACAGGTGAGTAATTTATATTGGAGTTAGAGGTATGGGATTTCTTCCACCCCTTAAATATTACAAATCTATATCATTGTAGAGGACTAAAAATTAACATATTTTTTCTTTTTACAAATCTACTAAAATTTCAAAAAGTCAGTGTACTGAAAGCTAGAGCAAATAAATTACGACTTAAAGGTTATTCAAAAGTAAAAAAGGAAAAAGTTATGCGTAGATGAATTATAATTTTGAAAATACAAATTTTAAGCATTCATATTAAATGTATTCAAGAACAATTGGAACACACAAAATAAAGTTGGTGACTACATTGAAAATAATAATCCACTTGGTGAAGAAGATTGGGAATTTATATCAGGACTTTTTGTGTTATCAGTATATTTTGTGAGAGAATTTAAGGATAAATTAGATTTTAATGTTATATCAGTTGACAATCATTGTCTTCAAATTTTATGAGAGATTTCCAAGATAAAGTAAATTGGAATACACTATCACCTCATATATTAAATATTAATTTCGTAAGAAAATTTCAAGACAGATTAGATAGGGTATTTAGATCACAACATAAATTGACTATAATTTTCATCACGTTTTCAAGACAAATTAGAATTGAATATTATTTTAAGTAGAGATCACTTGTCTGAAAAATTTATTAGAGATTATCCGAATGAAGTAAACTGGAACACTTTATCGAAAAGGATTTTATCTCAAGATTTTCTGAGAAAATTTCAAGACAGATGAAACTGGGAAGGTATAATAAGACAAAAAACTATATATGATATTTCTATTCGGGAATTTCTCAATAAAGTTTGTTGAGACTTATATCATTATGTAAAAAATTATCAGAAATCTTTATCACAGGATTCCAAGATAAAATAAATTTTATTCCAAATTCAGTATTCCCAAATCTTCCTGAAAAATTTATAAGAGATTCTCAAGAAAGATTAAATTGGGAGATTTATCAATTACATTCAGTTTTTCTGAAGACTTTATTAGAGAATTGGATGACAGGTTAAACTGGGAATATATACCTGGTATACAAAATTTATCTAAAAATTTTATTAGAGAAGTCACAGATAAATTAAAATGGGCTGTAATATGAAGTTCACAATTAAATTTGCTGAATTAGGACTATAATTAAGTATTAAAATATCTTCACCTTAAGTTCTATACGTTTGTTTTGTAAGCATTTTCTTTGTACTTTAATGACGTAATAATCATATTCATACTTAGCATGGAATAATTTTTAAATCACAAAACTTGATCTTAAACTTTCATTAACTATTCGAGGAGCAACACGAAGTAATAATATATATATTTCTTTGTTTCTGTTATTAAGACATTATATAGCTCCATCTACTTCCATATTTAAATTTTGAATGTGATATATGCGATGATATATTCTCTTTCCCCATGAACCATGGACCATGCCGCTGGTGGGGAGGCTTGCGTGCCTCAGCGATCCAGATGGCCGTACCGTAGGTCCAACCACAATGGAGGGGTATCTGTTGAGAGACCAGACAAAGGTGTGGTTCCTGAAGAGGGGCAGCAGCCTTTTCAGTAGTTGCAGGGGCAACAGTCTGGATGATCGACTGACCTGGCCTTACAACATTAACCAAAACGGCCTTCCTGTGGTGGTACTGCGAACCGCTGAAAGCAAGGGGAAACTACGGCCGTAGATTTTCCCGAGGGCATGCAGCTTTACTGTATGGATAAATGATGATGGCGTCCTCGTGGGTAAAATATTCTGGAGGTAAAATAGTCCCCCATTCGGATCTCCGGGCTGAGACTACTCAAGAGGATGTAGTTATCAGGAAAAAGAAAGATTAGCGAAGTTCAGAGGCAGGAGGAACAAGACTTTTGGTCAGGTGAATACAGGGTTATAAACACAAACAAAATCAAATAGGGGTAATGCAGGAGTGGGTTTAATAATGAATAAAAAATAGGAGTGCGGGTATACTACAAACAGCATAGTGAACGCATTATTGTGGCCAAGATAGACACGAAGTCCACGCCTACTACAGTAGTACAAGTTTATATGCCAATTAGCTCTGCAGATGATGAAGAAATTGAAGAAATGTACGATGAAATAAAAGATATTATTCAGGTAGTGAAGGGAGACGAAAATTTAGTAGTTGTGGGTGACTGGAATTCGGTAGTAGGAAAAGGGGGAGAAGGAAACGTAGTAGGTGAAAATGGATTGGGGTTAAGAAATGAAAGAGGAAGCCATCTGGCAGAGTTTTGCACAGAGCATAACTTACTCACAGCTAACACTTGGTACAAGAATCATGAAAGACCCAATCTCGGGGAATATCAGTTTGGATTCCGTAGAAATGTTGGAACACGTGAGGCAATACTGACACTTCGACTTATCTTAAAAAAAAGATTAAGAAAAGACAATTCTACATTTGTAGCATTTGTAGATTTGGAGAACGCTTTTGAGAGTGTTGACTGGAATACGCTCTTTCAAATTCTGAAGGTGGCAGGGGTAAAATATAGAGGGCGAAAGACTATTTAGAATTTGCACGAAACCAGATGGCTGTTACAAGAGTAGAGGGGCATGAAAGGGATGCAGTGGTTGGGAAGGAAATGAGACAGGTTTGTAGCCTATCCCCGATGTTATTCAATCTGCATATTGAGCAAGCAGTATAGGAAACAAAAGAAAAATTCGGAGTAGGTATTAAAATCCATGGAGAAGAAATATAAACTTTGAGGTTCGCCGATGAGATTGTAATTCTGTCAGAGACAGCAAAGGACTTGGAAGAGCAGTTGAATGGAATGGACAGTGTCTTGAAAGGAGGATATAAGATGAACATCAACGAAAGCAAAACGAGGATAGTGGAATGAGGTCGAATTAAGTCGGGTGATGCTGAGGGAATTAGATTAGGAAAGAGACACTTAAAGTAGGAAAGGAGTTTTGCTATTTAGGGAGCAAAATAACTGATGATGGTCGAAGTAGAGAAGATATAAAATGTAGACTGGCAATGGCAAGGAAAGTATTTCTGAAGAAGAGAAATTTGTTAACATCGAGTATAGATTTAAGTGTCAGGAAGTCGTTTCTGAAAGTATTTTTATGGAGTGTAGCCATGTATGGAAGTGAAACATGGACGATAAATGGTTTGGACAAGAAGAGAATAGAAGCTTTTCAAATGTGGTGCTACAGAAGAATGCTGAAATTAAATGGGTAGATCACATAACTAATGATAAAGTATTGAATAGAATTGGGGTGAAGAGGAGTATGTGGCACAATTTGACAAAGAGAAGGGACCAGTTAGTAGAACATGTTCTGAGGCATCAAGGGATCACAAATTTAGCATTGGAGGGCAGCGTCGAGGCTAAAAATCGTAGAGGGAGACCAAGAGATGAATACACAAAGCAGATTCAGGAGGATGTGGGTTGCAGTAAGTACTGGCAGATGAAGATGCTTGCACAGGATAGGGTAGCATGGAGAGCTGTGTCAAACCAGTCTCAGAACTGAAGACCACAACAACAACATATTCGATCTATAAAAGAAATTATTAAGATAGTGAAGGGAGACGAAAATTTAATAGTCATGGGTGACTGGAATTCGATAGTAGGAAAAGGAAGAGAAGGAAACGAAGTAGGTGAATATGGAATGGGGGTAAAGAATGAAAGAGGAAGCTGCCTGGTAGAATTTTGCACAGAGCACAACTTAATCGAAGCTAACACTTTGTTCAAGAATCATAAAAGAAGGTTGTACACGTGGAAGAAACCTGGAGATACTGATAGGTTTCAGATAGATTATATAATGGTAAGACTGAGATTTAGGAACCAGGTTTAAATTGTAAGACATTTCAGGGGCAGTTGTGGACTCTGACCACAATCTATTGGTCATGAACTGTAGATTAAAACAAGAAACTGCAAAAAGGTGGGTATTTAAGGAGATGTGACCTGGATAAACTGACTAAACCAGAGGTTGCACACAGTTTCAGGAAGAGCATAAGGGAACAATTGACAGGAATGGGGGAATGAAGTACAGTAGAGGAAGAATCGGTAGTTCTGAGGGATGATGTAGCGAAGGCAGCAGAGGATCAAGTAGGTAAAAAGACGAGGGCTAGTAGAAATTCTTGTGTAACAGAAGAGATACTGAATTTAATTGATGAAAGGAGAAAATACAAAAATGCAGAAAATGAAGCAGGCAAAAAGGAATACAAACGTCTCAAAAATGATATCGACAGGAAGAGCAATATGGCTAAGCAGGGATGGCTAGAGGACAAATGTAAGGATGTAGAGGCTTATCTCACGAGGGTAAGATAGATACTGCCTACAGGAAAATTAAAGAGACCTTTGGAGAGAAGAGTACCACTTGCATGAATTTCAAGAGCTCAGATGGAACCCAGTTCTAAGCAAAGAAGGGAAAGCAGAAAGATGGAAACAGTTTACAGAGGGCCTATACAAGGGCGATGTACTTGAGGACAATATTACGGAAATGGAAGAAGATGTAGGTGAAGATGAAATGGGAGATATGATACTGCGGTAAGAGTTTGATAGAGCACTGAAAGACCTAGGTCGAATCATGGCCCCGGGAGTAGACAACATTCCATTAGAACTACTGACGGCCTTGGGAGAGCCAGTCCTGACAAAACTCTACCATCTGGTGAGCAAGACAGGCGAAATACCCTCAGACTTCAAGAAGAATATAATAATTCCAATCCCAAAGAAAGCAGGTGTTGACAGATGTTAAAATTACCGAACTATCAGTTTAATAAGTCACAACTGCAAAATACTAACGCGAATTCTTCACAGACGAATTGAACAACTGCTAGAAGCCGATCTCGAGGAAGATCAGTTTGGATTCCATAGAAATGTTGGAACACGTGAGGCAATACTGACCCTTCGACTCATCTTAGAAAATAGATTAAGAAAAGGCAATCCTACGTTTGTAGCATTTGTAGATTTGGAGAAAGCTTTTGACAATGTTGACTGGAATACTCTCTTTCAAATTCTGAAGGTGGCAGGGGTAAAATACAGGGAGTGAAAGGCTATTTACAATTTGTACAGAAATCAGGTGGCTGTTATAAGAGTCAAGGAACATGAAAGGGATGCTGTGGTTGGGAAGGGAGTGATACAGGGTTATAGCCTCTCCCCCATGTTATTTAATCTGTATACTGAGCAAGCAGTAAAGGAAAAGAAGCAGAAAAATTCGGAGTATGTAATAAAATCCATGGAGAAGGAATAAAAACTTTAAGATTCGCCGATGACATTGTAATTCTGTCAGAGACAGCAAAGGACTTGCGAGAGCAGTTGAACAGAATGGACAGTGTCTTGAAAGGAGGATATAAGATGAACATCAACAAAAGCAAAACGAGGATAATAGAATGGCGGGTGATGCTGATAGAATTAGATTAGAGAATGAGACACTTAAAGTAGTAAAGGAGTTTTGCTATTTGGGGAGCAAAATAACTGATGACGGTTGAAGTAGAGAGGGTATAAAATGTAGACTGGCAATGGCAAGGAAAACTTTTCTGAAGAAGAGAAATTTGTTAACATCGAGTATAGGTTTAAGTGTCAGGAAGTCGTTTCTGAAAGTATTTGTATGGAGTGTAGCCATGTATGGAAGTGAAACATGGACGATAAATAGTTTGGACATTAAGAGAATAGAAGCTTTCGAAATGTGGTGCTACAGAACAATGCTGAAGATTAGGTGGGTAGATCACAGAACTAATGAGGAGATATTGAATAGGATTGGGGTGAAGAGGAGTTTGTAGCACAACTTGACTAGAAGTAGGGATCAGTTGGCAGGATATATTCTGAGGCATCCAGGGATCACCAATTTAGTATTGGAGGGAAGTGTGGAGATTAGAAATCGTAGAGGGTGACCAAGAGATGAATATACTAAGCAGATTCAGATGGATGTAGGTTGCAGTACGTGCTGGGAGATGAAGAAGCTTGCACAGGATAGGGTAGCATGGAGAGTTGCATCAAACCCGTCCTGCATTTTTTCCATATATGAATAATGATCCTATAGAAATAATAACGATATGAATGAAATTTGGTATTTCGAAACTGATAATACTACATTAACATATCGAACCAAATTTAATTTGAGATATGTTCAACAAAATTGTTCATTCACTTGGTTTATATTATTCAGATGTTTATGATTCAGTATTGATGGTTTTCAAAGTTTATATGGTAAAAAAATATTAACATAAACGGTTATACCAAATCCTACACTAGTTATACCTACAGTTAATGTAAATGAAACAGTTAAACGACTATGTGAAATTAATAAATTAGATCACTAATTAATTGTAAATGTAATTCTATAATTTTTTATCAGAAGTGGGTATGGACAGATGATGACTTGATTTTGCAATTAATAACTAATTGGTTGAAGTTTTTAGCTATCTTTGTTAAAGAATACACAAAGAACATAATTTTTTTATTTAATTGCAAGGTTTCGTCTTAGCTATAAATTAAATGCAGGCTGCAATCTTCAGATGAGCAATAATAATATGTCGTAGTTATGTTTCATCTTGGCTCACTATCAAAAGTGGTTTTTGGTGATGAATAGATTACAGAACGCAAAATTTCGTCTATTTCACGTTTCATCTTGGCTCTTGGGAACCAGACAGTATAACATAGAATAACATAATTTCCAAAATCAAAAATGGCAGAAAGAAACTACATATTTTGACAATACAGCGCAGTAATATCTTGTATATCTTGGACAAACTTGTTTTTGCAGTATGAAGCTGTGTAAAGAGTGCCAAAGAACTGTGTCTTAAAGTGTAAACGCGAAAATTGGCTTCAAAAACTTTGGAATTCAAATGCAGGGGAAAGACATGTATCAACATTCCCGTGGCAAAACAAAATAAAAGTTTCGTGCAACCCTCTTTCAATTGTATTTTAACTTGTTGAAATTGGATGATATTATGTGAGCCCTTGATCTGTGATGTGTATGCGAGTTACGACAGAGAAGTAATTGTTGAGTGGTCTCGTGCTGGCACGCCGGCTCAAAGAGTAGTGGGTAGGAAGATGATTCCACACGCTACTGCAACAATACATGCAATGTAGTTGGGGAGAGTAAAACGTCGAACTCGACATCTAGACACATTCAGAACGCCACCTGGCCTCAGACTTGCGAACGACGGCGACCTTATCTTCATTGGCAACCGACCATCAAACTGCGAGCTGCACGCCAACTAGCAGGCACTACTCACAAGTCCACAACTACCGACTAGCAGTGCGGCTGGCGAGATTTAAAAAAACAGACGTGACCACACCAAACGTCAAACACCGTGACTTCTGCTAGTGTCAACAGATGAGTGAAGACGATATGCTAGCGCTATTGTACTCACTGTTACACTGTCTTTAGTGCATGTAAATGATTCATATTCTACAGAACACTGATGTTTATTAAGTTATGATGTGCATCTTATTTCTATGGTATATGCAGAATTGTCACTATTGAAGGTAGTGTTTCTTTTTTGGGAGGCTTGTGCTTCTTACTGTATTTAATGATGATGGATAATTAGTCAATTGGAGAAGCGAATGCTCGTTAACTAACTGCTCATTACAAAGGGTATATGTCAACGAGATTCCTTAATAGTTACTGCCAGTGGGTTATTCACAGTGTGAGGTAGCGGCCGAGTTGTGGCGCCCTCGAAATAATCGCAGTTGGCGTGGTGCACGGGCCGCTCGGCAAGAAGGGGAACGGCAGCGGCCACGTGGTGCCAAACGTTAGCTCAGCAACACAGGTAGAGCCAGCGTGTGCTCCAGCGAGCACATGGCTGAGAATTCCTCGGTGATGCTGTGTCAATGGAAGAGACTTGCACGCCGGGAGAGCCAAATATGGTGGACTTTTGAAACCTTAATGGCAGACATTTCACAGTTCGTATAGAGATTAATAGTAGCCAGATTCTTTCTTAGATTAAAGTTTAGTGTCTGACAGTAAATGATAAAAGTAAGACCCAGCAACGAATTTCCAAAATCTAAACACTTCATCCCATTTCGTCGATCGACATGTCTTTAGAAAGCTATTAGTTTAAACCTAAATTGCTATAAATTACAGGCACGTAACTTCAATAGTACATGCGTTGCTGGAGATCAAAGTGGACGATTACTATCGATCGCGTCAGGCCATAACTACTCCACAGTTACACGAAGAAACAGTAGCAGCTTGCTTATAAACATATTTATTCAGCTATGTCTTTGTTTATATCCGATATTTGCTACTCATGAAGAAATTGGTCAATTATTTACTGTGTTTTAGAAAGCACGGAGATATTAGGCTACTGGCCTACTGGCTTAATTTAGTTTCTATTCCTTTGATATATGTTCATTTAATTTGTTTATGTATTTAATAATGTGTGTTAGAGCGTGTTTATGGTCCATCCGTAGGAATATTTAATTAATTTCAAATTATTTAAATGTAAATCCAGTATTTCGAATGTGTTTCAAAATGTTTGTGAGTCTGGATTGGCATGGAGACATGACGGAAGAGCTAACGTCAGTCACAGCACTCGTTAGTAAGAGAGGCGACTACCAAAGTGAATGGAGGGGGAGTACGGCACAGGACACGGTGCGAGGGCGCACGGTCGCGAGAGAGACTTGGAGACGGTGAAGCGGTTCGCGCGTGGTCGCAAGAGATAGAAATACTTCGGTGTGCGGACCTGTAAACTTGTGACATTTCCGAGGTTTCTACAGTGAAGATGTAGTATGCGTTTAGAAGTCAATATCTCGCGAGCTATGTTGCTGCTCATAACTGAAATTATGTGAAGTAGGAATCGATTGTTTCCCTGTTATTCAACTTATGTTTTATTTAATTGCTGTACCATCGACACCAGCAAGGGTTTTGCAGAAATATACCGCACCATGAAAAGTACTTCTAGTATTGTATTGATCAATTAAAGTCTTTAAGATAGTACCTGCAGATTTTATTTAATTGCAATCTTTCATTTAAAAAATTCGCGATTTCCAAGTTTTAGGAACCTTCAATCATTCGATTCATGTGTGTATTCATATTTTATACTGTAGACTGAGCAGTATTTGACTTGTAATGCGGCAACTACGTGTCCCAGCCCCTAGACAACGAAACCAGCCAAAACTTTTTATATTTCATCTTTGAGTCAGAGGGTACGTAGTTGAGGGCCACCACCACATCATCATTCATCATTTTATTTTATAATTGATAGCCCACAACAGTTAATCACGATGTTTTCCGAGCCAGAATAAGAGGTTGTGATTGTAGTATACAGTAAAGTGGAAATAGTACCGGGAGGACGAGATGACTCGGAGCTTAATAGTTGTGAATTGTCAATTGACAATCCATTTGCTCATTTAACCATATACTCCGAAACACCAACAAAACCAGCAATACATAAGGTACATCTGATTGGAGAATAGTTGAATTCATTGTTCAACAGTTTTATGATCCAGCGTTCTCAAGAAAACGAAAAGAAATTACAAGAAGAAGAGGGCATAAGAAAACGAAGAAAGATCACAAGATAACAAAGAAAGTAGGAAGAAGATATTGCAAGAAAACGCAAACATGTAACACAAAAGAGAAGATTAAGGATACGATAGAGACGCCGCAAGACTGGAATACCAGTATTACAGAACTAGAAACTAAGGAGCTTCAACTGGCTGAGGATTTGACAGAGCAAATAGCAACACAACGGCAGGATGACGTTACCAATTGAAGCAAAAGGTCAATCATTTGTAAGAAGGAGTACAAGAACAGGAGAATAAAACTAAAGAAACTGATCAGAAGGTTAACTATGAAACTTTGTTGGTGAGAGAAGATAATGTCATTTAAGTAACTGACAATGATAGTAAGGACATATAGGGCCGTCAGGAGCTCAGCATTCGTTTGCCGTGTACAAGCTTGGCAACCCCAGGATTCCTCAGATGGGGAGTCGTAAACGCTGCTAGTCCTCTGTCATTCTAAGCTCTGGGCATGCTTCAGCGACCACCATGCGGAGCGGCAGTGGAATGGGGATCTTGGCTTGACCGACTCGATTGCGAGGTCAGAATAAACCTCTACAAAAAAAACCTCATTCTCAGGGTGTGCTGTGCGCCGATGGGTTGCAAGGCTGTTAAGGTGGAACAATCATTAGCGGGCAACCTCTGGAGAACCTGTTGCACCTCTGTTGTATAAGGCTTACTTAGACACGTGGGGCTCTGTCTGAGGACGCCCTTATTTCCGTAGTTGCTCGTCGGACCAAAATGGATCCTCTGAAATTTTCATTTCTTCTCCCAGCGGAAAGGGTGGACCGCAAGGAAGTACTAAAACCCAGTCTAACGGGAGGATTCGTGAAGTCAGTCCTGATTCAGTCAGTAGTAACAGAAAGCATGTTGTTCAGAGAAAGTGTTTCTTACAGTTATAAGAAGAGGGGGTAGTTTTGAAAACGTTTCGCCACTTTACGTACACATAGGCTTAGAAAGCACTGTTGGCACATTAAAATCTGTTAAGCACGTGTGCAATGGGACCCTGCTGGTTGAACCATCTAGCTCCCAACAAGACAAGAACCTTCAGAAAGCTAAATGCCTCAGGGAATATGCGATAGAAACTGAATTGCACAACACCTTGAACTACAGCAAGTTGCTGTGACTTGCAGGGATCTAGTTGACATTCCCCGAGAAGAACTGAAAGCTGAATGGTCCTGTGGAGGCACTGTCGACGTGCAACACGTTATGAAAAGGGTGTTTGGCGATCTTGTAAAATCAGACAGTTTTAACCTTAATTTTAACAGCACCAAACTACCAGACCATGTGGAGGCAGGTTTCCCACGGCTAAGCGTACGACCTTATTACCAAATCCAACGTCATGTGTTAAATACCAGCACTTTGGGCACACTACTCTTGGCTATAAGGGAAAAGCCTCTGGCAGAAAATGTGGTAGAGCCGCCCATGACAGAGTTGGATTTTCCTTTCCTCCAAAGTGTGTCAGTTGCTCTGGGGATCACCCTGTGTGGAGCCAGGACTGCAGAGCTTTCCTTGAGGAACAGAAGATCCAGGAGATCAAAACGATAAAGCACATCCTTTATGGTGAAGCCAAGAAGTTACACAAGTTTATACAGCCAAGCACGTACGCTGCCTCCTTTTCTTTCATTCTGAAACAGCCAGTCCTGAAAACTGATGCCGCTACACAAACGGAGGTTGTTACTGTCTGCACTAGCTTTTGCGTTTGTCAATGCACATGTGCTACTGCAGTTTCTTTGAAGCCTGTCCCTCCCCCTAGAATTTCAGGAAAGACCGTCGTTGCTGACATCGTGGACCTTCCTGCCCCTCCACAGGTCAAGTCTTGTGCACCGCCCAGTGCTGCTACACCCACTAGCACTTCTGAAGTTGTGGCTCCAAAGCCGCATCAGGCCAAAAATTCAAAATCGAAGGCAAAAAATCGCCCACTGAAGGAGACAGGAGGTACACAGTCCTATAATATTGATGTCATCCTATCTGATGTCTCTCTCGAATCTTCTTCAGAGGAGATCGAAGTTGATGTCGGACTTGGGCAATCATCTCGTCCCAAAACTGAGCCTCCACCCATTGTGGACTCCCCTACCCGGCAGAAAGTCAGGATGAAAGTAGGACCCCCATGATAGATGGCTCCGATTATACTGTGGAACATGAATGGATTCAGGGACTGAAACTCCTAGCACAGAATCGCCCTCTGTGCTTGTGTTTACAGAATACACACTGCAAACATCTGATGCCACTGTAATATGGGGATATACGCTATATCACAAGAATGGCAACACTGGGGAAAGGGGCAAACACAGATGTCAAGTCCCATAGTGCTCAGAGCCATTTGAACCATTTTGAAAGGGGCAAAGGAGGGGTTGTCAACTATGGGTACCACTAGAGAGGTGGATACTGATGTGCAAGCAACTGCTGTTGAAATTCATGCACGTCACAGGATTACAGTTGGCTCTCTTTATTTACCTATGCTGGGTGCAGTAGATTCTGAAGCTCTCACAGATCTCATGGGATAATTCCCCTGATCATTTCCCCTCCTGGGAAACTTCAATACCCACCATGTCCTGTGGGACTTGACACCTATTTGGCTTCAAGGTCGAGTTTTGGAGAGCCTTCTGACATCGCAAGAGCTGTGCATCTTAAACACTGGTTCTCCAGCTCATTTCTGTGCTGCTACCGGGTCATTCTCAGCCACTGACCTCTCCTTTGCTCTCCAGCCCTCGCTGACTTTGTTCACTGGGAGGTCATTGATGATCTCCATTCCAGTGACCACTTCCCAATTCGTGTTCACCTACTGGACGGTGGATTGATGGAACAGAAGCCCAAACATGGATGATTATCAGGGGTAACTAGGCGGTTTTCAGCCACTTGGCTGTGTTTGAACACCATGACAGTGTCCAGCAATGGGTGGTTCGCATCACACTTGTGATCCACCATGCCACTGACCTATTCATACCAAAGTCTTTCGGTCCTCTTAGGAGGCGACTTGTAACTTGATGGCCACAAGAATGCCACTCAGCCATTCGAGACAGGCGTGCAGCTATTTGACGGTTCAAATGCTGCCTGACAGTGGACAACCTCACAGCCTTTTGAAACGCAAGAGCCGAGGCTCAACAAGCCATTAAGAAGAGCAAAAAACCTTCCACTTGTTCTACAAAAGTATGGGAAGCCATCCAGAGGATATCTGGTAAACACAGTAGTTTACCAATGGCAGCAGTACTGAAATAGGAGCGTATTCAAACGACGCCCAGACACTGGCCGAACATTTTGCAAATACTGCAGCTGATGCAAGCCAGAATCCACCATTCAGTCGCTACTATGCAACTGTCGGTAGGGGCAAGTTTGACTTCAAGCCCAACTGTTCTCAGGCCTACAACTCCAATTTGTCCATATGGTAGCTCGAATCAGCACTGTCTGAGACTTATGACACTGCCCCCAGTCACAACCAAGTCCGATACTGCATGTTTCGCCATTTGTCAGCGGCGTCAACGAAAATCCTCCTCAAATGTTTAATCTTATGGCAGACAGTCAACTTCCAAGAGGCGTTCCTTATACCCCTCCTGAGGCTAGTGAAGCACTGTACATCTCCCAGTGGTTACAGGAGTATCGCCTTAACGAGCTGCATAGGAAAGACCCTGGAGCCAGTGGTTAACCATCCTCTGGTCTGGTCGTTAGAGGCCAGACAACTCCTTAGTCGCTCTCAGTGTGGCTTCAGGGGATTTTGGTCCACTGTCCACAACCTGACCCTACTAGAGGCGGCTATTCAGCAGTCTTACCTACGCAACTATCACTGTATTAGTCTATTCTTTGATATCAGTAAGGCATATGACACTACTTGGAGACACTGCATTCTTACACTACTGCATGAACAGGACTTTCGTGGCCACTCCACCATTTTCATACGACCTTTCCTGTCTCAGCAGTTCTTCAGGACTCTCGTTGGTGCCTCACTGTCAGATACGTTTTAACAGGAGAATGGTGTCCTTCAGGGCAGTGTTTTAAGAGTTATCCTCTTTGCCATAGCCATTAATAGTATTACGTCTATGGTAAGGAGCCCTGCACAGTGCTCCTTATTTGTGGATGGTTTTGCTATTTTCTGTTCCTCCTCCAGTGCTGCATCAACGAGCCATCAGTTGCAACTTACTGTGCGGAGGTTAGGGAGGGAGCTGCAAAGACGGGTTTTCAGTTTTCTTTGGACAAGTATGTATGTGTGTTCATTTTAATCGTTCTTTTCGTATTTTTAATTTGACTGTCTTGCATATGGGGGCTACCATCCTACATTTTAGAGGCTCGGTGAGGTTTCTGGGCCTCATTTTTGGCTCGAAATTGTTGTAGTTGCCACCTCTAAGAGACATGGAAGCTCATACCATGAAGACTTTGAATATCTTAAAGTGCTTTGGCCACAGATCTTGGGGACCAGACAGGGTGCTTCTCCTCCATTTCCATAGGGCTTTCTTTCATTGGCAGCTGAACTATGGGTCCACAGTGTATGGATCAGTGAGGTATTCGTATCTGAAGATCATTAATGGTGTCCACCATGAAGGGACTCAGCTGGCCACAGGTGCTTCAGGACCAATCGCTTACCCAGCCTCTGTGTTGAGGGTGGGGAACTGCAACTTACAATCTGGCGGCAGCTCCACATAGTGCATCAGGCACATAAGACCCTTGCAACTTCAACTTCACCAATCCACCATATTGTTGCTTGTCCCTCTCTGTAATGCCCCTTCTCCAGCCATCCCTGAGCCACAATGCCGTTTGGGATCCACGTTTGTCATGCGCTGAAATCACTTGATGTTGAGCAAGTACAACCCCAGATCCAGGGTTTTAAATGTCTGCCGCGCTGGTTAGTTCAGAGGCCGAGCGTCATTTTAGATTTAGTGCAGTACAGGAGAGGTTGACTCCTGTTTGTTTTTAATGCCATATTTGGAGACATTTCATATGTGCTCAAGAACTATGTCACTGATTTTACTGATGGGTCTAAGCAGGGGGAATCCGTTGGTTGCTCTGTCGTTTTCCCAGGTCG
Organism: Schistocerca americana; assembly: GCF_021461395.2. Classification (NCBI taxonomy): domain Eukaryota; kingdom Metazoa; phylum Arthropoda; class Insecta; order Orthoptera; family Acrididae; genus Schistocerca; species Schistocerca americana. The sequence goes on from NC_060121.1 coordinate 34,683,213, forward strand.
TGTCCTCAAGGTCCGACTGCCTCAAGAATTTACTATCTTCGGTGCAGAATTATATGCGATCTTGTGGGCACTGGATCAGACGACACATTTTTCCAGTGCTATATTTCTGGTCTTTTCAGAATGTGTGATCGTCCTTTATTCCCTGCAATATTTGTACTCTGCAGATAAAGTCATCCAGGATATCTAGGATGCCCTCCTCCAATTACAACACCTGGGGAGGAAGTGTCTTTCTGCTGGGCACCTGGACGCATGGAAATTGCAGGGATCGAAAGGGCAGATCGAGCAGCCAAGGAGACATATCATGACCCTCAGGTATTTCAGTGTCATCCCCCTGTACTGTCACCTCCCTGTTGAGGTCCAAAGTCCTGTGTAAAAGGGAAGACGAGTGGCTAGAAATGACCGACAATAAACTCTGTGTAATAAAACCCACAACTCAGACCTGGCATAAGTAGGATATTTCTGCAGGTTCTCGCTTACTTTCAATTTTCTAGCTCATTCACTCATTTCACACGTTCTTCCACCAGAAAATGTAAACTTATCCACAACCTACTGAAATATGCTATTATTATCCACTTTGCATGTTTAACTCGATTCATTTCATTTAACTTACTTAGAAAGATTAATAAAAACGAATATTTTTTGTATCACATTCACCAGTTTTCAAAATAATTATTTTTTGTCTTACAAAAGGTGAACTTAAGAAAATAAAATTTAATATTTTTTTTGTAAATGGTGAATGCGAGAAAATAAAATTTAATATTTTTTTTAATAAAAGGTAAAAATGAGAAAATAAATAAAATGAATTATGGTGAATGTAAGAAATGTATTCCATGCCCAAAATTTTCCTAATTCTTTCTTCTTGAGCAGCCATAAGATTTTTATGATCTGTTATATATATATACACAGATATATATTTTTGAGGTAAGACTTATTTACAGTTTTACCACAGTCACATATAACATTAATTTTGTAATATCTTGATACACATTCTTTACAAATTCACAAAATCCATTTTTCGATACTTATCTTTCTCAAATTCGTTAATATTCTTTTTCTCTAGATGGTCACCACATTGCTTCCGTTTTTATTTTCTCATTCTTTCTCAAATTCCTTCAAAATCAAATACAAACAAACTGCAAAGATTTCTTTAAATTTTTCTAATTTTTTTGTTCATTTAGACCTAAAAATTATCAGTAAGTATTCTGTGCTGTGTATCGTAAATTAAATTTTTCTTACCATAAATCTTTACGAACACTAAAATATCTGAAGGAATTTTTTCATGGAAAGTTGCACAAAGTTTCATAGTTTTTTTTCTGTGAACTTACAATAATCTTTCTACGAGTAAAGTTAATCTTATAGATGGACAGTTCATTATGAAATTATATGGAGTTATGTCAGTGTCTTATTTGAGTACTGCAACTCATTTAAAATCGAGAAATGCATCGTATGCTTTGAGAAAATTATTTGGAGGATTAATATTCCACATTTTCTGTGGGAAAGTTCCTTTTCTTCCCATTTGAAGTGCATATTCTGTAGATTAACAGGATTGAGTTATGAAGAGTTGGTAATGAAGAATCCCCCTCTCCAGGGGGACACCACCTTGATGAAGCACTGTCCATGCAGTTGAAGAGGCTTGTGTACCTGCGTGAAGCTGAGGGCTGTGCTGAATGTAGAGGACATCCCATCTACCTTTCTACTCCTAGTCCATTTCCCTTTCTCAACTCAAGGTGCGATGTGATCTGGGCCAAGAGCTGCATGGCACATGGGAAGACGTGTCGCAAATGGATCCTCTGGGATGCTGGACGACCTCCCTCAGTAAGTAGCCTTACACCACGTGGGGTATTTGTGGTGTGGACCCTGTAGATCCCCAAATCTCGTGGGCCCAAGATGGACACGAGTGAAGAAAATAAATTAAAACAAACTGAGGAGCTATCTGAGACCTCAGACACCCAAACATCAGGGGGAGGACCGATGGAGGGCATTCCCATTACTGAATCAGGTTCTAGACCTGAGCCAGCAGTGGGAACTATAGCCGAGAAGTTGGACCAGATCAAGAGCAAAGCCTTGTGTGGGGCACAGAGGACGAAACTCCTCAGGGAACAGAGATAAAAGGAAGGGAAAGAATGGCTTCTCAAAGACAAGTGGAGGGAATCAAAAGAGCTTGAGCCTAAGACCTCCACGAAAAAACTGTCTCAGGTTGAAGGGGATATTCAGACCACCACAACGTCGATGACAAGCAGCAAGAAGCTAAGAGAGGAATCTAAGACTTCCTCCTCCCTGAAGAAGCGATCCCAGAAAAAGCTGAGGCAGAAAGAGGGAAACAGACCTATAGTACTGCAGTGTCGATTTTTAAGATGTAAGATATCCAGGAAGGCTACCCACTGGTAGACATCACCTAGCCGGATGAGGAACTTGTACAGATTGGTCTCTCTGAAAAGATTGGGGGCTGGTCCAGGATCCAACTTCAGGATGGGCTATCTAGGTCGTGGTGCCCTCATTTTTGTCTGTGAGGGGATGCACAAGGTAGAATGGCTTAAGGACAAGGTGCCCTTGGCATCCCCAAAGCTGCTGGTTAAGACAATAGCAGAGCTTGTTAAGACTGCAAAGGTATCAATATGGGTACCAAAGATCCTTAAGGATGTCTCCCCTAAGATCCCATTCGGAGAAATAGAGATCCAGAACCCAAAAGTGTCGTCAGAGGACTGGAGAGTAATCAGCCAGAAGGTTGTAGCTGAAGGACAAACCCTGGTCGTGGAGGTCGGAGAGAAGCTCCTGGAGGCGATGCTAGAGCAAGACCTGAAATTGTTTTTAGGGTTCTTGCAGGTCGCCCTCAGGGTTATCAAAGACCTCAAAGGGAATGATGGCAGCAAGATAGAGACTGGAGGTGCTGCAGATTAATCTGCAGCACAGTAAAGAGGTCTGTGCTGCCCCGAGCCACTGCCTTGGGAGACAGGAAGTGGACTTGGCCCTGGTACAAGAACCCTACTTATATAAAGGGGGTATATTGGACATTGGTGACACTGGATGTAAGCTGATTTATGCTAAGAATCTAAGAAACTCCAGAAAATGCATCTATCTAAGAAATGGAATTTCTTTCATGCCAATGATGGATTTCTGCTCCAGGGACCTAGTGATCATCAGAATGCAGTAATGTGAGGAAGGTAAAGTGAGGGAAATTGTTTTGGCTTTAGTGTACTTTCCTTACAAAGACAGCTCTCCTCCTACTTTGGAGGTGAGGAGACTGATAGAAGCTAGCCAACTGTTCGCTGGATGTGACGCCAGCAAGGACATCAACAGTAGAGGTGAGTACCTTCTCGAATTTCTCTTAGCTAACAACTTGGAAGTCCTGAATAGGGGCAATGAACCTACGTTCAGGAATTGCAGAAGGAAAGAAGTAATTGATATAACCTCTGGCTACGAAGGCTTTCCCGGCGTAATAATTGATAATATTCTTCTCGGGTATGCAGCCGGATCATAACATCTTCATGACACAATATTTCCGCGGTCCATCTGGCCGCCATCTTCAGGTGAGAGTGCTGGTGCACGAACTCGCCGGAACTGACTTCCTAGCGCAAGCTGCGGCCCCTATATAGGCCAGCAGAAGACCCACAACGCGTGCGCGAGAAGGTGCCGTAACTGTCCTCTAGCGCAGTAAACATACCGCGCCGCCAGTGGTGGAAATAGGCGAAATCGAGATATCGCTGTCAAAAATTTACAAAATTTTTTTTTATTCCGACGATCGAAACACAGACCGTTGTTTTTTGATGTCAGATAACACCAGGTTGCCCACAAGGAGTCCTGACCCCTTTACTGTGGATTATAGTGGTGAACGAAATCATTGGGGAACTAAATTCCAGACAATGCTTTTGCCAAAGATATGCATATGACCTTGTCATAGTAATACTTGGCAAATTTACTGACACAGTTAGAAATATGACACTATGCGCATTGGACATTGTGCAAGACTGGTTCTTTAATCAGGATCTAAGGGTTAATCCGAAGAAGACATGTGGTGCCATTCACGAAGAGGCATATCCGACATTCAAGTAGGAATCTAAAGCTCTTCGATGAAACTCTACCTGTGAAGGGGTAGTAAAATACCTAGGGGTAGCCTTAGATGACAAACTAACATGGACCCCTCACATTAAGAACATCTGCTCCAAGGCGAGAGGTACTCTAGTGAGTACTAGAAGGGCTTGTGGTAAAAACTGGGGCCTAAGCCCCACAGGTATTCACTGGATAAAAACCATGGTGATTAGACCTAGGATTTTCTATTTGTCCATAATGTGGTGGAAGAAGGTAGAACAGTGGGTTGTAGCTAAGGAGCTTGCTAATGTGCAGAGACTGGCCTGCTTAGCCATAACAGGCGGAATTAGCAGCACATCAGCTGGAGTGGAAGCCATGCTGCACATGCCTCCTCTACATCTTTGGGTCAAGATGGAGGAAGCAGCTGGGGCATACAGACTTAAAACTGGTAAAAACTGGATATCACTGGGATATCCAGACTACGATAGTGAGTGAGGTAAATAGAGTAGTGGCTGGGGAAATGCCGGTTGACTGTCTAACTACTCACAACTGCTTCAACAAGCCTTACAATATAATAATTGGAAGCAGAGAGCAGTAGGAAAAAACAGTTAGACACTGTGTGGGGGACATTGTTTGGTTCACCGATGGGTCAAAATTAGACCAAGGCGTTGGGGCAGGGGTGTACAGGGTTCAGCCAACACTGGACGGCATCATCTCTGGCCTTGGTATTCCAAGCTGAAATTATTGCAATCACAGCAAGTGTGGAGGACAATATGAGTAGGTGCTACAAGGACTGTAGCATCTACAGCTATTCAGACACCGAGGTAGCCCTGAAATCACTGGCAGATCCTGCAACAAGATCTAAGATTCTTGCAGAATGCCACAGGGCTGTGGTCGAGCAAAAGGGAAGCAATAGGGTAAACCTGGTGTGGGTCCCTGGTTACTCAGGGATCTGTTGCAACGAACAAGCCGACAGATTGGGCAGGATGGGGGCAATGACTCCATTTATTGGATCGGAACCTGTCCTGATAATCATCCAGGCTGTGATCAAACTAGAACTACAGAACTAGCTTAGGAAACAGCACGTAGAAAATTGGAGTAAGGTCCATAAACAAAAACAGGGTAATGATGCCTAAGCCATGTTTTAAAAGTAGCTCTGTAATCCTGGGATTCAACAGGAAAGAGATTAAACTCATGACTGGACTGATGACTGGCCATGGGAATTTCAAGGAGCACCTACACACTTAGGGTATAACAGAAGAAGAACCTAAATGTAGGATCTGTGATGCGGGTGAAGAAACTGCACCACACCTAATCTTCGAATGCATGGAATTGGAGCGCAGAAGATACAGATCTTAAGGACAACTAGACCTGAAGAAATTGTGTCCAACAAAAAACTGTAAAGAGGCTCCTTGCACTATTTAAGGGAGTTGGTTGACTTTACTAGATATGCAGGGAGAATTACCGCACAATAAACTCCATTTCATTGCGGGCAGTGGTGGGTTAGAGCAAAGCTGTTTCAGCTTCCTTGTCAAAATCAAATCAAATGAATTGATTATTTTTACGATTTATCTGAAATGTATCAAATACGGAATATGGCACATGAAATTCAGCTGAGATATGGTAATTCGTGATGTCTACGTCGAAGTTTTTCTTGACGCTAAATCCTGCAATTTATACATTTTGTAGTTCATAAAAAGTTTTTAGAATGTTAGGAATTTTCAGAATATCTTCTTGTTGTTCTAACTCATAAGATGATTTATATTTAACATTGTCACACGAGTTTCTATCGATTCTATTACTTTTTTTCCTTCCTTAGGAAGTGTATCTTTAATTTCAGCTCCAGCATTATTATAATCAGGCCATCTAAGAATTGCATCTCCAGAACTAGAACACCCAGCAAAAATTACTGTTAACTCTCCTTCGCACATAATTTCTTAGTAATATTTAAGAAATCCGCCAAGCATTGATAATTAATATAGTACTTCATTTTCCTTACTCTTTATTTTTCCACTATTAAGAATATGTCCTTCCAAGCTCATTTTTTTAGTAGCAGATGAAGTCAAATATAACATAGCTGCTGATGAAATAAAAGAATGTTCAATTCCAGATAACATACTACTTCCTTTCTTTATGGTCACAAAATCAAACAATTTTACCACATAATCATCAATTAATTTTTAATTGCATTTTCTGTTTTATGTTGGAGAGTCTGAATCTCATCCATCTGGTTTAGGTGTAACAATTCTAAGGTTCACCTATAACTGTGCATGATTCATATGAAGCCAACCTTCTCTAATATTAATTTCAATCTCTGTATCCTTGTTGGGTGCTGTTAAATTATTTTTAGTATCCTCATTCACGTGGAGTGAGTAAAACTGATAAGTCTCGACTTTGTTTATGTTTTATTAAGGATAAAATTTGTTATGACATTTTTAAAACAACTGTTATTTGAGAACCATTAAAGTCAATTATCAAAAATGAAATTATTTACAGCATAATGTGGGGTCATAAATTATTGGTGTTTCAAACTCAGCATTTGGTTTCAATGAAACAATAATATTAGTTTCTCTATGAAAATGATCAATAATGTTTAACTCAGATTGCATCAGCCAAATTAAAATTTACATTAATAAATTCAAATGGAATAATTTTAGGAACATCTTTAGCAACAGGTTTTTTTTTGGCTTCAATTATTTGATTATTAAATCCTAATATATTACCAATATTATCTGTTGTATCCATGTATAATTTATATCACTTTCGATAACAACTATACTTGAAGTTTCATCTGCTTCAATATCAATATTTGGTTTTTTTCTATTGAATAAATTTTTCTAAATTTTTCAACCTATATTGAGAACAGGAATTTCTTTTGTTTAACCATCGCAATATAATTTATTATTTCTTGGTGTAATAGTTTGAGTTAAAAAAGTTCAATAAAAACAAACTAGTGAATCACTTTTCCAGTTTCCCTTGCTGGAATTGTTAATCTTTTTTAAGAGTAGATGACTTATCACTTATCTGCAATAATCTACTCAATTCCCTTTTCTATTAAAGAACGATATTAAATAAATGACTGATTGAGAGCCAAAAATAAGAATTTCAGAAAAGAAATAGAAAAATAAACATGGTAAAATTTACTAATTTCTATTAAATGCACAGTTGTAGCACCAAGTGGTTACATGAGACCCACATTACTCATTGACAATTATATTGCAGCTGCAGGATTATTGAATTGGATAAATTTAATCATTTGTTTGATATTCAAAAGGCTTAGATCAGCCAAAATATCAAGAATTTTCAAAAAGATGTGAAAAAATCGAAGATAAACACAATGAAGAAGTTACTACTTTTATTGAAAATAGTGAAGAAGTTTTCCATTAGATCAATATCAAAATAAGTCAGTTGTTCTATTTGATGACTTTATATTGAGTATCAGGATATAGTTAGAGAATACCTTACTAGAGGAAGACCTAAAGGAATAGATTGGTTTTACTTAGCTCAAACTTATTCAGAAATATCAAAACATTTATTCAGAGATAATCATAATTTATTAAAAATTATCAGACAAGATGACAGAAATTGAAACATATTAATAATGAGTTGGCTGGTGGTGTTTTAAAGTTTGATGATTTTTAAGGAAATGTGTAGTAATCGTTGGAATGATCAATTTGGATTTTTTATGATAGACATGTCTAGAAAACCGAACAGAGGTAAGTTCAAAAATGAAATAGAGAATTAATTATTATTTTTTGAAAAGGTAATTTTAAAATCTGTCATCTGATTTATTTTATAAATGTAATCATTAAACAAGAATATAAATGCTAGACATCAAAAATGTTTATTTAATATTTTTTATCTCTAATAAATGTTTGCAGGTAAACGAAACAGAAGGAAATCTGAAGAATTGACAAAATATGAAGAAGAGTAAAAAAGCTGTTGTTAAAAGAATAAAAGAAGGTGGTGTTCAAAAAGAGAGGAATGTGTTAAAAAATTAATGTTAGTGAAAGAATGTTGAAGTTTATTAAATAAAGTGAAGATCAAACTTTTCGATTTGAATCTGTTGACAGGTTTAAATTTGTTGCTTATTTTTTGTTCAAAAGAAATAGATTTTATTATCATTAGAAAATGATAAAGAATCGATAATGATGATGAATAATGAAAATAGTAAAAAAATGAGAAAATATTACATTAGATAAAGTTTTCTTTTATTACCTCAAACACAGCGTATGATGAAGAATATATATCTAAATGACAAACAATCTAAATTCAATATCAATTAACAATTAAAGAAGAAGAGAAAGCTGAATTACAAACTAAAATAAAAAGCTCGAACAATTCAATATGAATATCAAAATGTTTATTGATGTGGTTAAACGAAAAAATGGTTTTATTTATGTAGTTATCTCAAAAGCACATTCTTTAATCAATAATTTTAAAGTAAGAAAAAGAGAGAATTTGTGTATTGGAAAGTATAATTTAGCACTAATCAGACCAGACACTGTCATAACTCCATATAATTTCATAACGAACTATCCTATCTACGTGATTAACATGACTTGTAGAAAGAATATTATAAGTTCACAGAAATGACTATGAAACTTTGTGCAACTTTTCATGGAAAATTCCTACAGGTACTTTATCATATGTAACGATGTATGGTAAGAAAAATTTAACTTACAATGCACACCATCGAATACTTACTGAAAGTTTTCTAACTATAAATGATTAAAAAAATAGAAAAAGTTTAAGAAATATTTACAGTTTGTTTGCATTTCATTTTGAAGTATTTTGAGAAAGGAGAAAAAACTGAAAATTTAGTATGTCACTTAGAAAATGATGTGCAGTTCTCATTTCTCAGAATAGTTCTTTTTATGTGTTTATTCTAGCATTCTCAATTTTTCAAAATCGGTTAATATTTTCGTGAGATCGATGGCCACAGGCCATGCCTGCTTCAGCTGGCGTGGCAGCTCTGAGTGTTATAAACTCGTAGTTATCTGCAGTACATGCCCTCTAGATAAAGGTATCACCATAAGCAAAGTCACCAGCTGATTGAAGTTAATTAAACATTCTGTCACAACATTACCAGAATATTCTCTCGCAACATTAAGTGTGCAGTTCAGAGATGACGCTGAGGTGCAAGTCATTGAAAATAATACTGGAACATGTTTCTCTTTAAACATAAATTAATTATGTTTTAAAGTCGTTTGCAGTATTCATACTATCTTTTATGTGTTACTTAAATTTCATCCCTCCAAATAAAATGCGAAAATGTGAAGAAAATAATTTATTTACTTCCTAAATAAACTGATGAAAGTAGTTCTTTTAGAAAGTACTTTGTCACTTGAATACCAACCGTATATGAACGGCTTATTTCAATAGTGGTACAACTCCATTTTTGCTCATTCTGAGATGCATCATTCTAGAGTTAAATGAATGCTGAGGAATCTGCAGTTAAGATACCAAAAATATTCAAGTGTATGTACTTGAACTCTGTATCTCAGAATGAGCAAAAATGTACTTCTACCACTATTCAAATAAGCCCTTCATATACAATCTTAGAGCTAGTTTACTTTGTCAAACCTCTACACTGAGTATATAGACTGAAAGACTTTGGCCATTATCTCACAAAGTTATCACAGCATCAGTAGTTGGAGGAGAGCTAGCCATTTGACAAAGCAATCAGTGTCCTCGCCTATGTAATTAATAACAGCCCAAATAAATGTAGCGGTTTTTTTAGTTCAGAACATAGTCTCCATGTAGTGCTGTGTACATAGGGGCAGAGGAGCCCAAAAACGACGATGTCGTAGTTGCTTTGCAATTTTTGAGAACGAATTTTATTTTTTCGTATTAAATTTAATGGACTTTAAATGGACAATACGAAACAGCTGAAGCACTGCATTGACTGTCTAGAGAAAAATAATGCCAGTACTAACGAATTTCATAAAGATAAGTATCAAAGACATGGATTTTGTTGGATTTGTAAAGAATGTGTATCGAAGTATCAGAAAATTGAAGTTACATGAGAATGTGGTAAATCTGTAAATAAGTCTTATCTCACAAAATATATATAAGCAACAGATCATAAAAATCTTATGGCTGATCAAGAAGAAAATTAGAAAAATGTTGGGCAAGGAATAGATTTCTTACATTCACCATAATTCATTTTATTTATTTTCTTATGTTCACCTTTTGTATGAAAAAAATAATTATTTAAAAATTGGTAAACGTGATATGAAAATTTTTTTATTAATCTTTCTAAGTAATTTAAATGAACTGAAGTGAGTTAGGATTGTCATAGGATATTTCATTAGATTTTGGATAAGTTTTAATTTTCTAGTGAATGGATGAGTGAAACGAATGAGTGAGCTAGAAAAAGAGAAGTGAGCCAGAACATACTGAAATATCACACTGACATAATTCCTTCCAGCCACACTGACTGGACAAGGTCCTCCTTACTCGTCCTTGCATAAGCTACTGCTCCATAACACATGGCTTCTTACTCAGGCGAGAGAACCATCCAATGTGTAGTGCTTGTGCCGCATCGATCATTGTGCACCACATTTTATTGGACTGCACTCTATTTCCTAAACAGCCAACTGCAGTGAATTTGCCAACAGATCTGCCATCTAATTTAAGCAATGTTAAAATGCATGTGGTTCAAGTTTTGAAGTTTTGAGAATTGTCCAATATTTTTGACAAGATTTTAGGGAGATGCTTTTAATGTGTCAACAGGGTGGCTGCATCACCCAAGTTTTTTGTAAGTGACCAGTCAGTCACATTTCCCTGTTTTTTCTTCCTTTCAGTTCTTCTGTGTTTTTCTCTCCTTATTTTAATTTCATATATAGATACTAACTGATTTCAGGTCATGTGAGATAGAGGGAAAGGAATTTTCACTGTGTACCTTAAAATGCATGCAAAGTGCCATTTGCAATATACAGAATGGAAGTCGAAGTTATTGCCCCAGAAATTACAAAAAAATAAGAATTTAGCGATTACAATAAATCTGAATGGGTATTTATGAAGAACGGCTTGTACAGGAGTTGTAATGATGCAACACTGAAAGATGTACTACACTGCAAATTCTTAACATATGGAGGGGTAACCCAGAAGACAGAGTAGAATCAAAGAGGGCATAGGGAACCAGCAACTCTTTTGCTGGTATACCATGTGGCGATAGGTACACTCCCAACAGTGTGAAACTTTATTGTCTGTTTCAAGTTTCACTCTTCTCCCATCTCTCCTAGCCATACATTTAAGAAAACTGTAGAAATTGTTAAGGAGATTAAGTAGTGGTTGTCAAAACAATTCATTATATGAACAGATTAGTGAAGTCTGTGATACATTCATCTTACTATTACGAAGTAATTTTTAAGGTAATAATTGAGATATCAAAGAGTCTATAAATTGTGTAATTGTTCAAAAATCAGACTGTAAAAATAATAGTGCCTGAAAGAATAGAAGTAAATGCCAGATCTGAAGGAAAAATTTGTCAAAACCTTGGAAAAAGCTAAATAGTACCAGTAGTGAATTCTATGTAAAATTGACAATTCGTTTCATGAGTCATGAAAGGAATAGTAATGAATTGGAATAAGATAACAGCTGATGGCTGTGACAAATAAGAAAAATGTGTAAGATAACATATACATGGGGACATATTTGCTTATATAAATGAAATGAAGTGTGGGAGTGTTCTGTATGGTCAGAGAAATGGTGGGTAGAGAAGTTATGGAGCATAGAGGCATTTGTGTGTACTTACTGAGGTGATAAATGAGAATTAATACATGCTGACAGAACATGTAAGAGAAGGGAGAATCTTAGTGAGTTTTGAAGATGTATATGTAATGGATGTTTATGTGAGTTGAAGATTTTATAGAAAATGAAATATTAAATATATTAATAGACAATGATTGGATACTATCAACCAAGTAGCAGTGTTTGATTTTGTGTGTCTCATATGGGATGATGAGAAAAGTATGGTGGTAATTAACAGCAAATTAGTTATGAAGAGCAAAGGAATGATGGTTTGGTGATTAATTAGCTTTTGAGGTTGGTAATTCACACTTTTGTATTGAGTCTAAAAAAAAATAGAGTGCTGGCAAAGTGTAGCGAGTAATGTGTACTCATATTTCAAATTTTGAACTATACATCATAATAATAAAAAAGTATTTACTACTTTATTTGCAATGTTAATAACAACTTTTAAAATACAGAAACATAATCTGTGGCAGAATAATTACCTACTTCTTCTAAAACTTACTTCTGGAAAACCGTGCCAGTTAGACATTTATAACTGACGGATTAAAGCATTGCCAGTAATGTGCACAAATTTTTGTTCTGAAATTACGTTTACCAGATATATTTTTAATGCTAATACTTTGCGAAAAATAAGAATAAAATAGCCATTAGTATGAGGTAGTTTCTCTATACCTTTCCTGTATGGTACCAGAGATGAGATGAAGTAGTGATGACAGTAGAGATGGCAAAAGATCTTTTGAAAGGAGAGCACACTAAAGCAGTAGCTGAACTAGGTTAAATAAGAGTTTTTTGTGCTGAGCTATGCAAAAAGTAACCAGTGACAATTATGTGTTTGATGGCCTACACAATCTCCAAAACAAACATGTGTAAATAATTTATAATATGGAATAGATGTGACCAACTGTCAGAGTTGACTAGAAATGAGCCTCTTGTACCTGTAGGTGTTGGAAACATGCAGAAGTCCTCAGCAGTTGAGAGGCCTAAGTCAGAAGCAAAGTGTAACAGAAAGGAGAACGTCCTGCTGCTAGGCTGTTCACACAGTAGAGGTGTGGGTCAGCAGTTGCAGGCAGTGTTGGGGAGTAAGTACTAGGTCATTAGCATTGTGAAACCTAGTGCAGGGTTGGCCCAGGTGACTGACAACATAGGGGAGTTATGTAGGAATTTTATGAATGGGAGTAAGATAGTGATAGTGGGTGGAGCAGGTAACAGTCTTGATAGGGATGGTGAATATGATGTATGTGGTGATCTGGTAAAGATAGCGACTCAAACTAGTGGCACTAATGTGCATCTTCTGCAGCTGTTTCAGCATTATAAACAGCCTCATGTTAATGCAGCTGTTAGAGGTGTTAACATGGGGCTGGAGAAGGCACTGATGGCAGAGGGCATGGGTCACATTGCAGTGATTCCAGCTGAGTCTATCAGTAGATCAGGTTTCACTAAGCATGGCCATCACCTCAATAAGTATGGGAGGGGAGGCTGGCAAAGATTATAGGTGACAGTGGGTTGGGTGTTGGTGGGATAACTCATGGAAAAATTCCTGTAGCAGTTGGTGTTGGAGCTGCACCTTTTTTAGACTGAAGTCTGCTGATAGGTATACCTGCTTAAAGGAAGTCCCTGTAACTAGGGAATCACCTTCAGAGGACGTCATATACCCAAGCAGAGAAGGAATTAGCATATTACATCAAAATAAAAGAGGTATTAGAGACAAAGCTAGTGAACTGCTGATAGATGTTGACTCTGAAATTATTGGTATATCAGAGCACCACTTAAATAATTTGACAATTCAGAGGATTTCTTTACCAGGATTCAGATCAGCTGGCTGTTTTTCAAGGAGTTCCTTATCGGGTGGGGGAGTGGCGATGTATGTAAAAAACAGTATTCTGTTTGAGTCCATAGACATACCACAGCACTGCACTGAACAGATATTTGAATGTTGTGCAGGGGCAATTGAATTTAGTGAAACTAAACTTCTAATTTTTCTCGTTCATAACTTCCCCTAACTCTGACTTCACAGCAAATAGGGTTTTTGATTCAATTTATAGGAAGTACAAGAAATTTGTTATGTGTGGTGACTTTAGTATTAATTTTGTAAATGACAATGCAAGAAAAAGGATGTTGGTTGATCTCCTGAACTCATATGATCTAATGCACACTGTGTTTTTTTACAACTAGGGTGCAGGTGAACAGTAAGGCAGCCACAGACAATAGTTTTATTCATTCTTCATTACTAGATGGGTATTCTGTTAGTAATAGGGTGACTGAGATACACAAATTTTAACACTAAAAGGCTTTTGCACTCAAACAAATGTGACATATAATTACAAACTATGTAGGAAAGTTAGTACAACAGCAATAGAAAGTTTTTTAAACCTCGTTAGGGAACCAGAGTTGCAGGATGTTTATAGTGCTGATAATATAGATGATAAATATAATGCTAGCCTTAACACATTTTTCAAGGTCTTAGACAGTTGTTTTCCATTAGAACATTCCAAATGTGGTACTAGCAGTAAACGACAACCTGGGTGACTGACTAGTGGGATAAGCATGTAGAAGAAAGTGGTAATTATATCAAAATGTTGGAAGCAGTCACAATCGAGCTACAGTAGCTCATTATAAACAGTAATGTATGGTGCTTAAAAATGTTATCAGAAAGACAAAGAGTATGTGGTACGCAAATAGAATAGCTAATTCACTGGATAAAACTAAAACTATACGGTCAGTTGTGATGGAAGTGTCTGGTCGGCGGCAGAAGGTCGACAATATAAAGCTAGCTCATAGCAAATATATTTCTGTTACTGATAACTCAGAAATATGTACAGTGAAACTTCCTGGCAGATTAAAACTGTGTGCCCGACCGAGACTCGAACTCGGGATCTTTGCCTTCGTGGGCAGGTGCTCTACCATCAGAGCTACCGAAGCACGACTCACGGCCAATCCTCACAGCTTTACTTCTGCCAGTATCTCGTTTCCTACCTTCCAAACTTACTGGCAGAAGTAAAGCTGTGAGGATCGGGCATGGGTCGTGGTTCGGTAGCTCAGTAGGTAGAGCACTTGCCCGCGTAAGGCAAGTTCGAGTCTCAGTCAGGCACACAGTTTTAATCTGCCAGGAAGTTTCATTTTAGCGCACACTCCGCTGCAGAGTGAAAATCTCATTCTGGAAATATGTACAGTATTTAACAATCATTTTCTGAGTATTGCTGGTAAGTTTTAAGAAAACTTAGTTTCTATAGGGCATCACATCCTTTTCTCGGGAAATGCCTTTCCGAGACTGATGTCTGTAATACTCCTCTGTGATACTGACAAGGGGGAGATTGACTCTATAATTAAATCACTGAAGACTAAGGACTTTCATGGATATGATGGAGTGCCTGGCAGGATATTAATGTGCTGTGCTGCACATGTTAGCTCTGTACTTAGCCTTATTTGCAACTTTTCATTAAGAATGGTCAGTTTCCTGAACAAGTACTCAGTAGTAAAGCTACTTAATAAAAATGGAGAGAGGGATAATGCAGACAACTTTAGACCTCTTTCTGTGCCATCAGTGTTTGCTGAAGTTATTGAAAAGGCTGTGTATATGAGGAAAATTCATCACTTCATATCACATAATTTGCTATAAAATGTACAATTCGGCTTTAGAAGTCGTTTAACAACTGAAAATTCTGTATTCCCTTTTCTCTGTAAGATACTGGATGGATTAAACAAAAGGTTTAGAACACTAGACGTATTTTTGGATTTAACCAAGGCGTTTGATTGTGTTGATCACAAAATATTGCTACAGAAGTTGGACCTTTACGGAATATGGAGAGAAGCTCACAACTGATTCACATCTTACTTTAACAACAGACCGCAAAAGTTCATTATTCGCAGTGTTGAGAATGGCTGTGATGTTGTGTCTGAGTGGGATACAGTCAAATGAAGGGGGGGGGATGCCCCAGGGATCAGTGTTGGGGCCACTCCTGTTCCTTATTTATATAAATGATGTGCCCTCAAGTATTATGGACAACTCTAAAATATTTCTGTTTGCTGATGACACTAGCTTGGTTGTAAAGGATGTTTTGTGCATTATTGGCTTGGTTTCAAATAGTGCAGTTCATAACATAATTTCATGCCTTTTAGAAAATAAACTTATGCTAAATCACTGTAAGACTCATTTTTTACAGTTTCTAACACACAATTCAACAAAACCCAACATTTTAATTTCACAGAATGGGCATATGTTTAGTGAAACTTAACAGTTCAAATTCAGATACATAGTAAACTGTCGTGGAAAGCCCACATTCAGTATCTTGTTCAAAGACTTAATGCTGCCCCCTTTTACTATTCGAATGGTATGTGAAGTAAGTGATCATTCGACAGGAAAATTAGTCTACTTTGCTTATATTCATTCGCTTATGTTGTATGGTATTGTATTTTGGGGTAACTCGTTCCATTCTAAAAGGATATCTTTGGCTCAGAAACAGGCAGTGTGGGCAATATGTGGTGTAAGTTTGCGAACCTCTTGTCGACTGCTGTTCACTAGTCTGACTATTTTGACATTGGCCTCTGTATATACACATTCTTTACTGTCGTTTCTTCTTAACAATATCAGTTTATTCCCAAGAATAAGCAGCATTCACTCAGTTAATACTCGGCTGAAATCCAACCTGCATTTGGATCGGGCTTCCTTAACTCTTGTGAAGAAATGTGTGTAGTTTACTGCGGCATCCATTTTCAATAAACTACTACAAGAATTCAAAAATCTTAGCGGTCATCCAAGCACTTACAAATCAGAGCTGAAGATGTTCTCCATGAATCCCTCCTTCTACTCTGTTGAGAAATTCCTTGACAAATTAAGCTGATTCTTATGTTATATTGTTGATTGTGCTTACGTAAACTTATGGCTTCACTTTTTTGAGCTCACAAACATTTTATTTTTATCTCTTATTACTCCTATGTTGTAATTTCATGTAGTGACACATTCCATTACCTTGGAGATTTGCTCGTCAATTTTGCCCTACGGTACTTGACGTGTAAATAAAATAAAATAAAATAGTTGTAGAGGCAGTGCACTAGCGCAGTCAAGGAATTTATGTAGGATTCTTTGTAATGTTGTGGCCTGTCCATAAGTTTGCATTTCTTTACCCTTTCTTGTAATTTTTAACGATTTTTCCTATTTTCTTTTTCGTCTGCTGCTACAAACAAGTCTTTTAGGATGATAATGTGAGTAGTCTCGGAGCCCGTACTCAATGATAAACACATTTCTGCCTCATACAGCCGATGGCAAGCAAAATCGATTGTCAACTGATGCGAATAAAGTGTCAGTCAGGTTTGAGTCTGCAGCTCCGGGCAGAGCCATGCACTATACATCGGGTAGTAATGGGTGAGTGAGTCCCCATTGACATTGGTTAACCCCCAGCAACACATCACCAATTCGTGACATGTAATATTCCCAACAAGTGTGTTACAAAGGTTTTCAGTGTGCTGTATACCCACATTTGTGACAACTGCACTGGCAACATCTTGGATTGCAATGAGAATTGTGCTATTGTTAACCATTGTTATAACATGTGAGATAATATGAAAAATTCTGACTGAGATGAGATTAACTACACTACTGGCCATTAAAATTGCTACACCACGAAGACGACGTGCTACAGACGCGAAATTTGACCGACAGGAAGAAGATGCTGCGATATGCAAATGATTAGTTTTCAGAGGATTCACACAACTTTCGCGCCGGTGGTGACACCTACAACGTGCTGACATGAGTTAAGTTTCCAACTGATTCCTCATACACAAACAGCAGTTGACCGACGTTGCGCGGTGAAACGTTGTTGCGGAGCCTCGTGTAAGGAGGAGAAATGCGTACCATCACGTTTCCGACTTTGATGAAGGTCGGATTGTAGCCTATCGCGAGTGCGGTTTATCGTATCGCGACATTGCTGCCCGCGTTGGTCGAGATCCAATGTCTGTTAGCAGAATATGGAATCGGTGGGTTCAGGAGGGTAATACGGAACGCCGTGCTGGATCCCAACGGCCTCGTATCACTAGCAGTCGAGATGACAGGCATTTTATCCGCATGGCTGAAACGGATCTTGCAGCCACGTCTCGATCCCTGAATTAACAGATGGGGACGTTTGCAAGACAACAACCATCTGCACGAACAGTTCGACGACGTTTCCAGCAGCATGGAGTATCAGCTCGGAGACCATGGCTGCAGTTACCCTTGTTGCTGCATCACAGACAGGAGAGCCTGCGATGGTGTACTCTACGACGAACGTCGGTGTACGAATAGAAAAACGTCATTTTTTCGGATGAATCCAGGTTCTGTTTACAGCATCATGATGGTCGCATCCATTTTTGGCGACATCGCGGTGAACGCACATTGGAAGCGTGTATTCGTCATCATCACCAGGCATGATCGTATGGGGTGCCACTGGTTACACGTCTCGGTCATCTCTTGTTCGCATTGACGGTACTTTGAACAATGGGCTACATTTCAGATGTATTACGACCTGTGGCTCTATCCTTCATTCGATCCCTACGAAACCCTACATTGCAGCAGGATAATGCACGACCGCATGTTGCAGGTCCTGTACAGGCCTTTCTGGATACAGAATATGTTCGACTGCTGCCCTGGCCAGCACATTCTCCAGATCTCTCACCAACTGAAAACGTCTGGTCAATGGTGGCTGAGCAACTGGGTCGTCACAATACGCCAGTCACTACTCTTGATGAACTGTGATATCGTGTTGAAGCTGTATGGGCAGCTGTAGCTGTACACGCCATCCAGGCTCTGTTTGCCTCAATGCCCAGGTGTATCAAGGCCGTTATTACGGCCAGAGGTTATTGTTCTGGGTACTGATTTCTCAGGATCTATGCACCCAAATTGAGTGAAAATGTAATCACATGTCATTTCTACTATAATTTATTTGTTGAATGAATACCCGTTTATCATCTGCATTTCTTCTTGGTGTAGCAATTTTAATGGCCAGTAGTGTATTACTACATGTGTGAGACGAAAGTAGTGTCTGCCTCACATTGTGTCTATACAGATTGCATAAGTCAAACAGTGTAAAACATCTTGACATTGGCTATTGCAAAATCGTGTATCACAGTGTTGAGCAGCTACATCCTGCTTACAAAAGACTCCTGAAGAAGCTAAATCCGTTTAGAATATGTCTATCAGGCCACACTCAAATTAAAATTAAAGTTAGGTGACTATTTCGGTTTGAAACAAACGACATCACATTAATTGGGAGCGTTTCATGGTGTCGGGGCCTATGACACCTTTGGTATCGTGGCAATCCCTTGGTGACCTGATGTCTTCTGATACATAACATCAGACTGGTCCATCCTCACTCGAGAGTGATTTGTGGGCAGTGTTGATTTTGCACCTCACTAGTTGAAACACTAAAGAAGGAATGGGCTGCACAGCTGGTTCCTTACACATTACCAACAGGTACAAGGTGCTAAACAGTGTTGATAATACATCTGAGCCAGTATGGTATGCCTCTACTGTTGGGCCATCAGCCGATTTTCCTGTCCATTCTTTACAAGTGCAGATTGCAGATGTGCTAATCATGGGAGCTCCAATGTTATGTGGGTAATGGAGCCCCTCAGGAAATTGAACTCAGGATGGGAAAGAATTTCAGTGTGCACTTGGTATGGTTTCAGTTGTGACGTCACGAAGTCACAGGTGACAACTATTGAGCATACCGCAACCAGCTGCAAATAGTGGCACATGTCACAATGAATGACTCCTGCCATTAGGGTTCTGAGGTTAACCTCAATTTCTTTTTGAGGATGGCTCATTTGACGAAGGCAATTAGCATCACATGTGGGATTATTTGTAACATCGTACCCAGCGCCCATTTCAGTCCCCTGGTTTTCAGCAGAGTGGAAGGTATGAACCAGAGGCTGCATGACTCAGCAACAGTATCGAATGCGAATTTTCGACCTACCTTATCGAGTGCAGAATTATAAAATCAAGCAAGCAGTACTTGCAGGAAGAGGCCACTAGGGTACCAGATTATGTGTAGCATGCACATTGTTATTTTTTAGGTTAGAGAAGCTCCCCTCCCCCTGCCCCTTGTAATCAGAGATGAAGCGCATGCCAAAAAGTTAGAGTAGCCACAACGTTCTCAGAGAATAATCTTTCTCACAGATTGGATACAGGAAAGATTAATATATTAAATGGCAGTAGCATCCAAGGAAAGCTCCCATAATTAGTATCACTTATTGAAATGTGTAATGGATAGTGGCCAGATGTTGTTAGGAGCAGAAAGTTGGTTGAAACTGTAACTAAATAGTAACACATCCAAAGTACTAAGTGGAATATTTGTTGTCAGGATTGCTTACTTACCAATGCTGGAGACGTATTTCTTGTAGTAAAGAACGTGATAATAACTACCTAGGCAACCACGTATTCCAAATGTGAATTAATCTGGTTGAAGGTAAGCATCGAAGGTCAGTCGCATGCTTTTATAGACTGCCTTGGTCAGGAGCTGTTGTGGTAGAATGCTTCATAGAGAACTTGCACTATATCATTAATAGTTTTCCTGATCACGCTTTAGTAATAGGAGGTGACTTCAAAATGTCAGGTATAGATTGGGGAAGTCATGGTATCAAGAGTGGTGACAGAGACAGAGATTCTTGTGACATTATTTGCAATGTTTTGTCCGATAATTACTTAGAACAGGTAACTACAGAACCAATTTGTGGAGCTAAAGCTTGCTAGCAACAAACAGACCTAAACTTACCGAATCAGCTAACGTAGAGGGGAGCATCAGTGGTCACAGTGCTGTAACAGCAACTATGACTGTGAGAAGGAATATTAAGAAAGGTAGGATGATATTTTTGCTCGGTAAGAGTGACAGGATACAAACAACAGAGTATGAGTGTAGTCAGCATAAAATATTCCGCGAGGAGGACGAAGATATGGAAAACAAATGGAAGAAATTGAAATATTCAATATGCCTTACACAAGTATGTTCCAAGCAAGATCTGTAGGGATAGGAATGATCCACCTTGGTTTAATATCCATAAATAAGGCAAGCTACAGCCCAGATTGAAGAGAAGTCAAAACCTAGCTGACAAACAGAAGCTGAACGAAGTGAAAATGAACATATGGAGAGCAAGTCCATGGAGGACTCTATGCCAAATTTTCTTCTTTTTGACTTGAGCTCCCTAGCTAATGATTTACGCTTACAATTTTAGCATCACATAATTTATATGACGTTCTTCGGAAGAAGATACCCTTAGTGGTATTGAAACTTGGTCAATGTTTCTACATTAAACTTATGCAACCGGTTGGCTGTGTACTTTATGTAGTGAAAATTTGTTTACTGCTATCAACCATGTTCAAATATTGTGATGCTTAAGAGTTATGAGGTTCCTCTATAAAAATCAACGTCGATTCCACAAACAAAAATCTTTTGAAAGTCAACTTGCTCTGTTCCTCCGAGATCCACAGTGCTGTAGACAATGGCACTCAGGTTGATGTATTTCTTGACTTCAGGATGGCATTTGACACCATCCCACACTGTCAGTTAGTAGAAACAATACAGTCTTACCGAGTATAGGATCAGATTTGCAACTGCATTCAAGTCTTCCTTCTGGGCAGAACTCAAGACGTTGTTCTTAACGGAATAAGGTCGACAGATGTAAAGATTATTTCCAGAGTACCGCAAGGAAATGTAATAAGACTATTACCGCTTACAATACATATAAATGATCTAGTAGAAAGAACCCTAAGCTCTTTAAGACTGTTTACAGATGGTGCAGTCGCCTATAGCACCAGAATACAGCATCTATTTGCAGAATGATCTGCAGAGAATTGATAAATAATGCAAGCTAATGCAGATGACCTTTAACATGAATAAATCTAACATTTTGCACCTACATAGAATAATAAATCCACTTCTGCAGAGCTACACTGTTGACGACAAACCGCTGGAAACAGTATCTACTGTAAAATGTCTAGTTTGAACTATCCAGAGCGGCCATAAGTGGAATGTTTGCATAAAAAAACCGGTAGGAAAAGTACATGCCGTACTGAGTTTTTTAGGAAGAATGTGAAGGAGACGTAACTCATCCACAAAGAAAGCGGCTTATAAGGGTCTGGTTTGATCGATTATTGAGTACTGTTTTCAATGTGGGTTGTTTAACCAGTAGGACTGATAAAAGACAAAGACAAGATCCTACAAGGATTGGCGCGATTCGTCACGTGATTGTTTCGTCAGCGCAAGAGTGTTACACATATAGTCCATTGAATTTCGGGCATGCAGCCGCGCAAATAAAATTTCCTCCACTGATATTTCGGCCGCGTATCGTCCGGCCATCCTCAGAGTGAGTCACAAGACTGACGACAAGATGGCAAGCGCCGCCTTATATGGTCCACCGCGGCGGTACTGCACATGCAGGTCACAGATGCTCGTCTGCAGCAGAGACATACGCTTACACATGCGCCGCCTGTGGCGAAGGCGTACAGACATTTGATTCGCTTATCGATGTATCATCGGCGGCGGTGACACCATGACGATTTCTCTGCAGTTTAATTACCCCATGAGCCGGATTCCATGCTTTGTCCAAATTAAAACCATTATCTCTATTTATTAAATTATTAGCTAATCTAATCTCTATAACTTCTTTGAAAAAAGATTCCCAAAAAGAAGAGGTGGATGTTAAAATCTTCACACCACTGTAATTCATGGAATGCCCTGTATCAATACAATGTTCGGCCACAGCTGACTTGTCTGGCTGTAATAAGTGTGTGTATCTTCGATGCTCCTCACACCTCTTATGAACGGTGCGTGTTGTTTGACCTATGTACGACTTCTCACAATTCCCGCAAGGAATCTGATACACACCGTCTTTACGAAGCTGTAAATCGTTCTTCACAGAGCCGAGTAAAGCTGCAATCTTCGTGCGGGACCGGAAGATCACCTTCACACAGTGTTTCTCAAGAATATGGCCTATCTTCGAGGAAAGAGTACCCACATAGGGCATGGAAGACTTCGAGGACAAGGCACTAGCGTCAGCAAGTTTTAAACCAACGGTCTTCTGGAGGTACGTGGACGAGGTACGTGGCCATATTCGAGGAAAGAGCACCCACATAGGGCCTGTAAGACTTCGAGGACAAGGCACTAGAGTCAGCAAGTTTTAAACCAACGGTCTTCTGGAGGTACGATTTCTTGAGCATTTGAATTCCATCCATGCTAGCATTAAATTTGCTATGGAAATAGAAAAGACAGCTGCCTCCCCATTTTGGGTCTTGTCGTTCGCCGTAAAGGTGATGGCACATTAGGACATGTCGTATATCGGAAACCAACATACAAAAATCTATATCATGCCAGTAGCTGCCATCACCCTTCACAGACCATAGGTGTCCTTAACACGTCGGGCGCACTGTATATCTGATAAATAAAATTTGCAAGAAGAGCTCACATACCTCAAGAGCATTTTTAAATCGAATGGATTTTCTTCGCAACAAATTCGTGGAGCATTCGATGCAAAACCTAAAATACAGGTATTTTATGGGGAAGAAGATAGTAATTCCTTCACATCAAGTGCGTTTTTTGGCCTATATGGGTGCTCTTTCCTCGAAGATACTCCGTATTCTTGAGAAACACTGTGTTAAGGCGATCTTCCGGGCCCCAACGAAGATTGCAGCTTTACTCGGCTCTGTGAAGGACGATTTACAGCTTCGTAAAGCGGGTATGTATCAGATTCCTTGCGGAAATTGTGAGAAGTCGTACATGGTCAAACAACATGCACCGTTCATAAGAGGTGTGTGGAGCATCGAAGATACACACGCTTATTACAGCCAGACAAGTTCCATGAATTACAGTGGTGTGAAGATTTTAACATCCACCTCTTCTTTTTGGGAATCGTTTTTCAAGGAAGTTATAGAGATTAGATTAGCTAATAATTTAACAAATAGAGATAATGGTTTTAATTTGGACAAAGCATGGAATCCGGCTCATGGGGTAATTAAACTGCAGAGAAGTCGTCATGGTGTCACCGCCGCCGATGATACATCGATAAGCGAATCAAATGTCTGTACGCCTTCGCCACAGGCGGCGCATGTGTAAGCGCATTTCTCTGCCACAGGCCAGCATCTGTGACGTGCATGTGCAGTACCGCCGCGGCGGACCATATAAGGCGGCGCTTGCCATCTTGTCGTTCCCGCCTCCGCCTTCTGAAACTTCTGTCTGGCTGGACATGGGGATTGCATCCTTCTACCATCCTCCACACCTACAAATCCCTCATCCGTCCTATCCTATGTTATGCCAGCGTTGCCTGGATCTCTGCCCCCACCCGCTTTTACAAGGCCCTCCAAATCCTTGAACGCCATGCACTCCGCCTTGCCTTCCCTGTCGGCCTTCCTTCCCCCACACGGCACCTGTATGAACTG
Organism: Schistocerca americana; assembly: GCF_021461395.2. Lineage (NCBI taxonomy): Eukaryota > Metazoa > Arthropoda > Insecta > Orthoptera > Acrididae > Schistocerca > Schistocerca americana. The sequence continues at coordinate 34,707,397 of NC_060121.1, forward strand.
ATCCCCTTCCCCCACCTCCTCCCGTTCCTCCAACATCTCCGCATCCTTTACATTGTTCGCAGGCTTGATCCCCCCCACCCTCTGGTTTCCTCCTTCCTCTCCACCCCCCGCCCGTTGCTGCGCCTCTATCGCTGTATCCCTCCCTCTCTCCACCTCCACACCCTCCATCTCCTTCATCAGGGCAATTTCCAACGCCTCCCCCTCCCGGATGACGAACTTCGCCGTGACATCTACCCTTCCTTCCAACTGTAACCTGGCCTTGTCCCCCCAACCTCCCCAGGGCCCCCTTTTTCCTCTTCCCTCCTTCTCCCAGAGCGGATTTTCCTCCATCCCCCCTCCCCTGAAACCATGCACCCCATACTTGCCTCTTTCCTTCCCACATCCCTCCCTACCTGGTCCTCTTCAGCGCGCCCCCCATTCCTCTCCCCCATCTCTTCCCCTCCCTCCCTTCTTCAGGTCTCCCTCATCTCCTAGCGCCTGGCAGATCCTCTGTATTGATCATCATCTGTGTGCCACATCAGTGTTGTGTTTAGTGCTGTTTCTCCTGTGCGTCAAGAGGTGTGATTTTAATTGTGTCCTGCCTTGAGGTTCGCCATCAGTGTTACGTTATGTGCTATGCCATCCGTGGATACCTTTATGCTCCAGTCATACTGTGCCTTGTGTTCTTTTAATCGTCGCAGTGTGTGGCTTTTTGTGTGTGCTACTTTTAAACAGTTTTTTTTATCTCCATTTTAGTCACCCTGTTTTTTGTCTATTGCCTTCCATGATGTTCCCCCTTTTTTATATCTATGTTCACCTTATTCTCTCCTTTGCTGTTATTCAATGTCTTCTATTGTTTTGTTCTATGTCTTTCGGCTGAAGAGCAGCGCATATGCTGCTGCCAGCCCGCCCCGATGGGGAATTGAAATACAATAAAGAAAAAAAAAAATCTTGTCGTCAGTCTTGTGACTCACTCTGAGGATGGCCGGACGATACACGGCCGAAATATCAGTGGAGGAAATTTTATTTGGGCGGCTGCATGATCGAAATTTAATGGACTATTCATTATGCTGCGAGAAGTTGAAAATGCACAACATGTTACAGATATGCTTAACAAACTTCCGTGGGAGACGTTACAAGAGAGTTCTTGTGCATTGTGGAGAGATTTTCAATTGAAATTTCGAGGGGACACTTTCTGGGAAGAACTGGGCAACATGCTGATTCCTCCCACATACATCCAGTGAAGTGATAATAATGATAAAAATCGAGAAATTACAGCTAATACAGAGCCTTATCGACAATCATTCTCCCCACAGACTATTCGCGAGTAGTATATGGAAGGGAGGCTCAGTTATTGGTACTAGAAGTATCTTTCACCACACACTATTAGGTGGCTTGCAGAGTGTGATGTAGGTGAAGATCCCTAGGTCCACCATTTTGGAATCTATACATTTCTCTCATTTTGGATTCCCCACCAATAGAGCAGTTACCTGTTTGGGATTTGTTCCCACCTGTTTACAACTAGGACAATAGCGCTCTCAGCTGTGATGTTACGGAAGTTGTGGGGAAATAGCTGTAGAGCAATTGGGCTCATTCGACTTTCTCACAAGTTGTCGAGTTTTCCACCAATTTATGTAAAGGGAAACTGGGCTATGATGTCTGAGGGGAACATCTGTCAATCCTGCATGGCATTATCGATGACATCAGGGGGAAGGCGAAGGGGGAGATGGAAGGACCTGGCAACAATGCAGCATGGCTCAGACTCTCACAGCTACCATACTCCTGACACTCAGATCTTAAAGTTAGTATGCATAAGCTTGGTTTGAACTTCATTCCGAAAGAAAGGGAAAGAAGTGAACTGTAAGGAAAAATACTTGGAGGGGAAAGACGTTTCACAAACTCCGAAGTAGTCAAGCTGAACACTTATTATGAATTAGTCATCAGATGGAATTGCAACGATTTAAAATGCGTGAGGATTGGTGAGTGACCTTTTTCCATAATATATCAAGTAAAGAAGCACCACAACACTGAATTTGGTTGAGTGCTCTTGAATACTGATGCAATTGTCAAGAGGCGAAAATTTTGAGCAGGAACGTTTTTTACCAGTGGCAATTAATGCCATAAAGCGTGTGTCTAGGGATCTCGCCGATGATAACAGTGGTTACATTGGAAAACTAAGAACTGCTGGAAAAGTTCAAACTCTGAAATTTGGAATCGTATACCAAAAAAAGTGTACTGTGAAAGCTCGAAATTTGTTATATTATAAATTATTTTATATTTTAATGAAGCTGTACAAATAAATCTATGAATTTTTGAGATTAGGATCCAATCCAGGGACAAATGGTAAACAGGCGTTATGAAATATCGACTTTCATCTACATCTACGTGGTTACTCTGCTGTTCATAATAAAGTGGATGGCAGAGGGTTCAATGAACAACCTTCTAGCTGTCTCTCTACCGTTCCACTCTCGAACGGCCCGCGGAAAAAACGAGCACTTAAATTTTTCTGTGCAAGCCCTTATTTCTCTTATTTTATAGTGATGATCATTTTTCCCTGTGTAGGTGGGTGCCAACAGAATGTTTTCGCAAAACTGGTGATTGAAATTCCATGAGAATATCCCGTCACAACGAAAAAGCCTTTGTTTTAATGATCGCCACTCCAATTCACGTATCATGTCTGTGACACTATCTCCCCTATGTCGCGATAGTACTAAACGAGGTGCCCTTCTTTGTACTTTTTCGATGTCATCCGTCAGTCCCACCTGATGTGGATTCCACACCGCACAGTATTACTCCAGAAGAGGGAAGACAAGCGTGGTGTAAGCAGTCTCTTTAGTAGACCTGTTGCACCTTCTAAGTGCTCTGCAAATGAATCGCAGTCTTTGGTTTGCTCGACCCACACTATTATCTATGTGATCGTTCCAATTTAGGTTATTTGTAATTGTAATCCCTAAGTATTTAGTTGAATTTAGAACCTTCAGATTTGTGTGACTTATCGCCTAATCGAAATTTATCTGATTTCTTTTAGTACTCATGTGAATAACTTCACACTTTTCCTTATTCAGGGTCAATTGCCACTTTTCGCACCATACAGATATCTTATCTAAATCATTTTGCAAGTCGTTTTGATCATCTGATGACTTTACAAGATGGTAAATGACAGCATCATCTGCAACTAATCTAAGACGGTTACTCAGACTGTCTCCTATGTCGTTAATATAGATCAGTAACAATAGAGAGCCAATAACATTTCCTTGGGGAACGCTGGATATTACTTCTGTTTTATTCGATGACTTTCCGTCTATTACTAGGAACTGTGACGTTTCTGACAGGAAATCACGAATCCAGTCGCACAACTGAGGCGTTACTCCGTAGGCACGCAGTTTGGTTAGAAGACGCTTGTGAGGAACGGTGTCGAAAGCCTTCTGGAAATCTAAAAATATGGAATCAATTTGACATTCCCTGTCGATAGCTCTTATTACTTCATGAGTATAAAGAGCTATTTGTGTTTCACAAGAACGATATTTTCTGCAACCATGCTGACTATGTGTCAATAAGTCGTTTCCTTCGAGGTACTTCATAATGTTCGAATACAGTATATGTTCCAAAACCCTACTGCATATCGACGATAGTGATATAGGCCTGTAATTCTGCGGTTTACTCCTATTTCCCTTTTTGGGTATTGGCGGGACTTGAGCAATTTTCCAGTCTTAAGGTACGGATCTCTCTGTGAGCGAGTGGTTGTATATAAGTGCTAAATATGGAGCTATTTTATCAGCATACTCTGAGAGGAACCTGACTGGTATACAATCTAGACCGCAGGCTTTGCTTTTATTAAGTGATTTAAGCTGCTTCGCTGCACGGAGGATATCTACTTCTATGTTTTTCATCTTGGCAGATGTTCTTGATTGGAATTCAGGAATATTTACTTTGTCTTCATTGGTGAAGGAGTTTCGGAAAACCGTGTTTAATAACTCTGCTTTAGTGGCACTATCATCAGTGACTTCACCGTTGTTATCGCGCAGTGGAGGTATTGATAGCGTCTTGCCCCTGGCGTGCTTTATGTATGATCATAATCTCTTTGGGTTTTCTGCCAGATTTCGAGACAGAATTTTAAGGGTTTGTAAGGCAGAAAGTTGCCAAGTGGAAGACAGTTATCAAAGAAGACTAAAGAGGAAGACGAAGTTGGGCATGGAACAGGAAATAAAAACTCTGAAAATCATGATGAAAAACTGTAACGTAAATTATGTATCAGAAGTAGGTCAAATATCTTCCTGTTTTTCCTAGTCTGCCAATGAACAAATATAAGCATATTTCGCACTGAGTGTACTACTATTTCAAGATAAGAATATATTTTTTGATGTAACCAAACCTTCAAACTATTTCAACAAATCTCAACAATTTAATAGATCTGAATCTACACTAGAATGAAGCGATGACTGCGAACAATCTGCTTTCCAAGCTTCACGGTTTTGTCTTCAGTAGTTTTTGGTAAACAGTACTTCAATACTTTGAAAATTATCGTTGCCTGCGTACAGTAATCATCTGGCATGGGTGAGAACGTTACTCAAGGTAGCAACATGTCGTATTTCCTTCCTGCATTGCCAATGAAAGATGGTCGTGTTGGATATAAGACACCTGATCCAGGCATCACGTTGCATGACACATATACCCTGCGTTGGCTTTGTGCTGCAGCACAAATACAACAAACTAGGTGAGCTGTAATGTGGACTGTCTACTCTTGTATGTAGTGTTTCATGTTGTGACACATTCTATCAGCAGTGCTATGCACTAGTTTGAAGGGTGTAAAACTTCTATTCAAAACAATTAATATTATTGAAACATTTTAGTATATGCCTATCGCTAGGAATATGGATAAAAATATTTATTGAGATTTTAGATAAGCTGAAAAGTTTCTGTAACTTAGATTAACTGTCTCACAACATAACAACAATATCAAATGACATGGCAGCACTCAAAACAACCAGTAGAACTCAAACAGATATGCTGAAACAGATGGATATGCTAGAAGACATGTGTAATGATGTAACAACACTTAAATCTACAGTAGCTAGCATTTCTCAAAAAATTGAGACAAGCTTAGAAAACTTACATAAGTATGACGAAACGTTGTGATTTGATTAGGGAGGACGAAGGAAAATTTTAATTATATCAATGATAAAATCAAACAATTAGAAGATGCAACTACGAATGGTTTCAAAACTGTAACAACCCAAATCTCAGATACAGAAAACAGGGTCGAAGTACTGGAATTATATATAAAGTTTATTCAATTAGATAGCGATCCAAATACTTTAACTAATATGAAGAACCGTATACAGGTATTAGCAGGACTGAAAGTGCAGGGTGTAGTAGACACTGCGAGCGGTATTTCTAATGCTATGGACGATATTGTTGATCATCAGAATGGATTTCAAAATTGTGACACGAGTTAAATACACTAAACAGGAATCTAGGGGTCAAACATCTGCATCAAACATTGAAAGAAGTATTACAGAAGTTGCAATTAAGAAAAGGATTAAATTGGTCAAAACAATTCCCTAAATATAAACCCAAAGGTAGCTACATCCTATGATTCTCTTCAGAGTATTTTCCTGACCTATGCTCAAAAATGGGATCACTAAGAAAATACACTGGCGTTCAAAATTAAAGCAACTAACCAGTGTTTCTCTGTCCTCTGTCTAATTCACGATATAGTTATACAAACTGTCAACAAATGTCCGTACGATCGTGTTGTGCACGGAAGATGTCATTCTGATCAAGTGATTCCAACCAAATGACGACGTCACAGCATCGATCAAAAGGGATAGTGTTTGCCAGGTAGCCCCACATCCACAATCGCTGTGTCCACAGCCACAGACGGTGCAGTATGGCACAGAGAAGACGCCTACCAAGCTCTCTGCAGTGGTGGGCCAAGGGAAGAAAGGATACAGCTCAGTCGCAAGCTCATGTGCCCTGAAGGCTTAATGTCAATAGATCTGTTGTTTCTCGGATGTGGCGACAGTTTATAGAGATCGAAACTGTATCCCGAAGATCAGGTCGCGGCTGACCACGTGTACATCAGAAAGAGAGAACTGTTATTTGGCTGTAAGCACCCGACGGTACCACCTTAGCACTGCACGGTAACTGGCATCTGACCCCGGAGCAACCACTGCACGTGTTGTAGCGAGCCAAATGTTGTACAGAAGGCTTCGCCGAAGTGGCCTTTGCTGTCGGAGAATTGCTGTATGTGCACCTTTATGTGCCTTCACACAAGGGAACGTCCAGAGCGGAGCCGTCAACATGCCACCTGGACGGTCGAACAGTGGGGCAATGTTCTTTTCACAGAATAGTCCCGATTTTGTCCGGACAGTAATTCTCGACGGATTGGCATCAGGAAGGAACGTGGGACACGATTTCGGGACTCAATCATTGTGGAAAGAGACTGATATCGAGGATTATCCTTAATGGTGTGGGCAGGGATTATGTTGACAACTCGAGCACCACTTCATGAAATTATGCGGTTAAATTGGCAAGGTCTAACTGCTGTCATGTATCTTGACGAGATCTTGGAGCCTAATTAGCGATTATTGCCAGGCGCTGTGGGTACAGACTTCGTATTAGTGCGTGATAATGCTCGAGCTCATATAGCATGCGTGGTTGATCTTGGAGACGCAAGATCTTGCACGCGTGGCGCGGCCTGCTAGCTCTCTCGATCTGAATCCCATAAAGCACGTCGGATGCACTAGGGACATGGGTTGCATCATGTCAGCATCCATCAACCACTCTCCAAGACTTTCGAGCAGCGCTGCAGAAAGAAAGAGCTTTATTGCCCCGTATCTTTTATGCCTGTATTGCTGCCACAGGTTGTCACAGCTGACACCTAGCGCATTAATAAGATGTCGGAATGTGTGTGCAAATCCGTTAAGTTGGAAAAAAACGAAGAATATTTTTGTCTACAGCTATGCACGTTGCAGTTGTTTGTGTTCTGTATTGTTTATATTGTCTCTACTTTACTATCCACCTGATCATACTGTTCCGTGGCAAAATAAACGCAACCTTGCAAAATTTCGGTTTTTTGCTTTATTTTGGACGCCAGTGTAGATTTTGCGCTGGGATATTAAGCAGCTGACGCCACAGAATGGGGAACAGGCCTCTATGAGGATTTTAAATAGTAGGAGAACTTTCAGGAACAATTTAAGAGAAAATGATGGTTGGCGAGTAGAGAAGAGAAATTATCATTAGAACTATTAGACCAAAAGCACTATAATAGCTCATGGGATGCACATATGAAAGTATACTCAAAGGTATTTATCCATATCAAAATATTTAGAAAACCCACTAGATGAAAAACATTTAGTACAGTTTATTGTGAGGCGATTACCTTACTACGTTGAAAGGAGATATTGTATAGTGGATGGACTAATATGGGTAATTTATTAACGTTCACTGAAGGGTCAGATACTGTAAATAAATAAAGAGGAAATTATAATCAGAGAGGACACTGGAGTTAAACGTCCAGAGAACAATAAGGGCGACCTCTATTCATCGAAATTTCAGAGACGAAAAGGGAATAGATAGGAGGCCTAAAGTTAGGAAAATCGAAAAATAAAGACGAGAGGAAGTAATAATTCACAGATATTTGTAATGCGTAACGCGAGCACCAATGATAATGGAGTTAACAAACAGTTCATCTTACTCTAAACATAACACGTAAATGGATATATATCCTGTAGTAGTGATGGAAAACACCCAATAGACTGGAACGTGGGCCAGAATCCAAGATGTAGCAGACCAGTAAGAGGACCGTATACTGATCGATTAATAGCCTTTACTCAAAAAATACCTACAAGGGAGTGGCTATTACAAGAGAATAAAATAAAGGAGGAGGAACAAGTGAAACAATTAGTAACAGGAAATGTTTGGGAAAAAAGTGTGAACAAAGGGTGTAAACGTATACATAGACCCTGGAAGCGGAATTTCATTAATACCACAGGAATACCTCGAAACAATCAGAAATAGAAATATGTGTCCCATTCTACTGCTGACAGGAGTGTACATTACAGCAATCACGGACAGTGAAGGAAAACAAAGACACAATCTCCTATAGTAATAAATCATTTTAAGTTAATGCAAACTTTGTTTGTGGTATGTAATGTCACTTTACAGATATTATGAGATATCGATTGGTTAGTAGAGTGTAAAGTAAAAATGGATTCCAACAATAAATAATTATACTGGAATCACACTGTCAGAATTATGTCGCAGCACTGAAGGCAAATCTAGTAGAAAAGAATACTGACTAATCATTAAATACTACCCAATAGATGACACAGCTCATATAGTAAGTAATGAGGAACCATGGGAAGACATTTATGTGTCAATAGCATATAAGGTTTAAAGCTCACGAATAATGTCTGTTAAGGAAGGAGTAACAAAATGTTTTATACAGTATTTTATTTGAGCATTGGAGTGTGCCCTCTGATATAATAGGAGTGGCTATGGGCCCACATTTATAGCTTTAAGATAAAAGATCATGAGCCATTCTTTTGTGAATTCATATCCATTTCCACCAAGTTTAAGACCAGCTGTGAACGAAGAAATAAATAAGATGGCAGAAAATAAGATAATAGTAAGGAGTCCAGGCGTATATGATAACCATTTACTAACTGTGAATAAAACCACAGGAGGTGTGCACTTAGTTTTAGATGCCCGTACATTGAAAAAACATATACTAACAGAAAGGAAAGAGACCAATAATTGTGGATGATTTGTTAGCTAGGTTTGAACAGGAATATATGGCAGCTCGCTGCATATAAGGGCTGGGTATTGACAGGTACAATTTAATAACGACTCAAGAAAATGTTCTACTTTTCCCTTCGATGCTAAATCTTATCAGTTTCAAGTATTACCTTTCGGTTTAAGCATATTTGTTTCGGTATTCATACGAGTACTAGATGAAGCTCTAGGTGAGGAATTATTGAAGGAATGAATTACACACATGGCTGATCTACTACTAGTATCCAAGTGTTGGGAAGAACGCTGTATGTTATTAAGTAAAACTTTATATAAATTTTATGAAAAAGGCATCACTATCAAATTTTTAAAATCGCACTTTGAAAGGCAAGAACTAATATTTGTAGGACACCTGCTAGGAACAAAAGAAATTAGACCAGATCCAGAATGAATAAGAACCATCAAAGATTGCCCAGAACCGAAAAATGTTGAATAGTTATGATCTTTTTTGGGTTTATTTGGATTCTGTTGTCGCTACACAAACGGCCAACCAGTGAGTAACACAGGGCTATTATCATTGTTCAGACAAAAAGCAACATATATAAAGATGAAGGAGCGCCAGAAACATTGAGTAATATTAAAGTAGCGTTATTAAATTCACGTGACTTAAAACATGCATTGAAGAATGAAACATTTAAGTTATGGACCAGTGCTTCTGAATATGGTACCGCTTCTGAATTGTTTCAAGGAACGTGGACTCTACGTTAGAAAATCATAGGACAGTATCTTTCGCTAGCAGGAGTCGCAACAGGCATGAGCTCAATTACACAGTGACAGAGAAGAAATTGTTGGCAATTATATGGAACATACAAGAATTTCCAACGCTCATTTGGGGATTAAGATCGTAATATATACAGACCACTAAGCCATAGCGTTTTTTATGGAAAGCAGGTTATTACACAGTAGATTAATGCGCTGTGTCATATTTCTACAAGAAAATCGGATAGGAATACATTATATGAAGGGTTCAGAGAATGTAGTACTAGATGCATTGTCACTTTTATCATTAGGCAACGACTGACATTATGAATACCAGCAGATCAAGAATTATCTTCTCAATTAATTTTTCTGAAAATAAGCTACACCAACGATGAAGTGTGGAGACTAGCATTGCGAATAAAAGAATATGTCAAAACTGATGAAATTTTGGTAATAAGAGTGATATATCTGAATAGATATCTCTATCATAAGAAGACAAAGCTACAAGGATGCTAGATAGGGATGTGATGTTTTCGGTATTGCAAGATGATGAAGCACAGTAGAGGTTATGTATTCAACAAACTATACAAAAAGGCCATGGTCACTTTGGGATGCATAATTGTATCAAATGTATAAGGAAGGTCAATTATTTTAATAATTTAAGTAACAAGATAAGAAAAATATTAATAGCATATGAGGTATGACAGAGAGTCAAATTAATAACATTAATGTCTCCTACACAATGTATCCTATAATTCCAAATGCACTACCTGATCTAACAGCTGCTGATTTTTTTGGAGAGTTAATGAAAGGAAGAGGAGGAGTCACATAAATTTTTGTCTTGATGGAATGTTGGTCCAAATGCATAAAGTTATAGCCAATTAATCAGTCTAGAAGTCGCCATAATAAACTTCTTAAAAGGATATTTTGTGGATGTAGGAAAATCATGGAGAATGTTAACAGATAGTGGGTCACAGTTTACTAGTAATAATTTCGAATAATTCTTATCATAGGAAGAAGCAGGCCTGCCTACAGGACTATGTCCTGTAGAAGAAATGAATAAGAATTTTATCGGTGAGCTATTATTAGAACTATTTAAATGGCCCACTGTAATAGGCATGTGAACAAAAGAACTACATAAGATAGTAGATGTTCATCTGCATAGGCAGGAAGAATAATGAGTAAGGAAGTGGAACGAGGCAGCACAAATGCCCTCATTCCTAATAAATGACTTAGTTCTAGTCAAAGAATTCTGTTAGAGTTCGAACTGAAAAAACCAAATGAGTAAGTTTTTTGCTAGTTATATTGGAGTTTTTAGAGCAGTGGGGAGGCCATATCATAAGGCAGTATTTTCGGTGGACCCAAGAATATATCAAGAAAAAGGACTTTACAATACCGATGTATTAAAGAAATTCAAAACCGCTGTAGAAGCTTTTGATTTGTAGAGGAACTGAATTCCCTGCAACAGCTACTATACATTATCAAGTGCAGTGGTAATAAACAGATAAGGGTGCATAATTGCTCTACAGTGCAACGAAATAAATCTTATAAAACATTAAGTAAATGACTATAAATTACATATACGGAATATATTGTGTAATCACTTGAATATATACACATGCTTCACATGATAATATGTAACTGACATTGACATTACAATGCCCAACTACAAATGTTTGACAACTTACGTATGACTACAACAGCTCTACAGAGTGTCAATAAGGGTGCATTAAGATTAGATTCTGGGGCTTGTACTAGTGAAACTGTAACAAGTCTGTTCTGCAGGGCAGGCCAAGCACTCTTTGTCTTCTGGCATCATGGTGAAGTACTCATCAAGTAGGGGACCTTGGAATGGGGGGGTGGGAAGGTAATCAGTCTTTGTGGTCTGTCATCTCTCTTTCTCAGATCTTCACATGCCTGCTCTTTTTCTTTCTCTTTCTTTCTTCTCAGATAGGAGTACCAATATTCTTTTCATATGCAGTTCCTGGCGTTGTAATCCTTCCTCTACTTATACCACGTAGCGATGACTACAACCTGTATACACAGGAATAAGCCAGCGATATATTACATTACAAACATAATGCGTGGATCATGGACAAATGACTTGGACAGTTAGAATTAATTCAGTTGTTAGAATTAATTTAATTCAATTAACTGAATTATAGGCACATATTAGGAACGTCAGATTACAGAGGGAGAAGAGGAAGAGTACTATGCACGACTCCAGCAAAGCATATTGTATGATATCCTAAAATGTAAATACAGGAGAGAAGGTACATAGTGCAGAGGCATATGGCAACACTTGTTGCTTGGCTAATAAGAAGAATGTGCCGCTATTATATATGAGGTACGAATATTGCAGTTATCATTTCTTAGTCTAGAAAAATGCTGGTATGTTTTATAGCCTGGTAAGGTCACTATGTTACTGTGCTAAGGAGAAACTTCAACATTGGTGATAGTGAAGTGGAAAGGGAGAAACTGAACTTAGTTGAAATGTATCCAGATCTCTAGGGAGTTAGAAAATAAGGGATAGGCAGATCTAACATCGAGGAACAGTATTACCCATGGTCAGGTGAACCCAATCAGGGAATAACTATTGCAGGGAGACTTGCTTCACAGATATAATAAGGTAAGTACCCAATATCTTTCTGGAGAGTTACTTGATAGTAAATTTATTATGAAAGTATGTAGCTGTAAAGTAACAGTAAGGAAATTTAAAGAAGTGTTCTCCAAAGTAGGTAAACCGTATGAAGAGCACAGGAAAAGACTGCTCGTTGTCCACGTTTTTTTCAAAAACGAGTTATGTATGCAATGAGATGTAGGATTCTGTGTTGCTTAATATTGGTAATCATCCAGTGTGATAATATGAACAGTCCGTGTTCTATAACCAATTTTAGATTAGGCATGCAGGAGAAGAACGTGCTAACGTCTCTCACTACTGGCAATAAATATGCTTTGTCCAATTCTGTCCATTAAGTTTTAGATTCTTTGTGGGTTGGCAAACAATGCTGAAGTAAGAAACATAGAATTTTCCTTTACTGCTCGTTGTAGGTACTAGTGACAACTATTACTTTAGTTTGAGATCTTGTCTTTAGTAATGAAGGTGTTGTAAGTGATACGTTTCATCTTTAGTAGTTTATTATTTACAACCACACATTGTGGTTCTGTGTGTATGTATGTGTGTGTGTCTGTGTGTGTGTGTGTGTGTGTGTGTGTGTGTGTGTGTATGTGTGTGTGTGTGTGTGTGTGTGTCTGTGTCTGTGTCTGTGTTGTCTATTTCCAATGATGGCCTTGCTGGACGAACGTTTACTTCTGACAGTCTTTTTGTTGTGCTTATCTGTGACTCATCATCTATGGTGTTTATTGAGTAGGAACTATGCTTCTCATAACATTGCCATATTGCATCCTGGAGTTTGCATTGTTTTATTATTTACATTGAATGCTGAATACTTCATCTGAGGTTGAAAGACAAACCATCAAATTCTAACAGTGATAGGAATAGGCAAGTACGAAGGTGAATGAGTACAGCCATGAAGAAATTAAGCGTTCTGTCACAAGAACTAGGAGAAGACTGCAACTGTAAGTTAAAGTGTTTTGAGACGCTAAGTACTGAAAAAAGAGCAAGTATCATATGAAAATGTAGGAACTCCACAGTCTGGAATGAACAATCACTGTATCCGACTGGCCTCATTACAATACTTCTACTTCATGGGAGGTGATCACGTAATAATAAAGATGATGCACAACTTGGAGAGTGTAATTTCAAGTACAGTGTAAGAGTAAAAAGCGAAGAAGTCGCACATTAAACACCTATATGCAGAAAAGTCTTCATGGTAGGACAAAGAGTAACAAGGCGATGATTAATAACAGTTCAGAAATTTTTGAAGTTAATCAAGTCTACTCATTCTGGAAGGGGTTAGCATTGAAGCAGGCTATGAAAATTAAGGAGGCAGTATGAATAGCAGTTTATGATCACATTCATTAATTTAAAGGTAGACCAAATCGTTACAACAATGACAAGGCTAAGAAATTGTATCCTCCAGAAGAACTTTATGAACAGAACTGGATGAAACGTTCCAAAAAAAAGCGTGGATTTTGAAATTTAATGTGAAAGGCACAGAACCACATACAACACCAACTTTAATACAGGTTTGTGGTACCCAGGGAACGATACATGCTCATCATATAGTAAGTACACTGCTGAGATGAAAGTTCTGAGTGCAATATTATCTGCAAATTTATTTAGATAATGACATGAAGGAACAAGTCTTGAAATAAATTAATAACATCACCTTTGATCAGAAACTCGACAAAGTGAAAGCTGACACATTTTCTACCAGAAAGAGAAATGCTCGTTTAAGAAGACACAAGTCTAACACACAGAAGCAATCTGCATCGATGCCAAAAAAGTGTATACTTACTTAATGTAAGTATTAACAGTGTCTACTACAAAAGGTAGTTGACTGTTTACTGTTACAATTTTCATCAACTTTCAAATGCTACTTCAGTGTTCTACACTTACACTCAAGACATTGGAACAAAAGGGTCAAAATGTTTCCTTTTTAAGTTGCTTTGTGACAGAATTATTGCTCAAGAAAGTAAAACATCTAAGAAGGTTTTTGCAATTCGTGTTCAAGGCAGAACACGAATTACAATGTACCAAGGTATCTTATTTATCTTGTGAGTCAACTGACACTTTTGCGGGCAGTGAAAGTAACTCCACCTATTACGTGATGTACTTTGATGGAGTTTGATAATAATATGGGACTGATTAACTCCTAAGCAGTAGCAGAAATTTTAAATAACTGGATGAAAATCATAGTTGAAGCTCTATGTAAACCCAAGCCTTTTGATGTCGTCATGGTCAGTAAAGACATGATACAAAATTGTGGGTCATTTCTGAAGAATAAATATTTGAAGAAACGTCCTTTTGCAACAACACTCCTCAGAGAGGTAGTCGCCACAAAAATCATCCCCGCCTCATTCAGTGTTGAGGAACTGATAAGGGAGTTTGGATTCTATCAGTGGTGAGAGTTTCACAGCAACTTTAAGAGTAGCAGTCTGGAGAACAACACTCCCCAGCTTACAGAAGTAAAATATAATATTTTATTATTTTAGAATATTTTGTATACTGCTGATAATAAAATAATAATAATATTAGCAGTCTTTATAAGTCCTGCAGCAAAATCAAAAGAAAAGTATCAGTACCTACAGGTTTTAATGGAGTACTGGAGACAAGAAGCTAATGTGTTTTACACAAACCTTGCACATTAGGAAGAGAACTGCAAGGCGGGACAAAGTGACATTATACTTTATTCTTTTAGTATTTTGTCATATATGTAGTTAAAACAGCAAAGAGAAACTGCTTACCAAGAAGCATCTTTATTGTTTCAAACACTGATTGCTTTAAAAAATAATTTGACACATCACATTTTTAAAAAAGTACAGTTTTACTTGCAGTATCTTCTGTTCAGCTATATAGAAGAGTACCACATTTTTTACTTGTGATGCATGGCATTGCTTTAAATATTATGCTATAAAACCACAATTTAAGTATTTAAGGAATCAATTAATGTAACTTAATGTGAATGACATGTCCTTCCAGATGAGTTTCTATTCTTTAATTTTGTCTATTAGTATCTATGAAATTCGGTTTCAAACTTTGAAATTGCTCTCATGAACAATTTGACAATATAGACAAAGCACATTCTTTTCCTGTACTCTGCTTATGAACTTATCTGGTCAATGCTGATTCTTTTGATCTTCCATGCATGTTATACGAACTTAAGTCTGAGATTTGAAGAAAGGAGAAGTGTAGTAAATTATAATTCAGACGTGTAACTCTTTACGGTAACTAAAAATTTGGAATGTTGTGTACAAAATTACCTGAGTGAACTTTTTTGTGGCAAAGCAGTTACAAGAGATTACCCATAATCGATAGATATGTAACTAAAAAGAGAGAGAGCGTAAACAGTCATGAACAGAGTCATTGGTTTTTATGATTAAGAACGTATTTTGAAGTAAAGTAATCGGTTCTTTTAAGAATTTTCTTTTAAAGTCGTTCATTCTGTTTAGGACTACATTCACTGGCATGTACAACGTGACATATTATGTTGAAAGAGGAAGGTATGTCAAGGAGGGTATACCTCGTGAGGAATTAGCATAAATTATGAAATAATAATCACCATACATTGATATAAAGAGATTAACACTTACACTCGATGAACCATAGGAATACAAACAAAAAAACTTGTTGTTGTTGTTGTTGTGGTCTTCACTCCTGAGAATGGTTTGATGCAGCTCTCCATGCTACTCTATCGTGTGCAAGCTTCTACATCTCCCAGTACTTACTGCAGCCTACATCCTTCTGAATCTACTTAACTGAAAATATTTGAATGTGGAAAGAATGGTATAAGGCTTTGTCTTAAGAGGCTTTTGATGTGGAATAAACAGTAATTTATGGAAAGCCAAAGCTGTACAATATTGCGACTAGTTATTTAAGTTATTGTAAACGACATCTTTGATCTTAAACAGATGTGTGATGGTACATGTTGTTATTCAAGACACAACATGTCCCACTTCCTTCAGGATTCGAACCTGCGACTGTAGCAGCAGCGCGGTTCCGGACTGAAGCGCCTCTCGGCCACAGCGGCCGGCCCTTTGTGTAACACTAGTAGACTTGTTACTATTCGATGTATTGAGATGTGTATAGTTGTGTGCATAAGTCAATTTTACTTTGTAATTCAGTTTCCATTTACTTTGCTGTTGCCCTTTCCCGTTTCGTTTTAAACAGGTCGCCCGATGACAAGTGTCGAGCGGCACTTACCTTGAAGAGGAAGACCCTGTTGGGCGGGTAGGTGGTGCGGTCGAGCTGCGCCAGGTCGTCGGCGTCCCTGGGGAAGCCGACCAGCACCCAGCCGCTGAGGACGCAGTCGGGCTGCGCCAGTCGCGCCGCCACCACCTGCGCCGCGCGCGCCGCGGGCAGCGAGCGCGACAGGCGCTCCACCGACGTCCGGGGCGGGCGCGGCTCCTGGAAGCCAGTCTAGTGCTGGTGTCTTGTACAGCATCCTCACTCATCCCAAATCCAGTAAGCCTACACAATGACTTTTAATTTCATTTCCCTCCTGACATATCTGTCCAGTTGTGATATGCGCTCGTAACTACTGTTCTCATTTAGGTGTAAAGTATCCTGTGCAATATTATTAATTCTGAACTCATTGTAGGCATTTTTGTTGAGGTTCGTGAAACCAGTTACACGAACGTTACGTAAGTGTAGGGAATATCCACTATTTACATAATGCATAAAATTTGCCGAAAGTTTCGTTTGCAGAGAAGGAGAAACACATATTCGAGATATCATTACTGAGTTGTTGTATAATTTGGAACGTCAGAACAGAACCAATACTGCTGTTGTATTCATAAAATGTCTGCTTCAACAACGGTTTTCATATCCCGGAAGATATAGGTTTGCTCCTTATGTTTCAGTTTCGCATCTTTGTTGTCTTTCCATTTAATGCCATGCTAACATATTCGTATATAGAAATGGAAATATTATTCTCCCTCACACTAACACTATCAGAAATATATGTGCAAATGCTGATGTTGTCACAAACAGTATAAACGTTCTAGCTTACTCGATATTTTGTTTAGTTGCTCTTGTATTGGTCACGTTTGCAGATAACATTACTTAACACGAAGTCCCCTGTTATGCTTACGGATTGAAGCAAAAGATAACACGAATTTTACTATTAATAATACAGCATAAAGAGAACCGCAAATGGCTAAAGTGCCAAACATATTCCTCCCTGCAAGAGGGATAAACTCATATCGTATCGTCACCGAAGAGTCCTATTTCTATTTGTGGATCCCCGCCCCCCCCCCCCTCCTCCCGCAAACAGTCAGTGGTCTGTGTAAACTGTTAACGGCCTACCCTTGAAGACTTCTACGAACTGCTGCATTGCCGCTCTTATGGCTAGTAGTTCATAATTGTAACCCAACATCTTACATTGAGACTCGGTCATCCTCGCTGAAAACAAACTCAATGGTTGTTGTTCGCCCACAACTCTGTTCTGAAGAACTGTACTGATTGCAATTTAACTTGCTTCGGAGATAATTCACAAGGGACCTAACGTTGTGGCTTGTAGTAAGCTTAGCTTAATGTGGTCAAAGGCAAGTTGCATCTTCGGAGTCTAAGTGACAGCCTGTTCGTTGCGTGTGTTTTGTATAGCCAGTATGCCTGTGAATGATGTTTGTTGGGTGCCACACGTTTTATTTGACATCTGTAGAAAATAATCATGCCAAGAAATTTCCATAAGAACCGATGGTTCCTTGGCTGTAAGAACCGACTTATAAGCGCTGTGATCTGGGTTGCTGGTCAATCGCCAGCTTAACTCATGTAGAATCTTAGAAATATTACTTCCGTTTGTCCAGTCTGGCATCTGTCTTCATTCATCACCAGTCCGAAATGTTCAGGTTCAAATGGTTTAAGTGACTCTGAGCACTATGCGACTTAACTTGTGAGATCATCAGTTGATTAGAACTTAGAACTAATTAAACCTAACTAACCTAAGGACATCACACACATCCATGCCCGAGGCAGGATTCGAACCTGCGACGGTAGCGAAATGTTCAGGGGTCTCGAGAATAAGTCCAAGTTGTTCCTCATGTTCTTATGACGATGCTGAAAAACTAAAATGTCGTCCAGTTATGAAAAACAGAACGGAAATTTGAGGAAGTGGTACCATGTTGGGGATGCGGTTTTTAAACCATAAGACATGAAAAAGAATTCATACAGCGAAAATGCTTTTATTAGAGAAGATAAGAGCGTGTCCTCAGTAGATATGGGTAGCCACGAGAATTTTCAGACATGTTTTTTAACTGTCTGGAATGCTGAACATGGAAGCACTTGTTAGAGTGTGAATAAAGTCTTCGATTTTTGGTAAGGGGTAAAGGTCACGTACTGTGCGAGTATTTAGGGCTCATCAGTCACCACATAGCTACATATTTTTTTAGAAAGTAAATGTATAAGTGAAACTCACGGGTTATCCGATGGCCTGACCATGCCTGCCTACAGAAATTCGTAGATAACAGTTTTAGCCACTTGTGATCTGTCTGGTGAGTTTCTTCTCCTTTCTAGTAGTCAAAACAAATGGCATGCTTGGAACAAGAGTACCATAAGGCTGTTTAGCCAACAGTCCTGTAGTCTCTGCTATACTCCATGTTTTCCAAGCCAATATGTTAGCATCTGGAAAAGCTTCAAGGCCACCATAATCTGCTTGGTTGCCCCATACAACAGCAAGTGTAAGCCATGTCTGGTGAGTGTGCTTTATGGTAGACTGGAGAGCCTGACATGGTGTTAATTTAGTCTATGTGGCATGATTGATGGCTCTCTATTTATATGTTGCATGGGGAACGTAGGGGACACACATAATGGGTGAATGCACACTATTATTGGCAGATTCTGGTTAACATTTGACACTACCATCCTATCAAATCGGTCTAAATAACATTTATCAGCCTTATTTTGACCCGCGAGTTGGAGTCAAGATTCTCATTAATCCTGCTGCTATCTAAGTATTGTATGGCTGTCAGCTCCGGGACCCGAAATGCTATCGGCCGTTTTGCTTACAAATAATGTGTGCACAATCCTGATACACAGATTTTAAATGTTAAAACTGGTAAACCAAAATAAAATGAATGATTCCAAAGGAGTCTACGAATGAGGTAAGAGACATTTGTAAGAAACAGCGTTATTATTCATTAATAAACACAAATTATGCATAGCAATTACACGTGTCTCGACACGCTAATACAACACAAGAGGAAGTGAAGATCGCAAGAGGAACTCCATACTTCCTCCCCTTTATTTTTAAAAGAAATTATTTAGGTATAATCTTGGCTGGTTTTCGTTACATACAGTTCGTGAATTAAATCATCCTGTGACTGACATTAAATTTATGTTTGCAATTTATAAACAAAACAATGTAAAGATTTACATTCTCTTTGTAAGACATGCTTAACTGCCCCCTTTAATTTTGAAAATTATGGTTCGCAAACATCTCGCTTCCAGAATTCAGCAATAATTCAAAAACGTAGCAATGGAGCATAGTGTTCTATTTCAAGTACAAACGTATAATTTCAGCTGTACTCTGTTTTACAAATTGACGAAAGCGACTTTTTGAGCAGCAGGTTTTGAGCGTTTAGTGGCTATCTCAGGAAGTCCAGAACTGTATTAGCCGTGGTCCTAAAAAATTCGGCTTTGTGATCGCGGGGAAAATGGGCCGGAACACCCCGATATGACCCTTCAGACTCTTATATTACTCACAGTTTCCGATTACAAAGTTTTTTTATGAAGTTGTACAATTACATAAAATGATAAGCTTTAAACAATAATTCCTCATTTGTTCAAAATAAAAAATGTTTTACATATTAAGTGTATATAATTAGGGGGAAAATGTTAATTATATGCCACTTTTGATTTATTAAAGACGGCGGACCTTCCCCCCACGCTGCCTCCTGATCAGTAAATTACCCCCTCCCCTTCTGTTATCCCTCTGGAAACCCCGAGCCATGCCCACCCCTTTCCCCCTCCCTCACCCTTCTTGGAAACAAATGGCGGCAGAAATGGCTCAGTCTCAGCCGAGCTGCTGGACGAGAAGGATCTCATGACACAAACTTGAAATCAATGTCAGTTGTATTGTAGAGGGTATATCGTTTATTTATAAAATACAGTTTGCATATTCTTTGTTGTATAAAGTATTCTCGGAGTTCTTGCCTTGTAAATTCACGGTAAAACCTCGAGTTATTGACGATTACCTTCGCCGTCTTCGTCAGGAGTGACTGACTGTCAAAACTGCTGTCTCAGATGGTGTCACCGTCTGCTTCGGTGGTGTCACGCCACCACCGTAGTGTTAACATTGCACTGGATATTTCTGGCTCTTCTCTGTATCGACAGCTTGCTTCCATGCATCGCTCAGACTATATCCGTTGCCACAGTGAAAGATTTCCTCACATATTGTTATTTCTACTGCCTCTTTAACTACGCTGTCTCGGTATGTGGGAGCCAGGGACAAAACTTTTGCTTCATCAAACAGCATTTTATGTTTGTTTGTGAGACTGTGCTCCGCGAATGCATATTTCTCCAGTTCTCGATTTTTAATATCTGATGTTCTCCACAGCGGTCGGAAACGGTGCGGATGGCGTGACCAATGTTGAACATTCACTTGATGAGCCACTGATTGCATTCCTTCGCTTCTGTGGCGCTACACCCAGAAACGTAGGCACAGTCCTGGGAAGACACGATATCACTTCTATTTACCGACCTCCTAAGAGGATAAAGGAGATGCTACGCTCCGTTAACGACAGTATCGGCCACTGGATTTCTGGGATTTACAGTATCCCTTGTGAGGAAGTGCTCCTTTTACCCCGAAAACACGGCGGATTAGTTCCGAATTCAAGTGGTCGTATGCTTTCGGTTCAGGTGGTTCGACAACGATATCCTAAACTTCTGCCACGTATTGCTATTTCAGTTGGCTCGTGACCAATGCGAATTTAGAGTCATCTGCACTCTCACCAGATTCGAAAAAAGTTTGCCTCTAGGCGAGCGATTCACAAGGCTGGGTTGTGCGACCAGAACGGCAGTAGCCTCACGGCTAGTCTGGACAAAGTTCTCTTCACAGTCTCCTGACTTTCATCCATTGTGTTGATTGATTCTGTTACGTACGCGCAGGCGGATAAAAACGTCTGGGTCACCAATGTGTATGAGACTTTATTACACCTGCTACAGGAACAACACATACACTAGGATATCTCCAGAATAACAATGGTACTTTATTCGAGCACAGAATGCTAAATACAGCAACAACCTGAAGCGAATGCATACGACCACTGAACTGACCCATCGTGTTTCCGCGTCTTATGAGGAGGGCTTCCTCACAGAGGATGTTGTAAATCCTAGGAATCCTGTGGTCGAGACTGTCCCTTAACAGGGCGTATCATCTCCTTTATCTTCTTGGGAGGTCAGAAAATAGATCTGATACCTTGTCTTTTGTGTAGGTACATGGTGAAACCCTACCCCAGATGTGATAAAGTTAAAATTTATTAAAAAAAAAAAAGAAGAAAAGAAACAGCGATGGACCATAAGCGTTGGTAAAGACGTTTTAGATGATTTTCTTTCACTCTCGTATGTAGAAGGATGGTTAAGATGTATTGCTCGAAGTATGGTGTGCTACGAGTGTTATGTATTATATGTGATTCTGAATAAAAGAAGAATTAACAACAGTATTAAGTATTTTTATTGAAGGGAAGTGGAGCCAAGTTGGGAGGATTTTCTTCATTTCTGGAGACGCTCTGGTGTCCATGGAGTCGGCCGTCTCCATCTACAATTGAACTGTAAGAGAGGAAGTTCGAATAGCACAGTTTGGCATACGCAGAACATCTACGAATAATGTAATTGTACTGTACTTAAACTCTTTTCAATACCTAAGTGCCACGACTTCAAGGTACCGGTTGTAAGTAGGGCTTGTTAACTATTGTTACAGTAATAAATTTCTGTGAGATTGTTATTAGTCATAAAAATTAATTTCATTTTCTGCTTGCGTGAATCACAACGGGGAGCAAGCAAACAGAAAAGGCAACAATTGAGGAGAAAATTTTGGAAAGAAATAAGAATTGAACACAGTTTAGGTAAAATTTTCCACAGTAAGCTGTGTTGTACTGCGCATCACAGATAGGTCGGATACGCAAGTTGCTTGCATGGTTACGCTTGGTAGTGCCTCTTTTGATGTAGATGGAAACCTTTTCCTTATTATTCCCTTCCTTGAATTTTAGGTGGAAAATTTACAGAATTTTTTCAGTGTGATAAGCGTTGTCAGTAAAACATAAAGAATTGCGACACAATAAATTGCGTATCATAATAGACGTAAAACAGGCTTTGACATCGTGTAAATTAAAATTGTCTAGTGCAATGACTAGCATATGAAATTTTAACATTTTTTGTGATATTTTTTGTTTTTGGATATTCATACAATACGACAGAAAAACATATGTTCATTGTTGATAGCAATAGCGAAAACGCAATCACCCAAGATGACGCAGCATTGCACGATCGAACAATTGAAGTAGAAAGTTTAAGTAGGTCAGAGATCAGTGTCACAGGTGTGACAAATGATAGCGACACTAAACAAATTTGATACTGAACAAGATGCAAACACTGAGGCTAGTTACGAAATGGTAGAGCAGAAACAAGTCAGTCGCAGATACTAAATGATATTCAACGACAAGAACTTTCTAACTTGATATTTAAGTATGCAAATGTTTTCAGTAAGAATCCAGGAGTAATCAAAGACTAGCCGGCCAGAGTGGCCGAGCGGTTCTAGGCGCAACAGTCTGGAACCGCGCGACGGCTACGGTCGCAGGTTCGAATCCTGCCTCGGGCATGGATGTGTGTGATGTCCTTAGGTTAGTTAGGTTTAACTAGTTCTAAGTTCTAGGGGACTGATGACCACAGCAGCTAAGTCCCATAGTGCTCAGAGCCAGTAATCAAAGTCTATGAATATAAATTTGAAGTCCATCCACATGAAACATTTTGTGTAATGTAATATCCTATTCCAAAGGCAAAACGAGAGGCAATCAATCATTTGTTAAAATGGGGATTTATACAACCCTCATTTTCATCCTACTGTAGTCATTTATTACCAGTAAGTAAACCAGACAGTTCTGTACGATAAGTTCTCGATGCTAGAGGTATCAATAAGATTTTAGTACCAGTACACATAAGACCAGAGAACTTGGACGAACAGCTTTTACAGTTTTACAACACAAAATACTTCAGTATACTCGATCTCAAAGCGCCCTACTGGCAAAGAAAGCCACATGAAGAAATTAAAAAATATACAGAATTTGTTTGTCGTGGCAGAAGTTACGAAATCCGTGTCCTACCATTTGGACTGAATATTTGGGCAGGCGTGTTTTTATCTGCACTAGACAAGGTCTTAAAACAAGAATTGCTTACCAAAGCCGTTGTTTATATTGATGACATACTAGTAGCCACAACCACTTGGTTATAAAATATAAGGCTGATTGAACAAATACTTCAACGATTTGCAGATTACAGAGTAACAACTATTTTTAAAAAAGCCTAGTTTTGGTAAGGAGCAAGTCATCTTCTTAGGACATGTTGTGTCAGATCAAGGTATATTACCTGATCAAAAAAAAAACTTGATGCCATAAGCAATTGTCAAGTTCCAATAAATATAAAACAACTAAATTCTTTTTTACGAATAGTATCCTTTCTTCGTAAATTCGTACCACAGCAGTGATGCATTACTCAACTTGTTACGGAAAAAAGGCGTTGGTTATGGGATGATAAGCGTCAGGATGACTTTAATAACATTAAGCAGGCATTAGTCAATGAAAACTTTCTTAGTCACCATGACATGTCCAAGGATTTTTGTCTATGCACAGATGCCTCATGTCAGGGGCTGGGGGTATCCTTGTTCCAAATAAGAGAAGAAGAAGGTAAAGAAGTGCCCAAGTTTATCAGTTTTGCTAGTTGAATATTATCAGAAGCAGAAAGAAATCACTCTGCGTCAGAATCGGAAGTTTAGCTGTAGTAAGGAGATCTGAAAAGTGTAATAGGAAGAATGACCTGGAAGTCTGCTCGGTTCTTTCAGTTTGACATCTGTCATTAGTTTTCCTACTCGGGTAGTAATGGACAGCAGCACATTGATAGATAACGCTTTTATAGACCAATTTTGTTGTTGTAGTCTTCAGTCCTGAGACTAGTTTGATGCAGCTCTCCACGCTACTCTATCCTGTGCAAGCTTCTTCATCTCCCAGTACCTACTGCAACCTACATCCTTCTGAATCTGCTTAGTGTATTCATCTCTTGGTCTCCCTCTACGATTTTTACCCTCCAAGCTGCCCTCCAATGCTAAATTTGTGATCCCTTGATGCCTCAAAACTTGTCCTACCAACCGATCCCTTCTTCTTGTCAAGTTGTGCCACAAACTTCTCTTCTCCCCAATCCTATTCAGTACCTCCTCATTAGTTACGTGATCTACCCACCTTATCATCAGCATACTTCTGTAGCACCACTTTTCGAAAGCTTCCGTTCTCTTCTTGTCCAAACTATTTATCGTCCTTGTTTCACTTCCATACATGGCTACACTCCATACATATACTTTCAGAAACGACTTCCTGAGACTTAAATCCATACTCGATGTTAACAAATTTCTCTTCTTCAGAAACGCTTTCCTTGCCATTGCCAGTCTACATTTTATATCCTCTCTACTTCGACCATCATCAGTTATTTTGCTCCCCAAATAGCAAAACTCCTTTGCTGCTTTAAGTGTCTCATTTCCTAACCTAATTCCCTCAGCATCACCCGACTTAATTCGACTACATTCCATTACTCTCGTTTTGCTTTTGTTGATGTTCATCTTATATCCTCCTTTCAAGACAATGTCCATTCCGTTCAACTGCTCTTCCAAGTCCTTTGCTGTCTCTGACAGAATTAAATTGTCATCGGCGAACCTCAAAGTTTTTGTTTCTTCTCCATGGATTTTAATACTTACTCCGAATTTTTCTTTTGTTTCCTTTACTGCTTGCTCAATATACAGTTTGAATAACATTGGGGACAGGCTACAACCCTGTCTCACTCCCCTCCCAACCCCTGCTTCCCTTTCATGCCCCTCGACTCTTATAACTGCCATCTGGTTTCTGTACAAATTGTAAATAGCCTTTCGCTCCCTGTATTTTACTCCTGCCACCTTCAGAATTTGAAAGAGAGTATTCCAGTTAACATTGTCAAAAGCTTTCTCTAAGTCTACAAATGCTAGAAACGTAGGTCTGCCTTTTCTTAATCTAGCTTCTAAAATAAGTCGTAGGGTCAATACTGCCTCACATGTCCCCATATTTCTACGGAATCCAAACTGATCTTCCCCAAGGTCGGCTTCTACCAGTTTTTCCATTCGTCTGTAAAGAATTCGCGTTAGTATTTTGCAGCCATGACTTATTAAACTGATAGTTCGGTAATTTTCACATCTGTCAACGCCTGCTTTATTTGGGATTGGAATTATTATATTCTTCTTGATGTGTGAGGGTATTTCGCCTGTCTCATACATTTTGCTCACCAGATGATAGAGTTTTGTCAGGACTGGCTCTCCCAAGGCCGTCAGTAGTTCTAATGGAATGTTGTCTATTCTGGGGGCCTTGTTTCGACTCAGGTCTTTCAGTGCTCTGTCAATCTCTTCACGCAGTATCATATTTCCCATTTCATCTTCATCTACATCCTCTTCCAATTCCATAATATTGTCCTCAAGTACATCGCCCTTGTATGGACCCTCTATATACTCTTTCCACCTTTCTACTTTCCCTTCTTTGTTTAGAACTGGGTTTCCATCTGAGACCTTGATATTCATACAAGTCGTTCTCTTTTCTCCAAAGGTCTCTTTAATTTTCCTGTAGGCAGTATCTATCTTACCTCTAGTGAGATAAGCCTCTATGTCCTTACATTTGTCATCTAGCCATGCCTGCTTAGCCATTTTGCACTTCTGGTCGATCTTATTTTTGAGACGTTTGTATTCCTTTTTGCCTGCTTCATTTACTGCATTTTTATATTTTCTCCTTTCGTCAATTAAATTCAATATTTCTTCTGTGACCCAAGGATTTCTATTAGCCCTCATCTTTTTACTCTACTTGATCCACTGCTGCCTTCACTACTTCATCCCTCAAAGCTACCCATTCCTCCTCTACTGTATTTCTTTCCCCCATTCATGTCAACTGTTCCCTTATGTTCTCCCAGAAACTCTGTACAACCTCTGGTTTAGTCAGTTTATCCAGGTCGCATCTCCTTAAATTCTCACCTTTTTGCAGTTTCTTCAGTTTTAATCTACTGTTCATAACCAATAGATTGTGGTCAGAGTCCACATCTGCCCACGGAAATGTCTTACAATTTAAAATCTGGTTCCTAAATCTCTGTCTTACCATCATATAATCTATCTGATACCTTTTAGTATCTCCAGGGTTCTTCCATGTATACAACCTTCTTTGATGATTCTTGAACCAAGTGTTAGCTATGATTAAGTTATGCCCTGTGCAAAATTCTACCAGGCGGCTTCCTCTTTCATTTCTTACCCCCAATCCATATTCACCTACTACGTTTCCTTCTCCCCCTTTTCCTACTACCGAATTCCAGTCACCCATGACTATTAAATTTTCGTCTCCCTTCACTATCTGAATAATTTCTTTTATTTCATCATACATTTCTTCAATTTCTTCGTCATCTGCACAGCTAGTTGGCATATAGACTTGTACTACTGTCGTAGGCGTAGGTTTCGTGTCTATCTTGGCCAGAACAATGCGTTCGCTGTGCTGTTTGTAGTAGCTTACCCGCATTCCTATTCTTTTATTCATCATTAAACCTACTCCTGCATTACCCCTATTTGATTTTGTATTTATAACCCTGTATTCACCTGACCAAAAGTCTTGTTCTTCCTGCCACCGTACTTCACTAATTCCCACTATATCCAACTTTAACCTATCCATTTCTCTTTTTAAATTTTCTAACCTACCTGCCCGATTAAGGGAACTGACATTCCATGCTCCGATCCGTAGAACGCCAGTTTTCTTCCTCCTGATAACGACGTCCTCCTGAGTAGTCCCTGCCCGGAGATCCGAATGGGGGACAATTTTACCTCCGGAATATTTTACCCAAGAGGACGACATCATCATTTATTCATACAGTAAAGCTGCATGCCCTCGGGAAAAACTACGGCCGTAGTTTCCCCTTGCTTTCAGCCGTTCGCAGTACCAGCACAGCAAAGCCGTTTTCGTTAGTGTTACAAGGCCAGATCAGTCAATCATCCAGACTGTTGCCCCTGCAACTACTGAAAATGCTGCTGCCCCTCTTCAGGAAACATACGTTTGTCTGGCCTCTCAACAGATACCCCTCTGTTGTGGTTGCACCTACGGTACGGCTATCTGTATCGCTGAGGCACGCAAGCCTCCCCACCAACGGCAAGGTCCATGGTTCATGGGGGTGTTATAGACCAAGATAAGTTTAAAAGACCAAGATAAGTTTAAAAACATACATTCTTGTCCTGTTGAGAATGGTGCTGAGCTAGCTACAGTATATGACATAGCTCCATTCAGAAACTCAAAACTACCCTCTACAGTTGTGCGTTCAATTAATGACTCAACTATTAGAAATTTCAGAGAAAATGAGCAGCAGTTAGACTGGGATGAGGTGTAGAAGGAACTCGATTCTAATTTAAAATATAACTTATTTCATGATACGCTTGTAAGAGAATTTGAAAACTGTTTCCCCAAGAAAGTAGTCAAATTTATTCATAAAAAACCATGCAGAGAACCTTGGCTTACTAAAGGAATAAAAATATCTTCTAACCACGAAAGGGAACTTTATCTAAGAACAAGAAAGAGTAATGACCCAGAAACAGACAAATGTTATAAAAACTACTGTGTTACATTAAGAAAGGTTATTAAAAGGTCCAGAAGCATGTGCATCATGTCTGAGATTAATACCTCTGATAACAAAATCAAAACAATTTGGAATATTATTACAAGGGAGACAGGGCAACCAAGAGTACAGAATGACGGTATTACCATCAAAGCGAATGGAAACTTGACAAACAACAAGCTGGAAGTTGAAAACATTTTGAAAAATCATTTTTAAAATGTTGTAGAGAAAATAGGATCTAAATGTTCATTAGAAGAAGCAAGGCAGTTAATGGAAGAGGCCTTACCCACACCGTTTGATACAATTGAAATTCCACTCACCTCTCATTCTGAAATTAGGAAGATAATAAACTCTCTCAAGAATAAAAGCTGACATGGAATTGATGGCATTTCCAGCAGGATAATAAAAGCTTGTTCCCAAAAGATAAGCGGTATTCTTAGCCACATATGGAATAGCTTTCTGAAGCAGGGTATTTTCCCAGAGAGACTGTAGTATGCCATTGTTATACGACAGCATAAAAAAGGGGATACGTCTGATGTCAACAACTGCATCCCAATCGCTCTTCTGACTGCCTTATCCAAAAGTAATGTATTGTAGGGTAGCTCCACACCTTTGTAAAAATAAAATTTTAACAAAATGTCAGTTTGTTTTCCAGAAAGATTTTTCAACGGAAAGTGCTATATAAACTTTCACTAATGAAATATTAAATAGTCTGAGTAACCAGAAGTCACCCGTTGTGATTTTTTGTGATCTCTCAAAGTCTTTTGATGGTGTAAATCATGGAATACATCTAGATAAGCTCAAGTACTGTGGTATGACTCGGAGAGCGCTCAAATGGTTTAAATAATACCCAACTGGAAGAGTGCAGAAAGTTGAAATAAGCAGTACACATAATACGCAAGAAACTGGTGATTTCTCAAACTGGGGAACAATCAAGAATGAGGTGCCACAATGTTCAGTCTTGGGTCCTCTGCTGTTCTTAATATATATTAATGACTTGGCCTTCTATATTCATGAAGATGCAAAGCTGGTACTTTTTGCTGACGATACAAGTATAGCTATCGCACCCAACAGACAAGAACTTACTGGTGAAATTGTAAACGATGTTTTTCAGAAACATCTCTGCAAATGGGCTCTCATTAAACTTTGGCAAAACACAGTACATACAGTTCCACACAGTAAATGGCATGACTCCATTAGTAAATATAGACTTCGATAAGAAATAGGTAGCTTAGGTAGAATATTCAAAATTTCTGGGTGTATGCATTGATGAGGGGTTGAAATGGATAAAACGCACTAAAGATCTGCTAAAACATTTGAGTTCTGCTACTTATGCTATTAGGGTCATTTCAAATTTTGGCGCTATACATCTCAGTAAATTAGCTTACCACGCCTATTTTCATTTTTTGCTTTCGTATGGCTTCATATTCTGGGGTAACTCATCATTGAGTAAAAAAGTGTTCATTGCACAGAAGCGTGTAATCAGAATAATTGGTGGAGCTCTTCCAAGATCATCCTGCACACGCTTATTTAAAGAGCTAGAGATCTTAGCTGTAGCCTCACAATACATATATTCACTTATGAAATTTGTTATTAACAATCCGAACAAATTCAAAAGTAATAGCTGTGTACATCGCTACAACACTAGGAGAAAGGATGATCTTCACTACTCAAGGTTAAATGTAAATTTGGCTCAGAAGGGGGTAAATTATACTTCCACAAACGTCTTCGGTCACTTACCTAATAGCATCAAAAGTCTGACAGACAGCCATATCATTTAGAAGGAAATTAAAAGAATTTCTTAATTGCAACTCCTTCTACTCATTAGATGAATTTTTGGATATAGTCAGTGGGTAATTTCCCCAACCCCACCAAAAAAATAATTTAAAATATCAAGTGTCACGTAATATTTTGTATAATGTAATATCTTGTATAGACACATTTTATTAACATGACTCGTTACACATCATTACGAAGTGTCATATCCATCATCTATGGAACAAGTACTAATCTAATCTAATCTCTAATCTCTGCAGACGGATGTAATGACCAAGTGTATCAGTGGCCACTAAGCTACGTAATGCAATTGGTTTCAAGTAAGTTTTAAGCTTTTTTTTCTTTCAGCGACCAGTGCATCATCATGGCGCAGAAGAAGAGAATTACGTTGAGAGTAACAGCTACCAAATGAAGAAGCGGGACGCACCTTGAGTAAACAATTTAATTATAAGGATATTTATACAAAGGAGATAAGGCAAACGAAAAATGACAATATGCATCGCCGCAGTATATCTCCATTACATTTACCGGCACCTATTCACTGGAGGATACACACAAACCTTTAAGCATGTGACTTTATAATAACCAATTAATTTTTTATTGTGTCACATGAAAGCATAGATAATGTCATTTCCAGGAATTCGAGAAAGATAAGTCTATGATGGTTGAAACTTCTTCATATTCAACACTAAGCTACCAAATTGAAGTAAACAGCACTACCGCATGAAGAAACAGCATGGTAGTACATGAATGATTAGTCAGTACACACCATTCTCATGAAATAAAAATTCCTTAGCAACTGGTCCATGATAGTACAAGTATCATTTCTTCATAAATCTTTGAACCAGTGGATGAGTATTTGCTTTCTTCCCCGCAAACAAAGGAGGTGGTGCCAAGCATAGTTAGGCCAGCAATGCGTAATGTCTTAGTGCCACTTTGAATATTTGTCTCCCTCCTTTACCTAAGGAAGGAATTATCTCCCATAAGTGATAAAAGCCTATGTATAAAATGAAGTAGAAATGTATCTCATGGTTGGATTGTATCATAATAATAAAACGAAGATAAGTTAAAAACTAACAAACAGCTGTAGTAACTGAACCCAGTTAATGAAGAATTTACGACGTTTTGAAACCTAAGAAATTTATGTTCGAAATATAAGCGATGGATGAAATGTCAGCCATAGTTATAAGCTATTATGTTATGTATATTGTTGTAACTCAATACTTGTATGAATTTTCATATTCCATGTGAAGCAATGAACTTTAAAGACAACCAATTTACACAACATTTTGCATGGCAATTTGTGTGGACGGTGAAGTGTGGTGACATTAACACACGTGTCCAACGAAATAATTTCTATGTATTGTGTCCTACAACGCCTGATACATCACTAAGTGAACTAAAGTTGCTCGAGACAATACGTACCTCGTCGATGGATGAGGTGGCTAGGGTTCTCTCCGCTAAAAATGCGAGTAGGACGGGCCATAATGACACCCAGGCCATGAGCATAGAGATCTTCTGCGACAGTGTCGGATTTTGAACAGTAAGCACACGCTCAAGGCACCCATAATTAAGACATATGCCATGGCATTTCTTTAATACGTAAAAATCAGGTGAAAGTGTGACGGTAGCAACTAGCTTGTTGACCGTTAGCGACTAGTGGCGCCAATGGGTCGCGGATGTGAGTAGAAATGCATAAGACTGCGTAACATGAAC
This sequence comes from Schistocerca americana, assembly GCF_021461395.2. NCBI lineage: Eukaryota > Metazoa > Arthropoda > Insecta > Orthoptera > Acrididae > Schistocerca > Schistocerca americana. The sequence goes on from NC_060121.1 coordinate 34,738,841, forward strand.
TTGTGGGAAAGCAACCTAACGTCAGCCAGGGCGCTGGGAAGCAGGACAGGTTGCGTTTTCGTGGCAAGGGACGCTGGAGCAGCGTGAGCAGCCACGACATAATGTTCTGGAAGGACGACAGGACACGTGAGACGCGCGTGATCGCGGGGGATTGCATCAGACGAGCCTATATAAGCAGGGCCGCTGGTGTTGCTAGAGATTCCATCGCCAGTTGCCTCAGACGCTGCACCTGCCCTCGGAACGGGACTTAGTTTAACGTGGCACTTAGCTGCACAGGGTACATGGAGGATTGCACAACTTACATTCAGTGTGTTGGTGCCTCTTAGGGTTCGACAGTGGTCTTATCCTACCTCGTGTTTCGTCTCAGTTATTCCATCAAAAGTATATGTCCCTTATCCCACCGAGTTCCCTTATCTGCAAAGAATTCTTCAAGTTGGACGAGCCAAATCATTACTGGAATTGGCATCTAGCTCCCATCCTGATCCGCTCGCAGGAAGCTACAGACGCGACACTAGTGCTTAGCCGCCAAACCTACCAGGGCGCAGGCGTAAAACCCGGCGGCAAGGCCGAAGCAAACTCAACGTCATTGTCAGAGCGCTAAATTCAAATATGTAACGATATATCATGTATATAATATTTCAATTTCTTGTAGAACTTTAACATAACTAAGCTGACTTGTCCATTCCATTAAATAAAAGAGAAGCCGACAAACAAAGGGCATCTACCCGTATCGGGAAATGTAAATATAAATATGTACATACAGAGACACTGCACGTCTCCATACCATGTCAACGTACAGAGGGGGGGGGGGGCAATTGTGTAGGTACATGGTGAAAAACCCCCAGGATTTGGTAAAGATAAAATTTACTAAAATAAATGAAACAGCGATCGACCGTAAGCGTCGGCAAAGACATTAATTATGCATGCGCGGTAAGGCGCAAACAAATGAACAAAGTACATCATTTACTTTTACATGATTTTGTTTCACTCACTTCTATGTGGAAGGATGGTTAAGATGTACTGCTCGAAGTATGTCGTTCTATTAGTGTTTTGTATTATATGTGATTCTGAATAAGAGATGACTTAGCAACAGTATTAAGTTTGTTTATTGAAGTGAAATGGAGCCAAGTTGGGAGGATTTTCTTCATTTTTTGAGACGCTCTGGTGTCCTTGGAGTCGGCTGCATGCCTCCACAATTGAAATGTAGGAGAGGAAGTCCGAGTAGCACAATTTCGTATACGCAGAACATTTAATAATAAGACAATTGTACTATAGTTCAATTTTTCCATTTACTAATTTTTTTTAAATTTATTATGATACATCTTTCCAGTACCATGCCTACTTTGCTAGATGTAGCGCCGCAGAAGGGGGGGAATGCAATCAACTGGTCATCAAGTGAATGTTCAACATTTTCGGGTTTCCTTTTCTTCGAAAACGCTGATTTCATATCAGGTGACCCACAGATATTGTGTCAAAACACATACTTGAGATGATTAATTTCGTAATTCACGTGGTCTTCATCAGAAACGCTTTTTGCTCTGCGTACCAGCGTATTTAAAGTTGCTTTCTTCTGGACCGGATGGTGAAAACTACGGGCGCTATGATATAGATCTGTGTGTGTCGGGAACCGTTATTGTGTGTGGCCGAGGCGTCGATTCGACTTTCTTTGTACCAAAACATCTAAAAATGGCAGCGTTCTCTCTTCCTCTGTCTCGGCAGTGAACTGCATGTTTGGGTGCAGGCTATTCATATGTTCCTAGAAGTGCTCATGAGCATGTGACCTGAATGTAGCGACAGCAGCTATCATCTGGCGTATGTTGTGTTAGTGAGTGTCAATCCAAGTGCAACTGTCAATTTTCGCACGTGCGCCAAGTAGTTCCTCGCGTTTCACTAGGGGAGTAGCGTTTCGTTTTTGCGGTGCGTAGGCTTTTATTCATTATTTTGTTACTTTTTGTATGCTGGTTACTCTATGTTTTTTACCTTTAGTCTTGTAAAATGTCCTACTACCTAGGAACTTTCTAGGTACAATGCAAGCAAACAACGAGCTCACTAAACGCAGCTGATCTGTGATCGTGTTCCTAGTCTCACGGTAGTGGCACTTAGCGCTCATCCCTGTGACTTCTGTATTTGGCATTCTACGATCAAATTAAGTACAGCCGCGTGGGGTAGCCGCGCGGTCCAGGGCGTCTTGTCACGGTTCGTGCGGCTTCCCCCGGTCGGAGGTTCGAGTCCTCCTTCGGGCATGGGTGTTTGTGTTGTCCTTAGCGTAAGTTAGTTTAAGTTAGTTGAATTATTGTGTAAGCCTATGGACCGGCGACCTCAGTAGTTTGGTCTCATAGAAACTTACCACAAATAAAGTTCCATTGTTGTTCTGGAGATATCCTGGTGTATGTGTTGTCCCTGTAGCAGGTCTAGTAGTGTCCCAGAGCCTGATCCTCATACACAGCGGCCAAACTGGTGACCCAGGCGTGATTAACCGCCTGCGCGTACGTAACAGAAGTAATCAACACAATGGATGAAAGTCGGGAGACTGTGAACAGAACTTGGTCCAGACTAGCCGTGAAGCTACCGCCTTTCTGTTCGCACAACCCGGCCTTGTGGTTCGCGCACGTACAAACAAACTTCTTACTATTCTGGTGTGAGTGCAGTTGCATTGGTGCTGAGCCAATTGGTACAGCAATATGCGGCAGAAGTTTATGGCATCGCTGTCGAACCACATGAAGAGAACGCATACGACCATTTGATGTAGGAACTGATCTGCTCTGTTTCCGTATCCAAGAGGATAATGGCGGCCATAGGCCCTAATAGTACCTGCGGCATCTTAGAGGCGAAATCAATGTAGGTGGCGTACCCGATCAACTGTTGCCTATCATCTGGAAAGTAGAGGGACTAAGTATTTGTCAACCCTCTCTCAATTGTTGCCAAATTTATTCAAGATGCCGGCGATGACGTCATCCAAGATGGCGGCATGTATACTTGGCAACATCACATTACGTCATCCAAGATGGCGGCTTTTGGTGGGCAAACAGGCCAATTGTGCTACATCCATTAACCTAACCTCAAGAAAAAATGGCTGGAATTTTGAATTTTGGGGGGAAAATAGCCCAATTGTGCTATGTCCACTAACCTAAGCCACCAGAAGAAAAAATGGCGGGAAGTTTGAATTCCAACAGGATAATGCATGCAATACCGTACTTGTCTTTATTATTATTGATTATCATTTATTAACGTTCATTATCATTTAGTATTATTTATTATCATTTATTATTATTTATTATCATTTATTATTATTTATTATTATTGACCTGCCTCCACTAGAAAATTCCATCCAAACTCAAATTCCAACACGATAATGGCTGGAAAACGTTACTTTTGTTTATTATTATTCATTATTATTCATTATCAATTATTAACATTCAATATCATTCATTGTCATTTATTATCATTCATTATCATTTATTATAATTCATTATCATTTATTATTATTATTATTATTATTTATTATCATAGGCCTACATCCACTAGAAAATTGCACCAAATTCAAATTCCAACATGATAATGCCTCGAAAACTGTATTTCTATTTATTATTATCATTTATTATTCATTCAAGATATTCGATTTTCTCGGCGAGAAAGCCATTTTCCTTACATCCATAACAAAAATCTACCACAAGTTCAAATCCCAACACCATAATTGATCACATGTACGAGCTTTCTCTGTCACTTATCTTTCTTCACTGGTAGCATATCATAATCGTGTCAAATAATAAACTGCACATATAGTAACGTAAGTCACGTCCTTTGATTTTGCAGGGGGGAAGGGACTGAAGACTTTATTTCAAGCAGTACGGTCATCACTTGTTCTCCAACACAGTCAGCACACACATCTTTGACATCGCAGTGCAGTCACCACGACGTACCCGCTCCAGCTGAATAAGTTCAAATCCTCGCCACCCCCCGGCCAGTGCGCGGAGACACTGCCGACGCCTGTCACGTGAGACTGCCGCCCACTTACGCGGAGGGCGAGCCCAGCGATCGCTCCCACGTCGTACTAAACATGTTTTCGCTGGACACGCTGGAACTTACCGAGTTTGACGTCACAGCGGCCCCTTGTCCGCTCACCACGTGTATTCGTCGCCTCCGCACGTTTCCCGCCAAAATTGTTTGCCTCCGAGCTGAATAACGCAACGGCCGGCTGTTCCCTGCCACACTACTGCTGCTAAAGTTGTTTCCCTGGGCACGTTCAAACCTGTCGATGGCGACCGCTCACCGTCCACTATGTGTCCCCGTGCGAGCGAGAACGCAGTGCTACACTTCTGGCAGCAAAGTTTGCTCGACAGTGGAATCCGCCATGACTATATAACAGCACGTTTGGTCTGCACTAGAATGCTCGCTAATTGACTCGCTCTCGCGCACGCATAATAACTGTACAATCGCTGCGCCGCCGCCCAGCTTTCGTCACACACCCACACACCTTCCATACACGCGACGGACATAGTCTTCTGTAAATACCTACGTACTTAATTCCATTTCGATTTTAATCATATTAAATAATTCAATTTACAATTTCATATACGTATGCAAATGTGTTCAAATACCTAATTTCAACTACTTTTCGAGGACCAGACAGCCATCTAGGAACCAGCGCCGAGTTTGAATTCTGGCAGTAAAGAAAGGGCACTTGTACCAACCTCCTAGGAACCAGCGCCAAGTTTGAAATCTGTCAGTTTACAAAGCTCACTTGCGCTCCCACCACCAACCTAAGAAAATTGTTGCAAACGAAGCTCATCACCTCTAAACTAAGCCACTAGCACTCAACCTCTTCCTACACGTTTCGGCTAAAAGGACTCACCTTGCACTAGGCCCATGGATGGAGGAACCAATTTACTTTATTTAGGAATGGAGTGTTTGTGTCACACCGACATGTTCCACACCATACAGACCCGCAAAACACTCCTACATAATTCATTTATAATGCTCCACACACCCGCTTGCTAATTGTAAACAGTTAAAAATAACTCATAGCACAGCCTACAGACATGCGAACCTCTCGTAAATAATCCAAAACATTTACGTCCAAATAGCCAATAATTTCAGTGCATAGGTTGAGGGAAGGAGGAACGAGTGTACTTTATTTATTTGCCACATATCTTTTTGAAACTTTTGCTTCTCACAGGATTCGATATGTAAGGCTGGCATAAGGCAGTTTCTGAACTCCAGTAGTGCACTACACGTGGCAACACAACCTCCACCACCAAGATATTCATTCCAATCCAGACCTCTAACTCCTCTACAGATACATTTGTCCAGTTATTTGTTGACTCACTCACAGTCTGACCAGATTGCAGTTTTTGCGCAAACACCACTCAGACTGCGCTGTGCTGCTCGGGGAAGTAAGGAAGGGCTGCACTCCATTTATTTGGAGCCCTTTTATTTAGTCGTGGAGTATATTTGTCACAAAACACTCACACTGATCCGACTGTGGTCATCTGACACAGGCCACAAACACGTAAACAACTCCTAATTTCACCACACAATAGCAAACAGCTCTTAAATAATGCAGTACACAATATCAGCAGACGAGCTCTGTACTCTTAAACTCTCCAAATAATGCACCACACAATGCACAGACATGCTCTCAAATAGGGTAACAGACGCGCCCAAACACCCTCAGTTGCCAGACCGACCGAAAGTCTCTGCTCGGCCTCCCGCAAACATGACCCCAACATAGTCGCATTCGCACCTAACACCGGAGAAACTGATATCGCCTATGCGCCTTAGATTACGCTCCAAGGCAGGTCGCGCGCGCGTGCGGTCGTCGGGGAAGGGGGTTCCAGAGTCTCCAGCCAAGTTCAGCTTCCGAGCACTCGTGACAGCCGACACATGTGAAAGCTGCATTGTCCTTCTCATGTATACCGCCGGCGTCTCAGGTCTGGACCAGTCTTCACGTCTATTGTCAGAATAGCTAATATCTCGTTGACACACACGATTAACGCGGCCGGGGAAACATTTACTACTCGCATGCAACCGAGATGGTGACGGAAAACAAATCACTCTGATCTGCGCTGCAGGCGGGTGTAATCATTGACATCACTCTATTTATTTTTTCGAATAGCTTATTTAACCATACAGTGTAGCTATCACGCTATCACAAAACACCAATCCCAGATGTGCCCTGGGCCATGTTTCACAGCCCACATACACTCACCCAATCATAATTTCAGTACATACTATAGCAAACTGCTACTAAATAATTCCTCACACAGACGTGTAGATACGCTCAGTACTCGTAAACTATCCCAATAATGCATAGTAGAGCCTGCAGATTCGCTCGCAAAATAACTCAGTAGACGTGCGCAGGTACCCCCCCCCCCCCCTCCCCCACTCCGCACAGGATCGTGAAGTCACCCATCTGTCTGATTTCAGACCTCGCACAGCCCCTGCTCGGCTTCCGCAAGCGTGAGTTGGCGCGGTCAACGCGCTCGTCAGCGGTCAAAGCACACACATACGTCCATTCAGGACCGCAATCCACCACAACCCAGAGCCACTACCACCGAACGCGGGTCAAAGTCAACTTTATATCAACGTAGCATAATTATCAAAGCACAGCCTCCACACGCTAGACACATCATAGCAACACATGTCTTTACCTCCTATGACGCTGTAGCACACTGCGCATTGCTCCTCACACGACATTACACGGCCCTTTAACTAAACATAACTGCACATCCCTGCTCTCGCCTCGTCACGTGACGAGCCATCTAAAACCTTCTCAATATTATTCTTACTTTACAACATTTTTTTAAAAACATAAGATCTAAAAAAATGGTTCAAATTTCTCTGAGCACTATGGGACTTAACATCTATATTCATCAGTCCCTATAACTTAGAACTACTTAAAACTAACTAACCTAAGGACATCACACAACACCCAGTCATCACGAATATGATCTAATTTACACTTCCCACCGCACCTAACCTCACACCCGTCCCACAATCAACATATGCAAACGTCCTCAACCCTATCTTGGCACTCATGTATCACCCCACAAACCATGCCCATCAATCAATTTACCATTCTCATCCCCTCTTTTCGAATTAAAAACGTAGCCTCTATCTAAACACCAATCAACTCATCTTTCTCGCACTTTCAACAATAAAATTAATTTTACACACACCCAGAAATACCAAACGCAATTAAAGAGTCGAACTTTTATACAGAGTATCAGGCACATACGACAATATTCAAAGCCTGGTCCATATATACCACCCCCACCTTGAATTAAATAGTATTACCATTGCCGCAACATTCTGTCAGCGCTCGATTTGTACCTATTTTTCCGCTCTTAACTGTTGTCACTAGCGGTCGAATATCACTATCTATAGATTGCACCAATTTCCACATTTAAAAACTCTTGCCCCGACGTTTAGAGACTCCTATATCCGAACACATAGCATCATTCAACTATCACTTGCTCTTATCTAATAACTCATCCATCAGATCTAGGGGGAAGGTCACCGCTTTCTTTCTTTCTTTCTTTCAGCAGCAGACAGCTATTTTTTTTACAGTGGTAGCTAAACTGCGCCATCAACTTAACATCACCACTCGTGAAACATATCTTCAAATACATAAACATACTTACTCAATTACACAGCGGCCCCGCTGAGGACATGACCTTCAATATTAAAGTTCTTAATCCAATAACCACCGAAACAAGTACTAAATGCTCAAACTAATCCCATAGCGCCTTACAAAGTGAGTGTCTGAGCGCCGGCGGCGGCGTGTCAAAGCCACATAGATGTCCATCTAAACAGCCGTCCACGCAGCCCCAGGACCAGAATGCTGAAGTGGGCTCTCCCTACACCTGCTCTCCAGCTATTGTCTAACGACATACAGTGCAGAAATGGATTCCTGAATAGCGCAGATCTCTATCTCCCCCTTGCATCTCCAACAGGACATGTTCAAATTGTTCAAATGGCTCTGAGCACTATGGGACTTAACATCTATGGTCATCAGTCCCCTAGAACTTAGAACTACTTAAACCTAACTAACCTAAGGACATCACACAACACCCGGTCATCACGAGGCAGAGAAAATCCCTGACCCCGCCGGGAATCGAACCCGGGAACCCGGGCGTGGGAAGCGAGAACGCTACCGCACGACCACGAGCTGCGGACAACAGGACATGTAAACAGTGTCTCCCCCAGCCAGCAAACCCGACGTCATTCACCCTTCGTTGACAATTTCCACTCGCAAATATGAAACCATATTCACTCCTGCCAAAACTCACTTAATAATAAAAAGGCATTCACCCTTTATAAGCATAGATGAGTATGCATTTATCTTCCCCCATCTGATCTTTGCAATTTAAATCAGAGAAAGACTATTACCTTCTACAACCTGTCTATAAACAGAACGATCTCAGTTACTACAAAAGGACCTTGTTTTGACCATTCGCCAGAAATGCGCGCAATGTTGTACGCCTCAAACTAGGTACAACAGATCCTCAACACCCTATCATCTTTATCCTCTACCATCAAACAGTGAAAAAGTCACAAAGGCACCAATGCAATCCACCTCCAGCGCGGACAAACGGAATTCACAATACTCCCCCCGAATAACCCAGAGTGCGACCATCCAAGAATTCCTAACAGCTCGCCAAGTCCGACACCTCAAACTACAGATGCCTTTATGAACAAGATCATATTAAATAGACACACGCTGCAGAGACCCCTTTAAAGTTTGATCACCCAAACTTTAAGTGAGTGAGAAGCTGCCTCTGGCCCTTGTTCAAACAGTGTTTTCTAAGATGCTTTTGCACACTGCCGAGCATTTCGTCTTTCTGCCGCGACTTCGAAGTCATTGTCTGATTCTAAACAGACATGAACACGGACTGATGCACGGCCTCTTACAGGAAACTATATCTTGCACCTTGTAAATCATATTCTTACGGTCGATAGCATAACATTGAATGATTTTAAATAAAGGACAGCCACAACACAAGGAAACTAGAAGAGCCTGCTGGCGTTGTAGCGACTTCCCTCGAAAGTGATGGACCACCTCTACATTTAAACTCGTATGTCGCAGTGACCGAATGGTTTATAACTCTGCATTCCATTTAAAGTCATTGGTCATTTTTGCACACAAGTACGGGATCACCGTTTTCGGTGCTAGCAACCCCGGAAGTTGCGGTCCATCAACCAAAATTTGACCCCCAGCTCAAGCAAGCATTGTCAGTTAATCATAATGTCGTACCCAATGCACAGATGCGATGGATAATATTATCCATCACAGCTGATATCGCGAAAAATTTTACAGTAAGTCCAACACTGGCAATCATGTGACAGCTTCTTTTCTTAATTTCAGTATCGTGTTGCGGGGTAGGTTGGTCAATGCCGAGGTGAGGATGGTCTTTTGATGTAAGAGGACTAGATAGCTCTGTGACCGCCATACGCATAGAGATTGATCAAGTACTATGGGTGAGGTCTTAGAAATATGTATAGCGTTGTCTGTTACAATTTTATCGTCTTTATATGTTCGAGAATTAAGTGTGAATGGACGTGCTGAGCAGTCATTTCTAAATTTCGCAATGATACTTGCAAAGTAGAGGATGTATGGTTTAGCTATGATACTGGGTGGATTGCGGTCATGAATGGACGTATGTGTGTGCTTTGACCGCTGACGAGCGCGTTGACCGCGCCAACTCACGCTTGCGGAAGCCGAGCAGGGGCTGTGCGAGGTCTGAAATCAGACGGATGGGTGACTTCACGATCCTCTGCGGAGTGGGGGATACCTGCGCACGTCTACTGAGTTATTTTGCGAGCGAATCTGCAGGCTCTGCTATGCATTATTGGGATAGTTTACGAGTACTGAGCGTATCTACACGTCTGTGTGAGGAATTATTTAGTAGCAGTTTGCTATAGTATGTACTGAAATTATGATTGGGTGAGTGTATGTGGGCTGTGAAACATGGCCCAGGGCACATCTGGGATTGGTGTTTTGTGATAGCGTGATAGCTACACTGTATGGTTAAATAAGCTATTCGAAAAAATAAATAGAGTGATGTCAATGATTACACCCGCCTGCAGCGCAGATCAGAGTGATTTGTTTTCCGTCACCATCTCGGTTGCATGCGAGTAGTAAATGTTTCCCCGGCCGCGTTAATCGTGTGTGTCAACGAGATATTAGCTATTCTGACAATAGACGTGAAGGCTGGTCCAGACCTGAGACGCCGGCGGTATACATGAGAAGGACAATGCAGCTTTCACATGTGTCGGCTGTCACGAGTGCTCGGAAGCTGAACTTGGCTGGAGACTCTGGAACCCCCTTCCCCGACGACCGCACGCGCGCGCGACCTGCCTTGGAGCGTAATCTAAGGCGCATAGGCGATATCAGTTTCTCCGGTGTTAGGTGCGAATGCGACTATGTTGGGGTCATGTTTGCGGGAGGCCGAGCAGAGACTTTCGGTCGGTCTGGCAACTGAGGGTGTTTGGGCGCGTCTGTTACCCTATTTGAGAGCATGTCTGTGCATTGTGTGGTGCATTATTTGGAGAGTTTAAGAGTACAGAGCTCGTCTGCTGATATTGTGTACTGCATTATTTAAGAGAAATTAGGAGTTGTTTACGTGTTTGTGGCCTGTGTCAGATGACCACAGTCGGATCAGTGTGAGTGTTTTGTGACAAATATACTCCACGACTAAATAAAAGGGCTCCAAATAAATGGAGTGCAGCCCTTCCTTACTTCCCCGAGCAGCACAGCGCAGTCTGAGTGGTGTTTGCGCAAAAACTGCAATCTGGTCAGACTGTGAGTGAGTCAACAAATAACTGGACAAATGTATCTGTAGAGGAGTTAGAGGTCTGGATTGGAATGAATATCTTGGTGGTGGAGGTTGTGTTGCCACGTGTAGTGCACTACTGGAGTTCAGAAACTGCCTTATGCCAGCCTTACATATCGAATCCTGTGAGAAGCAAAAGTTTCAAAAAGATATGTGGCAAATAAATAAAGTACACTCGTTCCTCCTTCCCTCAACCTATGCACTGAAATTATTGGCTATTTGGACGTAAATGTTTTGGATTATTTACGAGAGGTTCGCATGTCTGTAGGCTGAGTGAATTATGTAGGAGTGTTTTGCGGGTCTGTATGGTGTGGAACATGTCGGTGTGACACAAACACTCCATTCCTAAATAAAGTAAATTGGTTCCTCCATCCATGGGCCTAGTGCAAGGTGAGTCCTTTTAGCCGAAACGTGTAGGAAGAGGTTGAGTGCTAGTGGCTTAGTTTAGAGGTGATGAGCTTCGTTTGCAACAATTTTCTTAGGTTGGTGGTGGGAGCGCAAGTGAGCTTTGTAAACTGACAGATTTCAAACTTGGCGCTGGTTCCTAGGAGGTTGGTACAAATGCCCTTTCTTTACTGCCAGAATTCAAACTCGGCGCTGGTTCCTAGATGGCTGTCTGGTCCTCGAAAAGTAGTTGAAATTAGGTATTTGAACACATTTGCATACGTATATGAAATTGTAAATTGAATTATTTAATATGATTAAAATCGGTGGTTCAAATGGTTCAAATGGCTCTGAGCACTGTGGGACTTAACAGCTGTGGTCATCAGTCCCCTAGAACTTAGAACTACTTAAACCTAACTAACCTAAGGACATCACACACATCTATGCCCGAGGCAGGATTCGAACCTGCGACCGTAGCAGTCGCGCGGTTCCGGACTGCGCGCCTAGAACCGCGAGACCACCGCGGCTGGCAATTAAAATCGAAATGGAATTAAGTACTTAGGTATTTACCGAAGACTATGTCCGTCGCGTGTATGGAGGGTGTGTGACGTAAGCGGGGCAGAGGTGGATTTCAGCCTCCGCCACTTCTTGCCACGGAATTTTACTGTGGAAAACGCGAGCGAAACTGTTACCGGTGCGGATTTCTTGGTTTGCTGCAACCTTATGTCAGACATGACCAGTGCCTGCCTCGTAGACAAGACCACTGGCCTGACGGCCACAGGCTTCTAGTGCCACATACCCATCCAATGTGCCCGGTTGACGACGCTACTGATATACTTTCCTGCATTAATGGGGCCACCAGGCATACTGTACAACGTCTGACACACTACTGTCAATCACATCAAGACGACTGACGAGTCATCGATCTCCTTCCGAGCTTGGAATCTAGCGCTGGACTGTCTGAAGACATCAAAGACCGAGTTTAATAACATGATGAAACAGGTAATTATGCATCAGTCTGATAGCCCTCGTCTTCACCCCTGCCCCTCATTCGTAACAAGTGAGGTGTGTTGCGGCCTTGCGGGGACTACACAGCTTTGCAACCCCTTACGATTCCTGACACATATCCAGTACCTTTGCTCGGCGACTACAACTATGCTTTGAGCGGCACTTGTGTACACAGTGTACTAAATTGCGCCATGGCCTAAACACAGATTCTAGTGGCAGACTAGGATATTCATAAGACATCCATTATTACGTTACTTGGCTTATATGAGACCAAGTTCATGACTTTAGGTCTCCGGAATTCAGCGCAGATGTAGCAGAAATCCGTAGCTTCAGTGCTGTGTGATGTGTCGTTTTGCTTTGTATACCTGGACGACATTTTAGTGTTCACTGCGACACCACAACCACACCTGCAGATCTCGTAAGTGATAGAGGATGCGAAATTGTTGCCACATTCTGACCCAAATGCACTGTTGGCTGTGGTAGTAGACATGAGTCTCACGGCAACTGTTGTTGTTGTTGTTGTTGTTGTTGATGTGGTCTTCAGTCCTGATACTGGTTTGAAACAGCTCTCCATGCTACTATATCCTGTGCAAGCTTCTTCATCTCCCAATACCTACTGCAGCCCACATCCTTCTGAATCTGCTTAGTGTATTCATCTCTTGGTCTCCCTCTACGATTTTTACCCTCTACAGAACATGTCCTGCCAACCGATCCCTTCTTCTAGTCAAGTTGTGCCACAAACTCCTCTTCTCCCCAATTCTATTCAATACCTCCTCATTAGTTATGTGATCTACCCATCTAATCTTCAGCATTCTTCTGTAGCATCACATTTCGAAAGCTTCTATTCTCTTCTTGTCCAAACTATTTATCGTCCATGTTTCACTTCCATACATGGCTACACTCCATACAAATACTTTCAGAAACGACTTCCTGAGACTTAAATCCATACTCGATGTTAACAAATTTCTCTTCTTCAGAAACGATTTGCTTGCCATTGCCAGTCTACATTTTATATCCTCTCTACTTCGACCATCATCAGCTATTTTGCTCCCCAAATAGCAGAAATCCTTTACTAATTTAAGTGTCTCATTTCCTAATCTAATTCCCTCAGCATCACCCCGCTTAATTCGACTACATTCCATTATCCTCGTTTTGCTTTTGTTGATGTTCATCTTATATCCTCCTTTCAAGACACTGTCCATTCCGTTCAATTGCTCTCCCAAGTCCTTTGCTGTCTCTGACAGAATCACAATGTCATAGACGAACCTCAAAGTTTTTATTTCTTCTCCATGGATTTTAATATCTACTCCGAACTTTTCCTTTGTTTCCTTTACTGCTTGCTCAATATACAGATTGAATAGCATCAGGGAGAGGTTACAACACTGTCTCACTCCCTTCCCAACCACTGCTTCCCTTTCATGTCCCTCGACTCTCATAACTGCCATCTGGTTTCTGTACAAATTGTAAATAGCCTTTCGCTCCCTGTATTTTACCCCTGCCACCTCTAGAATTTGAAAGAGAGTATTCTAGTCAACTTTGTCAAAAGCTTCCTCTAAGTCTACAAATGCTAGAAACGTAGGTTTGACTTTCCTTGATCTTTCTTCTAAGATAAGTCGTATGGTCAGTATTGCCACATGTGTTCCTACATTTCTACGTAATCCAAACTGATCTTCCGCGAGGTCGGCTTCTACCAGTTTTTCCATTCGTCTGTAAAGAATTCGCGTTAGTATTTTGCAGCTGTGACTTATTAAACTGATAGTTCGGTAATTTTCACATCTGTCAACATCTGCTTTCTTTGGGATTGGAATTATTATATTCTTCTTGAAGTCTGAGGGAATTTCGCCTGTCTCATACATCTTGCTCACCAGATGCTAGAATTTTGTCAGGACAGGCTCTCCCAAGGCTGTCAGTAGTTCTAATGGAAGGTTGTCTACTCCCGGGGCCTTGTTTCGACTTGGGTCTTTCAGTGCTCTGTCAAAGTCTTCACAGAGTTTCGTATCTCCCATTTCATCTTCATCTACCTCCTCTTCCATTTCCATAATACTGTCCTCAAGAACATCGCTTCTGTATAGACCCTCTATATACTCCTTCCACCTTTCTGCTTTCCCTTGTTTGCTTACAAATGTGTTTCCATCTGAGCTCTTGATATTCATGCAAGTGGTTCTGTTTTCTCCAAAGGTCTCTTTAATTTTCCTGTAGGCAGTATCTGTCTTACCCCTCGTGAGATAAGCCTCTACATCCTTACATTTGTCCTCTAGCCATCCCTGCTTAGCCATTTTGCACTTCCTGTCGATCTCATTTTTGAGACGTATGTAATCCTTTTTGCCTGCTTTACTCACTGCATTTTTGTATTTTCTCCTTTCATCAATTACATTCAGTATCTCTTCTGTTACCCAAGGATTTCTACTATCCCACGTCTTTTTACCTACTTGATCCTCTGCTGCCTTCACTATTTCATTCCTCAAAGCTACCCATTCTTCTACTACTGTATTTCTTTCCCCATTCCTGTCAATTGTTCCCTTATGCTCTCCCTGAAACTCTGTACAACCTCTGGTTTAGTCAGTTTATCCAGGTCACATTTCCTTAAATACCCACCTTTTTGCAGTTTCTTCAGTTTTAATCTACAGTTCATAAGCAATATATTGTGGTCAGAGTCCACATCGGCCCCTGGAAATGTCTTACAATTTAAAATCTGGTTCCTAAATCTCTGTCTTGCCATTATATAATCTATCTGAAACCTTCTAGTATCTCCAGGGTTCTTCCATGTATACAACCTTCTTTGATGATTCTTGAAACAAGTGTTAGCTATCATTAAATTATGCTCTGTGCGAAATTCTATCAGGCAGCTTCCTCTGTCATTTCTTAGCCCCAATCCATATTCACCTACTACGTTTTCCTCTCTTCCTTTTCCTACTGTCGAATTCCAGTCACCCATGACTATTAAATTTTCGTCTCCCTTCACTACTTGAATAATTTCTTTTATCTCATCATACATTTCACCAACTTCTTCAGCTAGTTGGCATATAAACTTGTACTACTGTAGTAGTCACGGGCTTCGTGTCTATCTTGGCCACAATAATGCGTTCACTATGCTGTTTGTAGTAGCTTACCCAAGCTCCTATTTTTTTATTCATTATTAAACCTACTCCTGCATTACCCCATTTGATTTTCTATTTATAACACTTTATTCACCTGACCAGAAGTCTTGTTCCTCCTGCCACCGATCTTCACTAATTACCACTATATCCAACTTTAACCTATCCATTTCCCTTTTTAAATTTTCTAACCTACCTGCCCAATTAAGGGATCTGACATTCCACGCTCCAGTCCGTAGAACGCTAGTTTTCTTTCTTCTGATAACGACATCCTCTTGAGTAGTCCCCGCCCAGAGATCCGAATGGGGGACTATTTTACCTCCAGAATATTTTACCCAAGAGGACGCCATCATCATTTAATCATACAGTAAAACTGCATGCCATCGGGAAAAACTATGGCTGTAGTTTCCCTTGCTTTCAGCCGTTTGCAGTACCACAACAGCAAGGCCGTTTTGGTTAGTGTTACAGGGCCAGATCAGTCAATCATCCAAACTGTTGCCCCTGCAACTACTGAAAAGGCCGCTGCCCCTCTTCAGGAACCACACATTTGTCTGGCCGCTCAACAGATACCCCTCCGTTGTGGTTGCGCCTATGGTATGGGGGGGGCGGGGGAGCTGACGGCAACAGGTGGCATGTTTCAACAGTTTTTGGACGAGACCTGATAGCCACTAGCTTTCTTTTCTGAGCGCATCACAGAAGAAATGGAGTGTTTAAATGTTCTTCTATTATTAATTCTGACGGTATTGGGGAGTGAGCCAACTTAATTAGACACACTCACTTAGTTTGGGGACATTATGGGACGAAGAAGTGCATTGCAAAACTCGTATTATATTGTTATTGTACCAACATGAGGAGAAAGATTCACAACATACCCAGATTGTATACCTTGTTAGAAAGCTAAACCACAGAACTTATCCTTAAAGACTGATACTTCGTATCGTATATGTTGAGATTATTGAGCACTTCTTCAAAAAGAGTTAAATTGCTCACCCAATTAGAATGTTGTGTAGGTATATATGCCCTTATAAACTTGTTCGGTTCCCTGAAAATCCGTGCTGTGGAATTAGATTGAGAGCTATGTATCAATACAAAAATGCTCTTAATATCATTATCTTTCAAGTACCGTATTTGCAGTGAAACTGCTTTTAGTTTTTGCACGTTGTGAGTGTGTGATTTTTATTCTTGTCAAGTTGCACAGAGGATTGATCCAACAAGTACCCTTTGGCTCCTGCAAGCAACAATTTCCGCTCCACACTACAACAGAAGTCAGACAGACGCTCCTAATGTACCAACAAGAGCTGCTTGAAAAACATTCAGCAACAAATATCTTCTGGAGTCATCCGCTGTAAGGAAAAGACACAAAAATATTCTCTATATTCTTACATAACTAGTGGAATGCTTGGGTACAGGAGTATTGCTAGTTAGTTTAAGAAAAACATTAAATGAACGAAACATATTATTTATTACTAAAAATTCTGAGAAATCAAGTGAAACTTTTTCTTATAAAATGATAATAAATTTCCGGGTTCTTTTCGGAACAGTAGATTGCCTCTTAGGGATAGAAATGCTATTATTTTACAAAGTATGGAAAGGTTCTTTTCTCCCTTTTCTTTAAGAATGTTATTTACTCGGCAGAATGGCTGAGAACTGCGCCTACACAACTTGAATAACTTTTTTAGGTATGGTCAAGGCTGTCGGGTGAGAAATGTGTACTGTTATGGAGGACAGATGGGGCTCACATACGCTGTAGTGCACAATACCGTGAGCTGCGACGACTGCTGCCTGCGTCGTTCACTGCTGAAAAATAACACTACTATCTCTTTCTATCCGGATTGACCTTCCCCAATCAAACTCTCCCTACGCCTTGATGAAGTCAAGGACTCCTATCTGCCCCTAGTCTAACTATTGGCGTGGTACACCGGTCAGATAACCAGTTCACCTCAATGCCACTCAATACTCGCTCGCAGGCGTTTAACTAGTGTCCATTTCACACCGCACAATAAGTGTACCGGCCAGCACAGTGAACAACACTTAATCGCGAGCGACTCAATATAGAGCGTCACTCCAATTTGCTAACGACAGAGGTGCTCTACCAGTGAAGTACTGAGGAGAGACTTTGTTCCTCGCTCTTTGCATATATGTATGAGTGCACTCGCTCTCATTACATGTTCCCACTCCAAGAGTGACAAAAGAACAGCCCCTTTTTTTGGAAAAGTTGCAAGGGTACATCATTCGCTGTCTTCTCTCTGGCTGTTTGCGTCAGAAATATTCCGCCAATCGGCGTTGCTCCTTTAAATGGGAGAATGACGTTTCGTTTGAGTTGACCAATGCGAAAATCTGTAGCTTATCCATTAGGCGTATACTGTACTCCTGTGAGAACTCCATAACTATGCAGTCGCTCCCTGAAAAAATGCGTCTTCTGGGCGCTCCCACACAATGTAGCTGAATTTGGTTTTAAGTCGTTATCTCTTCGATCTGGCAAAAGCTGTCTTCTCTCTGGGCGGTCGCTTTGGCCGAAGTAGGTATGTTGTTGACCCAGCCCTCTGAGGGGACCGTCTTCCCAGCACGCTGGTTTCCTCTATAGAACGAAAATTCCTGTGGCCGTCATGTTGTGTACGTCAGCCTCGACTTTTTTCAACCTCAGTGCGCACTTGCGATTAGCTTATTAAATTTGCATATCGCTTACATGGATTCATACAAAACTGACTCTACTTTATCGAGTTTGGGTTTGAATGAAGCGTCTTGATATGCAGAGTACGATTGTGAGGATGGAATATGTAAGAAATGAAGATCAGGAGACCACACCACCTTACAACGTGAAGCATGTAAGCATGCAAAAGTCATCTTATGATAGTGTTAGAACTCGCAGATTTTACGGTGTAAAGCTTACCATGTTAAGAAAATATGTTATAAAGTGGAAATACATATTTTACACCACCGCCGCTTGTGGGATGGGGTCCACTAATGTCTGTACTGACGATTTCCATAGGTTCACTGGGAAGTGCAGAATGTAAATCTGTCTTTAAGGATAAATTCTGTGGTTTAGCTTTCTAACAAGATATACAATCTGGGTATGTTGTGAATCTTTCTCCTCATGTTGGTAAAATAACAATATGTTATGAGTTTTGCTAAGCACTTCGTCCCATAATGTCCCCAAGCTAATTGTGTGTGTCTAATTAAGTTTGTTCTGTGTCCGTCAGTATACATACACACGAGTTAGATCCATTTGAATGTCGACGATAGAATAACACATCTTGGTATATTCTATAATGGCTAGACAGTGGATGATTAACTTTATTAGTCAGTGAGGTCCTTATCTTATTACAGTGCGGATCTTACTTTTATAAATATGCCATATTTTTACACAGATCTATATAGTATAGGTAACGTTGTTTATCACAATTAAAAGTATTATCCTACAGTCATTCTCATTTTCAAGATCAGAGTTACTGTCATCAAACCTTGTGGAGGACGAGACAAAGCGTTAAAAATGACGTTGTCCTTTCCCTTAATATAAACAATCTCAAATGAGTAATTGTGCAACGAATGAGCCCAGCGTGATAATCTGGAATGAACTAACTTACAGGTTAATAAATATGTCAGGGCTTGGTGATCAGTATAGATTTTCGTGTGTTTGCCATATACATAATAATTAAAATTTTTAAAAGCCCAGGGAATAGAAAGGCTTTCTAATTCAGTTGCTCAATATGTTCGTTAAGATTCGCTTAATGTTCGGCTTGCAAATCCAGTGATCCTTACTTGTTCCTGTTCTCTGTTGTTAACCACCTGAAATAGGCAAGATCCTAAGCTATGTCATGATGCGTCACACGTTATACAAAACTCGAGACTAAAAACTGGATGGTTTAAAACGTTTGAATTCACTAATTCATGTTTCATGTCTTGAAAATCTTGCTGGCACTTCTCTGTCTAGATAAATACATGATTTTTCTTAAGTAAAGCTACAAGGTGCTTAATATTTCTTGTGACAAGAAACGTCGGAAAGAAAGAACAATCCTAGTAATGACTTCAATTGTTTTCTAGTACGCGGACTAGGAAAATTTTTAGTAGCATCTATCTTATGCGAATCAGGGCGTTTACCTTGTGCATTAATTATGGCCCTTAGAGACCTTATTTCAGTACATGCAAAATTAGATTTCTTAAGGTTTGCTGTTACACCAGGTTGTAAAATGTACACAGAATTTTTGAGACCATTTTGTGATGTTCTTTCCACGTCTTATTGGCGATCAGAGTATCATCTAGATAATGTGTCACACTAATTCGTCTCGAAGCACTGTATGCAAAGCAGTTGTGAATACACCAGAATTGACGTTCAATCCGAAAGGGAGAACGCAGATTTGACATGTTCGCCACTTTTCCTCGACTCAGGAGTGATTGCCACTTGCCGAAACGAGTTTGTCATGTCAATGGTGGAAAAGTACTTAGCGTCTAAATTTTTTTGCACTCGTTCCTCTAAGTTCTCAGACTTTGTGCGCTCTGGTAATATAATCTCATTAACATCTCTCGAGCATCTAACATCAGTCCAGTGTCTCTGTCAGGCTTCGTTAGAACAACTAACGAACTCCTGAAAGGAGATGTGGAAGGTTCTATAATCTTCCATTGCAATATCTGTTTGATTTCATACCACACCACAGATCGCTGGGATAAAGGTATATCGTAAGATTTATGAAAGAAAATGTGGTGACGCTTAACATCAATTTTGTAAATATATGTCTTAATGACATGCGGTGATTTTGTAAAAATCTTTACATACTTACATAGTCATGGTCATATGATTTTGCATTGACGTCATACGCGCGTCATTATCTTTTTTTATTTTCGGTCATTTGTTGGATTATAATATTAAGCATATTAGCAATATTTGTCGATTGAAACTGCTGTGCCCTCGCCACGGACTTTGCCATGAGGTCACGGTCAAAAATTGATTCAGTGCTGGTTTTTAATAATTGACTAGTGGTCGGGACGTTAACAAAATAACCGTCACTAGGCATTTCAGCTACTGATTGCTCATTAACGTCTGTGTCAACGTTAGACGTATTGTCAGTACGCTGTTCGATGTCCGTGTCAGATTGCTGTCTATAGTTCTCTATTCTCGCGAACTGTTTGCGTGTTATTACCATGCCATACTTATCGCCCCCTATTTTTGCGAACTGTTTGAGTGTTACTAAGTGTTACTAGCATGTTGTGCATGTGTATCGTTCAGCCCCTGTATCTGAGGGGGTGGGGGGAGGGGGGAGGGGGCAAGCCGCGGACGGTAATTTCAGGAGGGCGCCAACGTTATATTTCACAAAGCACCTAGCACCAGCGTACGTTGGTCTATCGATTATTCATATGATTTTTAAACGCATCCCTGTTGGCTTTTGAACATTTTTGAGCACATTCTAAATTGATTTCTGCATGAATCGTTAGGTGATTTTTGAATGCGTGCATAGCTTACGTAATGTCCCTGCCAAGGGAGTCCCCGTCGCATCTAAAATTGAAAAACTTCCCCGCAGGCAAAAGGGGATTGGGCTATACAAGCTGGGCCGAATATACCCAAACGAGCGAATGCTAATCGCTATTTCTTTATGTGGTTGATTGGGTGTACGAATCACCAGTGTTGTTATAATTATTAGAAAAATCCGTAGATTCAGACTACCAGGGTGGAAATAAACGGCTAACATGAGAAACAGGTAAGAAAGATTACATATTAATGTTCTCGGTGTATCCAAGAAAACGAAATTTTGACAGGAAATTTGTGCCAGATCGCAACGCTACCAAAGGCCAGTTGTACAGTCCTCGATTAGCAGCCGCTTAAGTTCTATTCTCGGAATAGTGTGGAAAGCGCGTTGTATGAACACGCAAAACGCCTACCCAGAGAATAAACGCGAGGATCTGGAGCGTATCAATGAAACGTGAAACTATTTCCTGAGATAAATTCTTTGCTTGTAGCAGGCCTGATACGCATTTGATATTGGTGCTTCGCGAACTACGAGGGTTGTCCGTAAAATAAAGTTCCCAATTCTTTTTTCACAGAGTAAAACATGTTTGTTTCATGAATGCGTACATTTTTTGGGAAGTTCAGACTTCATCCTATTTTTCTACATAGTCGCCACTGAAGCTTAAGTGTATGATTAAATGATGATGGCGTCATCTTGGGTAAAATATTCCGGAGGTAAAATAGTCCCCCATTCGGATCTCCGGACGGGGACTATTCAAGAGGACGTCGTTATCAGGAGAAAGAAAACTGGCGTTCTACGGATCGGGCGTGGAATGACAGATACCTTAATCGGGCAGGTAGGTTAGAAAATTTAAAAAGGGAAATGGATAGGTTTAAGTTAGATATAGTGGGAATTAGTGAAGTTCGGTGGCAGGAGGAACAAGACTTTTGATCAGGTGATTACAGGGTTATAAATGCAAAATAAAAAAATGGTTCAAATGGCTCTGAGCACTATGGGACTTAACTTCTGTGGTCATCAGTCCCCTAGAACTTAGAACTACTTAAACCTAACTAACCTAAGGACATCACACACATCCATGCCCGAGGCAGGATTCGAACCCGCGTAGCAGTCACGCGGTTACGGACTGAGCGCCTTAACCGCGAGACCACCACGGCCGGCAATACAAAATCAAATAGGGGTAATGCAGGAGTAGGTTTAATAATGAATAAAAAAAATAGGAGTGCGGGTTAGCTACTACAAACAGCATAGTGAACGCATTATTGTGGCCAAGATAGACACAAAGCCCATGCCTGCTACAGTAGTACAAGTTTATATGCCAACTAGCTCTGCAGATGATGAAGAAATTGATGAAATGTATGATGAGATAAAAGAAATTATTCAGGTAGTGAATGGAGACGAAAATCTAATAGTCATGGGTGGCTGGAATTCGTCAGTAGGAAAAGGGAGAGAAGGAAACATAGTAGGTGAATATGGATTGGGGGGAAGAAATGAAAGAGGAAGCCGCCTTGTAGAATTTTGCACAGAGCATAACTTAATCATAGCTAACACTTGGTTCAAGAATCATCAAAGAAGGTTGTATACCTGGAAGAATCCTGGAGATACTAAAAGGTATCAGATAGATTATATAATGGTAAGACTGAGATTTAGGAACCAGGTTTTAAATTGTAAGACATTTCCAGGGGCCGATGTTATTCTGACCACAATCTATTGGTTATGAACTGCAGATTGAAACTGAACAAACTGCAAAAAGGTGGGAATTTAAGGAGATGGGACCTGAATAAACTGAAAGAACCAGAGGTTGTAGAGAGTTTCAGGGAGAGCATAAGGGAACAATTGACAGGAATGGGGGAAAGAAATACAGTAGAAGAAGAATGGGTAGCTTTGAGGGATGAAGTAGTGAAGGTAGCAGAGGATCAAGTAGGTAAAAAGACGAGGGCTAATAGAAATACTTGGGTAACAGAAGAAATATTGAATTTAATTGATGAAAGGAGAAAATATAAAAATGCAGTAAATGAAGCAGGCAAAAAGGAATACAAACGTCTCAAAAATGAGATCGACAGGAAGTGCAAAATGGCTAAGCAGGGATGGCTAGAGGACAAATGTAAGGACGTAGAGGCTTATCTCACTAGGGGTAAGATAGATACTGCCTACAGGAAAATTAAAGAGACCTTTGGAGAAAACAGAACCACTTGCATGAATATCAAGAGCTCAGATGGAAACACATTTGTAAGCAAACAAGGGAAAGCAGAAAGGTGGAAGGAGTATATAGAGGGTCTATACAGAAGCGATGTTCTTGAGGACAGTATTATGGAAATGGAAGAGGAGGTAGATGAAGATGAAATGGGAGATACGAAACTCTGTGAAGACTTTGACAGAGCACTGAAAGACCTGAGTCAAAACAAGGCCCCGGGAGTAGACAACATTCCATTAGAACTACTGATGGCCTTGGGAGAGCCAGTCATGACAAAACTCTACCATCTGGTGAGCAAGAAGTATGAGACAGGCGAAATACCCTCAGACTTCAAGAAGAATATAATAATTCCAATCCCAAAGAAAGCAGGTGTTGACAGATGTGAAAATTACCGAACTATCAGTTTAATAAGTCACAGCTGCAAAATACTAACGCGAATTCTTTACAGACGAATGGAAAAACTGGTAGAAGCCGACCTCGGGGAAGATCAGTTTGGATTCCGTAGAAATGTTGGAACACGTGAGGCAATACTAACCTTACGACTTATCTTAGAAGAAAGATTAAGAAAAGGCAAACCTACGTTTCTAGCATTTGTAGACTTAGAGAAAGCTTTTGACAATGTTAACTGGAATACTCTCTTTCAAATTCTGAAGGTGGCAGGGGTAAAATACAGGGAGCGAAAGGCTATTTACAATTTGTACAGAAACCAGATGGCAGTTATAAGTCGAGGGGAATGAAAGGGAAGCACTGGTTGGGAAGGGAGTGAGACAGGGTTGTAGCCTCTCCCTGATGTTATTCAATCTCTATATTGAGCAAGCAGTAAAGGAAACAAAAGAAAAATTCGGAGTAGGTATTAAAATTCATGGAGAAGAAGTAAAAACTTTGAGGTTCGCCGATGACATTGTAATTCTGTCAGAGACAGCAAAGGACTTGGAAGAGCAGGTGAACGGAATGGACAGTGTCTTGAAAGGAGGATATAAGATGAACATCAACAAAAGCAAAACGAGGATAATGGAATGTAGTCAAATTAAATCGGGTGATGCTGAGGGAATTAGATTAGGAAATGAGACACTTAAAGTAGTGAAGGAGTTTTGCTATTTAGGGAGTAAAATAACTGATGATGGGGGAGTAGAGGATATAAAATGTAGACTGACAATGGCAAGGAAATCGTTTCTGAAGATGAGAAATTTGTTATCATCGAGTATAGATTTAAGTGTCAGGAAGTCGTTTCTGAAAGTATTTGTATGGAGTGTAGCCATGTATGGAAGTGAAACATGGACGATAACTAGTTTGGACAAGAAGAGAATAGAAGCTTTCGAAATGTGGTGCTACAGAAGAATGCTGAAGATAAGGTGGGTAGATCACGTAACTAATGAGGAGGTATTGAATAGGATTGGGGAGAAGAGAAGTTTGTGGCACAACTTGACTAGAAGAAGGGATCGGTTGGTAGGATATGTTTTGAGGCATCAAGGGATCACAAATTTAGCATTGGAGGGCAGCGTGGAGGGTAAAAATCGTAGAGGGAGACCAAGAGATGAGTACACTAAGCAGATTCAGAAGGGTTGCAGTAGGTACTGGAAATGAAGAAGCTTGCACTGGATAGAGTAGCATGGAGAGCTGCATCAAACCAGTCTCAGGACTGAAGACCACAACAACAACAACAGTCGCCACTGAGGGCAATATATTTTTGCATGTGGTGTGCGAGCTTTTGAATGCCCGAGTCAAAAAATTCTGCTGCCAAGCCGCACAGATACCTGAAAACTGCTTCTTCCAGCTCTTCTCTGTTGCCGAAATGCGTTCCACCCAGGTGTACTTCCTGTCAGGGAAGAAATGGTAGTCACTTGGGGCTAAGTCCGGGCTGTAGGGTGGCTGTTTGACGATAGCCCATCCAAAATTTGCGATGAGCTCGTTGGTGGCTTTAGCGGTGTGCGGTCGACCGTTATCCTGATGCAAACGCACCCCCTTGGACAGCATACCCCTCCTCTTGTTTTGAATTGCACGGCGCAATTTTTCAGTGTCTTGCAGCACCTGGCAACGTTGATTGTTGTACCGGTTGGCAAGAACTCGCACAATAAAACACTGTTGCCATCACTTTGCCGACAGTTTGCGTTTGTTTGAATTTTCGCGATCTCGGCGACTCTGGATGCTTCCATTGTATGGACTGTTCTCTGGTTTGGGGTGTGCGGCAGTGCACTCAAGTCACGTCTCCAGTGACGATGGAGTCGAGGTATTGCGAGGGGGACATCCACCACGTACGGCTCCCAAGCCAAGACTGAGCTCCGCATGCAGCTCGCTAGGGAGGGGATTTGGAGTGGGGGAACCAAGGTACTCTACAGAATCGCGGGATCCACCGTAACAGCGCTTTTCAGGACTGTAGCGCCATGGAACCTTATCTATTTTACGGACAACACTCGTATATTCTGTTGCGTTATTTATGTATAAGAGGTAGATAAAAATGACCATGTATGTCAAAACAGTCTCGCTTATTTGGCGTGTGTTACAATTGCTGAAATATTAGGAAAGCCTATAGCAATAATTGTGAGGTTTTTTTCTGGAGGTGGGATGTCAAACCATCCAACTGGGAGCAGGACAGAGACCACAGGGCATTTTAATTTCCACTGTCCTG
The DNA here is from genome assembly GCF_021461395.2 of Schistocerca americana. Lineage (NCBI taxonomy): Eukaryota > Metazoa > Arthropoda > Insecta > Orthoptera > Acrididae > Schistocerca > Schistocerca americana. The sequence continues at coordinate 34,764,439 of NC_060121.1, forward strand.
AATATAGGCTTGATGGCTGCCATTACAAAAGAGCGTACAAATCGCCCTGGCATGGAGCCAATAGGCCCCTTGACTCCAGGAGCCAACACAATTGCCGACTCACGATACGTTCTAGCAGCTTACAAAGAACGTTGGCGAAGCTGATGGGCCGATAGCTATCCACATCAAGCGAGTTTTTACCAGGTTTAAGCACCGGAACGATGGTACTCTCCCGCCATTGCGATGGAAATACGCCATCGCTCCAGATGCGGTTGAATATGGCGAGGATATGTCGCTGGTAGTCCGACGAGAGATGTTTGTGCATCTGAGTGTGAATCCGAACTGGCCCAGGATCTGTGTCGGGGCAATGTGCAAGGTCGCTGAGGAGCTTCCACTCAGTAAATGGAGCGTTATATGGGTCGCTGTGGCGTGCAGTGAATGAGAAGAATTTCCCTTTCATCTGCCATTTGAGGGTGCGAATGGCTGGGGGTAATTCTCTGACCCAGAGGCTCGAGTATAGTGCTCTGAGATGTACTCGGCAATTGCATTTGTGTTGGAAGATAATATGCCATTGATGTTAATGCCAGGGACAGCTCTCGGGGTCTGGTACCCAAACACACGTCTGATCCAATGGTTGAGATGTACCTCTTCAACACTCCTGTTTCCATCTTTTTATGAGCTGGCGAACATGGGCATGAAGCCGTTTAAAGGCTATTAGGTGATCCAGAGATGGGTGCCACTTATGTCGCTGTAGAGCCCTCCTACGCCCATTAATCGCCTCAGCGATTTTCGGCGACTACCAAGGTAGAGTCTTTCGCTGTGGGGCACCCTGAGGAACGAGGGATCGCATTTTCCGCCGAGAAACGATCGTTCTGGCTACTCACTCAACCACTACATCGATGTTACCATGTGGGGGAGACTTAACAGTGACAGCAGAGGTCAGAGTTTCCCAGTCTGTCCTGTTTAAAGCCCATCTGGGTATGTGTCTGCGGGAAAGACTCCGGGGAAGCGACAGGAAGATGGGGAAGTGGTCACTACCACAAAAGTCTTCGTGGGCTCTCCAGAGGACAGATGGGAGAAGTCCTTGGCTGCAAAGTGATAAATCAATGGAGAAGTAAGTAACATGAGCCACACTGAAATGTGTTAGGGCCCCAGTATTTAAGAAGCCGAGGTCGAGTTGAGACAGTAAATTTTCGACATTTTGCCTCGGCCAGTAAGCATAGTGCCACCCCATAAGGGGTTACGGGCATTAAAATCTCCCACAAGTAGAAAAGATTTAGGGAGTTGATCATTCAGTGCAGTCAATATGTTCATGGCTACTGCACCATCTGCACCACCGTTGCAGACGATTATTTCCTGTGTCGTCCTTATCCTGACAGCCACAGCTTTACGAGGAGTTTGAAAGCGCACAGGTTCACTACATACTGAGTTCAAGACATAGACGCAAACTCCACCTGATGCTCTATTATATTCGCTACAGTTCTTGTAATATTCCCTATAGCCAAGGAGGGCAGAGGTCCGCATTGCTGGCAATCAGGTTTCCTGGAGGGTAATGCAGAAAGCTGATGTATAACTTAACAGTTGTCGTATCTCAGCCAGGTGGTGCAAAAAACTGCCACAATTAAACTGGAGGAAGACGTGGTCGTGAGGTTGGGAAGGCATGAAGCGATAAAGGACGTAGCAAGGTCACCTGCTGCCACCGACTGAGTATCTGAGCATTTGTGTCTGAGGGTTCAGTGAGATGTAGGTCCTCAGTGGACGCCAGAATCTCCACCTTATCATCAGACACAGAGCTTGTAGGTAGAGGTGGTGTGGGTGCCACTGCAATTTCCTTGTTCTTCTGGGTCTCTTTTTAGATTTCTCTCTCTACTCCTTGGGTTCTTCTGGCTGGGAGGGCTTCACTGATTCAGTCTCCAGGACTGAGGAGGATCGTGAAGCCCTACGACCAGCGCTTTTGGGCACTTCTGCCACTGGCAAATGTCCTCTTTTGCACTGGTAGAAACCTTGGGAGGGAGGGACCCAAGGGACCGCATCATAGCAAGAGGAGCCAAAGAAGACTGACGCTTCTCTGGCTGAGAAGAGTTGACTGATGTCCCTGATGGTTGGGAGGGCATTGCTTCTAAAGTAGGTGGTGTGGGATCAACAGGGATAGGAGTGCCCCCACCATCAAGGGGGCATCTGTAGTCTTGTGGCTCTGAGAGTCAACTCTAAATGGCGTAACTGATGGTGCTAGAACCGTTGCCATAGCACTGGCATAAGAGGATGTCATATGCAAAGGATGTGTACGTTAGACGGTCAATGATTTTCCTTTCTTTCTGTAGAATCCTGCAGTCCATCGAGCAAGTTGATAAAGATGGGAGGTGGGGCATATGGAGTATTGGGATGTGAAGGACGTCCACAATCTCGACAGGTGATGCTGGAAGTACAGCGTGAAGACATATGCCCGAACTTCCAGCACTTAATGCACCGGATGTGGGAGCGATATATGACTTTACATCACATCAGTAGACCATCACCTTGACCTTTTCGGGCAATGTGTCACCTTCGAAGGCTAAGATGAAGGCACCGGTGGCAACCTGATTAGCCCTCGGACCCCAATGGATGCGGCGGATGAAATGAACACCTCGTTGCTGTCAGTGCTCATCATCAGACTGCAAAAGAAGGTCCCTGTGGAATATAATGCCCTCGACCATATTTAAGCTGTTATGGGGTACGATGGAAACAGAAACATTCCCCAGCTTGTCACATGCGAGTAATGCCTGTTACTGGCCAGAGGATGCTGTTGTTAACAAGACTGACCCAGATAGAATTTTGGACAATCCCTCCACCTCCCCAAACTTCTCCTCTAAATGCTCTACAAAAAACTGAGGGTTCATCGACATGAAGGATTCCCCATTAGCACAAGGTACTGGCGCGAATAAGGTCCACTGCCACCCTTGTCCTGGCATTCCTCCCATGACGTGGCCAGGAAGGGAAACGATTTGGGATCATACTTCCTTGCATTAAACTGAGCCCATGAGCACTTAACAACTGCTGGTGTCTGACCACAAGCAAGTGATGATGTAATACGCTTCATGGCATGTCATCCGCCCTGATGCCACCCACTCCGAGCAGGGGCCATCCCTATGGGCGCCACAGGGCCTCAGCAATGACCACCTGGTAGGATGGCCATTGTCGGGAGCCCCAATGCTCCAAAGGAGGTGGGCATCTACCCCTTGGCATACGTGGGGAGTTAACAGCTCAGGCATCAGCAGAGTGATCCCTGTGTAGTCAGAGGCCTACAACCAATAGGGTACATGGCGGTCCCATCACAATGGACTGGCTACTGTCCAGGTTATAGGGTGCAAAGAAGTCCACGATTAACGTTGGTGCAGAAGAAGACGCCGCACAGTGGATGAAGGAAAAGGCACACAGGAAGGTGTCCTTGCCCAACAGCGGAGAATGAGTGGAACTGCAAATCCACGACGCTAAAGTGTGCTAAAGATCTCAGTGCACGATGGGCACGATGACTTACATGGCGCCCTTCCCCAACTGGCTCGTTCTTCGGAAAAATTTAGGAGAATGTTGGTCAAACCCTACAGGGGACCATCACTGAAATGACGAAACGTTTGTGCTTTCTTTTTTAACAGCTCCACAATGATATCTCTGCCATGAACTGTCAAAATCGACTTTCCGCAAGAGAGGGCAGTTACACTATTCCCGTCATGCGAGAAAACTAACTTATTATGCAGGACGCAGATAGTCCCTTCACTAAGAGGAATTGCTCTGTTCCCTAAATATACGTGCACCAGCCACAAAACATTTTGCGATTTCGCGCCAATAGCTCTCGAAATCCTGCAGTTCTGCACTGATAAGGTGATATACATTTTTCCTCACTAATTTTATTATAAACGTTTTTGTCTGTAACTTTTGTCACGGCAGTTGTGTCCGCTGTAACAATAGTCGGACTTCCTTCTACAATCACATTGACAGCAGCTCGCACTATCTCTTCCATTTATTCCTTTCATGCACTAATGTCACTAGATAATTCCTCTCGAATTTGTTAAACTTCCATTGTATTGCTAAATGTTTACGTAGTTATTGCAGCTATTTTCGTCATCCCATCCTGCAACATGCACTGTAGGGTAAGGTTCAGTCGCATCAAGCTTTCGACCCGTTTGGGGCGAGTGGATCATGGCTAACCTTCACTTCCACCTTGCGAACGACTTGGTTTTGAGTCGGCCACCAGTTTTGGTTGCTCGGTTCCGACCAGTTCTTGTGATTGCATAAAAAGTTCTCGGTTTACTTGCCGCATCAAATTTGGATAAAATCCCGAGTTTTCGATGGCTACCTCTGTCATCTTCGTCATGGGTAAAACTGACTGTCGTACACCGTTTCTTATTTTTTTCTTTATTGTCATTTTGATAACTTACCAACACGGTAGGCCGGCAGCGGCCTATTTACGCCGCTCTTCGGCCATAGGAAAGACACACAGAATAACAGGAATACAGAGAAACAAACATACATGGAGGACAAAAACGAGAGACAAACATCGTAAAAATAAGTGAAGTCGTTCACCGACGTGCTGCTCGGATAAAAAAAAACGTTCAACACTTCATACAACGGAGAATGTCACACGTGAACAGAGGAGCTCGGATGGAGAGACACTGATGCTCCGATGGGACAACAAACACGAGCACTGCAGCAACAATCTCCGGTGCACGAAGACGCACAGTTCACACAAAAAAGCCGGAGCCCTGCCAGAGGGAAGAGCTGAGGGTAGGAGGGAGCGGGGGAGGGGGTTGATGCCAGTGGGAGAGAAGAAGGGAGGGGTAGGGGGTAGGGTGGTATGTGGAAGTCCAGTGAGGGGGGGGAGGGGCGGGTGGGAGGAAGAGAGGAGGTAGCGAAGGAAAAGAGGGTGCCCTGGAGGAAAACACGGAGGGAGGAAGGGGAGGATCAAAATTGGTAGGAGGGGTAGATGGAGGAGATGACGGCATCATCAGGGAGGGGGAGTTGGCGGAAGCCACCTCGGCCAAGGATATGTAGTGTGGCGAGAAGGAGAGCAGGTCGGATGTGAGAGTACAGGCGTGGCAGCAGACAGGAGTGGGAAAGGATGGGAGAGACAAGCGGGTGAGGGGGAGCAAGATTGCGGGAAGTGTAAAGGATTCGTGGACTGGTGAGGCTTCCGCTTTTATAAGCAGTGGACGGCTTCTCATTGTCTGGATGACGTCACGGTGAAAATAGCGCCTACGGAGGTGGCGGCCTCTATGTCCATAGATTTTGTTTGCGCGCTTTATCCAGCATTACATGCAGCGCCAGGAAGATTAAGGAAATGTTGCGACCCGTGAAAGATAATCTCTGCCTGAGAGTACCGTGAATTTACAGCGTTCCTTGAGAGTGTGGCAAAAATTATGTGGGGCAGTCTATAAGAACTGTTGCTGATCGCTTTTTGGAACATCAATGCCACCTGAAATACAGGTATCTAGTAAAATCAGCGGTTGCTGAGCACAGTATATTATATAAACATAAGATTTTATTCGATGAAACAAGAATATGCGCTCACGCTTCAAACTATTGGGACTCTGTCATCAGGGAACCAGTTGTAATTAGACTATGCGAAAATAATTTCAACAGAGACTCCGGATATGCACTCAGCAATATATGGAAGCGCGCAGTTCATAAAGAAAGAGCGCAGAGGGAGACGTCTTACATTCCTCGCAGTTCTCTGCCTGTTGCGATGGATGGCGCTGCAAGCAACGCTGGATAAAGTGCGCAAACAAAATCTATGGACATAGAGGCCGCCACCTCTGTACGCGCTGTTTTCACGGTGGCGTCATCCAGCCAATGAGAAACCGTCCACTGCTTATAAAAGCAGAAGCCTCACCGGTCCACGACCATCTCTGGCGGTACCCCGAAAGAGTACCGCCCTTCGACAGTGGCAAAGCCACTCATCATAGTGTTAGGTGTTCCAGGGCCAGCCAGCCAGCGATACAGCCAGCAGCAGCAGCAGTCCAGCCAGCCAGCAGCAGCAGCAGCGGTCCAACCAGCAGCAGCGGTGCAGCCCAGCAGCCCAGTAGCCCAGCAGCCTCTGTGGTCGCCTCCCTTCGGCGGCAGCGGAATGGGGCTTCAGCCCAAGTCAGCGTTTCGTCCGTCTTTGTCCGTCTTCTTCGTCCGTCTTCATGTGTTACTTGTTTTCTTCTTTCGTTTTTTTCCAGTCCTGTCCTGTTCTTTTCCTTGCTTTCCCATTGTAATCATGACTACACCAACCACCACATCCACCACCACCGCCGTCATCTATACATCACCGTCCGCCGCCGCCACCACGATTATGTGGTGTGCCCAGTCCCCAGCCCCTCATTCCATCCTCCCACTTCTCAACCTTCCCTCTCTCTCCAGAACTTCTCGTCGCCCCGTCCTCGGCTCCTTCCCCCTTAGCTTAAGGCCAACCCGTACTTAGAAATACACTCAGTACGCTGGATTTTCAACCCCGCCAGCCCCACCCTCCTTATGTGGGTATTCTCCGAACGCGCTCCTTCCATAGACTGTCTCCTGAAGGAGGAAGGAGGGTGCCCTCCTATTCCATCAACGGTACAAAGTCGACCCCTCTCGTTCCCCTCCTCAATCCCTCTTCTGCCAGAGGTGCCTGCACTACAACGCACACCCAACATCTGAGTGCCACGAGGCCCCCGTCTGCCCGCACTTTAAACAGGCGCACTTTCTCTGGCAGTGCCCCAACCTCCAGTCCCCTCTTCCCTGCAACACCTGCAACCTCTCGCATCCCACTTACTCCCAGAAATGTAAGGCACGACCCCCCCCCCACTCCTGAACTCACCGTCCCCGTCCGCCATCTGGACGGCCCCACCCCAACTTGCAACTCCCTCCCTTTGTCCCCCCTCCCTCTGCTGAGGACATCATCAGGTTTGTAACCATCGTCCACCAGAAAGTCCACCCGTTCCAGCACCCCCACACCCTCCAGCAGATATCCCTTGCTGCCCAGTCCATCTTCCACCTTAACACCTATGCCACCTACTCCCATAACCAAGCCCACTTCACCTTGTCCTGTCTTGACACCCTTGTCTACATTCCTGTCATGGTGCGACAGCACCATATCTTGTTCAGTATCATCTGATCCCTTCCAGCAAACAGGAACCTCCTCCTGCACACACTCACAACCCACCGCGATGATACCTTCCTACTCAACAAAACCTTTCGTCAGCCCAACAAACAGTACACGCCTCGCCCTACCTCCTTCACCGATCCAACAATCCCCTCCCGATAGCACGAGGTGGAGTAGCCATCAGCCACATCTGCCAGATCCCTGTTCGACTCCAACCCCTCCTTCACAACCCCACAGAACACCTGATCCTTAGTCTCTTCTTCCCTGGCCTTACCATCACCTGTGCCACCATCTATGTCCGCCCTAACGCCCCTATTTCTTTTGACTTCCTTTCCCACATCGTCTGCACCTTCTCCTCCTACTTGATCGCCGCCCGCCTCAACATCCATAGTCGTTCCGCCGCCCAGTTACGGCGGTGGCATCGGTTCCTCTCCTCCCTCCAAGGCAACCTCATTCCCAATCCCCAGCACACCTGCCCTGCATCCAATAGCACTCCAGATGTCGTCCTATCCTCCCCCAACCTCCTTGGCCGCATAGCGGTGGACGTCCTTGACCCTATTGGTAGTGACCATCTCCCTGTCCTCCTCACCGCTTCAGACGGTCGTCGCCCCCATCCCGATCCTCGTTTCGACCCTCCCCCGAAATACGCCCATGATTATTCCTGTGTCGACTGGAATGCCTACCGGGATACCCTCTCTGCCCAGGTCAATAGCCACCCCCTCACCTGATGATGTTACCCATGCCACCTCCTTTCTCCATCAGACCTTGTCTGAGGCTGTAGAGGCCCACGTCCCTAACGTCGCAATCCACCCATACCATCCCGCTTTACCCCCACAGACTGTCCTCCTCCTCCTTGAATCCCACCATCTCTACTGTGTCTTCCTTTGTATGCGTGACCTGGAAACACTGCGACGCCACTGGCAACTACAAAGACACATCAGAAACTTGCTTGCAGCTAAGAAACGCAGGGAGTGGCGACAGAGATGTACCTGTCTTAATGCTACACTTCCTATCAACTCGTCCAAGTACTGGTCTGCCTTCTGCCGCCTTTCCGGATCTAAACCTCCCTCCCCTACTACCATCTCCTTCCTGGTGACCAACCCTTTGCTGACAACCTTAGTAAGGACAATCACTTCGCCTCCTACCTTTCCAATATCTTTACCCTCCCTGATGATCCCCAGTTCGATTACTCTCTCTTCCCGGATGTCCACGATCGAACTGACACCTCTGTCTCTCCACTAGCTCCTGGCTTCCAGTACTTGGACAACATTACACACAATGAACTCAATGCCCCCATCACCACTCTCGATATCAACCTTACACTCTGCATGAAACGCAACACCGCTCCCGGTCATGATCGTGTTACATACCGCCATCTCCGTGAAGCTCCCACCTCCTTCCTCTCCACCCTGGCCAGGCTCTATAATGTGGTCTCGTCCACCGGCTACTATCCCAACCTGTGAGAAACCTCCTGTATCCTGATGTTCCTTAAACCCAAAAAACTGCCATCTGCTGTCTCCTCCTACTGTCCCATCAGCCTTACCTCGGTCTTCAGCACGGTCCTGGAATCCATCCTTACCCGATGCATCCACCAGCATCTCCGACAGCACCACCTTCTTCCCGCTACCCAGTGTGGCTTTCGACCATCCTTCTCTACTGAAGACCTTCTCCTTCACCTTACTCACCTCCTCTCCGAACACCTCAACTCCCATCGGTCCGCCATCTTCCTCTCCCTCGACCTTGAGCGTGCTTACAACCGTGTATGGCATTCCGGTCTCCGCTTCAAGCTCCAAAGCTTCGCCCTTCCTACCCATTACATCTGTCTCATCAGGTCCTTTCTTTCCCAACGTCCTCCCTATGTCACCATCCATAACACGGATTCCTACACCTTCTACCCCTCCACTGGTATGCCCCAAGGTTCTGTTCTCTCCCCTCTTCTCTACCTTCTGTACACAGTAGACATGGCGCTGCCTACACTCCCCGACCACCTTCTCCAGTATGCCAATGACACAGCCTTCTTCGCCCTCGCCCCCACCCTGCAACGCTCCCAACAAATTCTCCAACCCCATCTTGACCGGTTCACCACATGGGGTAACAAGTGGTTGCTCAAGGTCAATTCTTCTAAGGCCCAGGCGATCATTGTAGGCAAAACCACCCCTGATGATGCCCTCATCACCTCCATCTACCCCTCCTGCCAACGTTGATCCTCATCTTCCACATCCTGTGTTTTTTTTCCTTAGGGCACCCTCTCTCCCTTCTCTCCCTCCTCCCTTCCTCCCGCCTCCTCCCCCCATGCTTCCCCTACCCCCCCATACCTTCTTTCCTCCCCCCCATCTCCTCTGCCACTGGCATCTACACTCTCCCCTCTCTCTCCTCCCCCACCTTTCCCCTTTTGGCAGGTCCCCAGACACGCACACGTCACGTGAACATTCGCGCGCCAGAGATCATTGCCATCGGTTCTGTGTGTCTGTCGTCGTGTTAGTGCTTCAGTGTTTCCGCCGCCCACGCTCCATCGTTCACGTGTCTCATCTCAATCATCAGTGTTCGTGTACAGTGCTTACAGTTTTTTAATTTTCTGCTCCTGTGAACGGTTTTGTGTTTTTGCTCTTGTGTCTACTGCTTTTGTCCACCGTTATGTTTTGTGTTTCTGTGTCTTCCTTGATTCTACTTGTACTGTCTGTGGCCGAAGATCGGTGTACTATTGCCGCTGCCGGCCCACCTTTTTATGTTAGGTATTAAATAACAATAAAGAAAAAAAGTGGCCCACGACAGTCAGTTTTACCCCTGACGAAGATGATAGAGGTAGTCAACAAAAGCTCAGGATTTTATCCAAATTTGACGCTGCAAGTAAACCGATAACTTTTCATGCAAGGACTCTTGTCGCGGAAGATTTCGTATTCATATTATTTCTTGTGATTGTCATTACTGGGCCTTCAGCTGTCTCCTGTATTCGTGTTGTTTAGATGTAGTGGACGTGCGTTATTTACTCGGTTCATCCCCCATGCATTACGTGTTCTGGTCTGCCAGTTCGGGTTTCCGTTACCACATCGATAATTATTGAATACATGGTTATACATGTGGTCATTTTTCTTTCTCTTGTTAAGTGCCGACCCTTGTTTTGGTCAGCGGCTCTTTTATGTCTACCGAGTACAGACCCGATGTCTTGCTGTGAACTGTTGCCGCGTCAGCTGCCGCTTTTACTTGGTTGTTTCGAGTGTTACCGGATGCCGCTGGCTGGCTTGCGCCTTTGCCAGAATTACTCTTTAAATTGTTTGTGAATGTAATACCCCTCATAAGCATAACTGGATGTGGGATTTTTTTCTCGGCCACATACACCTGGAATTGTCGATGTTTCAGAATGCTTTCTTCTTGCAGGATGGCCGACAATGGCGGTCCGGTACCTGCTTGTTCGAATAACTATTGGTACTGGGACAGTTGCTCTATTCTGTTCCGCTCATGTCCATATGTGTGAGACACATAGGTGGAGACACCAACAGCTATAGCCAGGTTTTTTGGAGATTTTCTCTTGGCCGTAAGACGATGTCAGAACTGCCCCTTGCAACTGCTCTAGCATTCCCAATAGGGAGACGTAAGTTTAACCCCTCATTACCTCACCACTACATGCAAAAAAAATAAGAGTACAAAACAGAATAACAAACCCTCATCCACTGACTGAAAAAGAGGAACACTGCGACCTATGGTAAGGCCCGCCCTCCTCCTCTGTGGAGTGTGCTGGGATGGGAGACACTGGACCAACATGAGATGGCACCTGATGAGGATTGCTTGTTACGCTGTCGAAATATGGTGCAAGTACTACGCGGTCTATCGGCAGAAAACCGAATTTTCCTGTGCACTTGAGTTGACTGATCCTTGATGTAAGGCTAGCATAGTGTGATTAGTTGTATACAGGTTGGCTCTTTCAGATGTACTTTGTTGTTCTTGACATATCGGCATTCACTTCCTGATTGCCTAGTCTCCTGGTGAGATCTTAACATTACTTCTCCATTCGTGGAGGTACGTACCGTCTATGCAACTAAATGAAGGCTCTTTGTTTATTACCATAGGCGTTTTGGTTCTTTTATTTGGGAAGCATCATCAGTGGCGACTTCCATCGCTGTTAACACATGTGTGTGCACGTGGAGATCTATTTGTTAGTTTTCATACTTCAGCTGGCCGATTTCTGGCGTTCTTTCATCCACATTTGTCACATCGCATGTTTCACTTTCCATTTGGTGATCAACATATGTTGATCACGAAAGGGTATTTGAAAGCGAAACATGCGATATGTTGGTCATCAAATGGAAAGTGAAAGTGAAACATACGATGTGACAAGTGTGGATGGAAGAACGCCAGATATCGGCCAGCTGGAGAGTGAAAACTAACAAATACATCTCCAGGACCACACACGTGTTAACAGCGCTTGATATCGCCACTGATGGTGCTTCCCAATTAAAAGAAGAGAAACGCGTAAAGGCAGCAAACAAACTACCTTCATTTGGTTGCATAGACGGTACATACCTCCACGATTTTAGAGTAACTAAGGGAAAGACGAGAAACAGATAAAAATTACGATTACTTCTGCAATTTGCAACCACAATGGGTGACGATGTTGAACGAAATACACATACTGTACCTACACATCCGAGTGGAAGGTAGGGATCATAAGTCAGGATTGGCTGTGAAAGATAGATAAGACTGCAGTGGCCTTGACCGTTTAGCGCTTTATAATACATGGGTATATTGGCCACATAGGTACAAACTCATAAAAATGTTCTTGTAACAAGTCTTGTGACTTGCAAAGGTTCCAAAAATATTGCCATCCACTTACCTTGTAAAGTGTTGCAAGTGTTATTAACTGCTTAAGTAAATAATCGATACAACTTGAAACTATTAAACAATACATCTCACTTGTATTTTTTAATTTCTCGCCATTTCATACAAGGCTGCGTCCATAGTGACGTCATGAGAATGGAAGTGAAAAATCATTGCATCACCATGTTTGAATGATATGTCATAAAGGCAGCCATCTTACACGACATATTGAGTAATAAATTCTGGTGATAAGGATCCATGGTAACCTTACCGAGTAACAAATGATAGAGGTAAGGAACACAGGGTAATAAAGGCATCCTAACTGCATATAGTAATAAGGATGATGCTAAATAAACAACCTTATCTGTTCCCAGTTAGTATGATAAAAGCTCATCCAAAATTGGTAGTAAATTGTGCAATAAATATCCAAAATAAACAGTCGCACTTGGCAACCAACTAATAGGATAACAGACCACAATGTATACGAAAGACAGTTGGCTTCGAAAAGTGCGGCAGCCAGGCAGTGACTTTGGGTGGGATAGCAGTGACAGGTGGCTGTAAGTCAATAGGCCAATATCGACACAGCTTTCATACTATTGTCCTGTATTTTTCATTGCAAACTATACAAATTTCGTGCAGTGTGTTATTTAATCGCAAAATATACTATAACTGTACCATTAACGAAATGACAGCCTCTTCATCATGGAGCTGACATATAAAGCTACAAGTAATGAAAAAATTCGATTTCGCTACAAAACACTTTCTGTAAAGTCGTTTGAGAAAGATTGCACAGTGTGTCCTTCGGTTTTGTCAGTGCATTGTGTCATCCCCTGGCGACACTGATGCTGGCTCGCCAGAAGGTGCATGTCCACTAAAACCTGGCTGCCGCTAGGTTCTGCCGCATTAAATACAAGGGGAGATTCTCTGCGCCTTGCACTGGCCTTCGCTCTGGAGGTAACTCGACTTTGTTATTTGCGCACACAATCTGTAATCTTGAAGTATTAAGACTGTAAATAATTGTACTAACAGGTTATATTAGTATGAACAATAATTCGTCAGATGTGATGTTCAGTGTCATCAGTTTGTCACAAGAATACCAAAACAGGAAAAGTCGCATACACAAAGGACAACATAAAACAAAGAAAAAGCGTCACATGGAAGTTGTACACTGAAGAGTCAAACAAACTGCTACACCTGCCTAATATCATGTAGAGCCCCCGTGAGCAATGTGCCACAACACGGCGTGGCATTGACTCGAATAGCGTCTGAAGTAGTGCTGGATGGAACTGACACCATGAACACTCCTGGGCTGTCCATAAACCCATAATAATGCGAGGGAATGAAGATCTCTTCTGAACGGTACATGGCAAGGCATCTCAGATATGCTCAACACAATGTTCATGACTGGGGAGTTCGGTGGCCAGTGGGAGTGTTTAAGCTCAGAATAGTGTTTCTGAAGCCACTGTGTAATAATTCTGGACGTGTACGATGTCGCATTGTCCTGCTGGAATTTCCGAAGTCCGTCGGCATGTACAATGGAAATGAATGGATGCAGATGATCAGACAGGATGCTTACATACATATCGCCTGTCAGAGTCGTATCTAGACCAGTCAGGAGTCCCATATCACTCCAACTGCACACGCTCCACACCATTACAGACCCTCCACTAGCTTCAACAGTCCCCTGCTCACATGCATCGTCCATGGATTTAAGAGGTTGTCTCTTTACCCATACACGTCCATCCACTCGATACAATTTGAAAGGAGACTCGTCCGACCAGGCAACATGTTTCCAGTCATCAACAGTCCAATGTTAGTGTTGACGGGCCCAGGCGAGGCTTTGTGTCGTGCAGACATCGAGGATAAACGAAAGCTCCGAAAGCTCATATCGATGATGTTTCATTGAATGGTTTGCATGCTGACACTCGTTGATGTCCCAGCATTGAAATTCGCAGCAATTTGCGGAAGGGTTACACTTCTGTCACGTTGAACGATTCTTTTCCGTCATCGTTGGTAGCTTTGTTCCAGGATCTTTCTCCGGCCACAGCGATGTTTTACCAGATTCCTGATATTCACGGTACACTCATGAAATCGTCATACAGGAAAGTCCCCATCGCCATCTCAGAGATACTGTGTCCCATCGCTCGTGCGCCGACTATAAAACCACATTCAAACTCGCGTAAACCTCGATAACCTACCATTGTGGCAGCAGTAACCGATCCAACAAATGCGCCAGACACTTGTTGTCTTATATAGGCCTTGCTGACTGCAGCCTGTTTACGTATCTCTGTATTTGAATACGGATGCCTATACCAGTCTTCTTGTGGCTTCACTTTATTAAGCTCCAGACAACCTGTTTGGCAATACTGACTGAAAATAAAGTTTTCATCCGCTTCCTTCACATTTTTCCAAAGCAGTGAAGCCTACGCAAGTACTTGCAGGCGTGTTTGCATTATCCCTTTTTCATTGCTTGTACTGTATGATTCAAAGAGATGTCCCTCTGGAGCATAGCTTCAACGAGATTTTTTACTTCCTAGTTTGCCTCTTCGAATTTTAATCTAATGCAGATAACGGTATTTTCTCTGCATCTGTAGCGCTCGGACACTGCGGTGCCATGTAGTATAGTGACGAGATAGCAGCGAGAAGCCTGAAAACGCGCAGGTTAGAAGGTGTTACTCAACTAAGGTGACCTGCCCTTCGGCATACTGAAGAAGTCTCGACAAGTGCTCAGGTGAAAGACGCTCTTCTGCACAAGTGCCACATTATTTTGTGTAACGCCTAATAGAGCAGCAGGCTGGAATTGAACGGGGCAGCCATACCTCCCTGAGGAGACTGAGGAAGTCGATGGGGCAAAGGCCGAACTGGTAGCTGAGTCGCTCCTGGTGCCAGTGCAGCCCAGCACATTCAGGCCCGAAGAGCACGAGGCGCGGCACCCAAGCGTGACCCCGCGGCCTCCGGCGTGCAAACGCGTGCCCCAGAGCCGCTAGTGCCATCTGCTCGTGGTCGCCGCCGTGCACCTCCACCACCTGCACATCACACGGCTGATGGTCAGGGCGTAACAAGTGAGTGTTGACGTGACCAATCTCTTTTGTCAGTTGACTACTACCGGCAAGTGAGTCTACTGCAGTGTTCAAAATGGCTCTGAGCACTATGGGACGTAACTTCTAAGGTCATCAGTCCCCTAGAACTTAGAACTACTTAAACCTAACTAACCTAAGGGCATCACACACATCCATGCCCGAGGCAGGATTCGAACCTGCGACCGTAGCGGTCGCGCTGTTCCAGACTGTAGCGCCTAGAACCGCTCGGCCACTCTGGCCGGCTACTGCAGTGTTCCTCGCACATTATTCCTGTACTATATGATGCTCATGTGTCACAAGTGGTCACTTTTTCTACATGCTGGTACCGCAAAATATTTGTAGTGTGTGATGTGTATGCTGTGAAAGTGATGCTATGGAAGACGATCTTCCTCACAGAAATTTCATGTATGAAAATAGAGGTAAGGAATTACCAGGAGTAATAGAGTATATTAATAACAGACTCAAGATTTGCAGTGGATAACAAAGGTTGTTCAGTAACTTCTCCACAATACTGAAAACTAAAAGAACAAGAAAGATGCATTCCAAATACTGGAGCACGTCAAAATTTATTTTCCTAAAATAATATATGCATTCATACCCCTCAATAACATTTAAAAGGTAGCATATACAGCACCTGTAATTTATCACTTATGAGTTACATCCGTTTTAAATACAGACTAATATCCATGTCTATTTTTCTCCTCAACATTACTGACATTTTCGCTGTGGTCTCAAGTTTCTATTCCTGATGTTATTCGTTTCGTAAATAACAACAGCTTTCCTCGCTGTAACGTATTTAATTTTTTCCATACAAGTTTCGCCTTTTACTTTAAGACATATGAAGTGGCATCTAGAATTATACGGTTTTGTTTTGATAATCGATATTCGTAGATTGTAAAACAGTTCACATCTCCTTGTTTACGTAAATAAGTTCTTTGCTTCTTTGCGTTTTTGGTTGGCATCTGGGTTTTCTCTGATCTGGTCGCATTCTGGAGATCGCACTGTAACTTCATTTACACAACATAACCTCGTTCTCGTGTTACGAACTTCACAATTTCGATATTGTTTGCCCTTACTGCTATGAAACACTGTTAGTCATTTGACACTAGTTGTAGACAATTTACCGAAAACTGTGATTTAAACTCGCAACTACCATGTGTCTCATCCTGTTTGGTTTGTGTATGTGCCTGTTGCCTACCTAACGAAGTATATGCTGAAAACGAACTCCTATTCATTTCAGTTTATATCTGTCTGTGTGTGTGCATGGGTAAGAGAGGAAGAAAGGGTTTGTGTATATATAAATTATTATCTGTGCGTGTGATTTTTTTTTGGGGGGGGGGGGGGGAGGGGGGGTTATTCAGTACAAGTTATGAAAGTTGAATATCAAGTAAGATCTGCCACAGAGTAGTTGGAAGTTTTGGTGTTCAGCTGACCTGAGTTCTGGTTTAAATGTTTTGTACAAGGTGCATTCAAGTTCTAAGGCCTCCAATTTTTTTTCTCCACACTGGAAAGAGATAGAAACATGTGCATCGTTTTAAAATGGGGCCGCGTTCATTGTCAATACGTCCCAGAGATGGCAGCACCGTACAGCAGATAGAATTTTACCGCAGGCGGCGAGAATGAGAACTGTTTTAAATGCTTAAAATGGCGACGTTTTCCTTACTTGAACAGCGTGCAATTATTCGTTTTCTGAATTTGCGTGGTGTGAAACCAATTGAAATTCATCGACAGTTGAAGGAGACATGTGGTGATGGAGTTATGGATGTGTCGAAAGTGCGTTCGTGGGTGCGACAGTTTAATGAAGGCAGAACATCATGTGACAACAAACCGAAACAACCTGGGGCTTGTACAAGCCGGTCTGACGACATGATCGAGAAAGTGGAGAGAATTGTTTTGGGGGATCGCCGAATGACTGTTGAACAGATCGCCTCCAGAGTTGGCATTTCTGTGGGTTCTGTGCACACAATCCTACATGGCGACCTGAAAATGCGAAAAGTGTCATTCAGGTGGGTGCCACGAATGCTGACGGACGACCACACGGCTGCCCGTGTGGCATGTTGCCAAGCAATGTTGACGCGCAACGACAGCATGAATAGGACTTTCTTTTCGTCGGTTGTGACAATGGATTAGACGTGGACGCCATTTTTCAATCCAGAAACAAAGCGCCAGTCAGCTCAATGGAAGCGCACAGATTCACCGCCACCAAAAAAATTTCGGGTAACCGCCAGTGCTGAAAAAATGATGGTGTCCATGTTCTGGGACAGCGATGGCGTAATCCTTACCCATTGCGCTCCAAAGGGCACTACAGTAACAGGTACATCCTACGAAAATGTTTTGAAGAACAAATTCCTTCCTGCACTGCAAAAAAAAAGGGCTGCGCATGTGCTGTTTCAGAAAGACAACGCACCCGCACATCGAGCTAACGTTACGCAACAGTTTCTTCGTGATAACAACTTTGAAGTGATTCCTCATGCTCCCTACTCACCTGACCTGGCTCCTAGTGACTTTTGGCTTTTTCCAACAATGAAAGACGCTCTCCGTGGCCGCACATTCACCAGCCGTGCTGCTATTGCCTCAGCGATTTTCCAGTGGTCAAAACAGACTCCTAAAGAAGCCTTTGCCGCTGTCATGGAATCATGGCGTCAGCGTTGTGAAAAATGTGTACGTCTGCAGGGGGATTACGTCGAGAAGTAACGCCAGTTTCATCGATTTCGGGTGAGTAGTTAACTAGAAAAAAAATCGGAGGCCTTAGGACTTGAATGCACCTCGTAGATGGTTTTGCGGGCAAATAAGGGGAAAGTGGTTGTATAGTGTTATTATTATGATAATAATCATCTGTTGAAGTGTTATACCATTATTTTGTCTATTAGTTTAAACAATGAGTTGTTTGTTATGTGCACTTGATCATTCAACATGGTTTAATTTCTGCTTTGGTTTTCTGTGTATGGTATATTTCCTGCTGGGTTCAGAAGTAGTATTACTTGAGTAAGAACAACCAGATTTGGTTATAGCCACCGATGTTAACCGTTGATGCCAATGTCTACAGGATCTGTGTATGCACAGTCTTCAGCATAATGAACGCGTGGCACAATCAACTGACGATTGTCATTAACTACCTGGCCACAATGTGAGTTGCCACTGAGTACCTTGGAACACACAACTGCCATGAGCACTCGATTTAAAAACAAAATCGGTCGTATAAAGCAGACGCAAAGTTACAAATCGAGCCGCGAATCTTGTCGAGGTGTGGTGGAAATATTTAGAAAAAAAAGTTTATTTGCTGTATATTTCCCCTTTATGGGTTACAAACTACATAAATTATATATCTGAAAAGTGTTTTCTGGCTATTAGTATTCAATCTCACATGTTACAAACAATATATATATGTATATTATATGTGGAATTATCGAATATGTAGTTCATCAAAATTTATAGAGTATAGCAGAATTTTGGTAGGAAGTACCTACGCCACTCAGAGTTTCGTCTCATGTAGAATGTGCAGAAGTTTTACAGTTTCACTCCTGCTAAAGTAATATCTCTCCAGATAAACAGTACTGTGGACACCCAATGAATTATTGACAATAATTAACCTGCATTTATTCTATGGAACCTTGAAAACAATTTGCGAAACATGGGGTAATGCAGATATTTGAGTGTCATTTTCCGAGATATGTGGGGATGTAATTCCAACACAATTGTCCAAAAAGGTCCTTCCTATTTGGAGGAATGCATGAGTTCAAAACTATGGATGCTGTTGCTCTTCTGAACAGTGACACTTCTCCTGGTGGTTTTGCATTGAATTAACTGGCTTCATTTAAACATTCGAGACTGACAACATTTCATGTAGACTGCATTTTTTCTGGTTATAATAATGGTGCTTTGCTGTATAATTTTTGAAAGGTATTGTACTGAATGGAACTGATTGACCAAGTGGTGTACAAATGGCAGTATGTGGGCGCCAAAACGCAGTGAAAAGATTCTGGAAATGTATGCTGTTTGACTTTGGCCCTAAATGTGCTGTGACATTAACCAAAAACTGGCAGGCAGATGGAAATGTTTACATTTATTATCATTCAACATGGAAAATACAATATCAGGGCCAATTTCTTTAGACAGTGACGTGACTTAGTAATAGGGCATGGAGAAGGGGAGGGGAATACATAATTTCATTTCACCATTCGACATCGTCAGTGTCACTTGTTGTCATGTGTGACTCTTGCATGGTCAGCATGACATGTTGACCTCCTTTCGCATCATATGACTGCAAATTGACAGTCAGCATCCTATAGCGCACATGTTGTGTGACTCTGAGGTGGGAATCCAGACGAGCACAACTCCTTTCTTGTTCCAGCCTGATGCTTCCACACAGAAAAAAGTTGGCTGGCAACTTCATGCAAGACATCTGTTGCCTGAAGTGATTTATTCTTGAAAGTGGTGTCACTTTGGTGTTTGTAGCAAATCACCACAAAATCTCCTCAATAAACAGACTGAGTCAGCCAGTGTAGCCTTCCTTCAAAACTTCTTCACCTGCTTCCCAGTCTAAAATAAACACCAGTCCCTTTGGTATAACAACATGCATACACTAATCCAACATGAAATACTAAACTAAACTCCACCCAAATTATTTACAAATTAATTCACAAAGATATCAAATGCACACACTTATTGTCCTCACCGTCCATAAAGAAAATCCTGATTATTCATCACAGTAAGAATGATAGTTTTATGCACAAGTCTGAGCAATAAAAGAGAGTGCACATGGATGTAGTGATTTCCATGCAGTCTTGAAGAAGTAATGTTGTCCTTCCAAAGTAAAGACAGTGCTAACTCTTGAAACGCAGACAGGTAATTGGCCACAACAGAGCAAACCCACAGCAGATTCAGTCAAAGTTTTGAAGAATATTGGTAGGTAGGTCATCACAGAGCAGACCCACAATATTTCTTGTAGAGATGATGGTATTAGTGGGCCATCACAGGTCCAGACCCACTGTAGTCCTAGTAGAGATTATGGTATTCGTGGGCCACCAAAGGTGCACACCCATTGTAGTCTTGTAGAGGTAACGGTATTGGTGGGCCACCAAAGGTGAAGATCTACTGTAGTCCTTGTAGAGATGGCCACCAGCCATCCGTTGCAACTGTGCGGGTAAACAATACCTTTCAAGAATCACCATTGAAGAGTCATGTGGATAATATAGCAAGTCCATGAACCACCACTTGTGCACTCACAAACTTTCTGGAATGTCCTTAGAGCCAGCAATGCTGTTAACCAGTCCCTTGCTGAGTTCTCAACACTAACAATCCCATTTTATGATATGAGAATAAAATTACCAAGGTACATAATACATCATTATAGAACATAATAATACAGATAACATTTGTTGTAATACAGGCTTTACAAAAGAATAGAAATAAACACATACATTGGTGTTATAGGAATTGCGACATAAGTAAACAATGAGAATAGCTTTCGAAACATTAACTTCACACATGAACATTAAAACAGAACAGAATAAATAATTTCTAAAAGTCTTTACAAAGTAAAGAACATATTATTAATGAAAATTATATTTGAGGTTAACAGTATTCCTCAGCATAATAAATGTAGCTTAGTATTAGAAAGTTCTGCACCATAACTCTTATCAACTAAACACATAAAGATAGGAAGAACACAAATACTCAAAGGTACATATAAACACATAGCAAAATCACACGAAAGGAAAGGACAGGGTTTATTTTCAATGTAACATTTGGTACTGCAGTATTTATAGTATTTGATTTGCAAACAAAATTTTCCTTACATCGTGGAGATCTCCCTTAGTTTATCATTATTCCCAGGAAGTCCTATCTATGCCTGCTTTCTGTATTCATATCCTCTTTCAAATTAATTATTCTTCATTGTACACTACTTTATTTGGCCAAACATTTTCATATTACTTCTCAATGCATTCTTTCCCCATTCTTCATACTTGGTTTCTTATATTGTAACCCCCTCTTAAGCTAATTTAAATATACTGAGCTCAAATATATATACTAGAGAACAGGGTAATGCAGCAGCACAAACATTAACATAAACAAGAACGAGAAAAAAAATGCGAAGTGGCAAAGCAAGCAGCAATAAGTATAAGTTAGCAAAGCCAATACAACATTACAACTAATATGAGCCAATGTGCTGCAGCAAGAAACGTAAATCAGTAGTAACACTGGCTTAGCAGAGTAATATAAAGTGAAATTCAGTAGGAGAATGCTTGACAAACAGCAGCAGCAAAACAATAAACTATACCTAAACATGACAAAGCTCAAGCAGAAAAAATGTTACATTAAAGATAGCAGAACAGATAAATTAAATGTCTATTTACACCTTAATACCTATGCCACATCTTATCACTAGAGTGATGCATCACAATAACTTACTCTACCAAACAAGTTACCGAGTCATTGTAAAATATTATGTATGCAATTCCTGTGAAGGGAAATATCTATTTGTGCTCCCATTTTCATGAAAGTTGATCATAAAATTATTATTTAATGGATCTGTAGACGGAATATATTAACATTAGTACATCTATTAAATTTTATTTTAACCAGTGCTGCAGTGCAGCTAGAAACTAGATATTAAACAAAATGAGCAAATATACACTCCTGGAAATGGAAAAAAGAACACATTGACACTGGTGTGTCAGACCCACCATACTTGCTCCGGACACTGCGAGAGGGCTGTACAAGCAATGATCACACGCACGGCACAGCGGACACACCAGGAACCGCGGTGTTGGCCGTCGAATGGCGCTAGCTGCGCAGCATTTGTGCACCGCCGCCGTCAGTGTCAGCCAGTTTGCCGTGGCATACGGAGCTCCATCGCAGTCTTTAACACTGGTAGCATGCCGCGACAGCGTGGACGTGAACCGTATGTGCAGTTGACGGACTTTGAGCGAGGGCGTATAGTGGGCATGCGGGAGGCCGGGTGGACGTACCGCCGAATTGCTCAACACGTGGGGCGTGAGGTCTCCACAGTACATCGATGTTGTCGCCAGTGGTCGGCGGAAGGTGCACGTGCCCGTCGACCAGGGACCGGACCGCAGCGACGCACGGATGCACGCCAAGACCGTAGGATCCTACGCAGTGCCGTAGGGGACCGCACCGCCACTTCCCAGCAAATTAGGGACACTGTTGCTCCTGGGGTATCGGCGAGGACCATTCGCAACCGTCTCCATGAAGCTGGGCTAGGGTCCCGCACACCGTTAGGCCGTCTTCCGCTCACGCCCCAACATCGTGCAGCCCGCCTCCAGTGGTGTCGCGACAGGCGTGAATGGAGGGACGAATGGAGACATGTCGTCTTCAGCGATGAGAGTCGCTTCTGCCTTGGTGCCAATGATGGTCGTATGCGTGTTTGGCGCCGTGCAGGTGAGCGCCACAATCAGGACTGCATACGACCGAGGCACACAGGGCCAACACCCGGCATCATGGTGTGGGGAGCGATCTCCTACACTTGCCGTACACCACTGGTGATCGTCGAGGGGACACTGAATAGTGCACGGTACATCCAAACCGTCATCAAACCCATCGTTCTACCATTCCTAGACCGGCAAGGGAACTTGCTGTTCCAACAGGACAATGCACGTCCGCATGTATCCCGTGCCACCCAACGTGCTCTAGAAGGTGTAAGTCAACTACCCTGGCCAGCAAGATCTCCGGATCTGTCCCCCATTGAGCATGTTTGGGACTGGATAAAGCGGCGTCTCACGCGGTCTGCACGTCCAGCACGAACGCTGGTCCAACTGAGGCGTCAGGTGGAAATGGCATGGCAAGCCATTCCACAGGACTACATCCAGCATCTCTACGATCGTCTCCATGGGAGAATAGTAGCCTGCACTGCTGCGAAAGGTGGATATACACTGTACTAGTGCCGACATTGTGCATGCTCTGTTGCCTGTGTCTATGTGCCTGTGGTTCTGTCAGTGTGATCATGTGATGTATCTGCCCCCAGGAATGTGTCAATAAAGTTTCCCCTTCCTGGGACAATGAATTCACGGTGTTCTTATTTCAATTTCCAGGAGTGTATAAATAAAGTAAGGTATGAAATGTCGTTCATTAGCCATATCGCATTTCATAAGCCAGTAAAAATATCTCTCAACTAGAAAGACAGTAGTCATAATCTCATCATTGCATTAGGCATTTCAGTAAATATCAGAAATTATAAGCTCCAAACTGTAATCATATGTTTTCATGTATGAGCGTATCGTATTTGCGGTGCTTTCTGCAAAGAAATGTCAATAGCGAGGTTAATGGCCTCTTTTTTCTCCACCTGTGCGTCTGAAATGCACACATTAATGACTTTTTTCCATGCAACTGTCACACAGCTGGGAGCCCACGGTGCATCACGTCAAGGTCACCTACCTTCCTTACGAATTATTTGCGACAGCAGTTTCATATATATAAAAAATTTCACAGGTTGAAAATTTATGTTACAATATGTAGAAACAAAATCCCATCAATATAACAGTGTCCAAAAATTTTTGTCAGCATAGTGGTACTCACATTCACACATTTCATAACTTTAAAAGTGCGATTCTTGGTTTCCAGCATCCTTTCCACAAACCAGAGTCCCTAACCTTTACTCATTATTCACATACATATAACACATAATCACATCCCTCATATAGCATCATCTTATTGATCATAAACATACCTCAACAACATAATACACATCGTTGTCATAATAATATCATCATAGCACATCAGTCACATCTCAAAATCGTCTTATCTTCCTTCAATAATTTCCAAATCCAAAAAAACTTATCTGCTCGTTTCAGTAGTGTCATCTACCTCAAACGTACTTCAAAGATCATGATCCAATATAATCTCCCTCATAGTACCCCTATAGTATCACATAGTATTACAATGGTTCCAAAACAATATGAACAGTTCACAGACTACAGAAAAAATACAATTTCGTAAGTGTGAATTCACTGACATAGTAAAAAAATGTTTGTCTCTCTTAAATGATCAGATAGCTGTGCAATTCTGTGTTAGAGAAATATGGTACTGATGTGTTAAGTTGTATAAGCAAGTACCATATTAGCTAGGGCTCCTCGCGCTTGCCACACGCTTAGTACACAAAGTAGGTGTGTACCCCCAAGGATTAATGTAATTATATTCTCAGGTGTTACAGATAACAGCAACGGAATGAAATGTCTCACCGACAACCTTCTTTGTATCTTTGTAATTCAAGAATCTTTCTAGAAACGTTCCAAGTACGAAAATTTAATCACTCATATGCGTTTCCTGTAGCGCTAAACTGTGCATCTTGCTGTAAGATAATTTCTGTCATTACTTGATGGTAAAAATGTGCCAAGTGTCGTAGTTATCGTCGTCCATAAGCAAAGTTCTGCAGAAGTCAATGTAATTACCTTGTCATAAACAAAAGTGAAATGCTATGCATATCGATATCGTAGTCATTATGCTCATTGCCGTGATGAAGAAAGTACTATACTGTAGTGTACTGTTGTGCTACAGAAAACGGTGTCTCACTGTAGCTATACCACAAAAGTTACTACTAAAACATGTTTTACTTTCCATAAGAATATAGAAAAACTGTGCAGATATAAAACAGATACAGTGCAAAAGTAATAATGTAAATTGTGTTACTCATTAATAGCATCGTGATATAACCGTGTAGCTGTCAAACAAACTAACCACAGTGTCATCTGTTACCCCTCATAAAGTACTTTAAATCCAGAATGTCTTTTCAAGTAAACCAAAATGTTGCACTGAAGTCTCATTAGCAGTATATGTTCCAAATATGTAACCCTTATAGTCGTTACGTAATCATGCAACAAACATGCAAGAATGTACACATAATAACACTGTGTTGTCTGTTCACTATAACAATGCATTCGTAATTACGGTCTAAATAAGTTCCCTAGGTTCTCGACTGGATAGTTGACTTCAAAACATTGTTGCATGCTAACAGTTTGTAAAGCTGACAAAGCGTACTAGTAACTTGAAGTAGAAATCTTATGGCAAAGACTAAGTTGAAAAGCAGACTATCTCTCAATACATGGTTTTACATGTGAAATGTGGAGTAATCCTTTACTCTTCCTAGTACGCAGAGTTTCAACTTCAGCGCCATCATCATGTGGTATATGTCGGATTTTGTAAGGTCCATTGTAAATTAGAAAGAATTTGTGACTCAAGTGTTTCTTCTTATGTGACAACGAGTGAGCTTTAATGAGTACTTTCTGACCAATATATAGTTTCTTTGCATTTCCTTTACCTTGTAGTTTTCTCCTTTTGTCTGCAGCAGAATTTGCTTTTCTCAATCCCAGCCAGTGCACGGGAATGTAGACTACTGTGAAATTGAGTTCTTGCAGAAACAATGCCCAACGTTTTAACATGTCATGATTTAATTTGGAAGACATAAGAATCTGTAATGCATGAAGATCACTGTATACTTTTACATGTTTACCAGAAAGAAAGAAACGGAATTTGTTAAATGCCCAAATGATAGCTAAAGCTTCTAATTCAGTGACGGAATAATTCTTTTCAGATTTTGTTAGCATGCACCTAGCAAAAGCAATGGTTTTCTGAACAGTTACCTCATTTTCTATCGCTTCTTGAAATAAATGGGCACCAAGACCGACTTTAGAAGAATCTCTGTCAAGGCAGAAATCTTGTGACAGATCTGGATGAGCTAGTATCGGCGCGTTAAGTAGCGCTTCTTTCAAAGAATTGAATTCCAACTGTGCTGGTTCCTCCCAGTTCCAAATAGTGTTTTTTCCAATGAGAGAACAAAGTTTTCGTATTACTAGAATTTGCATATTCAGAAAACGACGGTAAAATTTACAAGACCTAGAAAACTGCAGACTTGTTTTCTTGTGGATGGAACTGGAATGGCTCTGATTGCTTCTAACTTTTCAGAATCCGGCTGAATGTCTTCAGAAGAGATAATATGACCCAAAAACTTCACCTTAGTCGTACCGAATTCAGGCTTTTCCAAGTTAACTGTAATTCCAGATTCTGCAAAAATACGTTATACACTGTTGAGGATGCGATTATGTTGTTCCCACGAGGCTTCTGCTATTAGAATATCGTCCACATATAAGGTGATATGACGCTTTAAGAACTCAACTCAAGTAATATGGAATTTAGCCCACGATTGAATGCTGCCGAAGAAATGTTCAAACCAAAAGAAAGTTTACGAAACTGATAACAAACGCCGAAACAAAGAAAAGCTGCTTATTTTCTAAATTCTGGATGAAGTTAGATGTTATAAAAGCTGGATCTGAGATCAATAGAAGACAGCACTTTTACACCATTAAAATTTTGAAGTTCTTCCAACGTTTGCGGCCTGTCTGTTTCAGGAATGATAGTATGTATTTGTGTCCAATATAAGACAACATCTAATGGATTGTTGTATGCTCTTACTGCAGGTTCAATAATGCCGTCGTTGATCATAGATTGTATTTCTGTTCTGACAGTCCCTATAATGGGCAGGAATTATGTACGGTCTAAAACAAAATTTAGTATGCTCACGAACACGAAACTGATGTTGAAATCCCATGATTGTTCCTGTTTTGTGAGTGAAAACTGTGGAATGTGCTTGTAAAACGTCAAAAATGTCCTTTCTGTCAGTGTCATTACAGTTCTCAATTGTTTGAATTATATTCTGAATTAAGTCTTCCATATCAAATACGTCGTCGATATCATCCCTGTCAATACTTACAGAGTCATTGTTAGTGTCAAGTTCCGGCGAAAGTTCCGAACTGTTCTCTAACAAGAGGTAAAGCCGATTAATTCCTTGTCATGGTTTGAGAGCCAACCTTGAAACTTCAAAGCTATTGACTCACCTTCTTTACCTAAACTTATTCTAGCATCGTGAAAGTTTAAGACTCAAAAAGTCTACTCCCAATATAATTTCCGTCGACAATAACATGAAGAATAAGGAAGTTCATAGAGAATCTGTGGCTTTGACGAAAGAATTCATAGTGAGTTTTCTGGCGTCCATCTACACGTTTTCCAAAAATTGCACCATGTAAATTAATCTTACGTAACGGAAGTGTGGGGCAATTGTTCGATTTGTTGCATTTCCTAATAGCTGTTTCACTAATTACTGAAATGGGACTGCCAGAGTTAAGTACTGCCATAAATTTTACGTCATTTACTGTAATGTGAATTACAGGTTATGCAATGTTTTTCTGTTTTACATCGGTTCCTGGAGTAAGATGTCCCTAATGTCTTCCATTTTTACGTAATTAATAGCTACTGCAGCTACGTCGTCAGCTTCATAAGTACGTTTTGTGGCTGCCAGCGGTGTGAGTCATTGTCTACTGTCTTTTTGTTGTCACGCATCATTACTGGAAATTGGAGATCTAACCTCTACAATTTCAACTTGTCGAGAGGGCCCTGCCCTGTTTGAATCACACCAATTTTGGTTAAATTCTAGTCTATTGTTAAGATTATATTGTCTGTCGTCTTGTCGGTAGTTTCCTTAGTTTCTTTCTTGTTGGTCACATGGTGGAGAATTACTCCCGGAATCGTAACTGCACGTCTGAAGTTATTCTGTGTCCCTTGATAATAATTATTTTGGTTGCCAAGTTGTCTTTTTCTCTGATTGTCTCTCTCATAGTCATTACCTCAGAGAGGTGATCTTTCCGTGTAATTGTTATTACTCTGCCAACGGTTGTCATATGGGTGCTGTCTGTTTTGGCCACGATTTGCGTTATGAAAGTAGTCTTGTCGTGTCCAGTTACTATTTCTGTCGTCATGAAATTGTGACGGATGTGACCTGTAATTGTTGTGTTCCTGCCTTCGCATTCCACGAATATCAGTGTCAATTTCCAGTTCTTGTAACAGTCCCTGAAACGCTTCGATGTCGTCTTTGCAACGTCCTGCAGAAATAATGTGTCTGAAATGTTCAGGAAATTTCATTAAGCAAATACGGATGAGTTCTGAGGGGCTTATGGGTTTGACAGGTACCGATTCTTGTGCAACATGTCTTCAAAATATTTGATGAGACTGGAAAATTCTGATTGTTCAAAGTGTTTCATCATTAAGATGCTATGTTTTACTCAGTACTGAGTAGCTTGAGACCAATACGCTGAGTGGAAGGCATTATAAAAGTCTCCTTCACTGTGACAATCGTGAATGATCGCACGCATTCTTACAGCAGGTTCATTTTCCAAATAGCCACACATAAATTCCAGTCTGTGTTCTAATGACAAGTTGGGAGGAAAACAATGAGAGGAATGATGAAGCCATGCTTGTGGATGAATGTCATTGCCATAATTCTTAAATGTTTTGAATTTACGTGTAGTAATAAACAGCTTATAGTCAAAGTCATTATGACGGCGAGTCGCATATCGGTCATTGTTACGTCGTGTCGGCGGCTCCATTTCAAAATTTAGTGCACCTTGCTAATTTCTTTCAAAATTTCTGAAATACCCTGTGTTGTTACTTTGTGACTTTTCCTTATTTCTGAATCCCTCTTCCTGTGTCGGAGCGCGGGTCTCCTCTGAAATATGTAATTCCTGTATTACTTGTTCCAACTGATCATTTACTTCCCGGATTTCTCTTTTGTGTTGTGTATTAATTTGATTCTGATTTTGTTTGAATTTTCTAATTTGTTCATACTCTTTTGTGCCAGTAAAGGCTACTGGTCTTGTGTCATTCAGATCATCATCTATCTCTGTAGATAAGTTAGTGCACTGATCTGAAAGTTCGGCTACTTTCTCCGATAATGAACTGATTCCCTCAGTGTGTTTTTCTGAACCAAGTTTCAGAGTGTCCATTTGCGTTGAAAGCGTATTTACTGTGTCCTTCTGTACCGAGCGAGGTGGCGCAGTGGTTAGCACACTGGACTCGCATTCGGGAGGACGACGGTTCAACCCCGCGTCCGGCCATCCTGATTTAGGTTTTTCGTGATTTCCCTAGATCACTCCAGGAAAATGCCGGGATGGTTCCTTTCAAAGGGCACGGCCGACGTCCTTTCCCATCCTTCCCTAATCCGAGCTTGTGCTTCGTCTCTAATGACACCAATATCCTCCTCCTCCTACTGTGTCCTTTTAGTTTTCCTGAATTTTTGCAAGTTGCGTAACCGAATTGGTAGATGCAAATGAGTCAATTTTAGCTTGCAAGGTGTCGTGATTTTCATGAACAATAGTTTGCAGTTCCTTTATGGCTGCTTCGTGATTCTGTAATGCATTTTCACGACGCAAAAAATAGGTTAAATGCTCACAAATTTGTGTTTTTACGTCATTACAGACTTTTTGACATTTAGATTTGATTTTATGTAAATTTTCAGTTAAATCTTCACGCGTTTGTTCAAGCCTTTGTTCCATTGCGGCTAACTTTTGAAGCTGTTGCTGTGTTTGTCTCTGATTTTTTTCTGTTGTTTCTAACTTTTGAAGCTGTTGTCCCATTTGTTGCATTAATTGTAATAACAATGCACTGGTGTCTGAAACATGTTCCTCTATGCTTTTTGGCAGTACATTTGCACCGGCAACATTCGCATTTTGAAAAGCAGGAAATGTGTCTTGAGTTAATTGAGGAAAGGGTAATGACGCAAAACCTGAATCTACAGTATTTTCGAGATTGTGTTCAGTCATTTAGGATACCTGGGGCGAGCTGTTGCCGACCGATCGATCGACAATACTTTCCTATTCACTAATTGTTTCACTGTCTACATCATTATTTACTGCCTGTTCCATTTCCCTATGCACAATTACCAAATTACTAATATGAATATTTGTTAATTAATTACATGGTGGTGCTGATAAGCTACACTCATCATCACTATCATTTCTCAATTTACTTTGGAGCCTAGTGTTACATTTTCCACACACCATTATTGTCACAATATTTCACATGATAACACAGAAAAGCACAATTTGAAGAGCAAAAATAAGAAAACACATTAGCATAGCACTGAAAATAATATCCAATTAACTGCAAGCATGGCTCTGAAATATTTGGTACAAATCTACATGCATGCCACAACTGTTTTGCAGTACAACAATGAAAAACTGCAGCTATAAAGGAAATTCTCTCTACAATTATGCACTAGCAATAAACAATAATTACACTAATTACTCAATCTACAAGAAAAAATCATAAGATAACATTGAGGTATCCTGGCAGGTTCACCATATTAATCTTCCACTTTGAAAATTTATTATAAACGACTGTGCTGGAAAAACTCTTATATTATTTGATTTTCAACTACATGAGCAAAACTCAACATACTCAGTTTTATCTATACTTATTCTGATCATCACTAAACTGACACAAAATATTTTAGCGCAATGCAATCTGACTCAATAACCCCTACAGAAGAATGGCCCTGACTAACAATAACTTATACCTTTCATGAATCACTTACCTCACAAAAATCTTCATGACTCGAGCTACTGCAATAAAGATTCTAAATACTGAAGCCACTAACTGCTGATAAGCATATAGTTAGCAAATGAAAGATTTTGATAGAGAACAAACAATGTATTTACCTTAATAATGTTCAAAAGTCATAATATGTATATCAATAAGTGACATCCAGTTTGACAAATTTCCTTTTTTCTGACGGACACATGTCCAGATCGTCTGCTCATATTAATATCTCAAAACTCTGGCATCTCTCTCCCCACACACACCTCTGCTGGCGGCTCACCTCCAACTGCACAACGCTGCTTGCTGTTCACATCCAACAGCCCAACACTACACAAGCAAATATTCCAACAATCAGTCCAACCAGTCACAGACTGCACACAGTGCAGTCAGCGATTATCTTACAAAGCACTACGTGGTGTTACCAACATAAAAACTTAAACAGCCTACTTACACCTTCCCCCACATCAACCAACCAACCAAACATGATAGTAGCAATTTACAAAGTACAGACATGCCATTGCTTAGAATTTGTTATATGAGAACTGATTACAATTAAGAAAAACAAATAAATCAGTCAGTTTGTTATAAAGTATTACTGCAGTGACATAATGTGAATATTATGATAAACACTGGAAGCAAAGAAAATGATGAGGGACAGATGTACATAAATAAATATTACATTATATTAAAATTTTATAGCTAGCTGAAGACATTGTATGGCCAAGCAAGGTGTTCTATTTTATGCACAATTTCATGCTGAGTTAGTGTCTGCATTTTATAATCAAATGGAATACTGTTGATTTGAAACTGGAAATCAGGTGAATTTAGTTTTGAAGAAAGGCTGCATTGGCTGACACATTCTGTTCATTGAGGAGACTTTGTGATGATTTGCTTTGCTGTATGTACATCTCGATTTCTTCAAGCAGTTTCATAGGGCCACCTATCTCAACATGATGCAATACCTTAATGTGGTCTTCAATGATCTTTATTCCATGATCCTAGAGCTTCACTCGCTGTATAATATCCCTTGGCTCGTACTAGCGGTTGGGAGTCGTAAATCGATCAGCTGTTCAGTTAACCGACCTTAATGTATTTATCGGTTCAAAGTTAAGATATATCGCGAGGCTGCGCTTTTCGCCTGTGTGGGCGAAATATTTATTGCTTGACTTAGCGTTGCTCCATGGCGAGCGAAGAAATGTAAGAAAATCGATATGCGACCGGACTTGGTGGCGAGACACGATAACTAGAGGACGTGTACAAAGCGTGTACAATGAAACAGTCATTTTAAGCCGCCATACTGCATAATTTGTGTTTTTTCAGATTCACTAGCTATATGTAACGTTAATGTGGAGTCTAGTAACAGCCACAATACAATGTGGTGCGTTCCAAACGTAATTTCGCGTATTTATTTTTCATCAAAACATTCTGTGATGAACTGTAATGTACAACAAGCTTGTATAGAACTACGAACATTGGTGGTCGATGTTTGCTGTAGAACCTTCTTCAATAACACGGTGAAAAGTATGAGAAAGTTTTCTCTGCTAAAACGAACTCTTTTCACTCGCATACAATCATCGAATGACCAAGTGCGAATGGCAGTATCCCAATTCAAGAAGATCCTATGGAAGTTTTCTTTGTATTACATTTCAAGGATCTTACAGGCGACCGTCCGATTCGGCCGCTGCTTTTACAACACGAGAGTAATTTGTCTACATGTACGAAATTACGTACGCTGTGGGAATAGTCGACGCCGCTCTGGAATTTGATGTTGTCCTTCACAGACATACAAGCAGAGACACTACACCCACTAGTTCAATAACAACAAGTGTAATATTACCAGCTTAGAAACATTAATTTCCTTTTGAAGCCATAATATTATAAAATGGCTAAAACGTGACAAGACATACAAGGAATGAAACATAGACGCTGTCAAGTATTTCATGATGAAAAACAAATTAATACACGATCATTCAGTTATATGTATTTATTGTATATATTGTGATTTGTTGTGATAAATGTGTACTTTATGTTATGTATATGTACTAATGGTGTCCTTTGTATAATTTCATGTACAAATGATGGAATCATTCGATGTGAGCTACATCCGACATAAGACAGTCACGATAACGCCGATCCATCACAAATAAACTTCTTGCAGTTCTACTTTGCAGTAAAGGCAAGCACAAAAATGACATGCAAACTCATTGCACAAATTATTCTGGTCTTTGTAGATAACGACTCAGTTAGGAATGTTTGTAGATTTAATTATTATAAGTTTTAGTAGTTGCAGAATGATGTTGATGGGTTCACAATTGTGGAGAGATATTCTGGGGTATAGTAATTAGAAGAACAGTGAACAACTGAATTCTTATGGTTAAAACAAGATCACAGTTTTAAATGCAGAGGAAACAGGAAGCGAATGTGAAGTGCAGTGGTGATGAACAAACCTCAGAGCAAATGGTAGATGCTAGCCAAGGAGAATCCGTAGATCCTATGGCTCAGCTCTTAAATCAAATGAAACTTTTGATGAATACCGTAGCTAGCTTCAGAACAGCCTCACATGTCTGCTATTTAAATGACTATTCCTGCTGCACAAGTGAATATTTCAACAACAGTTGAGAATTTAGCTTCGGAACAGTCCAACATGTCTGCTACTCAGACTAAACTGTTGGCTGAGCAAGCGAATATGTCTGCTGCCCAAGCGAATCTGTCAGCTGCGCAGGCGGCTAATTCTGCAAATGTAGAAGATATAGCTATGGAACAGGCAAATATAGTGGCTACAGTAACAAATCTGACCACCACTGTGAGCAATTTAGTTACAGAACAGGCGGAGTTAGCAGAGAAAGTAAAGGGCATAACCATTAAAGTGAACGAACTGCCCACAAGGGAAGATTTTGTTAAAGTATTAGCTGATGTGAGTACTTTGACGAATGAACAGACATAAATCAGGAAAGTAATATATAGTATGAAGCAAACCCACGAACAATTTCCGATAGAAATAAGCAGAGTAACTGAAAGCGTCCAGGGGAGTCAGCAAACTGTAGAAGTAGATGTACAAAACCTGGCATCAGCAGCAAATGAAATAGCGTCCGGATATGAACGGCGAATGGAACAAAAGTTCCAAAGAAAAAAAAAGAAAAAACAGCAGTGTAAGAAACAATTAGACCGTCTTGGTAGTCGATAAGGAACATCAAGTGATATTCTCTGTTAATAAAGGTATCAAGGCAGCGGTAGAGAATACAGCGAGTCAAGGCCTACTGTTACCTCACCAAACAGATCAAGAGTTGAAGGAAGTTGGCGAGCAGATAGGAAACAAGTTCCAAAGATGGAAAAGAGAAGTAACTCAGAATCTGCAAACGTACTCTCAAAAGGATAGAAGAACTGAAGGGGGTGGCTACTGAAAAGAAAGGAAGGAAGGAAGAGTGGAGATCTAGAGTTAGATATTAGGGCTCGATGTATAATTATGGGGGTGATGAGCAGTACCCAGATACAAGCCCAAACGAACTGATGCATGGAAGTACGTCACCTATGAGTGATTATAGCAGATCTATCGTGGAAGAAAAATTGTTAAAGGATAAGCAATTCCAAATATTTTTCCCGAAAAGAAGACATTAAATCTTGTCGTATTTATCAGATGATTCAGAGGAGTGTTACCACGAGCTTGGTGTGATCGACAGAAAATCGAATATGCGTCAGGTTACATCCAAGGCGATGGTAGTCTGTGGGTGACTGACATAATAGACAAGTGTCACACTTACGAAGAATTTGAGAAGGCATTCCTCAATAGATATTCGCCAAGAGCTATTCAGGAGAGATTGAAGGAGGAAGTACATAATCCAGACATCTCTCTTACCAAAACGGAAACTTAAGGAGATACTTCGAAAAACATTTGAATAAAGCAAGATATTGGGATCAACCAATAGATCACAAAAGTGTGATAATGATCATCAAAGCTCAGCTTCCGATGGGGATCAGGGAAAAACTGCAGCATGTTTCAGAAGATAATCTGGAAGAATTCATGTCTGCAGTAGATTCAATCGATTTTCTGCAGGAGGAACAAAGAGGAAGATATAATTACAATAAATCCTATCAAATGGGAAATAGGCAGACATGTTATAACACTAATAACGGAAGAATGAATGGAAGACAAATAGATAATTTTCATCGAACCAGTATGAATAATAGTTACAACAATGGAGCAAACTGTATGGAACAGCTGAATAACGGAAGAAATTATGAGCAGAAAAAGAGGCAGAGATGATTTGAAAAGAGGTACAATCCTGTTTATAATGACCATAGAAATCAAGGACAAAGTAATCAAACTACATAGTAGGCGAGGTCAGGGCCAACGAATAGTCAAGCCTGGTGAGAACAACCACCGGTCACAGTCGAAGCAACCAGTGACAACAACGGACCTGCTAGTCTGGGCAATTTAAACTAAATTCCACCGGATTACGCCCCAGTAGTTCAGTCGATAAAAAAATAATGGGGGCAAGCAATCACCTGTAAACTGTTTTAGGTACAACGATGGAATGAGGATCATTGAGGAAACGAGGATCATTGAGGAGTTAACAGAAGACGTAAACCCTGGGAAACAAGTTTCTAATAAAGTACCAAAATCTGCGATGCGTGCTGAAATAATAGACATACCTATCAGTGTAACCTTGGTTACCATAGCTTCGGTAAATGCAATCGCCAACAATATATTTAAACGGCTATCCCAGAAGACAAAGTTACCGACGTTGCCGATACGAAACTGTAAGATCATTGGAGCCTTAGGTACCCGCTCACAACCAGTCGGGATACAAACTTTGCTAGATGTAAGAAGAGGAAATTCAGTGATAATACATTTCCTAAGTAGATTTTTATATGCCAGATCCCTATATATAGGCCTAATTGCCTCAATTACAGCAAGTGGTAAGGAATGTTTGTGGGTATATTGTATGCCTTTAGCATTGCTCAACAAGTACTTGCACCACAAATCTTCCCCTTTTGGACGCAAACCTTGCTGTGGAGTTTCATCTGTTGACACTCTGTGAAACCGTGTTGCCCAGAACGTTCTCCAAATCTCCTACATTCCTCCTTATGGCTAGTCCGTAATATTGAGTCAAAGAATCAATTTCACTTTCCGTAACACGACCTGGACCACCTACGTAGTAGTAGTAGTAGCTTTATTCATCTGTAGATCTCTTTTTACAAGGATATAGGACATGTCAAAGTATTTACAGGTTTAGATCAATTTGAAATAAGCTAATTCGTATACACATGCATATACAGACTTCTAGTTAGAGACAATCATTATATTTACTCCTGGTATACAGTACTTTTTTTATAAATAACTTATATCTCAGTATCAGTTACTGCACACTATACACACATTGTTTCATAATACTTCACTCACTATACACACAAACACACACACACACACAGTGGTGATCTCTGGGCCATTTTCTGTACCACAACTTCCCATTTGCTATCCTGAAAAATTGAGTCAGCATCCCTCTATAGTGAGTGAGATGTTGAGCTCAGAAAGAGGAAGAGGTGTTAGTACTGTGCTATGCATAGCTTGGGGGTAAGTATTTCTAGAAAGGAAAAAAGAAGGAAAAAAACATATTGAAATGGTATTATGTGGAATGTTCGATGTTTTATAATCATTATTATTATTTATTTGTATAACATTTTTTGTCAAACCCCTACTCTGTTTTATCTACGTAAATCTTCAATGTATAAAATGTATTGCATAACAGGTACTTTTTAGCTTCCTTTTTAAATAAGTGTCTTTTTGCAATTTCTTTAATCTCTTTTGGTAATTTATTGTATAGTTTTATTCCTTGGTAGAATGCTGTTTTGAGTTTTATGTTTCTTTTTTCTTGGTTAATGTAATCTGAGTCTAGTTCTTGTCACATGGTCATGGACAGACCTGTTTGTGCAGTAATTACCAATGTTATTTTTGATGTGTCAACTGACTGGTAAATGTATTCACATGGAGCACTTAAAACAACCAGTATTTTGAACAGATCTTTACTATGGGCTCGACCAGTATTTTTGGTTATTATGCTTATGGCTCTTTTCTGGAGTTTGAAAATTGTCTCCATATTTTGTGCGTTTGTTCCTCAAAAATGAATGCCATGGCTAAGAATTGAGTGGACATATGAATAATATGTAACTAAAAGACACTGCATGTTACACACTGATGATAGGATTCTAAGGGCATAACAAGCTGATGACATACTGTTTGCAGGTACCTTTATGTGTTCACACCACTCCAGCTGAGAATCAATATTCATTCCTAGAAATGTTGCATTTGTTACACAGCCTACAAAGTTGCCATCTACATTTAATTTAACATTGTAAATTTTCCTCTTCAAACTGAATTCATCACATTAGTTTTCTTTATGTTCAATGTCACTTTATTGCTTATTGACCAATCATTAACTTCCTTGAGAATGTCATCTGCTTTCTCTGCAAGCAGTTTTCTTGTTTTCTCAGTGACTACAATGTTGCTGTCATCAGCGAAGAGAATGTTTTCACCATGAGTAACATTACTGGGAAAGTCATTGATGTATACAGGACTAGTATTGGTCCTAATTATCTACCTTGCAGAACCCCTATATTAATGTATTTTGGTTCTGGTAAGTGTTTTACTAAATGTTTAGATCTATTTGAGCTACTGTTTGTACCCTGTCTGCTTGGTGTGATTGAAACCAGTCACTAGCTATCACTCTTATTCATAATGCTTCTAATTAATGTAATAGAGTCTTGTGGTCGACTGTATCAAAGGCCTTAGAAAGATCAAAAATTATGCCTGTGACACACCCATCTTTATCAAGAGTATCAAGTACAACTTTTGTGAATTCTACTATGGCGGACTCCATATTTTGGCCTCTTCAGAAACCAAACTGTGATTCGCTTGGAAGATTCTATTTGTTCAAGTAATCTATTAAACTGTCTTTCATAATTGCTTCTATTATTTTTGAGAATGGCGACAGCAGGGAAATGGGCTGGTAATTTTCTATGTTTTCTGCTTTACCTTTCTGAAGCAAAGGTACAACTTTTGCCTGTTTTATCTGCTCTGGAAATATCCCTCATGTGAAGTATTCTTTTATTATATTTGTTAACGGGCCTTGTATAATCCCTATGCATTGTTTCAGTACACACATTGGTACTTCATCTAAGCCTACTGACTTTTTATTTTTTAGTTTTTGAACAGTTTTATTGACTTCATTCTCTGTGGTTGGAAGTAACATGACTGTATTTAATGCAACATTATTTGCCGGTATTATATCTGTTTTCCGTCTGACAGTTTTTTCCACTGTAGTCTTTACTTAACTTTCACAGCCGAGCTCACATTCTTTTTTTTTGTACATGCCCAACACATTCACATTTTTCTGTCAAAGTATCCCCACATGGTCCGTCATTACCAACAGTAGTGTGTCCTTTAGAGTCTCCATCTCTAAGGTAGCCAACATACGTCACACCATGACTAACCTCTGATCTTCTAAAAATGTATAGAACTCCTTTCGCTTCCATGTTTCCACTTGTGCCATCAAAGTTCTTTACACACCATGGGTGCCAATACATTTACTTGAACAACCCCGGCAGTACTTTGTTAGACATTCATAATCTAGTACGTTACCAGTATGTTATCGCCACACACCGTTGGGTGGCTTGCAGAGTATAAATGTAAATGTAAATGTAAATCTCTTCAGAACAGCAGCACGTTGGAAGGCATCTCAGATATGCTCAATAATGTTCATGTCTGGGGAGTTTGGTGGCCAACAGAAGTGTTTAAACTCAGACGAGTGTACCTGGAGCCACTCTGTAGCAATTCTGGACCTGTGAGGTGCCGCATTTTCCTGCTGGAATTACCCAAGTATGTCGGAAGCACAATAGACATGAATGGATGTAGGTGATCAGACAGGATGCTTATGTAAGTGCCACATGTCAGTTTCAATAAATGTGACAGTTACAACCCCATTCAGAGAAGTATGACCCCTCTTCTGCCAAGATCCATCAAATGCTGCTACAATGTCTGTATTCTCAGACAAGGTTACTGCTTTTCTGCTGCTCTTTTCATTGAATGTTCACTTATACCACATAAAGCATTACATATTACACTACTGACCATTAAAATTGCTACACCAAGAAGACGACGTTCTACAGACGCGAAATTTAACCAACAGGAAGAAGATGCTGTGATATGCAAATGATTAGCTTTTCAGAGCATTCACACAAGGATGGCGTCGGTGCCGACACCTACATCGTGCTGACATGAGGAAAGTTTCCAACCGATTTCTCATACACAAACAGCAGTTGACCGGCGTTTCCTGGTGAAACGTTGTTGTGATGCCTCGTGTAAGGAGGAGAAATGCGTTTCCGACCTTGATAAAGGTCGGATTGTAGCCTATCATCGCGATTGCAGTTTATCGTGTCGCGACATTGCTGCTCGCGTTGGTCGAGATCCAATGACTGTTAGCAGAATATGGAATCTATGGGTTCAGGAGGGTAATATGGAACGCCGTGCTGGATCCCAACGGCCTCGTATCACTAGCAGTCGAGATGACAGGCATCTTATCCGCATGGCTGTCGCGGATCGTGCAGCCACGTCTAGACCCCTGAGTCAACAGATGGGGACGTTTGCAAGACAACAACCATCTGCACGAACAGTTCGACGACGTTTGCAGCAGCATGGACTATCAGCTCGGAGACCATGGCTTGCGGTTACCCTTGACGCTGCATCACCGACAGGAGCGCCTGCGATGGTGTACTCAACGACGAACCTGGGTGCACGAACGGAAAAACGTCATTTTTTCGGATGAATCCAGGTTCTGTTTACAGCATCATGATGGTCGCATCCGTGTTTGGCGACATCGCGGTGAACGCACATTGGAAGCGTGTATTCGTCATCGCCATACTGGCGTATCAACCGTCGTGATGGTATGGGGTGCCATTGGTTACATGTTCGCATTGACGGCACTTTGAACAGTGGACGTTACACTTCATTCGATCCCTGCGAAATCCTACATTTCTGGAGAATAACGCACGACCGCATGTTGCAGGTCCGGTACGGGCTTTTCTGGATACCTTACAGAAAATGTTCGACTGCTGCCCTGGCCAGCACATTCTCCATATCTCTCACCAATTGGAAACGTCTGGTCAATGGTGGCCGAGTAACTGACTCGTCCAATACGCCAGTCACTACTCTTGATGAACTATGGTATCGTGCTGAAGCTGCATGGGCAGCTGTACCTGTACACGCCATCCAAGCTCTGTTTCACTCAATGCCCAGGCGTATTAAGGCCGTTATTATGGCAAGAGGTGGTTGTTCTGGGTACTGATTTCTCAGGATCTATGCACCCAAATTGCATGAAAATGTAATCACATGTCAGTTCTAGTATAATATATTTGTCCAATGAATACCCGTTTATCATCTGCCTTTCTTCTTGGTGCAGTGATTTTAATGGCCAGTATCTGTCAAATCTCAGTGGAGGTGGAGGTAAATCTATCACTGCACAAAAAGTCTGGGCAGCTCTCCTTCCCCTTCCAATACATCGCATTGCATAAGCAAGCTGAATATTTACACTGTAATGTCGACTACCAGTTACTGGCGATGTCATAGTTCACTGTGCATCTTACACGAGTTACAGGCAATCACTTCTTCTTCTGCTGCTCCTTT
Source organism: Schistocerca americana (assembly GCF_021461395.2). Taxonomy (NCBI): domain Eukaryota; kingdom Metazoa; phylum Arthropoda; class Insecta; order Orthoptera; family Acrididae; genus Schistocerca; species Schistocerca americana. The sequence continues at coordinate 34,804,463 of NC_060121.1, forward strand.
TAATGGATGTTGGCGACCACGTGTTGCCTCTTTCTTCTGTGAATCGCAGTATGTAATAGCTGGTATACACTTCGTAGTTCCATCCACTGCTTTATATTGTCCAACCAGGACGTTCTTATTCATCCAGGTTTTCTTTTACCTTCAATCTTCCCTTCTATTATTAACTGCAGAAGCATATATTTGGTGTTCCGTAATATATGTCCTAGGTATGCCGTTTTTCTTTTTTTAAGCACTGCCAACATTTCTTGCTGCTTTTTCATTCGTTCCAGAACTTTGGTGTTGGTTTTTCTTGCAGTTCACTGTATTTTAAGCATCCTGCGATAAATCCACATTTCAAATTCCTTCGTTGTTGTCATGTTTAGTGTCCATCCTTCAGAGTCATACAGAAGTACGGACCAGATGTAGCATTTTACAAATCGGACTCTAAGGTTCGGTCTAGGTATGTGCTTGTAAGAATATTTTTAAATGTTTTGAAGGCGTTTCGGGCGTCTCTACGCAACATTTTATTTCCAAGTCTGTTCGCCAGTCTTCACAAAGCCAGGTTCTGAGGTATTTAAACTTATTGACTCTTTGTATTACAGACCCTCGAAATCATAGATTTGCATCTTTAAATGAGTCGGACTCTCGTGTGACAATCACAAAATTAGTCTTTTTGATGTTAATATTCAGAGCTATAGTATTGCTGTAATCTCCTGCTGTGTTGACGAGTTGTTGAAGGTCATCTAAGTTATCATCTATCAATACTGTGTCATCAGCATAGAAAATGTTGTCGATATACACTCCGTTAACCTTTATGCCTTTTTCCACATCACAAAGTGCCTCCTGAAAAAAAACCCTCAGAGTATAAGTTAAATAACAGGGGTGACAGTATGCATCCTCATCGTACTCCTCTACATATATTGACCAAATCAAATTTAACCTGCGCTATCTGATTCTAATATAAATTCTGTATATAGCGGATATCTTTCTCATCTATATCAATTCTTCTGAGAATTTCCATGAATTTATGATGTTGTACTTTAGCAAATGCTTTTTCGTAGTGAATAAAGCGGAGGCTTACATTTTTACCTTGATCATAGCAGTTTTGTACTAGAATGTATAGTGTGGCTATTGCTTTTCTTATACCTAAATCTTTCCTAAATCCAAACTGCGTCTCACTGATGAATTTCTCGCATTTTTTGTATAGCCTTTGGTGGATGACTCTCGGAAATATTTTCAGAGAATGGCTCATAAGGCTAATGAGTCTCTGATCTTCACATCTTCTCGCATTCCTCTTCTTTGGTAAGGGAATGAAAGTTGATGATATCCATTCGGCAGGGTAATGACCATTGTCATAAATTTTGTTAAACAATTTGTGTAAGACTTTGATACCTTCTTCATCAGGGAGTTTGATAAGTTCGATTGGAATTTCATCAGGTCCTGTGGCTTTATTGGTTTTTTGAGTTTCTGGTGGCTTTCTCGATTTCTTCTTTCATAATTGGAGGTCCTGTTAAATTGTTGTTCCTAGAAATCTCAACATTTGGTCGTGATATGAAAAGAGATTCTTAATAGAGTCTTGCCACATCTCTTTCTTCTCAATGGTATCTAGAGCTATATTATTGTTCTTGTTGGTTATTAATGAGATGTTTTATCTTCTGTACATCCCTAACCGACTTCAAAGACCCTTCCTTGCTGAAAGTCCTCAGAACCGTCAATACAATCTTTAAAATTGCAATTCACAGCACACTTCAAAAGTCTTGACAGCATATTTAGATTCACAATAACATTTCCGTCGTTATTGCTGCTCACAATACTACTAGGATCGTTGTTATTACATTCAGAAAGCGAAAGTTTACGTCTTGAAGCACTGCCTGTAGACAGTTTCCGCAGGCGACGTTTGAAGCAACTGATGTGTATTGTTCGGTTGTCTTTGGAACTGTATGCCGCGAAACTTTCGTTTATTGCCAAATTTCTTTACTCTCGGCATTTGTAGCATAGGAAACACACGCGGAAACAAAACAACACACAATAACTACAAAACCACATGCGCATGAAATTCCGAAATCATATATTCTCAGATCTTTGTTTCCATTCGAGCCATAGCCTTCTAGACGTGCCTGTACTTTAGTTCCTTGAGTCAGTGCTTTCTAGAATACACCTGTGTTAACGATCTATAGTTAATGACGAAAAAACGAATTCTGACGCAATTTAAACTGACAGACGGGCATGGCCCCTGTGCAGCATTACGTTCAACATCAATTTTAGAACAAACAGAAAATTTAATGTCCATAAACTATACATTTTTGAAATCAGCATGAAACGATCTTTTCTGTAGATGAGCATGGTCCCTGTGCAACATTACGTTCAACATCAATTTTAGAACAAACGAAAATGATAATATCCATAAACTACACATTTTTTAAATCAGCATGAAATGCTCTTTTCTGTAGACCAAGAAAATTTTTTTCCAATTTTTGGTCTTTTTCATGAACATGTTCCATTCAGCTCATTAGAAAAGAAAGGAAATGTAAATGTAGGGAAGAGGTAAAGGAAAGCAAGATACTCAGGATAGCAGAACAAGTGGAAGAAAAGGCAAAGAATGCTGATGGATTGGAAAACGAACAAAATGATTAGCTGGTAGATCTTTTGGAGAAATATGTCCAGGATATTGCTGGCTGCGGTGGCCGAGCTGTTCTCACCGATACAGTCTGGAACCGCGCGACTGTTACGGTCGCAGGTTCGAATCCTGCCTCGGGCATGGATGTGTGTGATGTCCTTAGGTTTAAGTAGTTCTAAGTTCTAGGGGACTGATGACCTCAAATGTTAAGTCCCATAGTGCTCAGAGCCATTTTTTTATGTCCAGGAATTATTAATGCATTAACGTCCCATTTGGATGTGTTTCCTCATGAGACGTATTGTAAAAGATCATATCCAATTCTGTGGAGACTGAAGAAATCAGTAAGTGGGGAAATAAGTGGGATGATAATCTGGCACCTGATAGAAGCATCAGTCAGTCCATATTGCAGTTCACTGTTAGTTGTACCTAAACCAGGGGGAAAAGTAAGACTGGTGTTGCAGTCATCAATACAATTATTGTACCAGTGAGAACTCACTCAGAAAATATAGACAAACTCATTCAGAAGATTCATGGAGCATGTACTTTACCATTATTGACCTACGGAATCGTATTGGCAGATCAATTTCGATGAACTATCAAGACAATATACACCCTTCATAATCGAAGACTGTATATAGTCTTGGTTGTTAGTGCGAAGCAGAACCGTCGGATTTTTGCAGAGTACTTTCACAACCTGCTGAACTGTGGACCACCTGAAGATCAGCTGGAACTGGGGACTGACACAAATGAGAGAGAGCCATGTCCTCTAACCAGGGACCAAGTTGCACATGCCATAAGCGATCTAAGGAATAATAAGGCAACTGGAGAAGATGCCATAGCAGCAGAGATGATTAAGTGGGGAGGCAACAAAGCAATAGACAACATGACCGACATAATCCACCAGATCTGGAGATCAAAGAAGTTGCCAGAAGGATGGAAGAATGCAACTGTAGTACCAATACTTAAGAAAGGGGACAAGAGAAATGCAAACTACTGCAGAGGAATATCACCACTAGAGGTCGGATACAAGGTGCTGTCAACACTATGTCACTAGAACAGATAGAAAGTACAGTTGGCGACTACCATGCCGGATTCAGGAAGGGAAGAGGTTGTATAGAACAGATATTTATCCTGAAGCAACTGATAGAACATAGGGCTTTAAAGAACAAAAAGACAGTACTAACCTTCGTGGACTTCACAAAGGCACATGACTCCATCGACAGACAGACTCTTGTTAGGATCCTGAAGAACAGAGGACTTGATGGAACTACACAAGAACTCATAAAAGAAATTCTGACAGACACAAAAGCAAGGGTGAGATTCAGAGGAGCACTGTCAGAAGACTTTGAGATCAAGACTGGTGTTAAACAGGGAGATGGATTGTCATCATTGTTGTTCAATATAGCACTGGGCGAAGTGATCAGGCAGTGGAGAGAAATAAACGAGGAATTGTGAATGTGGGGGACAATAAGGACAACAAGGCTCAAGTGGACTGCCTAGTCTTTGCAGACGACACAGCAATAGTAAGTGAGACAGAAGAAGATGCAAAGACACAACTCGACAACTTAAGTAAGGTAGCCAAAAAGGTGGGACTGAGGATCGCCTATAACAAGACAGAGACATTAAATACCACTGCAGACTGGGAAACACCGTAAGGCACTCTGCAAATGGTGGACAAATTTAAATACCTGGGAATTTATAACAGGAATGAACAGGAGCAAGGAGGGAATAACAGAGAGGATAAAGAAGATGTCAGCCTTCTGTATGACGAGAGAGATATACAATAGAAAGAATATATCCACAGAGCCAAAGATGAGCCACTACAAGCAACAGTGCGGAATTCATTATTATATGATGCTGAGACGATGGCACTAGGAAGAAATGGGGCAGAGCAACTAGAGATAGGAGAGAGAAAAATACTGAGAAAAATACTAGTTCCCAAAAGAGGTGGGGAGAGGTGGATGCAAAGACCTAGGGAAGAATTGTGCCGGAACATGAGAACAATATCCGGGGAAATCAGACTCAAAGGGGCAAGGTTTGCTGGACATGAAGTTAGGATGAGTATGGACAGAATGACTAAGAGAGTGTGGGAAAGACAAGAACCAAGTGGGTTGTTGAACTTCGGAAGGACAGGTTGGAATTGGGGATCAAGGTCGAAGTAAGGAAAATTGGAGGAACAAATATACACTGACCAATATGCCGCAGATCAAAGACAGAAAAGAATACAGGAAAAGATTAGAGTGTCACAAGTGGAGCCAGCTGACAGGAGAAAAGGACACTGAAGATCTCGGAATTAGAGCGGGAGAGAAGAAGAGAAAGGATGTAGAGGTTCTGGGAGAAGCAGGGGAAAATGTAGTCCACGAAGGGGATACCCTTGATCCTGCAAAGGCTGTAATGCAAGAAGAAGAATAAGCCTTCATACATGCTGGTAGAAGTTATCAGTTTAAAGTATCGCCTTTCGGTTTGAATGTGAGTGCAAAGATTTTATAATGGCATTAGATGCAGTTTTAGGACCACAACTAAGAAGTCAGCTCACCCTGTTAGTCGATGATATCTTAATCTCTACTGCAACATGGGAACAGCACATCTGCTTATTAGAGAGATTATTGGAAACTTTTAAGAGATCTGGAATAACCGCAAACCTGCAAAGTCTCACTTCGGGATGAAGAAGATAAAATTTTTGGGTCATTCAATTGACGACAAAGGAATCTTCCTGCACAGTGCCAAGATAAGCGCTATTAAGAATTTTCCTACACCTGGGGATAAGAAACAGCTTAAGTCATTTTAGGGGTTTAGCCTCATTTTTTCGATGCTTCACAGAGGAGCAAGTCATGAATGCACAGCCATTAGTATACTTGTTAAGAAAGAATGTTTCTGTCAGTATGCATTTGAGAAAATCAAATACGCTCTGGTAAATGCGAAATTGTTGCATTATCCAGATATGGACTTAGATTTTTGCTTGATGACAGATTCTTCAAATGTTGGATTAGGATCTTGTGTTCGCCAAATTAAGACAATTAACGGGCAACCCACGTTCTGCTTGATAGATTTTGCAAGTAGAGTAATGTGGGGTTGTGAAAGGGCATATACCACAAGCGAGTTGGAAGCATTAGCTATAGCTTTGTCTTTCAAGAAGTTCCGTTATTATTTATATGGGGCACAAACAATAGTCTATTGTGATCACCAAGCCCTCAGCTTCTTGCAATTGTTCAAGGCGCTCACACCGAGATTATTATGGTGGGCAATGACGTTACAGGAGTATCGATTTCACATAAGGTATATTAAAGGAAAGAACAATCAAACTGCAGACGCCCTACCTAGGCTGCCAGAAGTATTATATTAGGAAGAACAATCAGGTCATTGCAGAGAAGAATTGACTATCATATTAATGATAAAACCAACGGCAAGTAGGTATTATCTGGAATTATGCCAGGTGATGGAGAAGTTACAGAAAATGGATATACGCTGGTGTGGTGTCCAATAGAAATTGGAACAACCAGAGTATGCCAATCTGAAAGACTATTTTAAGGTGATAAATGGAGTTTGATTCCATTGGAGGAATACAAAGGGAGATAATTGGTGTATATATAGTCCTGAAAGACATTTGATACAATATACACATCTGGCATGGGACCACTCTGGAGTGATTAAATGTGCCAATAAGCTACAAACATATTGCTACTTTCCTAATTTGCAATGGTTAAGTACAGAAGGTCATTATAATGTGTGCAATATGTCAAATATGTCCGAATCTATCATTCCAGTGCAGAAACATGTTAGCATGTCAATCTACTAACAATTTCAGGACCGAGAAGAAATTCAGAATAAGGGATCAGAAGACTCAGACTTGTCATAGTTTTTCGTGTCCACCACATGCCATTTCAGATCCCGATGCGAACCCGTAACCACCTGGTCCACCACGAGGGACAACCAAAACCCGATCCATCCACTAAACAACCCGGTAGCAGTCATGGGGGAAAGGCCAGACCGCCCTGCACCGGCCAGCTTCCCTGCGATATCGACCGACGTCACCCAGCTTCTCTACAATAAATAATTGTGGAAAAAATATCTGAACAAGAAGATTGTAATTTAAATTCAGAAATTTCAGTCAAGGATAATCGTTAACATACCAAAAAGCGAGATGGGATTTGGAAACCAGGTTGGCTGCCCTGACTCCCGGTTTCCAAGATTCCCCGTGGTGGCTTTGCCCAGATGGGACGGTCCGAAATCTAAAAGGGCCATGGCCCTACCAATCGCCTATTGTGAACGGTGTTTCGTGAACGAAGTCCTATCTGGAGTGAGGATGGAGAAAGGTACTTGATAGCAACCATTTACGAAATTAGGCTGACAAGTACATTTATATGTAGGTTTAAAGTTAACACCGTTGGGTTGAGAAAGTAATGCATACAGTTGGTGCAGAGTGGGTTCGCGAAACGTTGAAAACAAAATTTCGGTCCTACGGCGGGGCCGTGTAATGTCCCTTGGCCCATGCTAGCGGTGGGGAGTCGTGAATCGGCTGACTGAGCGGTTAAAAGATCTTTCTGTTCTTATTTATTCAAAGTTAATATATATCGCGAGGTGGAGCGTTTCCCTGCGCTAGCGAAATATTTATTCCTTGAGTTAGCGTTGGTCCATGGCGAGCAAAGAAATGTAAGAAAATCTGTATGTGATCAGACTTGGTGGCGAGACAAGATAACGAGAGGGCGTGTGTAAAGTGTGGGCAATGAAACATTCATTTTTAGCCGCCATATCGTATAGTTTGTGTTTTTTGAGATTCATCAGCGATATGGAGTTTAATAACAGCCACAATACAATGTGGTGCGTTTCAAACGTAATTTCGCGTATTTATTTTTGATCAGAAGGTTTTGTGATTAACTGTAATGTACGACAAGCTTGTATAGGACTACGAACATTGGTGGTCGATATTTGCTGTAGAACCTTCTTCAATAACACGGTGAAAATCATGAGAAAGTTTTCTCTGCTAAAACGAACTCTTTTCACTCCAGGCAATCATCGAATGACCAAGTGCGAATGGCAGTATCCCATTTTCTTTCTATTACATTTCAAGGATTTTACAGGCGACCGTCGGATTCGGTAGCTGCTTCTACACCACGAGAGTAACTTGTCTGCATGTGTGAAATTACGTACGCCATTGGAGTAGTCGACGTCGCTTTGGAAATTGATATTGTCCTTCACAGACATACAAGCAGAGACACTACACAGATTAGTTCAATAACAATGAGTGTAATATTACCAGCTTAAAAAGTTAATTTCTTCTTTTGAGCCTTAATACTGTAACTGACAGTCTGATCGCGTTGTCGAGATGGCTGCTGAAAGACGAGAATCCCGTTTGTCTGTAATGGGAACGCCTGTGGTCCGACTCTCGGATGCTCCAAGGCGTCTGGGGCTGTGCAGTGGCCGCCTGCTGTGAGTCATTCTCGAGTCGAACAGCGCTTTATGACTGGAGCAAACACTGCAGTTTAAGTGTCTCTCTACGTCTGGATGTGCGGCTCTCTCGTCCATATCAAGTTGTCTACCAGCCCGCTGCTGCCGCCTGCCACTTCGCCTCAACTCGAAACTACCAGCCAGCTACTGTGCACAAGCAACCGCCATTACTGTTGGCAGAGTTGAGCTGTGGCGCAGTCCACATCAAAGTTTGCCGCCTACTGGGCGAAAAGGAGCAGGAACCACTCGCAATAAACAACACAAATGAGGAAAGAGCTGCTGTAGTTACCAAATGTTTTATTTATTTAAATATTTAACCTAATCACATTGCAGCCTTAAGGCTTACTCTTACAATGGACTAGACTTTCAGTATTCTACAGCCCATTACGGATAACAGTACTGGCCAACAACTAACAGCAAGATCACTACTACTGTTTATAGGAATAATACGTGTGTATTGGTGTACAAAAGTAACATAGCAGTTTTAGAGGGATAGAAACGCAGATGTACAGGACCAGATATACGCTCTGGGAAATGAAGTTGGCTTGGGGAGGAAGAAGAGTAGTTAGTTCTAATGGGTTAAGTGGAGCGTTCAGAACAAAGACAGACGTCATTGCTCTTTTAGTGAATCACGTTAGTTGCCTTTTGAAGCTGGAGGTGTTTTTCACTTCTCGCAAATAATGAGAAATATCGCTCTACAGTCGGGTTCCTGCTACTGAAAATGACTGACAGAGGGAAGGATTTTGCTCTGATGGAAACGAGCGTTTCCGCTGTGTTCTTAGCAGAGGGAGGGAAATTTACATTTCTGCCTTCTAGGATTACAGGTAGTACAGATTCCAAAATTTCGGGCTAATGAGTCTAAAATGACGAAAAGGGAGCACCTGGATTTTTGATGGACTCATATTTAATTCCATGTTGTGTGGTCATTTCGATAATGCACGCTGACCAGCTTTCATATTGTCGATAGCTCTCCTCCGGTCGATCAGGTACGACTGACGGCTGGCCAGAGACTGAGGCAGCAGGGACCGGGGCAGGGCTTAGGCAGTGCACTCTGGGCCTCTTCGGGAGAAGCTGAAGCAGGCGGACCGAGAAACGTTCAGCTAACTACGACTGTTAGGGCTGCCTATTGCATGTAACGACAGTCCACTGGTGTATGATGAGTTAATGCTTCCAAAAATCTAAGCATATATTCATATTGATATCAGTTAGACGAGATCATTGCTACTTCACAACAATCTCTACAACGATAGTAAATACACCAATACGTTAATCAACATGACTTTAATTACTGTGTCATCCATTTATCTCAAAAATCGTACACTACATTAAAAGTTAGCTACGTCAACAGCAACATTTGACCCAAATGTTTATGATTATTAAGTGGGGCTGATGCTACAAGTAGTGGGGTAAGAGGGTACTAGGAAACCTTTGATATCAAATTGATATGCAAACCCGTGAAACATATTATGTAATCCCTTAACCTATTGTTTTTCTGACTGATTTATAATCCCCTGGAAATATAATCCGTCCTTCTGAGAAAGCCCACTCCTCCCCCTCCACTTCTCCCACACTTGTGGCAAAAGGGATGCTGATCCTGGGACACGTTTTTGTCACCCTCTCCACAGTTAAGTTCTGAACCACTTTTCCCCTCTAGGAAATCCTCCTGCCTCCATCTCTCTCAACGATCCCCCTTCCCTCCCAGAAACCCTGTCCCACTTGTGGTACAGAAAGAAAAGAAATTTGTAGGAAATAGCTCAACTGCGGTACCACCACTCTTACCTATTGGTAGATACTGGTGAAGTTAGTCAAAATCCTTTACTGCCTCCATCCCTCCACCCCTCTGTTCCCCACCCCTTCTGGAACTATTGACACACTTTCGATTGAGATACCCAGCTGTATTGATTGCATTTGCATATTTGGCTGGAAATATCTCATCAAACTGGTCGATTAACATGAAGAGAAAACAGCCTTCTGAAACCCCCCACCAGTATACGTATCAGGAACAAAAAACCACACCTGCACCATGGCATGTACCGGCCGCTGACTGCAGGAGAGGAACTGCGGCAGCACCAGCTGGGAAAGGCCCATTGTTCCACGTCCATCTCCCCTAGTCACTGTGCACCACTGCTGCTGGCCAGGAGATATTCGAAACTGGAGAGAACACAGCACTCCTCCGGTCATTTGATGCAAGTCACTAGCAGGATAGAATCGAGCGTACCACGTCTCGGGATCTAAATGCGTTCGCTCGTGGAGCAGTGCACACTGGCCTGTGCCAGAAGAGTTTCCGTCCTGGAAGCCAATAAAAGTACTGTGTGACACAGGCAGCAGACTCTTCTTTTCGCCGTGTCGCCGTGTACTGCCAGTTAGATATTTTCGCGAGTATCTCACTTACATATACGCACAACTGCTCGACTCGAGATATGGGCAACATTTAAGAAAGAGACTTTAATGTTTTGTATGCTGAAGGGATGGTTCCGTCTGCGCTGTATTCGGAGCGAGGGAACAAAAGTGAAGTTTAGTTTCTTGTGATATATAATCATCTTGCCAATCAGGGAAATTATGTAGTTAATGTTTCTTGGTGCTAGTGTACTGCACTATATGGAAACTGGTTGGCTGAACATGTACAATATTGCACAGTAAGATATCGTCCATGACTATATCACACAATACCACCAAGACTATGGTCGCTAGGTGTATCAGAATCAACATCTGTAATCGGAACTTGACACAATCCGAACTACCATCTACTTCAGAATTTGTAAGAGGACGTACTTAATAACGTTTATTTTGTCTTCATTATTTCCAACTGTACAATTAATGATATATTACATTACTGCAAGCTATTTGTCACCTGCATTTGCAAGTCCCCTGAAGCGGGTAGATTAATTTACAGCGCAAAAAGATCTACTGGTAACGAAAGGCATAAATATAAAGATGAGTGCAGTGACGAGCCGTCGCTGATCAGCCAAGATCACACGTCATCTAGGGTCAGAACTTACAATTGTAAGTGTGAAATTTACGTTGGACAGAAGGGATAACATGTCACTCACGTTTAGCGAGAAGTATCGGACTTAATGGCGAGCACTGGTGAACGCGTCATACCACCTATGTGCACTGTACGCTGTGTAATACAGATGATGCATTTTTGCTTGGAGTCAGGTACGAGCCAAACCATTGGAATATTGCACTTGGAGAGAAATGAAGGCTGCAGAGTTCAGTCCGTAAAATATCGACGCCGAATGCGGCAAAGATGAATTGTTAAAATCCAAAGAGTAGACGATAATCTCCTCTCATTTTCTATTGCTAGTTTCAGAATGTCTGATAGTTTTATTAAAATACAGATCGTGTTATGATGTTTGGGCCGGCCGTTGTGGTCGAGCAGTTCTAGGCGCTTCAGTCCGGAACCGCGCTGCTGCTACAGTCGCAAGTTCGAATCCTGCCTGGGGCACGGATGTGTGTGATGTCCTTAGGTTAGTTAGGTTTAAGTAGTTCTAAGTCTAGGGGACTGATGTCCTCAGATGTTAAGTCCCATAGTCCTCAGAGCCATTTGAGTCATATTGTTTGTGAAAACCTCATTGGTATTCGTTTAGCAGATTGTTTGTCGTTAAGTAGTTGTTTTTCTGGGAGGGCATATATTCTAAAGACTTGGACAGTACTGGAAAAATGCAAATAGATCAGTAATCGGGAGACACTGTGGCAAAATTGGTTTTTGGCTTTTCACAAATCCCTACTCCAGGCGTCAGAGAAAACACTTGTGGCTCACGAGTAGTCGGAGGACAGTGGTGTGTCAATAAATTTTATCATTTGCACCGTAAAGCCAACGTGTCCAATAAGAGTAGTTGCTGTTTATATACGACTCACAGATGTTTTTTTATGTTTTTGCCGGTACTAAGCTTAAGACATAAATTTTTGTGCCTTTCGCCATTTACTCCTGCGAAGTAAACAATTTCGCCGCTGGGGTCAAACAGAGGGCAAGAAAATCTAAACAGGAGTCACAGGAGAGACGTTTCTGGTTGCTGGTGGGGGGGGGGGGGGAGGGGGGGGAGAGGGGGTTCCGAGAGGGACAGGGGCCTTATTCTGTATCGTTCATGTCAATCGGTGTAGTTGGTTCGTTTCGGTAGTGACGTCATTTTCGGTTCTTTATCGAAATATGCTATTCAGTAAGCTTCTGAGCCCTGTTACCGAACGGTCCTCCCACCGATTTTACAATTGTACTGAGAGGTTTTGGATTTCAGTGTGGCCCTGTCGATCGGTGAGCTGTGGTTTATGTACACCTATAATTTGTTATTTTAAACATATTTAGCGGTTTTAGCTTTTGATTTAGTGATTGTGTTACTGAAGAATCAGCAGAGGACGTATTCGGTTGGAAAGTGAGTTCATAACAGACTATTTTCCTTTGTTAGAAATATGGTTAGGTTAGGTTGTTACTGTGAATGATTACATCCAAAAAGAAAACGTTTTCGGTCAATATTCTTTCAAAATATGTGTTATTTTAATGCAAATCACTAAATACTAAGACATCGGCTCTCCTTACATATATTACATGAGTGTGAACTGACGTTACTAGTGACTTTGTGTACTTTTTCCCAGAAATGGTTTAGTTAGTAATTATCGAAACGTGTTTACACCTTTCAAGTAACAATGGAAAGCAATTATGTGAAGCCTGATATTAGAAACCTTCCAAACTATTACGCGTTTCTGACTTACGCAGCATCGTTTGGCAACGAAGTCAGGCTACGTTCCTCCACAAGAATTCAGCAGTGCGAAGCTGTTGTTTAGCTTTGCAATAACTTCTGTAACAAACATAAAGTGTTTCTTATTGTTTTTAGATTTTTATAAAGCGTTCGATGTAGTATATGAATATCTTCTACAGACGTTGAAGAAAATAGGTTACAACGATAGTGTCATACAGTTGATGAAGAACATAGCAATTGGAATAAATGCTAAAGTAGCGGTGAATTGTCAACAATCCAGGCCGATGCAAATACAAAGAGGTGTTCCTCAAGGAAGTCCTCCGTCCATGTCGCTCTTCGCCATTTCACAGGAACCTTTCCTCCGACATGTACATTCTAGATTAAAAGGCTTAACATCACCAGAAAATAAAACAGTTATAAGAGCCTATGCTGACGATATAGGGGTCACTATAAGGAATAATGACGAGGTAACCACGCTAGCAACAGTGACTGATTCGTACTGTAGAGCATCTGGAACCAATCCAAACGAAAAAAAAGTAAGATGTTAAATCTCAGAGGTTTTGATAATATCAACTTCGGGTGGGCAAAATTAGTCCGACAACATAAAACACTTGGGATCACCCTGACAGCAGGCCCTATGAAAATGACGGCTTTAAATTGGGAAGTTGCAACAGATAAAGTACAAGGAGCCATTGTAGAGAATTTAACTCGATATATGAACCAAGTTCAAAGAACACAGTATATCAAGTCATGCATCCTTGCTAAAGCATATTATACTACCCAGCTGTTCCCAATACCGAGAATGATAGCGAGGAGAATAATGTCCAAAATCACCAACTTTTTGTGGAAAGGTGAAGTGTTCAGAGTACCTGCTAACGTAGCCACTTTAGATCCTAAAAATGGTGGACTAGGATTAACTGATATAACGGATAAAGCCTCTGCACTTTTTATCAAAAGGCAAGTTAATTTAATAAGAGACTGGCAAGAAAGCATAACCAGCCAACTTTTCGAGATCATTAAACCTCGAAGCCTGCTTCTCCCGATTGACGTGCAGCATATCAACAGTCGCTTACAGCATGTGAGGATTTTCTATGTTGAGTTTAGTTATGTCGGTGTCGAACTCAGGCAGCCACGACACTTAACATCGAGAGCCATAATGCGAGACAGAAAAAAACGCGAAGGAAGGAACAAAATAGAACGACAGTTTCCTAACATTGAGTGGACTGAGATATGGAAAAAATTAGTTCTAATGTGCTCACGTCTAATATAAAAACGTCATGGCACAAGACAGTTAACCACATAGCACCAATGAAAGACTGCATGCAATCAGACTCTGTGAAACAAATTTATGTCAACAATGCCATCTAGTTGACACAATAATTCATAGATATTGCAGTGGTCACATGAATAATTGGAAGTGGATACGGGAGCAAATAGCTCTGATTACAAGAACATCCCCTGAGTTTATATCGCGGTCATTGATAAACAGGCCTGAACCATACTATTTCCCAGCAGCAAAAAATAACGCTGTGTACTGGTTGCTGGGAAATTTTGTTAATCACGTCCTTAACAAATTAGGATCCGAGAGCATCATAGAGTTCAAGGTACACATGCTGTGTGAATTCCACAAAATTAGAAGGTATTCGAATCACAAGAAAAAGTTCGGTAATATGTTAAAAATTGTATTTGAAAGAATGGGCATTGGTTAATATGAAAAAGAAGACTGTGTTGACAGTGATGTATTGTAGTTACCTTAAGGATATTATTTGAGATTTTACAGTATATTATGATGTGTTCTTTTTCTACTTCAGAGAGTAGTTTTTGAAATTTGTAAGCTAATGTACAGAACTTATGTGATATTTAGATTGTGTGTCTAATACCGTCAAAACACAAAACATTGAAGGTGCATTATTGGCTTATATTAGAAATCTGGAGATAGACAGTTTTTACAGAAATGTCCTTATCGATTGGTTAAAACCATAAGACTCTATCTGACATAATGTAACATTGAATGGCTGGCACATTGCCCTGTTCATTTTTGCACTGTGATGTGTAAGTCAGTTTCGCAGTCAAAGACTGATTGTCTAATATGATTATTAAATTGTTTTATATTTAAAATAATCCCACCAACTTGCTGATAGCCATCATAAAGAACTAATTATGCTTCTGTAAAGATTGAAGCTCATGTAATTCAAAGTGCAGATTTTATTTCTTCAGGTCGAAGTTTGAATGTCCTTAAAAAAAACTTTTCTCGATGTTTAAATTAATTCTTTCTGGTAATTTAGTCAGTAACACAATTTTCTACATCAGCATAATTGAAATGATCAAACCGTTTTGTTTAAATAACTTCATATATAACATGTGTACATGATTAGAACGTGAATAGTATGTATTTGGAACGTGTAACATTGTTTTTTAATAAATGTTTTATTAAAAAAAGCGAAGTCAAGTGGTTACCGCGTGGGATTGCTATACGAAAGGACGCGGCTTCGCGCACGGCTGGGTGCAAAAGCTTTTTTTTCCTCTTCATATATGCAACACGTTCTGGGACATTGTTATTCGTGTAAGTTAAGATTTTTCTGCAATATTACTTACATGTAAGAGCACACTTCCTCAGTAATGATTTCGTGTTTTCTGTTTGTTTAAAATACGAAATATGAAATTGTTGGAGATGAAATTGCTGTGAGTGAAACAACCGACAGTGACCTTTATATTTTTTCTTCTCAGAAAAAATTCACCATTTTTTCTGAATATGTAGCGATTTCCGAGTATGCGGTTCAACAGGAATCTAAGAGTACAACTTAAATTACTGGGAATGTAATTAGCAGCAGTCATCTTCATAATCTTGCTTGTCTCAAGTCTTTATCTGCGATCGAATCCTCAACAGTAGACAGAGATGAAAGATCTCCGCCGTAATATTTTTAGACTGTAGCACCATATACGAAACATTTTCATTCATGAGATGCATGTTACAAACTTCAACGAACTGCAGGAGCTCTCGAAAACGCGTTTTTTCAGTTTTGTTTTTAAGACCGAAATCGTTGACGTATCATATAGGGAAACGGGCTACTTAATCATTTGGATCTCTAGGAGCGAGTTTAACCACATTCTGTTTGTCTTCTTATTCTTTGAAACTCTCAATCAATTTGTCGGGGTGTTTTTATAAATGTATCAGTGCAATGCGGTACTACACACTATTCCTAACTCATTTTCCGAAACGTAAAATCCGAAACACGATGTCAGTGTGAATGAGAATAAGATGACATAGTTCGGAATTTACGACAATCTGCAGAATACAGTCAAAAACGCTATCGTTATTATGCATACATAGAAACATGCGGTCAGGGAAACTAAAAATTTCTATGCATTCCAACTGAGAATCATGGAAATGGTTATACTGCGCCTGATACCGTTATGGAGGGGGCAAGAGCGATGAAGGTGGGCACGTCAGCTCGATGTAATGCGGCGTCATGCGTTACGGCAATGTAAACGCAGTTTTCGGTACTTGGAAGAATAGCGCGCCTGTGTCGTCTGCTAGACGCCTCGTGGCGCTGTGCGCGCTGCAGTGCGCATGCGCGGATGTGCGGCCGCTTGCTTTTGATTGGCTTGCGCGACGCGAACCGACAACAGCGCTTCGGTTCTCTAGACCCGAACGGTATCGCTACCGAAATGCATACTGAATAATGATGGGACTTCAATTCGAGTACTAGACCGTTCGGTGCTCTTGAGTACCGAAACGAACGGCACAATGGCGGAAAGGTACAGAGTAGGCACCCAGGCGGCGGCCGGCGGCCTGCCCTGCCCTGAGGCTCTGCTGCCGACTCCCGTGCCACAATGGTGCCGTCTGGTTTTCCACGTCTCGTCTTCAAAAGTGTACTTAACTGATAGCGTCTTCCAAAATGCCCGTTTTACCCTCTCACTATAACGTGAACAATCTGCAGTGCGAATACAGTTGTCTAGCACTGACGTTAAGTCGTGGGGACTAACAACCAATGCAACAGAGTACTAAATTGCAATCCATTCGACTTCAGTCAAACACGAAATACCGTTGTGGGCTTTGTTCACACTGGAGTATTGTGTCACATTATTCATCAATTTGTTGTGTAAAATATATATGGTGTATTCACATTCTCACAGCAGAAAGATAATCGGAATTGTCACTCGTCAGTCGAGCAACAATGAGAGCTGTCGAATCGATGCTACTATTGGTCACTGCTGATAACTTTTAGATGTCACCTTCATCCCTCCACAAGTAGTGTTCCTAGGTATATCTTATCCTGAGGTACTTTTTATTACATAAATGTCGTAGCGGCCCTTTATCAGTTAGAGGGGCCGTATAAACACGGAACCACTTAATGAAAAGCCATGTGACAGAGATCCACCAACTGTACCTAAGGTGACTACATGTAGCACTCCGCCGAATCAGCGTTATAAGCATGCCAGCAGAGCCAGGTCGGCAGTGTGTAGCTGCAGCTAGAACAGCTCCGGCCAATACTTACGCTGACTGTGGCCCAGTAGACACTCCGCGTAGCCTTCAGTAGTAAGTTGTATCTTCGTAATTGTGTAGAGCAGTATTTTAGTTATTATTTACTTTTTATAGTCTGTAGTGCCTCGAGAATTTCGACGCAAATTCTAGAGACCCTCGGCTTTCCACCGTCTCGAACACCCGATATTTTGCGTACGAGCGTGAGAAACGGGAGAGTGTTTAGCTCGCGCCGTTTTTCTGTGTGAGCAGGGTGGACGCGCGTCAACAGAATACGGTACTATTGACGGTCGATCGGCGCGGGCAATTAGTTGCCTCGCTCCTCACAGAAGTTACAGGACCAGCACTAGGAGCAAGCACGCCTTACTTCGTGACGGTGCTATGTTAGTCACTATTGTAAACAGTTGAACTGTGTAAAAGAAAAGAAAAGACACTCACTTTTACTTACTTACATACTGACTCTCTAGAGTTGCGGATGGTGGACTTGTCAGAACCTTCAGAGATTTTTAGAACTGTTTTCATTGTAAAAGTAGTCAATAGTTTCTGAGGAACCGGGAGTCACTGGATTTACGAAATATGATTCATTGATGCGAAACTGTTATGTGGTGTTCTGTTTGTGGAAGTGACATATAGTATGGTTGATTTAAAAGTATCCTGAGTGCACGCAATCATTTAAAGAGTAGAGAAAATTCCTCCAAACAGCTTCGTACGTTCGGAGAAGAAGTTGGGTAGATCGTCGCAGCCGGCTATCCTGAGAAGAAGATCGGCAAAGCACCTCCAAGTAAGTCCGATGATGAAGGCGACGTGTGAGTCTTGCACACCAGCACCACATTGCTTCCTCTAGTCGCCGGAATCCGCCAGAACGTGGCGAGCGACGTGATCAGGACTCGAAAAGGAGGAATTTTACAGCAGAAATCGAGATAAGAAGACATTAAGTTGCCATAGCAACTGAGAGTAACAAGACAAAGAAACTGTTACGCAGAATTGCATTCTGCCTAAAAGAAAAAAGGTGAAAATGTTAATAAGCTCCGAACAAAGGAAGACGCAGAGAATAGTTCGACTAAGAAGATTTGGTGTGGGGAAGTAAGCAGCCTTCACACATGCGTCGACCCAGCCGACGTCAACGCAATATCCTGCCAACGATGCCGACGCGATAACCAGCCGTCGTCGCCGTCTGCAACTGCCGTTCACCGTTGCTGAAGTTTCGTCCGCTCGCCGACGCCGACGCCGACGCCGACGCCGCATCCACCCTTCGACGCTGCCGGCACCCATGCTGTTCACCGGTGCTGATTCTACAGCTGCTCACCGACGCAGCCTAGACCTCTACGACGGGTGAGCGAAAACCAATAACTGTTTGATAAAGCTGAAAGAACTGCGGGACAATAAACTGTGGGTGTAGTTATTGTACACAATATTGTATTTTAGGTTAGATGATTACGAGGTAAAAGAAAAGTAGAGAGATGGATAATTTTCAGAAAGTTGTGGGAGCTTCAGAGCCAGCCATGGAAACGACTGTAACAAAGGAAAAGCCAGACTGAACTGAGGTAGCAAATTTAATTAGAGCACTATGCCTTAAACTAGATAACCAGAGACAATAACAGAGGGAAGCTCTAACTAGATTAGATGCTAAGTTAGAAGCACAAAGTTTAACTTCAACTGCTCAAATTGCCTCTTTGAGAAATGGGATAAGTGCTACTTTAAGTGAAAATTTTGAAGCACAGGGTGAAGCTTTAGATTATAAGTTTGATGTATTAAACGATAAAGTGGAAAATTTGCGATTAGATTTCAAGGATGAATTAAGAATTCGTTAACTGTCCAGATGAATCAAATGTTTACTGAACATAACCAGAGACAAGATGCGCAACATCAAGATTTAAATAAAAAATTAGAATTTGACACTGAGGATAATGTAGTAATGTCGAAAAGGAAATTTTTGAAAAATTAGGATCATTCCAAAGCGTATGCAATGTTACATTCGATGTGGTAAATCAGAGGTTGCACACCCTGAACGATAGTATTGAGAAACAAGATATGATAATTCCTTTTGTACAATCGCAAATTGCAGGCTTCAATACTCGAGTCGATGACGTAGAGAGAATTTTTAAAGAAAAACTAGCTACGTCTCTCACTATAAATGTAAGCGGTCTGACGGAACAGGTAGAGGAGATAATAGATAGAAAAGTTGCCGCGAATCGTGTCTACAAAGCTATCCCATGAACTTGCTGACACTAACAGAAATGTTGATGAATTATGGAAAGAATTCAAATTTATGCAGGACCGAGTGGGGAACAGAGGGACTTCTACCAACGTAGTGTTAACCAGTGAGGCAATAACCGACCTACAATGGGGAGCAAACTCAGGGCTATCCAGGTAGTTTCCAAAATTTAAGCCAGACGGAGACATACGCCCAACTCACTTCCTGAAGTGATTTAACCAGGCATCACCCAAGTCTTGGGAAGACACAAAAAAATATTGAATTTGTGGTGAGGTATCTTTTGGGAGAAGCCTCAGAGAGGGGTACCGTAAACATTGACTTTCATAAGAAGTTCAAAGAAAAGTATTGGTCAGCCAGTGCCCAGGAGAAACTACTATCGGATTTGTGGGACCAAAAACATTACTGTAGTTCCTGGGGTAGAATGA
The DNA here is from genome assembly GCF_021461395.2 of Schistocerca americana. Taxonomy (NCBI): domain Eukaryota; kingdom Metazoa; phylum Arthropoda; class Insecta; order Orthoptera; family Acrididae; genus Schistocerca; species Schistocerca americana. The sequence goes on from NC_060121.1 coordinate 34,824,321, forward strand.
GAACATATTTTGATTGGCATCTAACGAGGGCGAAATACACTCCTGGAAATTGAAATAAGAACACCGTGAATTCATTGTCCCAGGAAGGGGAAACTTTATTGACACATTCCTGGGGTCAGATACATCACATGATCACACTGACAGAACCACAGGCACATAGACACAGGCAACAGAGCATGCACAATGTCGGCACTAGTACAGTGTATATCCACCTTTCGCAGCAATGCAGGCTGCTATTCTCCCATGGAGACGATCGTAGAGATGCTGGATGTAGTCCTGTGGAACGGCTTGCCATGCCATTTCCACCTGGCGCCTCAGTTGGACCAGCGTTCGTGCTGGACGTGCAGACCGCGTGAGACGACGCTTCATCCAGTCCCAAACATGCTCAATGGGGGACAGATCCGGAGATCTTGCTGGCCAGGGTAGTTGACTTACACGTTGGGTGGCACGGGATACATGCGGACGTGCATTGTCCTGTTGGAACAGCAAGTTCCCTTGCCGGTATAGGATGGTAGAACGATGGGTTCGATGACGGTTTGGATGTACCGTGCACTATTCAGTGTCCCCTCGACGATCACCAGTGGTGTAAGGCCAGTGTAGGAGATCGCTCCCCACACCATAATGCCGGGTGTTAGCCCTGTGTGCCTCGGTCGTATGCAGTCCTGATTGTGGCGCTCACCTGCATGGCGCCAAACACGCATACGACCATCATTGGCACCAAGGCAGAAGCGACTCTCATCGCTGAAGACGACACGTCTCCATTCGTCCCTCCATTCACGCCTGTCGCGACACCACTGGAGGCGGGCTGCACGATGTTGGGGCGTGAGCGGAAGACGGCCTAACGGTGTGCGGGACCGTAGCCCAGCTTCATGGAGACGGTTGCGAATGGTCCTCGCCGATACCCCAGGAGCAACAGTGTCCCTAATTTGCTGGGAAGTGGCGGTGCGGCCCCCTACGGCACTGGGTAGGATCCTACGGTCTTGGCGTGCATCCGTGCGTCGCTGCGGTCCGGTCCCAAGTCGACGGGCACGTGCACCTTCCGCCGACCACTGGCGACATCATCGATGTACTGTGGAGACGTCACGCCCCACGTGTTGAGCAATTCGGCGGTACGTCCACCCGGCCTCCCGCATGCCCACTATACGCCCTCGCTCAAAGTCCGTCAACTGCACATACGGTTCACGTCCACGCTGTCGCGGCATGCTACCAGTGTTAAAGACTGCGATGGAGCTCCGTATGCCACGGCAAACTGGCTGACACTGACGGCGGCGGTGCACAAATGCTGCGCAGCTAGCGCCATTCGACGGCCAACACCGTGGTTCCTGGTGTGTCCGCTGTGCCGTGCGTGTGATCATTGCTTGTACAGCCCTCTCGCAGTGTCCGGAGCAAGTATGGTGGGTCTGACACACCGGTGTCAATGTGTTCTTTTTTCCATTTCCAGGAGTGTACTTAGATAAGACCATGGAACAAAAGCGGTTGGTTAGGATTGTTATAAGATGTTTACCCATTTATGCTAGAAAGAATAAATTGTGTAGTGGATGGAAAACGGTAGAAGAATTATTATCCTTTGTAGATGCAATTGATGCCATTAATAGGGACTGAAATGAGAGCATACTTAAAAATGAAACTCAAAATCGCCGAAGAAATAATAATAGTAGTGGTAACTTTAAGATACAAGAGGTAAATTTAGTGAGAGTACATCAGCATAGGCGGAAAGATGGTAGTGAAAATTTTTAAAAGAAACATCCACCTTCAACAATAGGCCCAGCAACGTCGCAGGAATTTGTACCGAGTAATAATAGAGTCCAAAGTAGTAACGTCATACTTCGATTTGATACCAGCCTGTGCTTACAAATAGTGAGGAAAACGTAGTGCGATCTGGATCCAGGGCCGGGGCCCAGGTCGCAGAAATACACTAGGAGGCCTAAATTATAAGAAATATGTTTGTTTTACGCATTAAGTACCCACCAGCGAGTGGTTGTTACTGGAAGAGCATACCGATAACAACATTAATCCACAACCAATTATAATTGGATGAATAGAAGATCTCGCAGTTAACATCTTCATAGATTCGGGTAGTGAAGTGTCACTTATTTTCCAGGGTTTCTTTAACACATTAAGAACTAAGCATGGCTTATCTATAGTACCAGTAACAGGAGCACATATAGTCGGTATAACTGGAACTAAAAGTAAAGTTGTCAAATATGAAACCCGAGTAACTTGTAACATCTGCGATATTTCGTTCCATCAAACACTTCTGGCAGTAGAAAATATTAACTGGGGTGTATTATTTGGCCTACACTGGCTACCAGAATTTAACACCGTGTTAAATTTTGAGGAAAATTTGCTTTATTGTGGAAGAGGAGACTATAAGTGTTGTGTACCGTTTGTGGCGAACAACAATAAGGGTAAACAAACAACAGAGGCTCAATGTTTGAAACTAACAGCGACCGCACAATTGTCACAAGAGATTGAAAACGTAAGTCATACATTGCACCGGGCAGACATACATAACAAAGTAAATGAATCTCCAATATTAACCAACGACCAAAAATCAGATTTAACCAAAATTCTATTGGAATATGAAATGGTATTTTCTGATAGTCCAGGTGGTATTAGTGACTACATATGTAAATTTAAGATCAGAGATGATATTACATTCTTTTGTAAACCTTACCTGACACCGGTAAGCCTAAAGGAAGCGGTTAAGAAGGAGATAGATAAAATGATAGACAATAACATAATAGAACACAATACGAGTGTAATAAATCATCCTTTAGTAGCAGTGTGCAGTTAATACTGGACGCGCACACCCTAAATAAACATATAGAATCTCAAAGAGATAGACCTATTAACATCGACGAGTTATTGTCCAAATTTGAGAAAGCACAGTGTTTTAGCTCGATGGTCCTGACTGCTGAGTATTGGCAAATCCGATCACATCCAGATTCAAAGAAATATCCCGCGTTTCTATTTGATTTGTAATCCTATCATTTTAAGGTGTTATCATTTGGACTAAATATCTTGGTATCATTATGTATAGGCGCGCTAGACGAATCTTTAGGAAGAGAATTATTAAAGAATTTAATCACTTATGTAGATGATATACTGTTTATCTCACCCACCTGGGACGAGCATTGCTTGACCTTGAGGAAGACACTAAAAAGATTTAAAGAAAAAAAATTCTCTAAATCACACATTGCGAGGAAAGAGCTAACATTCTTGGGACATATCGTAGGTTTACAAAGAATTAAGCCCGACCGAGAACGTATAGAGGCCATTAAGGAGTGTCTACCACCTAGAAGCATAAGACAATTGAAGGGATTTCTTGGAATGGCAGGGTATTACAGACGCTATATACAAAGTCAAGAGTTAAACGACCATCGACTTTTGCGTTTATTACAGAAGGGAATACCATGGAGTTGGGACCATTTGAAAGTGTAAAGCGGGCACTATCAGAATCACCGATATTGCACTGTCTGGTGATGGATGAACCATTTAACATTTCAACCCATGCATCAAACTATGGTATAGTGGCAAAAATTTTCCAAGGTGAATCGGGTATACAAAGTATAGGCAATACCTTTAGCTAGCCAGAGTCTCAACAAACATGAACTGAATTATACAGCCACTGAAAAAGAATTATTGGCCATAGTATGGAGTATACAAAAATTCCAGACACTGATATGGGGGTCCGAAATATATATCTATATGGATCACCAGGCTCTGTCATTTTAATGAGTAGTCGATTACTACATAGTAGACTTATGCGGTGGAGGTTGTTTCTTGGAGATTATGACATTAAAATCCAGTATATAAAGGGTTCGAAGAATATTGGAACAGATGCTTTGTCTCGGCTACCAGTAGGAATGAAAGAACTAAAGCATACAGAAGGACCTGTCGGAATTTTTTAGATCAATTTTTTAACGTTAGTGTATCCACATAACAAGGTGCACGAAATGGCTCAGAAAATAACAGATAACATCCAACATGATCCCTATTTTACAGATGTATTTGCTATGTGTGCTAGGAAGTCGTTTCCGACTAATGAAGATGGAAGGTGGAAGATTATAGGACATAATTTGTTCTGGAGAGACAGTAAGACAACGCAACATTGGCGTTTATGGATACCAAATTTAGTAGAGGAGGAGTTAGTGTGGTACATCCATAAGGGGTATGGGCATTTCGGTATAAAGAAATGTATTGCACATATGAATAAGTTGCACTGCTTTAAACGGCTAGGAGAAAGAATAGCATTGGTCATTAAAACTTGTGAAATTTGTCAGAAGGTAAAAGAGAGTAATACACTACACACAAATTGTACCCAATTGTTCCTAAAGCGTCACACGATCTAACAGCTGCAGATTTCAAAAGGAAAAGGAGGAGTGGCCTATATTTTTATCCTCATAGAGTGTTGGTCTAAGTATGCTAAGTTATACCCTAGTCAGAAAGCAAACACACCAACAGTAATACACTGTCTGCAACAGTACTTTCTCGAGGTATGAAAACCGAAACGGTTCCTGTCCGAAAATGGACCGAAGTTTACTAGTAGCGAGCTTAAGGAATTTCCAGCGTGGGAAAATATTCGTCAAATATTAATCTACAACTATAATCCATCTTCTAACCCATGTGAAAGGGTTATGAAAGAAATTGGGAAGTTATGCCGCACATACTGCCAGGAATAACATTCATCTTGGGCAAAGAAAATGAAAGACTCTGAGCTTAGTTTGAATGAGTTACCGCATTTATCAACGGGATTAGCACCTTTGGAGGTAAAAGGTAAACCTTTTGTCGGAGAACCCCTTATTAAATGTTTCGTGTGGCCTTAGCGACCTATAGACGACTTCCAACTTAAACAGGAAATCGTACTTAACAAAGCACAACAACGAGTGAGTAAATATAACGAGAAGGTTATCGAACCACAATATAAAGTTGATGATCTAGTTCTTGTAAAGCAGCATCTTCAGAGCCCGGCCCTGAAGAATGAGACACATAAATTTTTTCGGAAATATGACGCACCTTTCCGGGTACAAACAGTAATCCATCCGAAGACACTATTTTTAGTAGATCCTATAACTGGATTGGAAAAGGGAAAATACAATGTAAAGGACCTAAAGTTGTATATTTCCCAGGGACGTTAACATTCTGTGTTAACCCGCGGAGTGATAACCGTCGGTTCCTAAGTTGTTTTCGTTGTTACTTTCACATTAGTTTTTCTAAACCGAATTCCCTTCAAATCTTCAACTCTTCTGTAATCTATTGATAAGCTCTTAAACTATCCTATCATGTTAGTATTTAAGTGACCGAATATGACTAATTTAAGAGAATGACGAATAAACAGTGAACCCCAAACGTAGAATGAAACGAATAGAAAATAGTACTAGTATAAAGATAATATCATGGTACTATTCAAGCAGAGTAATATCTAGACGTCATAAACTGAACGGAGTACTTTATGTGTGTATGAAATATGAGTGATCTTTTGCCAGAATGAACTAAGTGTCATTTAGTTAGTTTTGAGAAATAAAGGAGTGAAGTTATGAGTTTACAGAAACTTATTTATTCAAAAATATTTATGAATTTACATATGGTCTGGTGCATAATTGGTGTGAAAAACTTTTACAAGCATTTTGAGCCTTGCAGCATATTATTTAATTACAGTTTGTAACTTAAAACTACAAAGAAACAATGTAAAATATCCATGTACATCAGGTTATTTTGTTGTCACATCACATTAATGCACTTCAGTACGAAATATAAAGTAAAGTTTTCTTGTTTTTGTATTATATTCTTATATAGATCTATTTGGCAACTGAAACACGCAGATATAACTTCAGAATTCATGTAATACAGCATTATTAAGCAATTTTTGGAATTAGGAGAGAACGTTGGAATATACTTACGGCGATGATTATGCTTCCCCATTACTCATCTTCTTCATTACCGTCACTGCTCATTTCTGATACTTCAGCCATTTTGAGACCCTTATAGAATTCATGGTATTCGGGGGGTACGTACATTAGAAGGCTCTGAATATCTTTCAGTTTCTCAGGGCGTAGAGTGCGCCCTAATGGATACAGTGTAGGTAGTGTAATCTGACTGAGAGAACAGTGGTGAGCTTTTAAGCGTTTATTTAAATTCACTGAAGAGTACTCTTCCATGTCGTTGTGGCTGTATTTGTACTCCATTATCCCCGGCTTCTCTTTTGAAAATCTCATTTCCTTAATCCTAAGCCACTCAACCTTTTCTCTAGAAAGATTTACTTTTATGTCAGTCATAGATTTTTCGAGTAGCATAGTACTTTTGAAGTCACTACAATCCATTTTTACCACTTCACCCTGGCATTCTCAATAATACAATAAAGCTGTTCTGGAGCAAATATTTCTGGATAATGCCGTAGTTTCCTCTCTATATCCCCAAAATCAGTGTCATTCAGAAGATACGAGTGACCAGGTTCAGCAAATCTGGGCGTAATTTCCTCAATGTCACTCTGAACCAAATACATCCAAATTGTCATAATTATAAAATTTCTGTTTTGCCCCCCACATCCTTGGACCAACATCATGAGATTCAAAATACTTCAATACACAAGAGCCTACCTCTTGAGCTCCCCTTGAAGCAATAGTTTCATTCCAGCAATGCATTACTGCCTTTCCACTTTTAAAGTCATGAATTCCAAGCTTAAATCAGGAGAGTTGACGTTTATAGTATGCAACACCTGTTGTCAATTTTTGCAGCAGTAGTGCTTTCTGCAGATCAAATGAAGAAACTGTAAGATTGTCATCTGTCTTGGAGTTCTCCATATCCCTTTTCAGATAATCTCTTGCAGCTTCAGCCTTCCTGTGGTGCAATTCCTGCTCCTTTCTTAATCTTTGTAGCTTCTCAGTGCCTGCCACACCAGCTCTAAGTGTCTCCTCTGCTGTAATTAGCGTGTTTAGCCTGTCACATGTTTGACATGTATCCTTTTGAAGAGGCTTGAAACTGAGAGTGAAGTCTCGTCTAAATACTTTTGCGTACAGTGATTGGCTGGGAGATTTAACATTGGGATCTTCTTCTTTCAGCTTATCAATGAATAATCTGTGTCATCAAACTAAGATTAAGTCTACTGTCCAATTACTTTTTTGACGAATCTCTTCTGCATTAGTGACTCGATGGACAGGGAAAACTATTAACTTTTATTACGAGGTACGTGTTTTCCACGCTGGTCACATAAAGAGCTTGTCTTTGCTCTGGCTATGGCTCGATGCACCCTGCTGCCAGAAGTCTGTAGTGTGTTTAGGTAAGTTTCTTTGCACGCCTCCACATCATTTCCATCCGCACTGGGAATATAATAGTTCGTAGAAAACTTCTTCTTGTCGGTTTTAGAACGCTTGTTTTTTATGGGAACATTTTTAACTGAACCATATATTATTGATGTCTGCACATCCCAAGACCCACTTCCATAACGTGTGTCAAAAAACTCTTTTCTCCTCACAATTTATTTTTTGCCAGCATTTTTGTCTACATGAACAATTAAATTCAATTGGTACAGTGTCCTCTTTACTGTTAACGTAGGTTTTTCCCCTTATTTCGCTTCTTCTTCCTTAGGGTTTTCTTCCATTGTTCCCTGTTTCCTTTTTACTTTTATTGCCAGAAATTTCATGTTCATCTGAAAAACAAGTCACTTAGACCTACAAATTCGTTTTCAAAACTGATTTTTAAGAATGTCAATCATGAGAATAAGTTACGATATTCCATTCCATTACTTTGGTAGCTGACGAATATGTGAAATACAGTTGTTTCAGGAACTCTTCTGCGAGAGTGAACCATCTCCACATTAAATCGCATTTCCCGCCCTAAATAAAGAGGTATTTTTTTCCACAGGTTCAATTTTTCTCTCTCCTCATTATTTATGGCAGCACTGGCTGAAATATCGACATACACTCACTATCGATTGTGCAGTGACCTTAGATTTACTACTGGTGGTCATGGTTCATTCTGGCATGTGAGGTAAACAACAAAACCTCCAATTAATGAGTTTATTCTATAAACTAAAGTATCACGTTATTAAAATCCACTTATCATTTGATGATTGAGAGGCACCATCACTTGGTTCATATTCATTTGAAGTACTAGAACTAAACGACTGGTTTTCACAATTATCATCGTTTTCAGACCATACCTTTATAGTATGACCACATAAGCCCAGAAGGCTTCCTTCGCAATTGTTTCGCCAGGAAGGTGGAGAAAAATGCACACATCCTGCATGTGGATACATCGTGGTTCGTAGAAAAAAAGATGGTTCCTTGGTCTGCAGAGTGTTTACAAAGCTAACTACTTAACTGAGGCACCGGATTTCGGTGCAGTAAAGGATTCGAATGGGCACTGTTGCCTGTAACGTATCGTCAGGCGCAGGCAAACATAGTCAACGATAGTGAATCGAAGCCAGAACAGCTAAGTTGGGCTTTCCCTCGCCACGGCTCGTTTCTACCACAGCCGCAGGAGGCTCTGGATGTGAATGTCCCTTATGGTAACCGCCCACTGGCACCTGAGATTATCTAACGAGCCAACATATAAATTTGCGAGGCACGATTACCAGCCACATGCGCACCTGAAGATGACGAATACTTGTCTCGTAGAAATACTGTGCAGTTTCCACAACACCACCCAACACAACATCTTTCAAGCAGTTATCACGTAGGGAAACCCTCGAACAGAGATTGAGCTAGGTGCATGAGAAATGGGAATGGTTAGGGAATTCAATATTCTGAGATTCACAGTGTCAAGAGTATGATTACCACACTTGACGCATTATTTCACATCACGGACAACACAGTGGCCGACGGCGTACATGTAACGACCGAGAGCAGCGGCGTTTGCGTAGAGCTGTCACTGCTAACAGATCAGCAACACTACGTGAAATACCCGCAGAAATCGATGTGGGACGCACTAATGATGTATCCGTTAGGCAACTGCGGCGAAATTTAGCGTTAATGGGCAGTGGCAGTAGATGACTGAAGCGACATCGCGTGCAGCGCCTCTTCTGGGCTCGCAACTACATCGGTTGGACCGTGGAAAGCCGTGACCTGGTCAGATGAGCCCCGATCTCAGTCGATAAGGGCTGACTGTAAGGATCGAGTGTGGCACACACCCTACGAAGCCACGGACCCAAATTGTCAACAAGGCACTGTGTAAGGTAGTGGTGGGTCCGTAATGGTGTGGGCTGCGCTTTCATCGAACGGACTAGCTCCTCTCGTCCACAATTGTTCGTGATCGGTTTGAACAACGTTCTGAACAATTCGAGTGAATGATTTGGCCACCCGAGATGTATACCAACGAACATTTCTGGGCCATAATCGAGGTGTCAGTTCGTGCACATAATCCTGCACTGACAACACTTTTTACGATTATGGACAGTTATAGAGGCAATATGGCCCAGTATTTTTGCAGGGGACTCCCAACGATTTGCTGAGCCCATGCCACGTCGATCTGCTGCACTACGCAGGGTAAAACGAGGTCCGACATGGCAGTAGGAGGTATCCCACCACTTTTGTGTCATTAGTGTTTTATTGCGTCTGAGGCGATTAATAATATATCATCAACGCACTACCGTGGGGTATGTTGGAAGTTACGTCTCCAGTTTTGTCGACAATGCCTCCATGATAACATGCTGTATGACTGTCACGACCCGCGGCTTTCAGAACGTCATATGAGTAGAATGTGGATGCCAATGATCTTGGACGGCTGGTTTGTGGATCACTTCTTTTATCTTTCATATAGAAGACATGTGTCACAGATTTTAGTTAAGGGATCTGCAATAAATTATGGTTAAAGCGGAAGCCAACTCAGCTGTCGAATCAGCAGAAAAACAGAGGAGGACTGGAGCGCCTTTACGCACCCTGATGAGCGGCGTGTGGCGGAAGACGGAGAGCACGGCCTCCGCGTCGCTGCACGCCTCGTCCAGCAGGGGGCCCTGGCGGTCGCCGCGCTCGTGCCTGGGCGCGCGCGCGCTCGGCCCGTGCGGCCGCAGGCAGGAGTCGCGGCTGCGCGCCGCGGCCCGCTCCACCGACGACACCAGCATCGACGCCGCAACTGCCGCCGTCGTCGCGTTGTCGTTCGCTGTTAACAGAGGGACGGGTCTGCAGTTTCCTTCTTCTTCTTTCCTGTCTTTTCTTTATACAATAAGTCGTTCTTCAGCCACCTTATTACTATTAGACAGCGCTCACCACAAGTGCCGTGACCAGCACTCGTTCTGGTATTGTAGACACGTGATGCCCCGTGCATCTGCTTTTGGTAGGCAGCATATCGGTTTTAGTCGAGAATAGACCAGCTGTGAACTGACTGAGAAGTAAGTCCTGTAAGTCATCGGGTGACACGTTATTTCAGTACATTCTTCTCGCACAGCTGCGCACAAATTATCCAGTTACGTAAGTTTTTTTTTTAATTCTGCGCTACAATATCAGCTGCAAATGTATGGAGAGGATGATGAATTTTGAAACTGTTGCTGAGCGATGGGAGGAGCACTACAAGTGCAAAAATATATAATTTATGTAAACAAAATTGTTTCACGCTAAAAACGACGGATCCGCCAGCTGTCATCGAGCTCCTGGGAATGCAGTATGAGGGAAACGGAAATGTGTGCGGTGGAGTTGTGGGTAGACAGGCTGAGAGGCACGGACGGATCCCATACCTCGCCCCGGTCTCCTTCCATTTTTAAGAAAGAGAGTTGCCACACTGGTGACCATGTCAGGATTCAGCTTCAATTAAAGTGAAATGTTCTGATTTAGCTTACGTGAGTTTTAACACTGGAACCGCAGGTGGATCACTTCTTAATTCTTTCGTTTGCCACTTTTTTTTAAATTATTACCTAGAGTGCTGAATTTCTCTGCCTTTTTATGGAATAAGATGATTAGCGATTATACTTAATTTTGCATTTTATGTAGAAAGCTTCAAAGAGAAATACGAAGATTTACCTAGAACTGCGGGTGGGTCAGTCCTGACCCCTCTGCTGGAGGCACTATAACAAGCGCATTTTTCTTACAGCTTCATGTTGTGTTTGGTCAACAATCGCAAAACTTCCTTTTATCTCACTGCCTGATGACGCCGCGCGTGTCCAGCAGACAAGGAGAGGGAGATCCGGTTGGAACACGTCTGATCGTGTACGCAGCTATTGTGCTGCTGGTGCTTTGTTTTATAAGATACGGTTTTAGTAGTGCATTCTAATGTAACTGCGCAAATAGTGCTTGCAACATACAGATTTATTATGACTATACGTCTACGATTAGAAGAGGACATTATAAAGGTGATAAATGAGATTTTGGGCCATGAATCTGACGGCGAGCCGCTGGAGTCTTCATCTGAGGAAGAAATACCACCACCTATAGTCCCAGATTTTTCATCAGAAGATGATGTTACTCCTCGGGATGTTCTACTAATATTGATGAGGAAGGTATTCAGGTTTATGTGTTTGTTTTTATAATAATTATTGTTTATGTATGTGCTGCATAATTACAGATTACAACTACAACACTGATGTTTATACTGCTTATGAACTTTTGCTTTTTATTCTAATATTTCACAATATATTGAGTACATGACAAGAAAGATTAAGGAAAGGCAAACCTACGATCCTCGCATTTGTAGACTTAAAGAAAGCTTTTGACAATGTTGATTGCAATACTCTCTCTCAAATTCTGAAGGTGGCAGGGGTAAAATACAGGGAGCGAAAGGCTATTTACAATTTGTACAGAAACCAGATGGCAGTTATAACAGTCGAGGGGCATGAAAGGGAAGCAGTGGTTGGGAAGGGAGTGAGACAGGGTTGTAGCCTCTCCCCAATGTTATTAAATCTGTATATTGAGCAAGCAGTAAAGGGAACAAAAGTAAAATTCGGAGTAGGTATTAAAATCCATGGAGAAGAAATAAAAACTTTGAGGTTCGCCGATGACATTGTAAATCTGTCAGAGACAGCAAAGGACTTGGAAGAGCAGTTGAACGGAATGAACATTGTCTTGAAAGGAGGATATAAGATGAACATCAACAAAAGCAAAACGAGAGTAATGGAATGTAGTCGAATTAAGTCTGGTGATACTGAGGGAATTAAATTAGGAAATGAGACACTTAAAGTAGTAAAGGAGTTTTGCTATTTGGGGAGCAAAATAACTGATGATGGTCGAAGTAGAGAGGATATAAAATGTCGACTGGCAATGGCAAGGAAAGCGTATCTGAAGAAGAGGAATTTGTTAACATCGACTAATGTTTTAAGTGTCAGGAAGTCGTTTCTGAAAGTATTTGTATGGAGTGTAGCCATGTATGGAAGTGAAACATGGACGATAAATACTTTGGACAAGAAGAGAATAGAAGCTTTCGAAATGTAGTGCTACAGAAGAATGCTGAAGATTAGGTGGGTAGATAACGTAACTAATGAGGAGGTATTGAATAAAATTGGGGAGAAGAGGAGTTTGGGGCACAACTTGACAAGAAGAAACGATCGAATGGTAGGACATGTTTGAGGCATCAAGGGAGCTCCAATTTAGTATTGGAGGACAGCGTGGAGGGTAAAATTCGTAGAGGGAGACCAAGAGATAAATACACTAAACAGATTGAGAAGGATGTAGATTGCAGTAAGTACTGGGAGATGAAGATGCTTGTACAGGTACAGTAGCATGGAGAGTTGCATCAAATCACTCTCAGGGCTGAAGTCCACAACAACAACAACATTAAGTACCAATACATGCTGTAATACTAATTACTACTATTACAGGAGCAGTTGTCAAGAAGCCCACGTCAAGTTGTGAGCATGTACGTGGTAGGCAACGAAATGAGCAACTTTGTGGACTATAACCAACGGCCTTGCCACAGAGGTAACACCGGTTACCGTCAGATCACCGAAGTTAAGCCCTGTTGGGCTGGGCTAGTGCTTGGATGGGTGACCATCCGGTCTGCCGAGCGTTGTTGGCAATCGGGGTGCACTCAGCCATTGTGAGGCAAACTGAGGAGCTAATTGATTGAGAAGTAGCGGCTCCGGTCTCAGAAACTGACATATGGCTGGGAGAGCGGTGTGCTGACCACATGCTCCTCCATATCCACATCCAGTAACGCCTGTGGACTGAGGATTACACGGCGGCCAGTCGGTACCTTTGGGCCTTCTTGGCCTGTGCAGGAGGAGTTAGTTTGTGGACTATAGGTAGAGATATTGTAGCACCAGATGGAACTACCTTAAAACTGGGAGATATACACTATGTGATCAAAATTATCTGGACACCTGGCTGAAAATGACTTACTAGTTCGTGGCGCCCTCTATCGGTAATTCTGGAATTCAATATGGTGTTAGTCCACCTTTACCCTTGATGACAGTTTCCACTCTCGCAGACATACAATCAATCGGGGGCTAGAAGGTTTCTTGGGGAATGGCGCCCGATTGTTGTCGGAGTGCTGTACTGAGGAGAGGTATCGAGGTCCGTTGGTGACGCCTGGCATGAAGCCAGCATTCCAAAACACCCAAAACATATTCTATAGGATTCAGGTCAGGACTCTGTACAGCCAGTCCACTACAGGGATGTTATTGTCAGGCCGTCCATTACGGACAGATGAGTATTGGAACAAGGCCAGTTGGGGCAAAGTACCATTATCCAAGATGGTGGCGATGACGTCAATGAAGATGGTGACGATGACATCAATTAAGATGGCGGATTTTGGCGGGGACTTGATTTGGCGGGAAAGTACCACGTCCCCCTCCCCCCCACAAAAATGTGCTTGAAGTTCAAATTCCATCATGATAATCCACCATGTCCCAGTTCTCTCTATTAAGCAAAGAAAATCGTGAGAAAAAAGGAACTTGTCTTTATTATTTAACCAATTTAATGCAATTTTGTTCTCCACTGGGTCTGGACTCCAACTGGCTTAGTTCATATCATCGCCACCAGAGAACGACACCGTGACGTCAGTTGATGACGCAAGTAGCATTATTCAAGATGGCCGTACCCATTGTGTTCACCACGAGCTCCAGACCCCAACTGGCTTAGTTCCTATCGGTGCCACCAAAGGTCGCTCTCCTGACGTCAGATCATGACGTAAGTAACGGTATTGAAGATGAGGGCACACACTGTGTTCACCGCGACCTCCAGAGCCCAACTGACTTCGTTCATATAGTAGCCACCAGATGGCACTACCGTGAAGTCGGGTGAACACACATGGTCGTCTAGTCTCTCTCTTTTGCGTGTTATAACTGGACACACGACGCATCAGCAGCCCACAAGCGAGCGACCGCTTACATCACAGAATCAAGCCCGCACCTTTATACCAGTGCTGGACATAGTCTTCTGTATAAGCTAACGAATTTAACGGAACACAAGTGACACCAACATTGCCCATCTAACCTATCAATTACCTAAGTACTTAATTCCATTTCAATTTCAATCATATTCAATAAGTCAATTTACAATTTCAATGATCGATGATCAAATGAGCAGTTCCACATTTTCCCACTAGTACAGCGGTGTTCCTTCATAACCTAGCACCTATCACCCCTAGAATGCAGCACTCCTCTTGGCTACTGCATTAGTCATGTGATTCAACTTCATGGAACATAGGACTTGGAATCAATTTTCACCAATGCCATACCCACCTTGACTTGGAATCAAATAGTTAAACTCTCCACCACGATACGCAACCGAGGATCACGCCCCCTACTGACCCATGTTGGCGGGCTAAAGTGCTCTAACGTGCACTAACCTGTACTAACGCACACAGCACATGTCATCATCCAAGATGGTGGGGCGAAATGGCGAGAAAGCAGATCTGAGCACAAGTCTTTATTTTGCACATGGTGTCTGCACCACGATACTTACTGTGCAACTAACATAGTACACATTACTGCCATCAGATCGTACTGTCATCCCTCCTATGACCTAATCCCAGATGGAGGTCTGTAGGGGCGAGAATTATCCTAAAATTACTCAGGCTGCGATAGGCTGCTGGGGAGAGAAAGGAAGGAGTCCACTCTATTCACTTTCGAACAATTTATTTACAGATCGAATATATTTATCACACTGAGGCAAAACGCTCTTATGCTTGCGCTCACAATACACAGTCTGCCGATACGCAAGCAACTCCTAATTTACACATATAATTTGATTACAGACTTTCAGACTCCTCCTAACTAATTCAGCACAGATAGGTCTAGATACGCTCAGTACTTTGTCCAAATACCTCATAACACAGCCTACACACCTGCTCGCAAAATAATTTAGTCAATGCCCACAAGCAGCCTGTTCCAATAGAGCGCACAGGCAACCCCAACGAGTTGGGGCGGCCGTCAGCTGTGAAATCATGCACAGGCCCCCGCCCCTTGTCCCGCAAGCGGCCACATGCCTTTCATACTTCATTTCTGATAAGGTGCTATCGCAATTCATGTTCACCCAGACGCTGATGATGACGCTATCGGACGGGAGCGAAGACATATTTACAGACTGCAAACAGTAGAATCTCATTCGCGCACGCATGCAGCCGATGTGGTCGTCAGCTGTCAAATCACACTCAGACGTCTGTTCAGGACTGCGCTGATCACACCCCCGTGCCGCGGCCGCTGAACGCAGGTGAACGTTGCGTGCCTCTATACAGCCACGGTTATACTGAGGACATAACATTCCAAGGCGAACTCACGCCGGTCTCATATGCGAGACATATCCAGGCCCCACTAATCTCTACCACTGAAGGCAGAGTAGCACAGGGTGCGTTGACACACGCATTCAGACGTGCGTACCCGCCCCAACGTGACTCCCGCCTTGCCGCGTGGCGACTCAGCATTCTAAAACTTTCTCAATGTTATTCTTACGTCACATGGCTTTGTGAAAAAAATAACAACCAAGTCGACCTCTCGGGAAATGTACAGCCCACCAAAAAAATTTAACGCACGCTTTCTTGATGTCTCAGTTTGTATGCACAAAAATTCTGACCCTAACAGAATCTGTTTACGAAAATAACATGTAATGCACTCATCCCAGCGCTCCTAATATCTTTCCCCTCCAGATTTCAACATATACAAACGTTCCCTGCGCTATGTACAGACCCCTATATCCCAGCACAAACGATGGACCATTCTTATTTGCTCGTATCGAATTTACACGCCGAATTAGTTATGCCGCCGGTATCGAAGCACCATCCACCTGTTCTTTCTGGTGCTTTCAGCTGTTATATTACACAGATCGCTGAACTGCATTCAGAGTTAAACACTCATAATTGTCTCCACATTATCAAATACATACCAGACTTACGAGAATATTGCAAGCCAGGAACAGATTTACCACTGTAGCTACAATTAAATACGTCTATTGCCGCTACAGTCTAACACCAATCAGTGTACATGTAATCTCTCCCCTTGACTACTGTAGTTCAGTATTTATAGCAAATATAATTTTCCACTTAAAAATTCTCACTCATTCACTCATTGTTATCAATATGTTCAGGACACACAGTCATTCTCTCTAGTCATGCCATAACATAAACCATACTAACTTTACAATTCAGTATATGCACATTTTAGACAAACAGTGCAGATGTCTTTTATATCTGTAGAGCACCTGAAAAAATTATCATATGCCTACACTCATACCGGGTATATGTTACGATGCTCCCCAGTTCTAGCAAAGCACCATCAGCCTTTTCTTTCTTTCTACAGACGCGACATTCAGGGAAAATAAACTACTTTACAGTTATCACCACTTCGGACCGACAACTAAACCTCACAAAGTGACATACATATCGTCAAACACGTAAACACACCTACTCATTTACACTCTCCTCCCACTGGGGCCAGGAGCTTGAATATTAACGCGTGAAACCGATCTCCAACTCAGCAATATATCAACGCATACAGTATCGATCTAGCAAACAAACAATTCTACACCGTACAAAATAACCCATGTTACATCTGTGAGCCATCAGTGTATCGAAGTAACTCTCAGAACTGATGTACAAGGCCACATTCGTCTCCCCATCGGTACAAACAAGCTACTCTTTCTGGTGCAGACCTGCCTGCTTGCTTCCGTTTCTACAGGCGTCTCCAGACTCTGGGTTTAAATGAACACACCTGTTTTCACCATAATATTATATCATTTTCGCCGTACTTCTCGATATCAAGCACACAGAAGTAGCCTACCGATCGCCAGCGCAACATAATTCTGTAGATATACACTGGAAATTATTTCTCTACAAACCCGAAACTTCAGCTACGTGGAGCTTGCTCTAGACCACTGAGTAACTAGAAACAAACACATTAAAAATCATATTTCCACCCACGAATACCGATCCCGCTGATGTAACCCATTCCAAATCATCCCTATAATTTACAAGCCAGCCAAGGTCTTTCCCATGCCTAGAGAACAGGCAACCGTGTTTTCCACGTGGCAGATGCACACACCACAGCCGATCTTGTCTCAAATAAATAATGGCGCCAAATGTGCAGAAGGAGTGAACGGAACAATTTACATGGGACTGAATAACGCTCCGTCCGCAGCTCGTGGTCGTGCGGTAGCGTTCTCGCTTCCCGCGACCGGGTTCTCGGGTTCGATTCCCGGCGGGGTCAGGGATTTTCTTTGCCTCGTGATGACTGGGTGTTTTGTGATGTCCTTAGGTTAGTTAGGTTTAAGTAGTTCTAAGTTCTAGGGGACTGATGACCATAGATGTTAAGTCCCATAGTTCTCAGAGCCATTTGAACCAATAACGCTCCACCGCAAAGACACCATCTTCCCAAATTTCCACTTGATCACGAACGCAGCTCAACACATACTAAGTATTAGTGCGCTTTTCAGTCGTGTAGAGGACTGCAAAGTTAACTCTTATACATTACATGGGAGGATAACACTCCAACAGGCCGCTACATTAGGAAAACTGCTGCTGTTAACGGCGAACGTCAATCAATACCACCACAGATTTTCCATACACTGAAACATTCTAGGAAGCCAGCCACATATATCTTCTATCTTTATACTTAGAATTAAATGTTACGATCGCGGTCTCAATTTAATGGCATTCGGCAATGAGCGAAGTATCGGAAATACACCCCGCTGAAGGCTGTTGCTCTGGAAATGGAAATATCTGTACCTTCCTTACTACTGGACATACTCTTCCCTTTGCCATTGCAGTACCCCAAGTCAAATCCATACCCACCTTATGGTTGAACATAGTGATTTTCTTTACACAAAAACAAACTTTGTAAACCTCATGCTCAAATGCCTACATATCACGCACCCAGCACTAATAATGCTTATAATACTTCGTCAATAACTGTTTGCCTACGATACGAAATAAGACTGACCGAAAATCATCGATCTGTGTGCATGTCTCTTACGTTCTTCTTGCGAGTCCTACCACCCGGTCATTGACGTAATCGACCAGATGTTAAAGCTAAAACAAGATTCCAACCACTACTGCATGTTACTATCACAAGTGCTCTATGTTCTACAAGTTTGCACAAGTATCCATGTTAAATGCTATACCCATCGATGTACGATATTACCTCTGAATGAGGTGGTGTTTTCCAGACAAATATCGTGACGGTAATCATACGAATACGTATTATCAGCCAACGATACATCCTCGTCATAAAATCAATGAACTCTGAAAGTGATTCTGCTAAGGAACGTGGTATGTAAGAGGTATTTGCGACTCCCTCACATCGCCCCAAATAGAAAATTCTTTATTATTTGCAACGCATTCTGTCTCTAGAGGTTCCTTGACATATACGCAGAGTTATAGGCGATGACTGACTGAGAAAGAGCACAAATAGTAGTAGTTGTATTAGCAGTAGTAGTAGTAGTAGCAGATGATGTGCCGATTGAATTCCTAAGGAGAAAAAATGTACAGAAGCTTCCTAGATCTCTAGTATTACGATATATGTTAGAAATTATGTCCATCAGTTGGAATCATCTTTCCATTCAAGCACATACATGCATAGGCTCACACCCACAAGTGAATGATATTTCTTTCACTCTCATATCTCTAAACGAGGCACCTTCATCGAACCTGTCTGCTTCAGTAAAATTACAACCTGCCTTTAGTCACACCCTACAATGCGTCCCCAAACTAGATACAAGTAGGCCTACTACAGATCCCTAACCATTCAAATCAATCATCGTTATTCTGTACACTGACAGCCAGAGCGAGAGCACCAGCAGCAGCGAGTACTGTTTGTATAAAGCGTTTATTTTGCATTTTGTTTACGACCTTCCACTAAGGAAGGGATTCTATTTGTGTTTATCTGCTCTGCATAGTAACTAACAGTTCTTGATAAAACTTTACGTAGTTTTCGTGTTAGATTTCTTAGTGTTTTCTTGATCGTTTAGAACAGAAAGCGCCCTAAAACCGTCTTTTGTTTGTTTCGCGGCCGTTAGCCACTAGTCACTTGAATCAGCAGTTGTCTTGTGACAGCCAGAGCGAGAGCACCAGCAGCAGCGAGTACTGTTTGTATAAAGCGTTTTTGTACTTATTTGCTGCGCTTAGCTTTTAAATAGTTTTTCTGGGAAAACCTAGCGTAGTTTTAGCGTCTCGTATTTCAGTGAGTGTTCCTTGATTATCAGAGTAGCTCATCAGAAGATTATCTTGGGAATTTGTCACCGTATAGAGTAGGGTAAACATAGTCATGTGTAGGGACTGTGGTTGTTGTGAGCGGACGCAAGGAGAATTGGCCACTCTTCGGGGGCAGGTGGAGGCTTTGTCTGCTAGGCTCATCGAGCTCGAGGCGCAGGCGTCGGCTCGTAGTGGCGTTGGGGCAACTGTGGTGAGACCTATGCCTACTTCGGTGGCCTTGGAATCACATGGAACCCCTGATGTCGCTGCGTCTTCCGGCAGTGAGCATCTTACCGGTCAGCCATCACTCCAGGGTGAATGGCGGACAGTGGTGGGCTCGCGCGTACCTGGCCGAAAGGCGAAGGTGGGTCTGGCCGCGTGGCAGCTGCCTTACCCCTTTCCAACAGGTACGGGGTGCTTCCTAGTGGTGATGACATCGTTTCCGAGCCACCACAGGATGCCTCGCCTGTTGGGCCAGTGGCCGATTCTCCGGCAAGGTCCCGACAGTCACAGAGGGCGGGCCTATTAGTTATAGGGAGCTCCAACGTTAGGCGGGTTATGGAGCCCCTTAGGAAAATAGCGGGTAGGTCGGGGAAGAATGCCAGTGTGCACTCGGTGTGCTTGCCGGGGGGTCTCGTCCGTAATGTGGAGGAGGCCCTTCCGGCAGCTATTGAACGCACTGGGTGTGACCGGCTGCAGATAGTAGCACATGTCGGAACGAATGACGCCTGCCGCTTGGGTTCTGAGGCCATCCTTGGTTCCTTCCGGCGGCTGGCTGATTTGGTGAAGACAACCAGCATCGCACGCGGAGTGCAAGCTGAGCTTAATATCTGCAGCATAGTGCCCAGAGTCGATCGCGGTCCTCTGGTTTGGAGCCGTGTGGAGGGTCTAAACCAGAGGCTCAGACGACTCTGCGACTATAATGGTTGCAAATTCATCGACCTCCGTTATTGGGTGGAGAACTGTAGGGCCCCCCTAGACAGGTCAGGCGTGCACTACACACCGGAAGCAGCTACTAGGGTAGCAGAGTACGTGTGGCGTGCACACGGGGGTTTTTTAGGTTAGAGGGACCCCCCCTTGGGCGAAACGATAAAATACCTGACGGCTTACCAGAGAGGACATTATCATCGTTGATAAAGAACGTCCGTCCTCAGAGACCAAAAACAGGAAAAGTTAACGTAATATTGGTAAACTGCAGGAGTATCCAGGGCAAGGTTCCTGAATTAGTATCTCTTATTGAAGGAAATAGTGCGCATATAGTATTAGGAACGGAAAGTTGGTTAAAACCGGAAGTGAACAGTAACGAAATCCTAGACACAGAATGGAATATATACCGCAAGGATAGGATAAACGCCAATGGTGGAGGAGTATTTATAGCAGTAAAGAATTCAATAATATCCAGTGAAGTTATTAGCGAATGCGAATGTGAAATAATCTGGGTTAAGCTAAGTATCAAAGGTGGGTCAGATATGATAGTCGGATGCTTCTATAGACCACCTGCATCAGCAACCGTAGTAGTTGAGCGCCTCAGAGAGAACCTGCAGAACGTCGTGAAGAAGTTTCGTGATCATACTATTGTAATAGGGGGAGACTTCAATCTACCAGGTATAGAATGGGATAGTCACACAATCAGAACTGGAGCCAGGAACAGAGACTCTTGTGACATTATCCTGACTGCCTTGTCCGAGAATTACTTCGAGCAGATAGTTAGAGAACCAACTCGTGAAGCTAACGTTTTAGACCTCATAGCAACAAATAGACCGGAACTTTTCGATTCCGTGAATGTAGAAGAGGGTATCAGTGATCATAAGTCAGTGGTTGCATCAATGACTACAAGTGTAATAAGAAATGCCAAGAAAGGAAGGAAAATATATTTGCTTAACAAGAGTGATAGGGCACAAATCGCAGAATATCTGAGTGACCACCATCAAACGTTCATTTCTGAGGAAGAGGATGTGGAACAAAAATGGAAAAAATTCAGAAACATCGTCCAGTACGCCTTAGATAAGTTCGTACCGACTAAGGTCCAAAGCGAGGGGAAAGATCCACCGTGGTATAACAATCATGTACGAAAGGTACTACGGAAACAAAGAAAGCTTCATCATAGGTTTAAGAGTAGTCGAATCATAGCTGATAGGGAAAAGCTGAACGAAGCGAAAAAGAGCGTAAAGAGAGCAATGAGAGAAGCATTCAACGAATTCGAACATAAAACATTGGCAAACAATCTAAACAAGAACCCTAAAAAGTTTTGGTCATATGTAAAATCGGTAAGCGGATCTAAATCCCCTATTCAGTCACTCGTTGACCACGATGGCACCGAAACAGAGGACGACCGAAGAAAGGCAGAAATACTGAATTCAGTGTTCCGAAACTGTTTCACTGCGGAAAATCGTAACACGGTCCCTGACTTCAGCCGTCGCACGGACGCCAAAATGGAAAATATTGAAATAAGCGATATCGGAATTGAAAAACAACTGCTATCACTTAGTAGCGGAAAAGCATCCGGACCAGACGAGATACCCTTAAGATTCTACAGTGATTATGCTAAAGAACTTGCCCCCTTTCTATCAGCAATTTATCGTAATTCGCTGGAAGAACGTAAAGTACCTAGCGACTGGAAGAAAGCGCAGGTCGTTCCCATTTTCAAGAAGGGTCATAAATCAGATGCGAATAATTATAGGCCTATTTCGCTTACGTCAATCTGTTGTAGAATAATGGAACATGTTTTGTGTTCTCGTATTATGACGTTCTTAGATAATACAAATCTCCTTCATCATAACCAACATGGATTCCGCAAACAGAGATCATGTGAAACTCAGCTCGCCCTATTTGCCCAAGAAATTCACAGTGCCGTAAACACTGGCGAGCAGATTGATGCCGTATTCCTCGACTTCAGGAAGGCATTTAATACGGTTCCGCACTTACGTTTAGTGAAAAAAATACGAGCTTACGGAATATCGGACCAGGTTTGTGATTGGATTCAGGATTTCCTAGAAGAAAGAACACAACATGTCATTCTTAACGGTTCAAAATCTGCAGATGTAGAGGTAATTTCGGGAGTACCGCAGGGAAGCGTGATAGGACCTTTATTGTTTACAATATACATAAATGACTTAGTTGACAACATCGGTAGCTCCGTGAGGCTATTTGCAGATGACACGGTTGTCTACAAGAAAGTAGCAACATCAGAAGACTCGTACGTACTCCAGGAGGACCTGCAGAGGATTAATGCATGGTGCGACAGCTGGCAGCTTTCCCTAAACGTAGATAAATGTAATATAATGCGCATACATAGGGGCAGAAATCCATTCCAGTACGATTATGCCATAGGTGGTAAATCATTGGAAGCGGTAACGACCGTAAAATACTTAGGAGTTACTATCCGGAGCGATCTGAAGTGGAATGATCACATAAAACAAATAGTGGGAAAAGCAGGCGCCAGGTTGAGATTCATAGGAAGAATTCTAAGAAAATGTGACTCATCGACGAAAGAAGTAGCTTACAAAACGCTTGTTCGTCCGATTCTTGAGTATTGCTCATCAGTATGGGACCCTTACCAGGTTGGATTAATAGAAGAGATAGACATGATCCAGCGAAAAGCAGCGCGATTCGTCATGGGGACATTTAGTCAGCGCGAGAGCGTTACGGAGATGCTGAACAAGCTCCAGTGGCGGACACTTCAAGAAAGGCGTTACGCAATACGGAGAGGTTTATTATCGAAATTACGAGAGAGCACATTCCGGGAAGAGATGGGCAACATATTACTACCGCCCACATATATCTCGCGTAATGATCACAACGAAAAGATCCGAGAAATTAGAGCAAATACGGAGACTTACAAGCAGTCGTTCTTCCCACGCACAATTCGTGAATGGAACAGGGAAGGGGGGATCAGATAGTGGTACAATAAGTACCCTCCGCCACACACCGTAAGGTGGCTCGCGGAGTATAGATGTAGATGTAGATGTAGAAAAATTACACACTATAAAAGCTCATACTCCTGGCCCCAGTGGAAGGAGAGTGTAAATGCGTAGGTGTGTTTACGTATTTGACGTTACGTATGGCACTTTGCGAGGTTTAGTTGTCGGTGCGAAGTGGTGATCACTGTAAAGTAGTTTATTACCCCTGAATGTCGCGTCTGTAGAAAGAAAGAAAAGGCTGATGGTGCTTCGCTAGAACTCGGGAGCATCATAACATATACCCGGTATGAGTGCAGACATATGATGATTTTTTCGAGTGCTCTACAGATATAAAAGACATCTGCACTGTTTGTCTAAAATGTGCATATACTGAATTGTAAAGTTAGTATGGTTTATGTTATGGCGTGACTAGAGAGAATGACTGTGTGTCCTGAACATATTGATAACAATGAGTGAATGAGTGAGAATTTTTAAGTGGAAAATTATATTTGCTATAAATACTGAACTACAGTAGTCAAGGGGAGAGATTACATGTACACTGATTGGTGTTAGACTGTAGCGGCAATAGACGTATTTAATTGTAGCTACAGTGGTAAATCTGTTCCTGGCTTGCAATATTCTCGTAAGTCTGGTATGTATTTGATAATGTGGAGACAATTATGAGTGTTTAACTCTGAATGCAGTTCAGCGATCTGTGTAATATAACAGCTGAAAGCACCAGAAAGAACAGGTGGATGGTGCTTCGATACCGGCGGCATAACTAATTCGGCGTATAAATTCGATACGAGCAAATAAGAATGGTCCATCGTTTGTGCTGGGATATAGGGGTCTGTACATAGCGCAGGGAACGTTTGTATATGTTGAAATCTGGAGGGGAAAGATATTAGGAGCGCTGGGATGAGTGCATTACATGTTATTTTCGTAAACAGATTCTGTTAGGGTCAGAATTTTTGTGCATACAAACTGAGACATCAAGAAAGCGTGCGTTAAATTTTTTTGGTGGGCTGTACATTTCCCGAGAGGTCGACTTGGTTGTTATTTTTTTCACAAAGCCATGTGACGTAAGAATAACATTGAGAAAGTTTTAGAATGCTGAGTCGCCACGCGGCAAGGCGGGAGTCACGTTGGGGCGGGTACGCACGTCTGAATGCGTGTGTCAACGCACCCTGTGCTACTCTGCCTTCAGTGGTAGAGATTAGTGGGGCCTGGATATGTCTCGCATATGAGACCGGCGTGAGTTCGCCTTGGAATGTTATGTCCTCAGTATAACCGTGGCTGTATAGAGGCACGCAACGTTCACCTGCGTTCAGCGGCCGCGGCACGGGGGTGTGAGCAGCGCAGTCCTGAACAGACGTCTGAGTGTGGTTTGACAGCTGACGACCACATCGGCTGCATGCGTGCGCGAATGAGATTCTACTGTTTGCAGTCTGTAAATATGTCTTCGCTCCCGTCCGATAGCGTCATCATCAGCGTCTGGGTGAACATGAATTGCGATAGCACCTTATCAGAAATGAAGTATGAAAGGCATGTGGCCGCTTGCGGGACAAGGGGCGGGGGCCTGTGCATGATTTCACAGCTGACGGCCGCCCCAACTCGTTGGGGTTGCCTGTGCGCTCTATTGGAACAGGCTGCTTGTGGGCATTGACTAAATTATTTTGCGAGCAGGTGTGTAGGCTGTGTTATGAGGTATTTGGACAAAGTACTGAGCGTATCTAGACCTATCTGTGCTGAATTAGTTAGGAGGAGTCTGAAAGTCTGTAATCAAATTATATGTGTAAATTAGGAGTTGCTTGCGTATCGGCAGACTGTGTATTGTGAGCGCAAGCATAAGAGCGTTTTGCCTCAGTGTGATAAATATATTCGATCTGTAAATAAATTGTTCGAAAGTGAATAGAGTGGACTCCTTCCTTTCTCTCCCCAGCAGCCTATCGCAGCCTGAGTAATTTTAGGATAATTCTCGCCCCTACAGACCTCCATCTGGGATTAGGTCATAGGAGGGATGACAGTACGATCTGATGGCAGTAATGTGTACTATGTCATTTGGACAGTAAATCTTGTGGTGGAGACACCACCGGCAAAATAAAGACTTATGTTCAGATCTGTTTTCCCGCCATTTCACCCCACCATCTTGGATGATGACATGTGCTGTGCGTGTTAGTATAGGTTAGTGCACGGTGAAACGGTACAGTACCGCCCGACATTGAAAATACGTATTCTTGTCAGAACAACATATTTTTTTGTAATAATAACTCAATTTCACTTAATACATCGAAGCCGGATACCAGTGTACGAAAGAATGAAAACTTATTTATTTAATTGATCATATGTGCACTCCCACAAAATAAATCCCTACATCCAATTTGGTGAGATCTCTGAAATGAATGAATGTATGGTCGTCTGCTAACCGCAGATAGTGAATGTGCAACATATGATCATCTTTGATATGTTCCTTTGGTCACCTTTGGTCGAACCAAAGAGATGAAATTTACCTGAGCTTTGAGCGCCTGAAATGTGGTTGACCAATACGGTAGCATGGTGTTCCCCCACCTCGGCCGAGGTGCGAGATGACCTGAAGAACGGCCGTGTTTCAGCATTCTGCCGCTGGATCTTGTGTTGGTAAGTCCTGTCTTAGGTGTGCTCCGCAAAGACAAAAGAATGTAGACAATGGCATGCATGTGAAATACTTAAGAGTAGTTTGGAATAATTATTTCTCTATTTCAGGAAATGTTGGGGGGAGAATTAAATGACAGGCAGGTAATATTAAGGGGATCGTAGTAATCTTCGGAAGTGACCAACGGTCACAATGAAACCGCGTGTAGCAATAAGTTGAAATACTCCCGAGTGCTTAAGTTAAGCTGAATTACTGGCGTGTGTACTATAAGTTGGAAATATTTAAGAAATGGCGTGTGCACGACTTGAAATTAGAGATGAGTACTTCCACGTGGTGAGTACTGTGTGGGTCTCATTCTGCGTATGAGACAAAGGATAAAGAGAAGTACTCGACCATGGTATCAGTTGAGGACTCGCGTGTGTGAGGAATATGTTCTTAATATTACTTTGCGTGTTATGTTTCCGTGTGACGCTGGATTCAAAGTCTAATACTCAGAGAGAAGCAAGGTGCGTCAGCTGTCTATCCAGCAACGCCACTTGGCTTGCATTGCACAGGAAGACCTGCATATATCCTCCAGAGTTCGTAGTAGGAAAGAAAAGTTACGAAGTGGGGCAGTGTCGTGTGAAACTGGGATGAAAACTAATTGAAGTGGGAAAACGTAAAGTGAAGTGATTCTAACGTTATGTCTGTTCTTTGTGATGAACGTTGCCAGTGTGATGTATTTCATGTAATTTAAGTATGTGTGGTTTGTATGGGAGAGTAGCAAGATAGGTTCAGAGGCAGTGTGTTATATATGTTCCTTTTTGTACCACTCGGTCTGAAGTAAATTTTCGTGATGATGGGTGTGGGAGTCGAAGTGTGAGATATAGCAAAAGATCCACCATCCTATCCAGAAAGTGCACTGTAGCGTTAGATAATTACGAGACCATAAGACAGAGAATCACCAATGTAAAGCCATGCCCACTGGGCGGAGTTTTTCATGTGTAATTCTTGTATAAAATGTACTGGTGTGCTTAGGTTATCTTTGAACCACAATAGAATTTATCGGAATAAAAAAGATAGTGAAAAGAAAAATATTGGTGGCCTTGTTCTTCAAATAGTGTGCAGTCATGATACCCAGAATTTATAATGTGTGCGCCATTCACATTCAGTGCGATGGCCACATGCTGATCAAAGCCGTTGGGTAAGAAAGAAAATGTGGTATTGGCAGGGCGTAGCGAACAATCAGAGTTGTGTAAATTACTAATAGTCAGATGTGCGTTATCCGTTTCCGTTGCGTAATATTCAAACAGGAGAATAATTTGTAGCGTAATTGTGAGTACTAGAGCTCATAATCAATCATTGATATTGCTCAAGAAATAAGAATAAATCCATTCGCTTGGCAGACCACTCATCTTGCAGGCCTGACTGCTTGATGCCACAGTATGAGCAAGGCATGTTGGTGCCTCTCAACGTTAGTGCACGTTAGTACACGTTATTCCGCCAACATGGGTCGGTAGGGGGCGTGGTCCGCGGTTGCGTATCGTGGTGGAGAGTTTAACTATTTGATTCCAAGTCCAGGTCGGTATGGCATTGGTGAAAATTGATTCCAAGTCCTAGGTTCTATGAAGTCGAGTCACATGACTAATGTAGTAGCCAAGAGGAGTGCTGCATTCTAGGGTTGGGAGGTGCTAGGTCATGAAGGAACACCGCTGTACTAGTGGGAAAATGTGGAACTGCTCATTTTATCATCGATTATTGAAATTGTAAATTGACTTATTGAATATGATTGAAATTGAAATGGAGTTAAGTACTTAGGTAAGTGATAGGTTAGATGAGCAATGTTGGTGCCACTTGTGTTCCGTTAAATTCGTTAGCATCTTTATAGAAGACTATGTCTGGCTCAAGTACGAAGTTGCGGGTTTGAGGCTGTGTACCGTGATTCGTCGCTCCACACAATGTTTTTCCACTGTTCAAACATCCAATGTTTATGCTCCTGACACCAAGCGAAGTGTTGTTTGGCATTTACTGGCGTGATGTGTGGCTTATGAGCAGCTGCTTGACCATGACATCCAAGTTTTCTCACCTCCCACCTAAATGTCATAGTACTTGCAGTGGATCCTACTGCTGTTTGGCATCCCTGTGTGATGGTCTGGGTGGATGTCTCCTCTTCAACTGTCAGTGGTCTCTGTCAATCAAGAGATGATGAGGTACACCTGTACACTTTTGTGCTGTACGTGTCCCTTCACGTTTCCACTTCACTATCACATCGGAAACAGAGGACCTAGGGATGTTTAGGAGTGTGAAAATATCGAGTACAGACGTATGACACAAGTGAGATCCAGTCACCTGACCACGTTCGAATTCCGTGAGTTCCGCGGAGTGCCCCATTGTGGTCTCTCACGATGTCTAATGACTACTGAGGTCGCTGATATGGAGTACCTGGTACTAGGTGGCAGCACAATGCACCAAATATGGAAAACGTATGTTTTCTGGGGTGTCCGGGTAATTTTGAGCACATAGTGTAGGTGAGTGTCCAGCTGGTAGATATGGACAACAGACCATGCAGGGCCATCTCCGCATGCAAAACGAAACGAGAATGAGACCTATTACAGTGCTTGGCGTGTTATGATAAAGCAATCTGTCGTCAGGCCACGAGTGGCCTACCGAGACCATCCAACCGCCGTGTCATCCTCAGTGGAGGATGCGGATAGGAGGGGCGTGGGGTCAGTACACCACTCTCCCATTCGTTATGATGGTATTCTTGAGCGAAACCGCTACTATTCGGTCGAGTAGCTCCTCAATTGGCATTACGAGGCTGAGTGCATCCCGAAAAATGGCAACAGCGCATGGTGGCCCGGATGGTCACCCATCCAAGTGCCGACCACGCCCGACAGCGCTTAACTTCGGTGATCTGACGAGAACCAGTGTATCCACTGCGGCACGGCTGTTGCCGTGGCGTGTTATGATAAAGGACAAAATTTTGAAACACGTTGTAAAATGCACTGAGACCGATTATTGGACCATGAACGTTGAAAAACTGGACGCTTCTACAGCTGTACTGTACATACGTGGTGCTATAGGGGCGAAGAGCTTAGTACTAGACACACTGTCGTCAATGAAGTGGGGAAATAACGGCTCGTGACAGATTCAGAGAGACGATGCGTTATCTCAGATTTGACATTAGATCCACAAGATCAGAACGACTGAAAGAAGACAAGTTTGCTTTCGTGTCAGAAATCTGCTATGAGTTCATTGCGAACGCACAGTGTAGCTACAATCGGCGTCACATTTAACAAGCGACGAACATCTTTCTCTCAAAGTACCTTTGTAGATCCACACAGTTCATGGCCCAAAACTCGGAAACATACGAGCAAAAGTATTGGCTGGCAGCAGATAAAGACTCCAAATATGTTGTGAAATCTTTCATTTATCTAGGAAAGGATGACACTAGGACGATGATGAGCGCATTGGTGATCTTTTTCTCGAAAAGTTGATGCAACTATACCTCAATAAAGGAAGAAATGTCACACGTGACAATTTTTTCACATTCTTGGCTCTCTCTGAAACCTTGAAAGCAAATGCGACAAGTTTAGCGGGCACCATGAATCGATCCCATAGGAAAATTCATCTGTTTTAAAAAAAAAGTTACACAGCACAGTGTCATTGAAGAAGACTAATACCACACTGACAGTTTACCAGAGAAAGAGCAACAAGAATGTCCTGATTATGCATCCTTATTTTACAATTGAAGATGGTTTGAAAAAGGAGCCAGATACTGTTTCATTTTATAGCAGCTCTAAATAAGATGTGGCTATGGTCCGGCAAACGTCTCGCAAATACTCTGTCAAAGCACAGTCGAGACGCCGGCCTATTCACACATTTTACAACTTGCACAGTATGGCTGGGATAAACGCCTGAGTATCGCAAATACTCTGTCAAAGCATAGTCGAGACGTCGACCTATTCACACATTTTACAACTTGCTCGGTTTGGCTGGGATAAATGCCTGAGTATTGTGCTATGCTCTAAACAATAGAAGTTGAAACATAGAGACTTCATACTGCGGCTGGGACAGGAGTTGGCTGAGAAGTACGCAGCAATGATAACACCACAACTCTGTAGATGATCATACATTTTCTATTTGCTTTACGAAGTTTTTTGTGCTGAATATCATTCTTGTAAATATGTTGTCAAGTTACAAATGCTGTTTGTTGTTTAATAAAGAGAATAGGCATGGAATGTTAAGATTTTGTAAGTGGACATGCTGGCCAAGTCAGGGAAAAGCTATTGTCAAAGAGTATAATAAATTGTAAATGCGTTATCGCTGGGCGTGCGAGCGCGCAAGAAAGTTAGCGTTTCGGAGTCACGAGGAGACTGTTGTCGTTGGTTGTGTGTATTCGGCGGTGTGCCTACGCAAAAGTGCGGAGATAAAAAGCCTGTTTCCGGAGTGCGGAGCAGTGAAAAGTGTAAAGAAAGTTTAATATGGGCAAGCTATGTGCATGGATTTATTGGGCATAGTACAAATGCAGGAAGAGTACTTCACATAACATCACGAGGACTCGAGACCCTTGCTACTGGCTATGGTGTGGCAATAAGATCAACTTGTGTCCCATTCTGCCGCTAAACGTAGCCGCTCGACAAACCAACGGTATCATAAAGTTGAATAAGATCTAGACTTTTTATAACCAGAAGTGTAATAGGCTGACCAGCATAATTGGAATTTTATTCCTAAATAACATTTTTTTCGTGCATATTGTCACGTAAATAATTTACTATGTCGTTATCCAAGTAGTATCCATCTTATCCCTTTGTACGAACCGAGATAATTAGAAAATAATCTGAAAATCAAGTGAACATTAGTTTATTAGATTATCAAAACATAATTTTCCCAACTTTGAACAATTACGTAGTAATGCAATTTTTGGCTGTAGTATGAATAATGTTAGAAATAGAATGGTGCAAAATCCAGTATTAATATTATTCATTTGCTGGTGAAGAGTAACTTTCATAATAAAAAATTAGCAGTTAAACTTCAGGAAACTTGGACACTGAATTTCACTGTCAAAGCACAGCTTTTAAATTATAGCTTGTGGCATAATTTATAACTTTTATTACAAAGAAACATCAGAGTAACTGCTAGTTAATTGACAGTTCTTACCACTGAGTAAATTCAAACAATCTCTCTGCTTGCTATAATTACAACAGTCAGTATTACGGTGAGTAACGTAACAAAAAGTTTCTGTCCACACCCAGTAAACAATCTTCCTCTAATTGATTTATGAAAATTAATATAATAGGTTGTATGCGTTTGTTATTTGATTATGACTACTGTGACATGGGTGGTGTGAAGTACTTGAAAGTGTGCGTTACATACCATTGCTACTTGATGACGCCAATAACTATTCTTACGTAAGATTGCTTACGAGTATAAATTTCAGTTTCAATTTAATTATTCTTGCTCAGGTGACGAAATGGCGACCGTTGGTTATTTTCATTAATGACATACTTTGAAACCCTTTCTTCCAAATTTTCCTCTAACTACTGTTAATTAAAAATTAGTTTACGTAATAAAAA
The DNA here is from genome assembly GCF_021461395.2 of Schistocerca americana. Taxonomy (NCBI): domain Eukaryota; kingdom Metazoa; phylum Arthropoda; class Insecta; order Orthoptera; family Acrididae; genus Schistocerca; species Schistocerca americana. Next base: position 34,855,952 of record NC_060121.1, read on the forward strand.
TATATAAAGACAACAGAACTTTGTTTCTGATCGTCGTTGCTAAAGTAGTGAGCAGTGGCGATTCGGTTACAACTTCATCTACTTCTCTCGGGTTTGCATTATTCTTCGGAGTAGATGCCTTATCCCAAAGATTAGGGACTTTAGGTACACGGTCATATACAAAAGCCTAATTAGCCAGAGAGGTAGGAGGCTTACACAACCAGAAAGACCTGTACCTATGTGGCACCCGAAGACATTCCTGAGAGACAAAAAAAGCGAAAACGTTGCCTTATAAAGTCTAACTGTGAAGGAAACACATCTTTTGTAAAGTATCGTAGATACAAGAAAACTGTCTGCAACAAATGTAGATCAAAAGACCATTATTTGTTCTCATTATGTGATGGTAGCCAGTAAAGGCACCCAGCAAATGTGTGTAAATTTTTTAAAACAATAAATGGTAATTATTGAAAAACTACTTTATTTTTGTTGATTTCGTAATAAAATTTTCAACACTTAAGACAATAGATTCATTAGTATTAACAATAACCCATTGACACAGGATAATAAAAGGGAAAGATATGCAGGTCTTCGGGGACCCAGCAGCGGTTCTCGGTATGTCCAGATATGAGCGATTCTAGCGTTAAATGGATATGGTTCAGGACGTGGAATTGACACTGCAAGTACAAACTGAATGGCAGATGTGTGATCGTCGTTCACCTCTCACTCCGTCAGCTGTGGCAAATGTCAATTATGAAGAAATATTTGACACCAACTGTCCAGACGGAAATCTAGTGATCGACTACAGTTACTTCGAGGCAGGCAAAGGCACCACAACTATTAAGTGTTTGGAACTCGCTGTGAGCCTGCTGGCACGCTCAAGTTCATGCGATGACTTGAAAGCTACTCTTTTGTCACAAGGTTTTTCACTGTCTGTTGCGACTATAAGCGGCGTTTTATGGCCTCTCATACTCACAGTAGTGAGTTGCTGACAGCTCGTTGTAGACAGCAACATTGTGGCCGGCAGACTACACTCTCAATCATCCGTGAGGTCGACTGACATCTCGGTATCTTCGAAACAGAGGGGTGCAACTTTGATGTCTTCCTCTGATGGGTCTCCCACGTCAGCACTAACATTCTTCCCAATGGCAGATCCACGCAGCCATTGTACCATGGCAGCATAGCAGGATATAATAAACAGAGAAACATTTATTTAATTAGTATCCAGTAGTAACACAGAAAAGAAGAGTCAGACAAGAATATTTCAGTTATCTGATATTATTATCAGAATTGGCGAAAAAAATTACAAAATAAGGAGGAAGACTCCAGCAGGAGTGATGGTAGTGATTTGATAGACGAGAAATCTCTTTGTAGGTTTCAGGAAATGTTCAAAAAACTAAGTGTTCAAATTAGATCTACTCACAGAGAACTAAAGTCTGAGAATAGTCAATTAAGAAATTATCTTGAAAGAACCAGGTAATAAACAGTTACTACTTGTCGCGAAAACTTTATTAAGTTTAAGGAAGAAGTAGTTGCAGATTTAACAGTAATGCATAAGAAAATAAACAGGTGAGGTATTAAGACTAGGACCACCACGGTTGAAATATAAAGGGCACAAGTGAAAGCTGCTTGTTCGGTTAGAAAACGAAATTCCAAAATTCAAGTGCTTTTGTGAGACAGAATAAAATAGTAATGTATACCAACTGAAAACACATCTAGTAGTTTAAGTCAAATAAAGTCAGAGGAGAACAGACAGATTCAGAAACGTAAAAAGTTGTGAGAACCAGCAAATGAAGTGAAATCCTGTACAGAAACTAACACATATGTCTATAAGACCAAAGTAGTAGAGTCTGAACTGAATGACAGAGTAAACCTATTGGAGAATAAGGTTGCTTCTTTCGAGAATGGTATGTCCCAAACCAGGCATTGGATAATTCAACAGTTAAATGCAGTAAAGGAACAAGGTTTGAATGGTACTACTGTGAGTATGTTATGATGGAAACGGATGACTTAACTCACATAGTTTGTATCAGTAGTACCCAGCTAGTGATTTATGTTTAGTTATATTTTTAAAATTGTTTGAGAGTTTACTGCCTAAGATGGTCAGATGAACGGAACATCAGTTTTTTTGTGGGATATCTAAGAGGTGACGCTGCACAGTGGGGATTTATGTATCAAAACAATTACTAAACATTTGATGAATTTCGATCTGATCCATTAAGCTGCAAATATGTTGTACATATTTTAATAAACCAATATCTTATATTTACTTTAATAAATCAACTGCCTTTCTCAGTAAGAAACAATGTAATTGGCAGAGACCTCAGTAATGTACAGGGTTAGTTAGAGTATTTTGATCTACTAGATGCATTGTAGAGCAATAGTTCCATTGAAAAAAATTTTGAAGGGAGATGTCTAAAGTCTGTCTGTTGCCTGGGCTCTTGTAGAGCCAGTAACTTTTTGAATGGAGGTCATAAAGAAACATTACATATTGGTTGTTCCTGCCTCAACCAGTGACATGAAACGAAAAAAACTTTTTTCATTAATTTCAAAGTCATCAGCTAATTTTTTTGTGTTTTGTTATTAAGTAAGGTGAGCTAACCATTGTTACTTATTTATTTATTTACTTCATGAGAGAGAGTAATGTAAAACTAATTACAATATTTTAACTAATGTTAGTAGAGTTCAATTGTTTTAACTGCAGTAGCAGTCTGAACTTTTACCAGAATTATTGCTGGTTGAGAGCAACACGCAAAATATTCCAAATCCAAGCCATTGCCTGATTTTAGCCGTAAAAGAAATCGAGTTTGTTGGAGCCACTTTTAATGGAACTGGCTAATAAAACAAGTGTGAAGCGATAGAGTATAAAAAGAAAGAAGAATAAAACATACTTATAGGAAGATTTCAGCCACAATAGTTAACTTATATAATACAGAATGGACGATGTTTATTTTTGCTACTGATGTTCATCATTCACTGCTTAAAAGATAGTATTTAAAGAAAAGGCTGGTATGAAATGAGGCAGCCATACTGGATGGTCTATTAATAGACGTGCTGCGCATCAGACAGACAGGTCAGCTACTCCCCAAATTAGTGGCACACTCTGGATGCTTCCCGAGGTATGTTTGCTGATGGAGAACAAAGCAGCATTTCAGAATATGGTGAGCATCACGTTTGGATGCAAATAGTTTTTTCACTGGCATTAGGACAAGAGGCTCATTTGTGCTCTGAACGTTCGGATGTGTCTGTCTGGGCTTTGAGGCTGCTGAATTTAAGTGGGCCTAAGGCTTTCGTTGGTTTAAGAATTTCTTGTTTAAATTGTAGGTGTTAAACTAATTAAATTTTGTTATGTGTTTGTTGACACATTACCTTTTAAATGTTCTTATTGTGTGGGCTCATTCATTTTAGTGGCTTAAACATCCTCTAGTTATTTTGAATTTAAATCATTATAATGCTTGAAGTGAGTTACAAAATATTACGGCTAGCTAGTCTGGCCTTGGGGCTCTCTGTCAGCTGGTTATACTGAGTCGAAACGGAATTTGCCCAAGTCGCAAGATCTAAAATTCTACCTTAAAGCAAAGTGTATTTTCTGTCAAAAATTTGGTTCACACTTCTGGATGTAATGCGTTTGGTGAATATTAAATATTGTTACTGGTTCTTAAACTCACCTAATTTTATTTGATTTTCACCCCAAGAATGGCTGCGCAAGTTTCAAGCAGGTTTCCTTTGTTTACGTTTCATGATTATTTGCCCGTATATGTTTTGTAATTTTTAATTATATATATGTTTTAGATTTCGCCTGTACCCAAAATGTGCTAATGTATTCCGTGAAGACAGGGGTCAGCAAGGCCATAAGGGCTGTTTAGAGCAATAGCGTTTGTTGCAGGCCACCGCCAATGGCATTTGAAAATTTATGTAAACTATTAAAAGCGTTATTTGTTAGTAATTTACTTTTGAATAAATGTATATAATATATGTGTTTCTCTGGGATTGTGTCGACGGTCATTCCACGTCAAAATAGTGTCTGCTTAAGTTTTTGTCTGGTAGCACTATGAGGACTGCTTACGAAGTACATCATGATTATCTCCGACAATGCACCATCACTGTGCATGCTGGATTCTATGATCCCCTGGATCGCCATTTTCCTGCCACCTTCCAGGCTTATTTGCCCAGCAATTTAGTTCCATCAGGTGTATGCCACTTTCAGTGCAGTGGTCTATCATCAGAACATATGAAATACACTTACGTAGCTACACTTAATAATTCCTACGCCACTGATATCTCTGAAATCATCGCTGCACCACCATCCACGAAGACATATGAGCACTCGAATAGCGACCTCATACGCCACATCTTCTTGTCCTCAACTGAAGTCACATATCAGATGATCACTGACGGCGGACACTGGTGACAGAACACAGTCTCAGCTCGTGTGCCACGTCTGCCGCAAGGTCGACTTAGGCGCCATTCCCAGCAAGTTGCACCAATCGCATGACTGAACAGGCTGACCACCCAGTTATGTGCCATCCCGACAACACAGCTCACACTTCTGCTGCAACAACTGTCAGCAATTGCAAACACTATGGTTGTGTCAGTATCGGGGGTTGCATCTACCAGCCCATCTCGTGTCGCCGGTACTTTCGTAATCGCACGGCCTCTGACAAAACTACACCACCCGCCAGCACTGCAGACCACAGTGCTTCGCCACTGACAGCGGCCAGCCGCCAATTGCTGCTGCTTTCGGCCCAGATCAAAGCCCTCATTCTCAAGTTCCTGCATTTCGTGCCAACCAGCTACTGTTCCGATACCACCACTCCATACCAAGCGCACCAGTTACCATCAACAACCCACTATGAGTAGATATCACTGCACGTTTTACAAGCAAGCATCCCCTGCTGCCTCCTGTGCAATCAACCAAACACCACGACGTTGCGAAGACTAGGAAACGCGTCATTAGCGATGAGACAATCCTTAACGCTTGTGAACTTAAACTTATATCAGTAGGTGACATTTCAAAATCTCTTCCACACTCATTAAAATTGAGTTAGCTAACCCTGTTACATAAGTATCCAGCAATCTTTAGGCAATATTAAATGTTGTTATGAACAACATATTTTCAGACAATGTTTGGACTCCTAAATTTCTCTGACAATTTGAAGCATTTTGGCTCTTTAAAAGGTTTTCGCACACCTGTGAAACGTCATTCCTGATACGAGTGATTTCTCGTCAGTTGGATGTTGAACTAACCAGTTACAAGCAACGCGATTAATAGCAGCAAGCACTCTACCGAAACCACAAAACTAACATCGCCTCGCGAGTAATTTCTCTGTTCTCATGACTGACAAATATTTGTCCACATGTATTAACTTTAAACGATATCACGAGCTCTTCGGTTCTGGATCTAGAATGAAACCAAACACCTGTAACCATTGTAACTAAGCAAAGCTTTCATGCCAGATGGAGACTCGATCACATTAACATTCGTCACTGGTAACAATGCATAAGGATTTGTGAAATATGGAAGTTTTCACTAGTATCAGTAGCAAATCTGAACTTGAAAATTTTTGTGCTCTGCCTCGAATCCTGTCAAGGCACTTATCTCCCTGTTAACGAACCATGAAAAACGTTTAATATAATATCAAGTAACAAAATTTGCACGTGATTAAAACGACGTCCGTGATATAAGGTTTTGTGATGGGGATTCTATCCCTGCGAGTAATCAGGCTGCTAACTAAGTAAAATCAGATGTTAGATATCGAATTTTTTCCCAACAGTAAGCTGTTTGAATCCGAAAGGTGAATATAATGTTTTTTCCTGACTTGAAATCGAACCTGGCAGCTACTACTGTTGTTTTCTATCGACGAATTGTTTGTTCTGTGCTGATTAGATGTGCGCATGTTTGACTACAAATTACAGTACCTATCGTTATTGTTGACGACAGAAGACGGGGCATTAAAAATCAAAATTATTTATCGGTAGTAGCTGGTAGTGCATATGCTAGAGCTTGAAATGAAACCATGAATATTTTTGTGGGGGACCTCGTTACGAACCCACGTGTGTACCTTTCGCTCAGATCTAGAGTAGTCTACAATCTTGCGGAAAACAACGGATCAATCGAAGTATATCATTCCGTATACGTCAGATACCACGGAAGAGGAGATCTAAATTCTAATCCCATTCCAGCACCAAATTTTTCAGCTAATCAAGTTCAAATAAAATAAGAGCCATATGACCTGAAGTGACCATTGGCTCATAGAACAAAATAAAGTTTCTAGCGTAAGGAAGCTCAATAGTGACAGAGTTCCTGCTGGCGCGAATTCCGCCTCTGGTGTGGCCACACATGAACCAGCTCTGTCCTAGTTGGTATGAAAGTGATACGTTGATTATATTGCGTACTCTGAACTATGGTGCAACCTGACGTTTTTCACTTAGTAATACTGCACTTGAAGTAGACCTGTTGGTGAATGTTTGAGATACATGACGAAAATGGGAATCGATCCATACCTAGTACCTAAATAACAAATATCAATCTGCGAGGCCACTGAAGCTCACATTTCTACATTCATGACTGTGTCACTTAGTTTACAAATTAGACACGGTGAAAATATTCCGTTCTCTATTAGCTGGTTAATTACCAGCTGGTTTCTGAGCCGGAACCTAAGTCTGGTCTCAAGACAGTGGGATGTAAAGACTCTCTTAGCCACCGTAGCCTCCATTCGAACCCAATACAGAATTTTCACTATTTTAAGAAATTTCTTATATCGAAAAATGCCATCGCCGAGGATGTAGTTCTGTACCTTCGATTACTACAGCCATTATCGCTATTAACTTCTTCTTTCTGCTCCTGCAACACATGTGCCTGAAGGAAACATTTAATTTATCTTGATCATTTTTAGAAGTTGTTGCCCAAAAATCGGTAAATATTTAGTTTGCAGCAAATGGTTGCGGCATACTGTGACAATCGGACCGTAAGAAGTAGTTATTTGGTTCTTTCCATGTCTAGGGAACACTTTTCAAGTTTATATCAGGCATCTAGAAATGATTCGTAGATTAAAATCAAACTAAATTAATTGATGAAGACTTTAGTTCATAAGATAAATTGCATTGCACTATGACGCTTGTAAAATGTTAAACCTGTTGGTAAACATCACTTTTAAATCCAGTGTATGTTAAAGTCTTTTGTTAAATGTCACGATCATTCTCTCCAGAAGACTTGGTCGACATGACCTACTTCGTGTAGTGCAAGGAAGAAACTATTGTAGATTATCAACTGTTTTCGTTGCAAGAAACTCATTTTATGTGGTCCAAGTCCAGATTTTTGAGGAATTACTCTAGCTCTAGTGACCACTTAACAATGCAGAAAAATATTGAAACCTTGTAGAATGACACCCTACTCTTTTTTTTTAAATTTTATTCGGTATTGTTAGGTTCGTTTGGTCTGGACGGATGTCACATGATATCTGTTCAAGCTGATCGTTGATTCTTTTACTCGGTATTTTTTTTTTTTTTTTTTTTTTTTTTTTTGTAACAGAGGACAATCGGCCCTCTGACCGGACATGCTGAGCTACTGCACTGGCTACTCAGAAGCCCTACAGTAGTCAGCAAAAAGGAATTCTAGCTCTGTGCACCACCAGTTTCAGTAAACAGATGTAGCGAATGCAGTTTACCAATACTCGCTACTGGCAACCCTGACGCCAGCTACGAGCGCTTTTCACTTGCTGTGTTATGAGATAAGTAAATTAGCTGGTAATTATTCGTTTTTGCTGTATATTCTATAGTATTTATATGTGTAGAGTAATGTTGGACGAGGATGGGCTGTCAGGATGCGCCGTATTAAAATTCGTCCGAGTTTGCCAAGTGATTTATTATTTCCACCTACAGTGCCCCCATTCCTCTCGGTCTGCATTACCTGGTCCCACAATACTGAGGACACCACTTCGCTGTCCGTGAAATGGCTTGGCAAGGAATGGCTGCCTCAGCAACCCGTGCAATGCCCTGCTGTGTGTCGGCCTTGTCCGGCAGCGGAGTTGTGACGATGTCAGGAGGCACCGGTGGTGTGACAGGCCCCGCCGTCCAGCAGATCTCCCTCACTTGAATGCCTTGTTAGTGAACCAGCGCCTATTTATACACAACTGTGCGCCTCAGTTTGGCTAACGTGCCGATCCGAGTCATGTACTCATAACACCTGTGTTGGGCCAGTGGGCTCTTGTGCTTGTAACTTGCGCCATGTAAAGTGCTGCATTTACTCTTTTCAGCGGGTCTACGGCCCCGAGGCCTCCATTCTACTTCGCAGCTGCTGGTAGCGTAACTTACTGTCAACAGGCCCATGTCTGGCTGTAGCTTGTGCACTCAGAAATATTGCACCGAAGCTAATCTTTTCCCATCGTAAACGGTGGTGCCACTGCATTTTTCCCACTTTCGGAAAGACCTCCTCCCCGGGTCGACCTCTAGCTACTCTTAAACTTGTTTGGGTCAGCACGTACTTATGACATATTTGCTACTACTCTTAGAAAACTTAGATGTGGTCTAGTCCTCTTAAAACGCATGAAATGAGACAACATGTAAAAATTCCTTACTGGATGACCACTCCGCTTAATGCTCGATCAACCCCTTACCTACCTGTCTTATGCCCTCAGCATCCAATGCATTCGGATTTGGACTACCGTGAGCTCCCTCTTGAAATACGCTCTCTGCATGATCAGAATAAAAACAACACACAATAAAGTTAAGCCTGCCTTGGCACTTGGCACAGTGGTGTTCAGAATGATCGTTACTTGGCGTTGCCTTTCCCTATATTGAGCGACATGCTGCACAAGCTGTTGGGCTGATATGCATCCCTCTTGCTCTGAAATGAACTGTTTTATGGATCTCAACAGACCTGACTCCAGGTTTTGATTTAACAAGGTCAGATTCTGCCTTGGCAAAAACTCAAACGTTCCTTCTGACCAGTACAGTTGTGACTGTGTAACATGCAATTGCAAGACTCCTGAAATTGACACTGGCAGATTGAAGGTTGGTCCTCTTAAGTTACACATAGTTCCATTGATTAAAATTCCGCTCGCTTCGGCAAATACTCCCTTCTGAAAACAACCTGCTACTACTATCAAATTTTCGTAGGTGGAGAAGATCAATGCATCCCGACGCATTGCAAGTGAGCCAGATCGCTGGTCGATCATCAGCGATCGGCTTGTTATCTTTGGCGCGTCCCCTGGCATGAGCATCTTTGCGTTTTCGGCGGGGGCGCGCAGGACGGCGAGAGGCAGTCGGTTTGGGGCGGCCGGTGAGATTGGCGGAGTTGTGGCTCGAACGTAAGCACACGTGTGATGTCTGTTACGCTGGGGCTGTTTGCTAATCGTAAAACTCCTGCGGCGGTTACTGGCTGCCTGGAAGGCATTTCATATAAACTGTGCCAAGCCTCACAGTGAGAGGGGAGTCCGGAGTTGGTGTTGGCCATGATGTTTGTAAAAATTGAGGTGCCTGTGTGAGAAGCACGGTGCGGGCCTGTTGGTTGCTTCGTCCTTCTGGCAGCCACCGCAAGCGGATGTCTGGCCGGAATGTCTACAGTTTGTGGTGAGCATAGTGTGAACAAGTTCTCGTGGGATGTGCTCCCAGCCTGACTCCTAGCCTGTGTTATTTGTGGGTGCCGACTCCTTGTCTGTTACTGCTTCCGGGTGCCCTGTAAGATTTTACAGCAAAACGGTGTTTTTGTGGCATTCTGTGCTTCTGGCTCAGCCTCCGCCTAGAAAGGGGAAAGAGATTTGTGCCTCAACTGACAGCGGGGGGGAGGGGGGGGGGGGGGGGGTTCGGCTGGACATCTTTTGGAATTCCTTAACGCTGTAATTTAAACATATAAAAAAAATTTGTTCTTTCAGAATAAAGGCCTGTTTCTTTGGGACACTGCAGTTCAAACAGGAGTGGCGTAATGTTAATGAGTATTTGTTATTCGTCAAATGAAGTGTATTTAATGTCCTGCTGTTTTCTGGGGCACGCAACTGTGTTATTGAACTCATTTTGAGGTGTTCTGTCGCGTGAATGACTGCTCCCCACTTCAGTGTATTCTTTTGAGTAGTATTGTAAGGTTTTTGTGGATATTTGTCAGTGGGGTATATTGATTCAATTTAGTTTTTCTCTTTCTTTTGAATTACGGTGAATTGTTTAGTTTATCTGGTTATTGGCTTAACTCGCACTTCACGCACTAAATCAGCTGATTTTGAAATTGTTTTTTTATTCCTGTTAATGTCAGATAGATTCAAATGTAACTTCATTTATGTTATTTGAGATAAATGTGTTGCATTTACCTTAATGAATTATGTGCAATGGAAGTAAGGGACCCAGTCCTTCATTAGTGCTTAACAGTGGCGTGCGGTTCGGGTTGTGAGCCCCATGCTCGGACCAGCAAGCTCAATGTTGGCTCCATGATGTCCCTTGGACAGTCTCTTTCTTCCCTCATGGCTAAAAATAACTGCACCGTGCACGTGTCCGGATTAGTGCTTATCACCCTGGTTGGACATACTGTTACCTTCCCTCTATGGCAGCTCCATAATTCCTCCCTCGTCATCTCGGCGTACCGGCTGTTAACTGCCGATATCAGCAATACCTCCTCAGTATTTTACTTGTACCAACTTGCTCAATGCTCCCTTTTTCAGTGACCTGAGGACAGTGATCACCATAGCCCCTCCTCCCTCTTCAGAAAGACTGCTGTCCCCTTGCCCCCAACAGGCTCACAATACTCGAAAGCACATACAAAATATGAAAGTACAATGCCTAATTAATCTACGCCCACTACTTTCTGAATTGCAAAGCATACGGTACGTCATGCTGTACTCTATCTTCCTGGTTTTCTCTGCGCTGAACACCTTTCTTCACTCTTTCTTTCTCTTCCCTTCCTGTGACATGCCTGGAATCACATCCAGACAACCCCTAAATGGCCGCAACAACCCAATGTGTACTATCGTTGTTCTAGTTGGCAGCTGAGGCTTAACATTAATGGGGGATGTGGTTTCAACTACTTGGTGTGGCTCAAAAAATGGTTCAAATGTCTCTGAGCACTATGGGACTTAACATCTATGGTCATCAGTCCCCTAGAACTTACAACTACTTAAACCTAACTAACCTAAGGACATCACAAACACCCAGTCATCACGAGGCAGAGAAAATCCCTGACCTCGCCGGGAATCGAACCTGGGAACCTGGGCGTGGGAAGCGAGAACACTACCGCACGACCACGAGCTGCGCACTTGGAGTGACCCTTGATACCTCATGACGAACTTTTTCGTTTTCCCTTTTGGCGTATCGGGGCTGGATAGCATTACCCATTGCCCTACTCTATACTGTGGTAAACTTCCCATCCACTTCACTGCGTCTTCCTGCCTTTCCGTTGCCTTTGTATTCGCCTTTTGCACCCATTTAGGTACATCCCAAATTGTTCTCACGAATTGACGTACAGATTCACTGGCCCCTCCTTTCTGTAGCTTCACTAAATCAAACGGTGACGGCATTTTTCGCCAATACACTACCTCATATGGAGACAAACCGGTATTTGTATGTACTTTTGCATTGTATGCACGTGCAATATGCTTCAAATACTCGTCCCACTGATGGTGAGGAGAATCCACATAAAAATTCAGCATCTTCCCGATTGTTCTGTACCCGTTCTGTCCTCCCGTTCGCCTGTGGATGCAACGTGCTCGTCTTCAACTTCTTTACGTTCACACAATTTACACAGTTCCTACATTACATCCGACATGAAGTTGGTCCCTTGGTCAGTAATTATTGTCTCCGGTAAGCCAAACTTCAAAATACAGTTATTTACTAATGCTTGCGTGACCATTGCTCCCTGTTGATTTGGCATAGCCACCATCTCCACATACCTCGAAAAATGGTCTGTTATTGTCAGAATGAATCTGTTCCCAGATGGTGTCCTAACACATCAATTCCCAACATAGAAAATGGACATGTCGCTTCCGGCAATTGTTGTAGCTGTATCTGTTTCTGACTCAAGTCTGCTCTCTGTGCACATGGTATACAATTCTGGACATACTGATCCACATCCGCTTTCCTACCTCTCCACCACAACCGCTCAGCCACTCTCCTATTCGTCGCTGTATTCATCTCTCAGTTGCGCTGGCACTGCTACCCAGCGACCCACAGTGGGCTGGATTGCTGGCACACCATCTGCTGCTGTGTGTAGCCAGTGGTGTCAGACGCCCCGCCATCCACGAGAGCTGCCACACTTGAAAGCCTTGTTAGTGAACTAGCGCCTATTTATACGCAGCTGTGCCCCTCTGTTTTGCTGACGTGCTGCTCCGAGCGATGTACTCGGGTGGGTTGTGTAACTGGGTCCTTCTGCCTGTAACATGCATTACTGTCAGATAGACGAGATAACTTGAAGGTTTCAGTTTTTATTTGAGCCGGTCGGTGTGGCCGAGCGGTTCTAGGCGCTTCAGTCTGGAACTGCGCGAACGCTACTCGCCCTCCTTGTGAAGTAACTCAGTATTTCCAAAACGGACGCCTCCGTTCATTCGTACAATTTATTGTATGCAGCTTGTGAAATCGCTTTTGATGCAGAGCTTGCCCTATGATTTAGTCACTGAATTTCGTTCTGACCGTTTGCTAATCGGATAAGGAAAAGAGAGAAAAACTTCCAAAACCCAGCGTTTCTCCAGCGAGAGTCAAATGGATGTGGGTATCAACCAAGGCATTGGAAATTAAGCGTGTTACGCTATGCCAACGTGACATGGCTGTCATTATGTCCATGTTTCGTAATGTAGCGTAATCAGAATGTGACATCAGAGAGCAACGGTAGCTTGGGTGCCAAACGTCAAATCTTGGTTGAAACAATGAATTTCACTTATTCAGTATCACAAATTAAATGGAAGCCATTCAGAATATGTCATCGACATGGCGAGGAAATACAGTGTTAGACATAAAACCTGGCCTCCTGCAGGCTTGCACAGTCTTTCTTTCAGGACGGCCAATATTGTCGACCACCTCTCAGAATCCTAAGTCCCGCCATATGCACGATCTGCCAACACTGTGCGATGTAGAAGTGTATGTAGGAAGGTGTGTCAGATGGCTAATTGGTTTGTTCAGGAGAAAGGACCAGACAGTGATGTCACTGGTCGCATTGGATGAGGAAGGGATGGAGAAGGAATTCGGTCATGCCCTTTCAAAGGAACCATCCCAGCATTTGCCTGAAGCGATTCAGGGAAATCACGCAAAACCTAAGTCAGGATGGCCGGACGGGGGTTTTTGAACCTCCCGAATGTGAGTCCAGCGAGTTAACCACTGTACCACATCACTCGGTGGTCTGTCAGTCCGAGCCGTTACAGAAACGTGACTGCTAGCAGTCAAGTGGTAAGCTGTGTATTCGGTGAACATAAAGTCGCACATTACATTGCCCAGTT